>NC_141147.1:117160952-117798452 GCF_053477565.2 Lygodium microphyllum
CTCTTTCTCTGAGATTAAATTTTTAAATGTAATTTTTTTAAAAATAAAATAAGGAGAGAGAGAGAGAGAGAGAGAGAGAGAGAGAGAGAGAGAGAGAGAGAGAATCTAAGCCCTACACATGAGAGAGAGAGAGAGAGGGGGGGAGGGGGGAGGAATTTAATTAAAAAAGGGAGGGGGAAAAGAAAGAGAGATTATAAGTGAAAGAGAGGGGAGGGGGTTTTAATTTAAAAAAGGAAGGTGGGGAGGGGAGGCTTTAAGGAAAAAAGGGAGGGGAAGAGAAAATGAGATATTACATGTGAGAAAGAAGGGAGGGGAAGGAGAGGGAGATTTGGAAAAGGGGGTAGGTTCGGGAAGCCCTCTGGAAGTTCGGGGCTTTTCAAACCTATAGCTAAAATAATACAATAGTAAGATAAGAAGCAAGATATAGTAGTAATATATTTTCTCTCTCACATTTTCTTCTCTCTATCTCTCTCCGCCCCTCTCTCCTCTCTTTTCCTTTTTTCTTTTCCTCTCTCTCTCTCTCTTAAATTTTATATTTTATCTCTCTATAATTCTCTTTCTTTCTTTTAAATTTTATCTTTCCTCTCTATAATTCTCTCACTGTGTTCAAATTCTTTCTCTTTTTCTTTTTATTCTCTCTCTCTTTCTCTCTCCCCCTCTTTCCTCTATTTTTTTTATTTTCCTCTCTCTCTCTCTCTCCTAAATTTTATATTTCCTCTCTCTGTTTCCCTTCTCTATCTCTCCCTCCCTCTTCTCTTTTTTTTAAACTTTGTATATTTCTCTCTCTCTCTCTCTCTCTCTTTCTCTCCTTATTTTATTTAAACAAAAAGTTTACATTTAAAAGTTTAATGAGAGAGAGAGAGAGAGAGAGAGAGAGAGAGAGAGAGAGAGAGAGAGAGAGAGAGAGAGAGAGAGAGAGAATCTAAGCCCTACACATGAGAGATAGAGGGGGGAGGGGAGAGGAATTTAATTAAAAAGGGGAGGGGGAAAAGAAAGAGAGAGATTATAAGTGAAAGAGAGGGGAGGGGGTTTTAATTTAAAAAATGAAAGTTGGGGGGGGGGGGGGGGGAGGGAGGGGAGGCTTTAATGAAAAAAGGGAGGGGAAGAGAAAATGAGATATTACACATGAGAAAGAAGGGAGGGGAAGGGGAGGGAGGTTCGGAAAAGCGGGTAGGTTCGAGAAGCCCTCTAGAAGTTCGGGGGCTTTCCGAACCTATAGCTAAAATAATATAGTAGTAAGATATATGAAGTAGGGTATTTGAATATTTCTTTTTCTTCATGCACACATACATTGCATGCTTCATTATGTGGAGACCGAGTGGGCACTTGTGCACATTCATGCTTGCTACAAGCGTGCTCAATACCATGTCTAGAAAGACATATGTGCATCCAATTAGTATAATGCCATTATAAGCTATCTCAATAAATGTTCTGAAATAATGAAAGTTAAACACTAAAGAACACACTAATACATATACAAATATCATACATACAACATGAGAGAGAGAGAGAGAGAGAGAGAGAGAGAGAGAGAGAGAGAGAGAGAGAGAGAGAGAGAGAGAGAGAGAGAGAGAGAGAGAGAGAGAGAGCCTCACCATCGCATTTGGCTTCTCATCAAGGTCTCTACGATATGGCTTTGGAGGCAAAGTGGAATCCAGTGGCGGCATGCCTGCAAGGTTTCCATTGTCTAGGGTGAGGCATGCCAAGAATTTGCTTGCCATGGACCTGCGATAGCGAGGAAGTGGCCATAAGCCTTGTTGAATAGTCTTGGCAATGGAGGCCCCCCAATCGAGAAATGGGCCTTCTCTTTTCCATTGTTCATAGCTCCCTTCCATTTAGGTGCAAGAGGACGTACACATGCTAGATATGGGAACCACCACCAGCAGCAGCAATATTCCGATCACCCTTGTTAGTCCACATCATATCCAACGATTTTCCTCAATTCCAACACACTTCTTCCCATAAGACATTGATGCCATGTACCTCATGTTTGAATGCCTTCCATTTTGCTTGGTCCATTTGGAATATCGGATATTCCTTATTTCTTGATCTCAATCACACCTTTTTCACACTCTCTTGATCTCCAAATCGCCCGCATAGCCATAATACTTGCATTGTCCTTGTCTTCTCTGTGAATATTCTCTTCCTCTTGCTCCTGTGCAGTTGCCTAGACTTCCTCTTTGAAGGTAATGCCCATTGATGTGCCATATCAGTTTTTGAATGTTCTTATTGGATTTGAGATCTTGAATTGTTGTACAAGTGGATCCCTTTCTCTTCCATATCTTCATCTTGTGTTGGCTCTTCATCCTTTATTCTTGCAAGGGACAATTCTTGTTTCTTGGAGGTGATCTCTTGTCCACGAACCTTTCTTCTTCTTGAATGAGAAGGAAGGGCTTTGAGGTCTTCAGCTGAAGGAAAAATTTCCATCATGCTAGTAGAAGTAACAATGTGTTTGTATTGTTTCCTGACTCCTTTGAGAATAACTCACGAAATATCTTCCTCTTTGATGGTCTTACCCAATGCTTTAGATGTTTCACACACATTTGCTTATGTATCCTACATACTTGATGCGATTTTCTATGTACCTAATGATGCTGTCACTTATATTGATGTTGATGAGCCTTGAGCTTGTTACTATCCAAAGTTTCAACTGTGGTGTTATGATTGCACAACTTCATGTCTGTTCCAATAGCATACAAACCAAATCTTTTAATATTTTAATAATAAATTGCTGAGGTGAAGGAAAAAAATTATTTGGATACAAAAGAAATTTCAAACATTTTGTTGCAGTAAATGCATATCCACACCAACACATGTATGCATTTTTAAACTTTCTCGCAATGAACTTGTGTACTTGTATTGAAGAAAAATGACACCCTTACAACAATATGAGTCAGTTGCATAACTTCAAGTACACTAAAGCTTTAAAAAAATAGTAAAATTGAAAGGTCATTACTTTTTTGGGCAGAGGGTAGAAGATACACATAAGCTTGGAAATATTCACTACAAGATACAGACCTCATACCGACGTTCAAAGTGACATAAATGTTCATAAAATAATTTCCCTTGTCGTCGTTAATGTGTCGGTATAAGTGTCTCTACAAATTCATTGCAGAGAGTGTCACTATTAGCGTTGCAATTAGCACCACTTTTCTAATAGTGATACAAATAGTATGCTTTGCGATACCGATAGCGATAGGTGTAGTAAATTAGTAACACAAATAATGGCTGTTATAGATGAATTTTTTTAAAATGCCAGGGCAACTGTGTTGTATAATATTATGCAAATCAATTACATATTGGATATGCAATTGTTGTCAAAACGGGTGCAAAAACTACTTAAAACCACAAGACTGATAACTCATAAAATAAGTACAAAACTAGTGATGACAACTCATGAAATTACATGGAACCATGGAGAGGAAAGTCAAAACAAACATGAAAATCTATTTGTAAATATTACAAAGTGTGACTTTATACTAAGGATGATAAGTACATCAAAGGAATGCTACATGAGAGAGGTCTGCATAGATCACATGACCAAAAAAGAAGATGATGTGCACTCCATGAATCCAAGCGCGCACTACGGATCCTAACCATTTGAAAGCTCGTCTCAATGCAAAGGAGCATTGAACGTACTTCTTTAATAGTTAAGATGTTTGATTTGTTAGATTTTTTTACTAAGTTCTATTATATGTGTCATAAAGTTGTTTACGATTGAGATTTGATTTGCTAGATTTGCCACGTGTTCTGCTTCATAACATGTATGTTATACCATCAACTCCTCAGAGTGCATGAGTGTATGATGAAAGCAATGTTCCCAACGTAGAACAAGGAGAGTATGTAGGTGGAGGGGTCGATATTATGGAGGGTGGAGGGTGAAGAGGGCTTGGAGTGTGTAGAGGAGACAAGCACGAATAATGTAGACGAAGAGATAGGAGACCAAGAATTTTTTGAGAATGAAGTGGACTTCTCTTTCTATGGTGATCTATCTATATACCTTCCAGTGTACACCGAGGTTGTGCGCTAGGAGAGGAGATTGACATGGGGCCAAAGGCCGAGTCGCATTTTCATCCACTAGCTCAATTCGTTGCTGATGATTCACTTTTAATGGTACTTTAGTATACGAATTTTAATAAGCATCCTTTTTTTAAGAGTTGTATTATCGTGCTTACCTAAATCCTTATATTGATTATGCTAACATCATGTTTTGTCTGTGCATGTTACCTCTGATAATACCCAGAGAGCAAAATGAGTCAAGGAATGATTGATAAGGAGTTGCAGGAGATATTTACACGTATGTCTCCATATTAGATGGCCCAATTTAGAGATATGGTGTACCAAGAGTTATCACAGACATCATTAGGTTGTTCTGTAAGGTCTACTTCGACACACTTTGATGCTTCGATTTCTAGTAGATAAGGTTAACACTCTAGACTGGCCTTGGATGGAGGAAGTGGTTCTGCGGAGATGTGGATATTGTGAGCCTGTGGTTGATTCTAAAGAGGATTGCTACTCCTTACTCTCGTACCGGTTCCAGAGAGGGTGGCTTAAGTAGGTGTTGTGGGAGCACCTATAAACAACATTATAATACATAAGAGGATTTGAATGGCTCAATAGATTGAGAAAGACAAGAGAAAAATGTACGATTGGGTTTGCCATCTTTAATTATATATTATAGTTTTACATGGATATTTACATTCATGTCTTACATATAATTACAAAGAAATTACAAATATCAATTGAAATACAGAGTTTTAAGAGTCAAGAGGTATCTTGTAATATGCTAGAGCTGTTGTAGAAAATTATGTGCTTTGAATCTTGATGTTTTGACATCACCATCACATTTGGAGCGTGCAAAACTCCCAAAACGACTCTTGAAGCTCTGAATTCCAATTCTGGATGAGGGAGCAACGAAAAAACTCAAATTTCACCCTCTTCTCCTGTTTTGCGCACGATCCTGTTGCTTTTATAAAGAAAGCTAGAAAAGCCTTCTATACTTAACCACATTAAGAAAATAGCAAGGTATTCCATAAAGAAAGCTTATTTCAATAAAAGCATATCTGAAATCTCATATTCTAAAATAGTCTATATTAAAAATAGATAAATTAATAGTACTAAGGACAATGATCTAATTATCACTAAAGAAGTTTAAACTTATAACTTTCAAATAGAGTAATAATTTTAACAGTACAATATCATATAAATATATAACATTATATATTATACTTACGATAATTAATTATAATGATAAAATTTATTCTTGGACTTATGCTAGCGCCCAGTGCTACCTAAAGCCACCGCTAGTTGCTCTACACATCAACTAAAGCATTCACAATTGTTAGAAAATAATAATATAAAACCCATAAAAGTGAATACCTAGCAGTCTTCAGCTACAAAATAATTAAATATGTTGGAACTATGTCCTAACCTTAATTTAATATGAGTGTACTCTAAACTCATAAACGCCTATTAAATTAAATATGCATTTTTGTGGAATTACCCACTATGGAATCATCCACGTGCACATTAAATTAATCCGATGCCTGAAAAGGACAGATGTCATTGTCAACTTCTCGCACTAGGAATCCACCTTATGTAGAGCCCCGGTAAATACATATAGTTTTATGGAATCCATCGAAAACCTCACGAAATCCACCGTGGAATATGCCTCTAGTTTTTTACAAAATCCATCGAAAAACCTCACGGAATCCACTGTGAAATATGCCTCCTAGCACCAATACCACCATCGAAGTTATTAGGGATTTGGATAGAAGAATGCTTGTACAATATTACATATAAGAGTGAATCAACATTTGTGATTATTTTGTGTTGTGGAGACCCAACAACAGGATAAATGTGTCGTGCAAATCCATCCATCTTTTCTGAGAATCTATTTCCAAAAATCCAGATGGACCTCATCAAATGGTTACCCAAGCTCCTTCCAATACCACTTTAAACCACTGTACATCAATTATAATCATGAAAAAGCCACGGTAATCCACTGAGATAATACTTTACAAGTTTTCAAAATACTCCATCTCATCTACCATGCTATTTGGATCTGTGGCCTAGCATCGGCTCTCTTGCTCGAACTTTGCCATGACACCACAATCTGTTGTGAAAGTGCATTTTATCGATGCACTCAACACGAAAATGTAATCCGTGCGACCATGTCGCACTGTAGAATTTGTACTGTATACTAAAACGGTTAGATTAGTTGTGCATAAAATTTAGATATGACAACAAATAAAGCATGCGGTCATATTTGAACTACATCTCCTCGAGAATTTCCACTCCTCGATAGAGACCTCTATCCCTTCACGAGAAGCTGTGATTAAAGCTCCATATAATCATTGCATAAACATAAATTGTGGCATCTCTTCCATGCCCTCAGGATATCGAATTGATCAATGGCATATGCTATGTCGAAATTCCAATTGCGCTTCTTCCTAGTCTTTTCTGGTCTACTCGTATCTAGTGAGCCACTTCTCCATAGATGCATGATGCAATACACAAAAATGATTCATTTTCTCCTCCATGGCAGTATCCATTCTTTTTTCTACTCCCTTTCCAACCATGATATCTCCAATCAATCTATCATCTTTCTTCAATGACCATAGTATACTCTTGTCTGAATCCATCGTCGGTAGCCACTCTGAAATATGTACTAATGCCTCTGACACTAGCCAACCTTTAGCCATGCTACCTTCCAATTGAGCTCAGTGTTGCATAAAGCCCTTCAAGGTTTTCATGAAGCGACCCAAGAAGAATATCCTTTGTGTATGGACAGGTCCTGCAATCTCCACTTCATCTATGAGATGCACTAGGAGGTGAGTTTATATCATGAGCATGCTCGTGGATAGGTACTTCTCAAAGAGATAGACTGTCTCTACCGCTCCCCACCTTTCGGATTCAATAGAGGATGTCTTGATCTCCTTCTATGAGATCCATTGCACTAATTTGGACAACCTGTAAATAGCCTCATGTATTTCTGGAGTGAGACACCCTGTGATCGCGATCAATAGTATAAACTATCACAAATGGAGAAGCATTATGAACATCGAGTAGACACTAAATAGTGAAATATTGAGTCTACTTGCAACCAAGATGAAGACAAACCTGACATATCTTATGCCAATCATGGGATTTCAACCTTGATAGTTGGTTGTCTTTAGAGAAAGCAGACCTAAGGGAGCATATCATACCTATCGGGGTACGGATAGACCTAATAATTTGATTCATAATGTACTCTTCTTTAGTGGACAGGATCCAAGGAGTGCAAGGTAGTTGCAAGCGATCATTAATGCCTTGAATGTGGCCAGAGCGTATCCATCTTGCCTACCTTCTTCAAATCCATTCGTGCCCCTATGGTGTCTCTCTTTCTTATGGTATGGTCCCATAATAAGCTGCTCACATTCTTGAAAATATACATGGGATCCAACAAATGGTTGATTTGTAAGTGGGTCCAATATGGCAACTCGTATAAAAGTAATAACAATTGCATTCCACTTGGACGTGACTCTTTGTGGACCATTTTAAAATCGCACCAGCTTTGGGCATTCATTTGTACTAGATGTCATCTAAGAAAAACTTCCCTTATTTCATGACCCTCTGGTAACAAGAAAGTGACGTATCCATGATATACTATCTTCTTCATGGTCTGTCACCTTCGGGAGTCTAGTAACTGTGTCTTCCACACAATGGATATGCATGATAACTTGAGGTAACTAGACATGTCACAACATCCCTATCTAGTCAACACAAGCTTGAACGAGCTATGTTAGATATCACCAATGAGAATGGAAGCCCACTTACCTGTGCACTCCCTAAATCTTGGAAAGTCATGCATGGTCCACATGAGAACTTGTACATTAGTGGACCATCGACCATTCTGGTTGCTCATGTCTTCCACAAAGCGATTCCCTTCTCCCACAAAATCTTGAGCTCATCAACTACTGGACGGAGGTAGACATCCATGTTCTTGACTTTGTAGTGCCCAAGAATAGGCAAGCTAAGGATCAGGTGTCATTTCTTCATAGAAAGCCATGGTGGGATGTTGCATTTAACAAGGACTACAAGCTACACACTGTAAGAAGTTGAGTGGAGACTAAATGGATTCACGTCATCCATAGTAAGACCGAGCTGAAGATTCGTTGGCTCTCATGCAAAGCCTAGAAAGGTGGAGTCAAGGTGGCTCCATATGCATGAATTTGCTGATATTCATTGGACTCTATCTGTGGATCTATTATGTGCATGTCCCATTGTCAAGATTGCCATGCTCCATGTATGAACATGTGATGTATACACAATATAAGTGAAAAGTTTTTGAGAACCTTCTTAGAGATGGTTTGCCCTTACAAGTCCTATCAATACCTGTGAGCATCATACTTCGGATATGTATCCATGGTCCCGTAATCTCCTCAAAATAGCATACAATCATTGATACATGCATAGATACTGTTCTAGTCCATGTCGAGCTTTCGTAACACCAATCGTGCAGCATCACGTGACTCGGGCATCGTGTTTTTATAATTAGAAGACACATTGAAGAGCACAAGAAATATTTTTTATTTTATAATAGAGTCAAAAAAATCAACGGAGTGTAGAACATATCTGAACAACTCAGTCACACTCATATTGCTCCACATGTACTTTGCTTGCACACTTAGGAGCACAAGCAGTTTCTTCAAGTGAGATACTTGGCACCCATCATATAATGGTATAGACGTTTTTTCTCTCAGTGGATCAAATGACTCAGTGTCTGTGGGTATTAATGCATCAATCATTGCCTCCATCTTAGGCTCCAAGATTAGAGGAAGGTCCGAAAGACCCATTGTTTCCTTTGGTATTGAGGGTGTAATCTGCGATGTGTCCTCCACTTGGTTTATCGGCTTAGGCACTCCATCCATCTCACGCCCATGAACTCTTCCAATGGGCTACAATAGATACATTCCTTGGGATGAAGCATCACCTCTCTGTACAAATTTCATGGACATGTCTAATATTTTTATATATGATATTCAATTACTTCATGAATGTAAAGCATATTGATACACACTTTTCTTACCGTTCACTCAAAGTTTGAGATCACCTGGTTAATGATCTCTAATTAAAACTCACCAAAGTATCGTATGTATTCTATGGACAAGTGACGCTTTCATCTGATTACCAGCTTGCATTGAATGCAAGGACATGGGACACATTGATTAAGATACGCCTCACGATCTTAGATATCACGACCATTATCGTTTTCCATTTGGTCTATGTTATGGCAAACAATAGGTTTTTGTTTCCCTCATCAGTGATCTTCCTCCATTTTAATCTCTACTCCTCTTTCTCTTCCTTTCCCTTTATTTGTTTGCCTCCCTCCATCTCTCTTTGTCTATTCCTTTTCTCTCTATGTCTCTTTGTCTTTATCTATCCCTCTCTCTATTTCTCTCCCCACACCTCTTTCTCTCTCTCTCTCTCCCTTTCTTTAATCGGCTCCCTTCATTCTTATTTGTTTCTCTCCCCACCCCTCTTTCTCTTTTTTAATTTGCCTCCCTTCATCCTTCCTTGTAGAAACTCTCTCTCTCTCTCTCTCTCTCTCTCTCTCTCTCTCTCTCTCTCTCAATGTTTCTTTCTCTCCCCTGTCTTCCCTTCCACTCTCACTTCTTCTCTCTTTTTCTTTCCCTCCCTTCTCTCTATTTTTTTTTCTCTTTTCCTCTCCACTCTCACTTAACGCATCTCTTACAATCAAAATCAAATATAAAAATTAAAAATCTTATAAAACAAGGACATTGAAAGACTCTCTCTCCCCACCTCTCATTGTGCCTCTCTTCCCCCTCTCCCTTTATTTTTCTATCATTCCATTATGTCTAATTCTCTTATTGTTTTTGCTTTTCTCTCTCCCTCTCTCTCACTCTCTATTTATTGTTCTCTCTATCTCTCTTTTTCTCCCTCTTTCCATCCCGTTCTCTCTCTCTCTCTCTACCTCACTCTTTTATTTCACTCTACGTTTCTCTTTCTCTCCCGCCTCTCTTTCTCTCCCACCTCTCTTTCTCTCTTTCTCTTTCTTTGTTGCCTCTCTCTTTGTCTCTCTCCCCCCTCGTTATTTCTCTCACTCATTCTTCTCTCTCCCTCCCTTCATATCTCATTTCTCTCTTCCTCTCTCTCTTTGTCACCCTTCCTCCCTTTCTCTCTCTCTTTCTCTCTTCCTTTCCCTTCCTTCATATCTTGTTTTTCTCTTTCTCTCTTTCTTTGTTACCTTTCCTCTTTTTCTCTCTCTCATCTCTCTTACTCTTGGTTCCTTTTTCTCCCTCTCTCCTTTCCTCTCTTCCACTCTCTCTTTCATAACGTGTTTTAGCGACGCTATTTGCGGTGCAAATAGTGACGTAAATAGCGACACCACTATTTTGTGCTACAAATTGTCATCGCTATCTTCCCATTCCCTTGTAGTGATTGAAAACTAGACTCATAGTTAGGGGTTCTATCTTGCCCAAGCTAAAAGAGGAAGTATTTGTCAAATAAATGGTAATGTTGCTTTGAGTCACTTTCTCTCTTGCTCCTAGTTGGCAAGCTACTATTACCTTACCAATTCTAAGCCCTCTTTTTTATCAACTATATACTTAACTAGTAATTACGATGATATACAAAGCTCAAAAGAGACTATGTGAGCCTAGTTAAATATTGCAAGCCAATTTAGGTAAATGTGTATCACTTTACAATTATAGAAACATTACAAATCAAATGGATAAATCTTATTATGCTTCAATTCAAACCACTCAATTTCACAACTCAAAGGATAATGATTGTATATTGGGCAAACTCTTATTACAATTTTAGATCTAGTGTGAGGTATATGTATATTCACATAAGTTAACCAATCAATTGAAAATTATATATATATATTTAATGTATATCACAAAGAGATAGAGAGAGAATAATAATAATAATAAAGAAAAATAAAAATAAAAAGAGACAGGAAAAAATAGAAAAGATAAAAGTATTTTTTAAATTTCAACATTTTTTGATAAATAAATAAAAAAACTTAAGAGAGAGAGAGAGAGAGAGAGAGAGAGAGAGAGAGAGAGAGAGAGAGAGAGAGAGAGAGAGAGAGAGAAGGAAAAGAGAGGAGAGAAAAAAGCAATGATGAGAGGGAGAGAGAGAGAGGAAAGAGAAAATGAGAGAGAAAGAAAGCTTGAGAGAGAGAGAGAGAAAGAGAGAAGAAAAGAAAAATGTGGAGAGGGGACAAAAAACCAAGAGAGAGATACAAAGAGAGAATAAAAGAAGAGAGAGAGAGAGAAAATAAATAAAATGGAGAGAGGAAAAAGAAAAAAAGTAGGAGAGAGAGAGAGAGAGAGAGAGGGAGAGAGAAGGAAAAGAGAAGAGATAAGAAATGATGAAAGTAGGGAGAGAAGAAGAAGAAAATGAGAGAGAGAGAGAGAGAGAGAGAGAGAGAGAGAGAGAGAGAGAGAGAGAGAGAGAGAGAGAGAGAGAAGAAGAAGAAGAAGAAGAAGAAGAAGAAGAAGAGAGAGGGGATAAAAGAGAAAAGAGAAAAGCCATTTTTAAATGTAAATCATTTTTGACTTCACACACACATAGAGAGAAGGAATAAAATGGAGAGAGAAAAAGAAAAAATAGGAGAGGGAGAGAGAAGGAAAAGAAAGGGGAGAAAAGCAATGACAAAAGAGTGTAATGAAACAAATTATCAACATGAGATGTGAAGCCTATTCCAAGTATAGACTTTGTAAATACTTGAGCTAAGAGAAAGAGGACTTAGGGTTTAGTATAAAAATGCAAGAAGTGCTAATGTAGCATCATTCTTTGGCATTATCATAATTTTATCCTTCTTGTCTTTCACCTTCTTGTACTTGGTTAACAGCTCATGGCTACATTGTGCTATGGTAATGGAAGATTTTCCATGGCATGGCCATGTTTGTAATTCAGTTTGTTACATTTCTTGTTGTGTGAAGCCTAGATTAATTTGATTTCATGTTCATTTCCATTGTTAGATTAGTCCTTCTTTACATTGATATCAGAGCATTAGTTTAGATCCTTGTCAGAAGTCATTTTCCTGCATTAGATCTAGTTGCAGTGACTAGGGAGTGAAAAGCGTAGTAAAAATTCAGTCACACAGGAGTTAGTTCTTCCATAACCGTGGTTTGACATGGAGATCTGTCACAAACCATGATTAAGTTGGAGATTCTTGGCATGAACCAGTGGATAATGGCGGGCTCCAACCAATTTGGCAACTCGTGACCAAGTTCTGGACCAAAAATTGGGGTAAGTTGGACAAATGAGGGTTACATGACTAAATTTGGGTTAAACTTGAGTTACTTTTCAAGAATAGGGGCTTCTTCCCTTTCCTTTTAAGCTAGCCTCAAGAATCCATGGCCAAAGGCTGATTAAATCTCTTGCATGTGATCTCTATCATGCCAATGGACTTCATAGCCTTGTTCTCCATCTCTTGAGCTTCCCATGGAATAGTGGTTTGGCACATTATTCCTCATTCTTGTCTTGGAATCCAAGAGTAGGCATCAGCATGAATTGCGCCTACTGCATATTCAGGCCTGTCATGTGATAAAAATGAGCTATGGAGCTCAAGTAATCCTTGAATAGTGCTCAAGCACCATTGGCAAGTGGTCTCCTTCAATCTTGGACAAGATTTCTTCCTATTCTTGGACTCTTCTATCTCCCATGAAACCCTATTATTGACAATTTTGGACAGCAACAAAGAATCTTTGATTTTCTGAAGCAAATGAAGGAAGTATTGGTAGCAAATCACTCTTGGAGCTTGCCTATGCACGCGGTTTCAATTCATTGACAACGTTAAAGCAACATTGAAGAATCTTTGGGCACATATTGATCTATGGAAGCTTTGGATAGCATGCATCTTCAATGTCAGTGAAATTTTTGATTCTCTTTCCAATATTTGGAGTTTTGAGTCTATAATGGAGTTGTTCATGACCATCTTTCAAGCTCTTCATCAAATAGAAGAAGATTATACCTTCATTAACCATTTTTGAAGCATGGAGCAACAATGGAGTTCATATGAAGCTGGGACCTTATGCTATATTGAAGCATGCTGAAATTGGGATTTCTATGGATCTTTATAAGCTGAAGACAGGCCATCATTGTGTGAGGAATCTACATCAACTACATTCTTCACTTACAAGCATAAGAGGCACTTTCAATCATCTTTAATCTCTCCCTTCTGAATCCAATTGTTGAGCTAATCCAATTGATGAAAGAGGGATTCAAATGATTCAGAATTCCAATCATTTTCTTAAATGCACTTCATGAACAATCCATTTAGCTACCTTAGTGATTAATCACTGATTGATCACTTACATTCATTGAAATAATCACTTCCAATGCCTCTAATTCTCATCCATTTCGCTCTAACTCTAACATTGAAATGTTTACCTCTTGTTTCATTGCCATGAATGAGAATATTGCCCAATGGTAAGTGAAATAAAAATTGTAAAGTAGTGAGTTACTACTACAAGTATTCCTTACCTATTCTGATTCCATTTTCAGCCCTATTTTTTCCAAGTTCTTGCATATCGCGAAATGGCAATCAAATCATTTTCAATACATGCATTTCATGCTATTTTCTTAGCCTAGCATTGATTTTCCATGTCTATACCCACAAGGAAAAGTGGATGCTGGGCGAGTTGGTAGGACAAAAGAGAGGTGACCCTCCCCTACTAACAAGGACCCTGAAGAGGAGCACAAACCGGCTTGAGAGGGAAATTTGCACACCCCTCAAGTCTTGGATCCCACACATTTAAAGTGTAGGTGCAGGTACCATTTTAAAGGCACAAGAATTCAGCCTTCAACATAGTGTATTTGGCACAGGTTACATGATGTAAATGCAAATTTATGGTTACATAATGCAATGCAATTGGCAAATTGGGACAAAGCTATGCTGAGCAAGATGCATGCTACTTGTGGCATTTGCAACTTGGATCATCAATAAAGAGTTGGAACATGGTTTTCAAGCAAGGTTCAATTATTCAATCCTTGGTTACTTCAGAGGTTATTCTCAGGGTTGGTAGATGTATGGATATCTTTTGTAGGTCTATATAGTTGATACATGCAAGAAATTGATGGTACAAGTCATTAAATGACCAGAACAGAGCATTCATAGATTGCAGGAAATTCCAGATAGCTACAGTAAATTGCTTACAGAATTTTCTGTACTCAACCAATTTTAATACTTGATAGCTCATCTGAAAAGGGACATCCTAAGCCTCACTGTTCTGCAAAAACTAACGGTTTTTCCTTTATACAGAGCCAAGAAGTTTCTCATTTGGATCATTAGAGCTCAAGATATTTGAGTTTTTCTTCTGTTGTACACCTAAGACAGGACGCCACCTATGGCTAATAATAAAAGGAAGGAACCCATTATGGATACCATCAATGAAGGTTTAAGGGACTATCAGATAGATAATGAGCATGAAGCTTCACAAGAGGTTATTTGCCTTGAGAACCATGATAATGAGGAGCTAGAGATAAGTTCAACACATGCTGCACTACATGGATGATCCTTGTACAAATTTGGATTCATTGAATCTTTTTTCTATCTCTCATGATGCATGGAATGGTTCCAAAGGGGACAATACATTACGCCTTAAAGGCTATATTAATGGAAGAATTGCTCATATTCTTAATTGATACTGGGAGTATACATAGCTTCGTTAATACATGGTCTCTTGATGGGCTGAAGTTGTATACACAAGAAATGCCTTCATCACTAAAAATCCATGTGGCAAATGGAGCTTATGAGAGTAGTAATCATATTTTTTCCAATGTTTCCATCACCTTATCATCATCTTGTACCATTTCGGTGAATCTTATTGTCTTGGAGATGGGTCCCATTGATATCATACTTGGCTACAATTGGCTAGAAATTATTGGCAAGTTTACCATGGATTTGAATAGGCTGCAAATGGAACTTCAACGGCATGGACAACAAGTTACTCTTCAAGGGTTTGAGAAGAAGAAGCTAAGGTGATTAGCACCAAGAAGATTAAGAGAGAGATCAATGCAAAGGCATGTATGTTTACCTTGCCCTTGTCAAAGATTGATGAGGATCAATCCTCTTCAAATCAGCCCTCTACTCCTTCAAAAGATATGGTTCCTTGTCTTTGCAATTTGTTGGAAGAGTATGATGATTTATTTCAACCACCTACCTCTCTTCCTCCAAAGCGTGAAGTGGATCACCCCATCAACTTGCTTCCAAATACCAAGCCTATCAATAAACCTCCATATCGCCTTTCAAAGGTGGAAAGAGAAGAAGTTGAGCGCCAAGTAAAGGAGCTACTTGAAATGGGTCTTATAAACCACGTCAATCTCCCTTTGCTTCTCTCGTTCTCTTAGTCAAGAAGAATGATGGTTCATTCCACATGTGCATAGATTATCGAGACTTGAAAAAGGCCTCTATCAAAAATAGGTATCCAATACCAAGGATTGATGATCTCTTGGATGAATTGAAGGATGCCAAGGTCTTTTCAAAGATTGATTTGCGGTCGGGATACCACCAAATACGCATGGAGGGGGATGAATACAAGACTGCATTTAGAACCGAGAGGGGATTGTATCATTTCATGGTTATGCCCTTTGGTCTTTCAAATGCTCCAGCCACATTCCAAGATTTAATGAACAAGATACTTGAGTCACTTTTGTTCAAGACAATTTTGGTGTTCTTTGATGACATATTGATATAAAGACAAAGAAGAGCATTTACAACATGTTAGAAAAGCTTTTGATATATTGAGGAGTCACAAGTTGTTTGCTAAAGCAACCAAATGTACATTCATGGCCAAAGAAGTAGAATAATTGGGACATATTGTTGGAGAAAATGGCATCAAGGTTGACCCGAAAAAGGTCCAATGTGTGAAATATTGGTCTACTCCAACAAATACCACTTCATTGAGGGGTTTTCTTGGTTTTTCTTCTTTCTAGCGAAGATTTAAAGAAATAAGCTTTATTTGGGATGAAATAGCCGACAAAAGCTTCAATGAGCTGAAGCAACTCCTCATTTCAGCATCCATATTGGTTTGTCCCGACTTTTCTAAGGTCTTTGTAATCTATGCGGATGCTAGTGGGAGAGGATTGGGGGCTATTTTAGTTCAAGAACATGGTGTCATTGCATACGAGAGTAGAAAATTTGATGAAAAAGAGAGGCAAATGCATGTATATGAGCAAGAGATGCTAGCCATACTACATGCAATTAAAAAGTGGCATCATTACCTCTATGGAAGTCACTTTAAAGTGAAAAGTGACCATAGGGTATTGAAGTACTTCCTCTCACATCCACCAACTTGTCTCCTAAGCAAAGAAGGTGGTTGGCAACTCTTCAATCATATAATTTTGAGATAGAATACATGGCTGAAAAAGACAATGTAGTGGCGGATGTGCTCTCTAGGATGTGGGCATGTAATGTATCTATCGTCATCACTATATATAAAGATTGGATAAATGACATAAAGAAGAATATATGATGGAGGAGCATGCTGCCACAATAATGTAGAAATTACATCAAGGGTTAAATGAAGAATATCCAAACTTCAAATAGCATAATGGAATTTTATGGTACAAAGGAAAGGTCTATTTGATCCCTCAAAGCAATTTTAGGCTGAAAGTTCTTCAAGAAATGCATTCTTTTCCCTTGGCTGGTCATCTTGGTCTCTTTAAGACTTTTGACAAAGTGCATAAGAGTTTCTATTGGAAAGGCCTATGGTGGGATGTGAAGGAGTATGTTTCTCATTGCTTGGAATGTCAACAAAATAAAGATTCTTCTTTATTACCAGCCGGTCTCCTTCAACCCTTGCCTATCCCACGAGGAAAATGGATCGACATTTCAATGGACTTCATTATGGGCCTCCCTACCACAAGGCATGGTTGGAATAGCATTTTTGTTGTGGTGGATAGACTTACCAAATCAGCCCATTTATTCCAACCAAGTCACAATTTTTAGCAAAGCAAGTAGCTGGTCAATTCATGGAAGGAGTGTTCAAGTTACATGGTATGCCCTTGAGGATAGTGTCAGATAGAGACACTAGATTCATGGGAAATTTTTGGAAGGCTTTGTTTACTTCCATGGGCACTACTCTTACCCCTAGTACGGCTTACCACCCTCAAATCGATGGTCAAACTGAAAGGATTAATTGATGGGTGGAAGTATACTTAAGACACTATTGTCATGACACACAATCATCTTGGGATAATTGGCTGCATCTTGCTGAATTTTGCTACAACAACACATATCATATGAGCATTGGGATGGCTCCTTTTGAGTCACTCTATGGATACAAGGTTTAAATTCCTTTAGCCATGTTTCATGAAGATGTGAATCCATAAGCAAAGGATGAGTTAGAAAGAATGGAGATGCTTATGAAGCAATGTAAAGAAACATACAAAAGGCACAAGATGTCATGAAGTCCTATTTTGATGATAGACGGAGGCACATGGAGTTTGATGTTGGAGATTGGGTCTTCTTGAAGGTGCCCAAGACTCATTATGCATCCCTTAAGGGTGGAAATAACAAGTTGGCTCACAGATTTTATGGCCCATATTTGGTGTTGGAAAAGTTGGAGAGCTTGCATATAAGCTCCAATTACCTTCAACTACTCGCATACATGATGTTTTTCATGTATCATAATTGAAAAAGTATATTGGGTAGGATGTACAAGTTATTGAAGAGCTTCCACCACTTGATGAAGATGGACTGATTGTCTATGAACCTGAGAAGATTATTGGGAAGCATGAAAAGGTTCTTAGGAATCGAACTCTCATTGAATTCTTGATCAAATTGAAGGGGCTACGTATGGAAGAGTCCACTTGGCAACCCTCTTCTTATTTGGACGCTTTTCCATGGCTTTTGCAAGATGAATGATAATAGTCTGTGTAGGGATAGCTTGTTGTTTTAAAATACTATTATTGAATAAATTACCTTAATGGCATCAAAAAGTGATCTTGATGGTATAAGATGATGCTCAGGATGTGTATTTCATTTCTACACTTCAAACACTGAATTTGGGCACTCCAGTCAAAAGTTATGGCAATTCTACTGATGCATCCATGTTTGGACAGCAAGCAATCAATTCACTGTTTCAGGTTCATTATGATGTTTTTTCTCACAAAGTGCGTCCATATGCTTATGGATCTCCATCGACATAATTTTCTTCATTATCGAGTTGCCTATTACCACATTATCTTCAGTTTTGAGGACAAAACATCTCTAGGAGGGGATGATTTATAATGAAGCAAATTATCAACATGAGATGTGAAGCCTATTCCAAGTATAAACTTTGTAAATACTTGAGCCAAGAGAAAGAGGACTTAGGGTTTAGTATAAAAAGGAAAGAAGTGCTAACATAGCATCATTCTTTGGCATTATCACAATTTTATCCTTCTTGTGTTTCACCTTTTTGTACTTGGTTAATAGCTCATGGCTACATTGTGCTATGGTAATGGAAGATGTTCCATGGCATGGTCATGTTTGTAATCCAATTTGTTACATTTCTTGATGTGTGAAGCTTAGATCAATTTGATTTCCTGTTCATTTCCATTGTTAGATTAGTCCTTCTTTACAAAGAGAGGAGAAGAAAACAAAAAAGGCAAGGAGAGAGGGATGAGAGAAGAAGAGAGAACAAAAAAGAGCAGAGAGATAAGCAAAGAGAGAAGGAATAAGAGAGAGAGAGAGAGAGAGAGAGAGAGAGAGAGAGAGAGAGAGAGAGAGAGAGAGAGAGAGAGAGAGAGAGAGACATAAAAGAGATTGTATGTATATCCGGTGCTCTATATTACAAATTTTATAAATGACTTAGTTTTAAGTTTGATGAGATATATATATATATATATATATATATATATATATATATATATATATATATATATATAAAATAAACTAAAATAAAAGGCAGAGAGAAAGAGAGAGAAACAAAAATTTGACATAGGGAATTGGGGGAGGGAGCTTGGATGGCATGGTGTCTCGATGGCTCTCACTGCCTCTCTCTTCCACTACAATTCCTCCGTAATGCTTCCTCCAAGGATTGCAAGGGTGTCTATCTCTTTGCCACACTTTATTCATGATTGTGTCATGATGGCTCTCTCTACCTCTCTCTCCCACCATGCTTCTTGTGTAGTAGTGCTTCCTCCAAGGAGTGCAAGGGTGTATGTCTCTCTACCACACCCACTACACTTTCTCCCTAGCATGTCCTCCAAGGAGTGAAAGGGTGAATGTCTCTCTACTATGCTTCATTTGTGATTGCCATCTCCCTACTATCTCACAACTCAGAGTAGTAGAGTCAGGCATGTTCCAATATTCGAGCCATAGAGCCAGTCACTCCAATATTCAGGCTGTAGTGGCTAGGCTCTTTGTTGGCCCAAATGATTTGTTAGGATAATCATAATCTTTGTACTTGGAGAGAGAAAATAAGGCATCATTATTATACTAAAGCGAGATCATGTCAAACAACTTCAGGTGTATGTAAAAGGTCTATCTATTGTCTCAAGGGTTTCCCTTGTGGGTAAAAATGCCTCTCTTCCTCCAACTTTAGTTTGTGTCAACATCCCTTATTTCACCTCTAATGTAGAGAGAAAAAGAACATTTTTGATTGATTAATTATTAACTAATCTCTCATTCCTTCCAAGGTCTTTATGTGATCTCTATGTTTGTCTCACCGGTTGTCTTAAAGTACTTGTGCTTCATCCAAGGGAGTGTATGTCTTCTTTGCTACTATTATTTTCAAGAGACCTAGGTCATTGAGAGAGAGAGAGAGAGAGAGAGAGAGAGAGAGAGAGAGAGAGAGAGAGAGAGAGAGAGAGAGAGAGAGAGAGAGAGAGAGAGAGAGAGAGAGAGAGAGAGAGAGAGAGAGAGAGAGAGAGAGAGAGAGAGAGAGAGAGAGAGAGAGAGAGAGAGAGAGAGAGCACCATTTATAAACATGTATATCTATTCCTCTCTTCATCCTTTGTTCTCATATCAAGAACCACCTAGTATAGCCTATCTTTCTCTCTCCCCCCTCCCTTTCTAGTTGAGATTGTTTCATTGGTCAAGCCTCCCCCTCTTTCAAATCAAAGATTTAGCAGAGTGTCGGGTGCTATCAGAAAGTGAGTGCATGGTGGCTGAAGGAAAATCGAAGGTGAGAGAGATGGGGATGTTGGCACAACAAGAGGCTTTCTTAAACATAGTACTGCATGTCACTTAGTTAGAAGGACAAGATACAATCAAAGGGATAAAAATAAAATTAGAACTTAGAAAGAAGAGCATTAAGATATGGCCTCCATGAAAAGACACCTAGAGCTAGCACTTGCCTAAGCATCAAGGACCAAAGGCAACATCTAATCAAGGCAAGGTTATCTAGGCAAGAGCTCGACTTGTTGGGATTTGGGAAACAAGAGCAACAAGCACGACCCTCTACTTAAGATCTTTAGAGCCAAATCTTGAAGAAGGGCTTGATTTTGAGCAGGAGAATGATGAGAAAGATTAGCCAAATGTGCCAAGTCCACCCCCACAAACAAAATCACAAGCAAAAGTACGTGATGAAGACCTCATTGCCCAAAGAGAGGACAATGGGAATGAGGCGCATAAGGAGGGAATTGGTGGAGCTCATGCAGAGAAAGCTTAGTGTGAATCCTTAGCCAGTACGCCTGAAGCCCCTATCCCTCAACAAGAAGAATGCTTGCCAATCAAATGGGCATGAGAACTATCCCTATGGGAGTAGTATCAAAGCCACTGCAATCCATTCAAATTCACCTTCTCCTACCCCCAATCACTTGTGGAGGAGGTGATCAAGCTTCAATGTGGCTAGGCAAAAGGTGGCTAGAAGAAAGGACAAGGCAACCCACACTATGGTAGAGGGAACCCACTAGATATTGGGAGGATAAGGTGATGGATGTCAAGGGCTATGAGTTCCAGCCAAAGTGGAGAAGAAACATATGGGATGCAAGTATGGACACATGGATGGCTTTTTATAGTACATTCCCATATGAAAGGGATAATTCGACCTAGATGGCCTACCCAAGGAGATACAGAGTAGATTTTTATTTGGAGGTGCATGATGGAAGGTACAATTTTCCTTGAATTTATAATGTTAATGCCGCAATCCCTAAGGAGTGCATGACCTTCACTAAAAAGAATCTTCGCACATCTATTGCATACTTCCTCAAGGAGTTTTCTTCATGTCTAGATCCGCATTTATCACTATGTGTAGTTATCTACATCTTTTAAGAAGACTTCTTAAGCAAAAGTCCACAACAGATGAAGAGTGACTACCGCCCCTCTTTTTTTATATAAATGTTGGCATAGATAGTTGTGCTATCACTAGATTTTGATGAGAGCTACTTTATTGCCAGCCTTTTGTATGAACCTCCTAGAGGATATGAGTGATAGTTGGTTCACAAGGTGTAACCACCCATTTTTGTCCACGATACCTTTGAACACGAGTGTTAACTTAAAAGGCTATATGCTAAGACGGCCCTTTCTAAGTAGGTCACTTAAACCTCCACCCAGCTCTGCCCTTGCAAGAGAATGGGATGTAACTTTAGTATCATCCCTTGTAATTGACTTATTTTTAAAAAAAGAAAGAAAGAAAAAAAAGAGAGAAGAAGAACAATAATAATAAATAAAGAAGGAAAGAGAGAGAGAGAGAGAGAGAGAGAGAGAGAGAGAGAGAGAGAGAGAGAGAGAGAGAGAGAGAGAGAGAGAGAGAGAGAGAGAGAGAGAGAGAGAGAAATAGAAAAGAAAAAACAAAATGTTCTCATTTGTGATGTATGAGTGCCATGAACACTGCATCTAGGGACCATTAAATCCCTAGCTCCTCCCCACTTCACATACTTAGGGCACATCAAGGGCAAGACATTGTGATAGACATGTCTCCCTAAGTCATGCACAACACCTCCCCCTTCCACGAATTGGGTCCTCAAGTGTGGGACAACACCTTAGTCTTGCCAATGGTTCATCGACCCACCACCACTTACACAATGCACTACATGGTAAGGCAGACACACTCCCTAGGTAGTTCATATATTCTTCCTTTACAGGAACAATTTGCTACTGTGCAACTAGCCAACAACTCCAGAGGCCCTCTTTGATCAATCAACATATCTTCAACACTAGCTATCTCCGATCATGTGTCACAAGCTTATCCTACATGACCAATTTTCCAAAATCCCTAAATATAGAGTGCGTGCGCGAAGCAAGTTTTTTGAGTGAGCTTTTGAGTGTGCTTTTTTGGGAAATCTCCACTTCTTATTCCACATAGTCCACTTATTCCACCCCTTGATTTTTTTGACCACCACCACCACCACAGCTTCCTCCACCATCACCGCCACCACTGTTTGCTGCCTTTGCTGCCATTGCCACCACCACCACCATGGCTATGTCCATCACCACTACCACCATCTTTGCCACCACCACCACTCTTGCCACCTCCACCACCACTACCATTATCCCCATCACCTCCATGATTGCCATCACTATCTTCACTCTATGTACCTCTATTTCTCTCTCTCTCTCTCTCTCATTCTTAGTTTCTCCCTCTATGTGTATATTCTCTTTTTCTCTTTCTAGCACACTCGATCAAATAGCACTCCATCTTGTGTAAACGATTTCTCTCTCTCTAGCACGTAACGTGGATGCATTCATACGATCACCTCAGAAGAATGGAACACCATAGCCCACACCTCTCTCTCTTTTTCTCTCTTTCTCTCTCTCTCTCTCTCTCTCTCTCTCTCTCCCCCTTTGTCTCTCTCTCACAAATTACTCCATGTCTTTACTCTCTCTCAATTTAGGGTCGTACATGTAGTTTCTCCCTCTCACTCTACATTCTCTTTTTTTCTTTCTCTCTCTCTTTCCCCCTCTCACCTATATATATATATATATATATTAGTCACTCACTCACTCTTTGTATTTATCTCCCTCTCCCTCTCACTTTCTCTCTCTCATGCATGCAATCAATCCACACTGTATAATAATGCCTCACATCAGATTATGGCATGTGTTATAACAAACACTTCTCTTAAATCCTACACACACACACACACACACACACACACACACACACACACACACACACACACACACACACACACACACACACACACACACACACACACACACACACACACACACACACACACACACACACACACACACACACACACACACACACACACACACACACACACACACACACACACAATGCGGATACTTGGGCAGCCACTCGGTGTTTTTAGAACTTTAAGTTCAATGGACTGATAGCTCCCTCCCCTCTCCCCTCTCTCCCTTCCCCCCCTCTCTCCAACAAATATGATACAAGACAATTCATACAAGCAATCCAAATGTATACTTATATTGTGTTAACTTTGAAAAAAGTGATTTTGATTGTCAAATTAAGAGAGACAAGGTCACCAAAGGCTTGCCATCCAACTACATTGTATAACAGTGGCTTTCTCGACAAAATAAAATGCGCTTGTGCTAAGAGGTAGTGTTGGAATTGCATTGCTGGTCATTGTATAGGTGGTGTTGGAAAAGTTCTTCTGCTTCCAAATACAAGGTGTAAGTTTTCTTCAGTGAGTGTGGGCTAGTGTATAAACATGTTGGCATTTGCATCCATCCCAAACACTCGGAGGTACACATAGTATAGGTGCTTGCATGCCAAATACGTTTTTCCTTTTACAGCATGGTCCATGAAATCCCAGCAATTACATGTTGGATTCTTTGTGATGTGCACATCATAACACTCATGCATGACACTTGAGTTAGCTATCTCTAGTTTGAAAACCTCATGATTCAAGGGCTTCACCACTGTGCGGCCCTTCACAGTTCCATCTAGAGTCAATGTTGTGTCTATCCTTTTCCTTGCAGCCTATGAAACACCTATTTGATATCTACATGAGCCCTTGTTAACATCTGTCTCTTGTGCTGCCTTTTGTAAAACAAACCCACCACTCTCCAACATGTGGATTTCTTCTATGGTCAAATTAGTACCTCGTGACATTGGCCATACTTGTGGAACCTTGGGCGGTGCGTGATGAATGGAAGAACAAATGTTCCATGTATGGTCCACACTATCATTACAAAACCACATGAATTGGCACCACATTCCATGTTGATTTCTAGCTTCTCCTCTTGAGCTAGACCACTCCATGATGCCACAAAACAAAGGTGCAGGCACCCCATGTGACATATTTTTTATAGGTTTTTTGCATTTTCCCTCTCTAACTCCCAACCGTCCTTGACATTGTACACAGTTGCAAGCTAGAATCCTTCTTATAGCCCAAACGGTGTCATGAGGGACTATCTCCACTACCATTTTCTCCAAACAATTTGGTGATACTGCCCTTGATTGGTCGAAAGGCAAAGGGTCCTCAAAGTTTAGTTTTCTTGTACCCTTTCTTCTAGGTATGTTTTCGGTCACATACTCAGGCCTGTGAGAGGCGTTGACGTCCTTGGATCCCACTTTTCCATCAACCTTGCATTTTCTTGCTACAGAAGTCATATTGTCCCCTCAAAAATCGGGATGTTTATGCAACTTAGTTCCTCTTGCCATCTCCTCAACCATCCTTACCATTGCTTGAAGTGTATTGCTAATTCCTTGTTGTAGTCCTCTCAAAAGCTTTTCTACACTGGGTCCTACACCATGGAACTTTCCACCAATGAATGCATTTTGTTTTGTGCTTTGTAGTAGAGCATTGGCCAAAATCACTGACACATGCATTGTACAAGCTGATAGATCCCTTGAATCCCTCCCATGCCAAACCAATTTGCATGCATTGGCTCTGCTAGGTTCGTGGTTGGCATATGAGCAATGTCCTCCACCATCTGGATAAAAATACAGCATGAGAAGGTATGAAGCATGAGAAAACAAATGCACCACACATCACATCCTACTATTACAAACTAGTCTTACCCTAACAAAGTGCCACCTCCAACATGGATATTTGATATGCCACCAACTAAGCCAACAATCCATTGTTGGTATATTGCAATCCACAACTTTCCTTGAGGCCCACCAAGCCCAAATGAATCAATATTGCATTGTTGCATCATCTTTTGTGACTTCACACCTCCACATGTGGCACGAGCGCTTATGCTCATCTTGGAAACTCTTGTGCACATACTATGATGTGTGTATTTAGAGACTTTGTTCCCAATGAAATAAGCAAGATCTCTCCCTTCCTTGCATTACGTTGTCCGGTGGACCACCATTGAACACTACGTGGATGGCCCTCCAATTGGTGGCTGCCTCGTCTGCCACGATTCCTAAAAAATCAGTGCTTGAGTGTCCACACTTCTCCATCGCTTCATTCATCTTTGTCCACACTTCTCCATCACTTCATTCATATTTGTCCAAAATCAGTGCTTGAGTGTCCACACTTCTCCATCACTTCATTCATCTCTGTCCAAAAAAGAGCTTGTGTATCTGTATCCTCTTCCTTCATCTCACATATTTCCAGAGTCATCAACTCTTTTACACTACAGAAACACAAGAAAAAAATGGGAGAGTAAGGAGAATTATGTTGCTTAAGTTCATGTTGTGATGGTAGAATTATGTAAGAGAAACTACCTTGGGTCATACACATGTGATACCATGGTGGTCCAATCATTAATGCAATGCCCGTGGTCGAAGCATACCCAACTATTGCGTAGGTCCCCAGTTCCATTCCTTTGCATATGATTCACTAAGTCCAACCCCTGGCTGGCCTAATCGTTGACATTTTGAATATAAAGCACTAGCTATCATTGTCAACAGCTTGCCTAGGAAACAGGCTACCATGGAAAAATCTCTATGCACAATGTTGCTTTAACTTTAGAAGATGAGATTCCATTCCCTGATCACTCTTAGCTCTTGCTGCATGGACCATGTGTTTGAACCTGCATGAGTGGAATATTGATCTTCATATGCATGGGTTTCTAATGATATTTTGGAATGTGTTGTGAATGGAATAATATGTTACCTATTCCTCTAAATGAGTGGTTGGAGTTTCTCGAGCATCGTCGAGAGTTCAGTGTCAGACATGGGGACACCTTGCTCACAAACCAAGGTACCCATCACTAGCCTTCTAGCCATAGTCATTTGTAGGTGTCAAGGTCTAGCTACACTAAAGTGTCTTATCATTTCCTCTATGGTCTTTCGCACCTCTTTGAGATTAGCTCTACATGTGCCTCTTTGCACCTCATGGTTATGTGTGCCTTGATGGATAAACATTCTTGACATTGGCCTTGATGACATCACATAATACACTACATACTCGAACTTGGAGAGCAGGATGGGGGGGTTCTTACAATAGAAGCATCCAAGGCTTTTGAGACCATCAACTGACATTCGAACAGTCGGTATGCTAGTATTGAGTTTACTTGCATGGCATATATTGGGACTTGATTAGTATGTTTTACTTGCAATAATGTACTAGAACCATGTCTATAATCATTTTGATGATAGTGGAGAGAATGGAGAATCTTGTACTTGTCCATGCCACCTTGTTTGGGGAGCCAAAAATTGACCTACTAGTACAATATCTATTGGGGCACTCTAGCACTCTGATACATTTGCTTCAACGAATAGTACCAAGGAATGCCATTGATGTTGATGCAGGCTTTGTCCAGCAATGGCCATCGTACTTTTGCTCCATACCCTCCATTGGATGCATATTGTCTACTACTGGTGGAAGCTCGTACGCCACATTGCCATCATAGAAAACTGGGATCTCCTCCACTCTCTCTATAGCACTCGCATTCTGAAGCAAATGATGTAACACTCGATGTTAGCCCCCTGAGACATTATGTACCCAACCACACTTACAACCTAAGAGGATTGTCGCATCCCTTCCTCTTCCACATCAAGCATGATAGGGATGGTTTTGCATTTCTCAATGTCCAAGGGGGATGGTGAGGCTTCCATGGTGATTGTTGTTTTCTCAACACTGCAAGGGCTCTAGGTGAAGTCTATGGTGGGGGAAGGCTGCAATGTAGGCCCATTTCCTTGTTCGATAAGACAATCTTGTGAGACCAAGATATCCAGAACATATACATGGACACCCTCATGGTCAATATTACAATGGATCGATGTGCTTTGTATTCGGCCATTTGCATGGGTGATAGCAAGACCACGGTAGCCATTGTCATTGCAAATGTCTTCCTTCCTCAACATCAGGAACATACCACTTATGTAGTGCATAATAGGTGTGGCAGAGAGGGAGGATACATATATGCGGACCTTGGTATTTCGTGTAGGACTAGTCAAACAGAAATGGACACAACTCTTTGACTCTAAGTTTAGAACCAAATAGGGTGAGGTGTACTATAGTGTTAATGAAAAGCTCATCAAGAAAACTAGGCATTTGCTAAGAGTTGTAGATCTCAACCTCAAAGAGAAGTGGTATAAGTAAGTTTCTACCTCTTTATACCTACCATTTATATGTACTCAATTGGTCCAAAGTAACAATGTTTTTGTCAATGTAGAATTATCTCATGCTTGGAATGGGGCTCCAAGACCGCGGGGGGGGGGGGGGGGATTGGGGGGAGGGGTGTACTGAATGAGGAGAGAGTATACACATTGGCATCCTCAAAGTTAAACGAGGCAGATCGCGTAATGATATTGAAGGCCATGGAGAGTTCTAACAAGAAAATTTGAACATTGATGGGCATGCTTGAATGTATGTGATTCTTGTTTGTTTACATTATGTGCATCATAAGTTTGACAAATTGGTATTAAATGACATAATTTTGATTCGAGCAGATGGAAATGCATCGTCTTGAAATTGGGTAAGACAAGAGACCTTTTGGGCCATGTTGCAAGACAACGGAAAGAGTTTGCTTTTGAGTTGGGAGGACTACTATAACATTCGAGTTGGGAGGACTACTATAACATTCGAGTTGAGCATGATTTGTTCTTCCAATGTACCCAGGAGATAAAGAGAAAACATAGAGAGCAAATGTTTCACACCGTCTTCCATGATTTCAAGCAAGATGAAGATATAAAGTCACAAAAGTCAACGCATTTGGCAGCATGGAGGCTTTTGTACATGTAGTTCACAATATCCTTCCTTAATAGCATGTCCATGGTGCTATCTTGCCAATCCATTCCAGAATTGTAATGGTGACTTTGTAAGTTAGGTTCATGTATGGGAAGATGGAGAGGGGGGCTATACAAACTCTGCCAGGGGAGTGTGAGGACAGGGCAAATGTGCTGGAGGATTAGTGTATATATGAGGATTACTAGATAGAGCAAGAGTGGGATGAGGAGGTATATCGAAGATGCCCTATTTTCCTCAACTATCTAGAAGGTGAATACCCTCCAATGATAAGGGTTTGTATAAAAAATACTCAAGGAAAAAAAAACACAAGAGACACAAGGATCCAGAGGCATGGTAAGTAAAATGAGTTGCATTCTTAGGAGTATATTGTACTTTGTTATCTCCTAATAAAGAGACTATGATGGGTTCACAAGAAAGTGATACTAGTAGTGCGGTTAATGTAAAAACTAAACAAAAGAGCAAGCACACATCCAATATTGTTGAAGAGAGGCCAATCAAAGATCGCCCCTCATCACCAATTAATTTGGTTTCTCCATACCTAAAAGGTTTGATGTTTTGAAGTACTATAGCCAAGACATCTCTTGTGTCCCTCCAGTGAAAATATTTCCTTGAATATGAATTGTAACCACCAAACCATGTAGTCCTCTTTGTTGATACCACTGATGAAGAGCAGATTGCAATGGAAGGCATCACCGAGGAGGTCCATGACACTGGCATGGATAGAAGGATACAACAAGTTCTTCTAGATCTTGCAATGGAGAGTGTTACCTTACACACTACTATAGAGAGATGCATGACAATGATGATAAGCAGTGAGGCATCACATCAAATCGACACACATATTGTAGAGCACCAAGATGGTAAGCTTGCTTTTGTACAAAACTCATGATGTGAAGGCACGTAATTCTTGTTCATCACTAAAGTAACATTAATAATATTTTTTAACATGTAGAGGGTGGAAGAATTGAGTGTCTTAGATTTGCCAACGGTCTGTATTTTTGTAGAGGGGGATACAATTTTTTATTTTCAACCTATAATGCTAGAGGATGTGCCAGCCACATACAATAACATTTTGAACAAATATGTTGCTAATTATGAATTTATCGTGTAGAGGGCCATATTGAAAGTCACGTGGAAGTCCCCTTCTAAGACATCATCTCCCAAAAGCTACAATGGTGCAAGATGTTCCAACCACCTATGCAGCTAAACAAACGTGCAAGAAGAATATTATTTATCGTTAACATTCAATAAAAAGAATATGTTACTAATCGAGGAGTCAATTGTGCAGCAAAGGTGCACTACTTTGATGTAATATTCCCCATGCCCCCCCTGTGCCTCCCCCCATGAGAACCCCCCTTAAAAATTTTTAATTTTTTAAAATTTTTTTTACTCTCCCTCTCTCTCCCCTTGCCGTCTGCATGGCGGGGAGAGAGAGAGAGAGAGTGTGTGTGTGTGAGTAAAGAGAGGGGGGGCATGCAGCCCCTCCAGGTGGAGGGTGGCGGCCATGCAACGGTCGTCTCCCCCCCCGTCGGCAGGCAACGGCCCCCCCTTGTCATCCTGGATAGCGTCCCCCCCCTTGGTGTTCATCGTGAAGAGGGAGCGAGAGAAGGAGAAGAAGAAGAAGAGAGAGAGAAGGAGAAGAAGAGAAGAAGAAGAAGAAGAGAGAGAGAAGGAGAAGAAGAGAAGAAGAAGAAGAAGAAGAGAGAGAGAGAGAAGGAGAAGAAGAGAAGAAGGAGAAGAAGAAGAAGAGAGAGAGAGAAGGAGAAGAAGAGAGAGAGAGAGAGAGGAGAAGAAGAGAAGAAGAAGAAGAAGAAGAAGAAGAAGAAGAAGAAGAAGAAGAAGAAGAAGAAGAAGAAGAGAGAGAGAGAGAGGAGAAGAGAAGAAGAAGGGTTTCTAAAAATATGCCCCTCCCCGTTCATTATTTTTTTTCTCCACTCAAGGAGAGGCGCCGAGAATCTTACATAGGAGAGTGCGAGAACTCTATAACTCGTACACACGTCTTCGAGTATGGCCTCAAAGCGTAGTTCCACAAAGATGGCCGGAAACCCTGCAAGTGTGGATGGAGGTTCGAATCAAGGTGGCACCCCAATCGTGAATGGTTCATCAGGCATCAATACCACTGGAATCAAGACATCACTCCAAACCCAGGTTGCTCTATTATTAAATCATAGGTTATAAACATCACGGTGAAAAATCATATTCACATGCATCACATTAATTGCGTGTTTGATAATTTCCTAGGTATGAACTTAGTTGTGATGTATATAACAAGCAAGATAATTTTCATCGCAAGATGTCATCATAATAGGTGGAATTGATTAGAAATTGCATTGTAAGTTACCAAAAAATTATTGCATAAAGTGCATTGCTCCTTGCACAAGTTCTTACTTAAAATGCAATTCAGAGGACATTGAAAGACACAAAGTGCATCTCCATATCGCAAGATGGATTCTAAGGTACATGTAATAAACTGCAGAAAAGATTAAAGTGCAGTTAGACTCATACAATGATCACATAAAGTTAGATAATTCAAGAAGGTTATAGCTCGTGCAAATAATTACAGAGAGGATAATGTTAAGATTGCATGCATAGAAAGTACCTTCGCATGCATGACATAAAATATCGTATGGATTATATCAAAATTGTAAGCATTGAAATAAAGGCATGGCATTACATTGCATGCATTAAAGTTGTTGGGAGAATGCAACGTTGGGACTGAGATCCATGAGTTGCATGTCAAAGTCCTTGGTGACTTCAAGAGGGATAGGTAAAAGCCTAAGTGCCTGTGAGTATTATTAAGAGGGCTTAAGAAGATTATACTTAAGACGGAGTAGGATTGTTCTAAACAGAACCATCTTGACCAACCATGGTCAAGGGGATAAACAATCTTGATCAATTAAAATAAAAGATAAAGGTACATAGGAACTACAAGCGATCTAGGAGATAACCAGCAAGTTGACCAATCGAGGATGACGGGGTTGTCCATGAACTATTTTACAAGGAGACCTAAGGTAAGGATAATTAGGGTCGGTAGGGTACAAACCCTAACCTGAAGATAAAGGGAAAACAAGCAACCTAGCTTGCCAAGCCCCTGGAATCTTGCCAAGTCGCAAACGATCCAGGATCAAATGCTAGGAGCATTCGAGAAGAAGGAATCACACCTTAACAGTTGATCATACAAGCGACCTCTGAGATGATCGTGATTGTACACTTAGGTACATTGTTTGAACTTCTTTGCTCAAGGAACTAATTCAAGGCAAAATACTTAATGCTTCAGGTTGAAAGCCTGAAGGGAGAGGCAGGTTTAGCTACCTCCGACTGTCTACCTGGCCCTATCCAAGGGGGTTGTTAACCGTGCCAGGTATATGGACCAAACCCGTCGCGAGAGGTCTCTCCGTGGGTGCTGCTTGGAGCGGGAGGACGCTTGGGTGCCAGGGGAGGCTCTAGCTATAAATTCCTTGCCTTTGGATCTTGCACAAGAGGCCGATGTGACTCGAGATGGGATCTCAAGGCCTGTGTACTAGTCTACGGGTGGAACTTGGAGCAACAATCCTGTTGATTGCTGGGATAGCCTTTGGGCATGATACTTGATGTACTTTGGGATTATGATAAATAAAGATCAGATATTTGAAAAATGAACTTGCTTGACATTGTTTTTGTGTCAGTGCCTAAGTTACGTAAAGGAACCTGTGATTAAATTGATTAATTAGGGAAGCTGCTTTTGCATGTCAAACATAATGTGGTAGGTAATTAGATAACTAAGCAAACCTAGGAAAGAGTGGTGGACGTGACTTGGGTCCGTCCTATAGAAGGGTGGTCCTGGTTAGCTGGGAACTTTCCTCAAAAGACGTGAAAACAATACTGTGAAGACCCTAGAGTTAGTAGAGTTAGAATCCCAATTTATGTTGTTTTAGGGGAGCGGAATGGAACTATCCTTATGGGCAGAGAGGTTGAGCTTCGCATCCCTCTCATTTTCCATTCTCCATGAACCAAGTGCAGCATAAATCTGCTTCGACTCTATTGTTCGTATGCAAAGTGGTTCATCTGGAGCTCGACACTAGCTACTTCCTAGAGACTTTGCTGATAGGGAAGAAACCCTGACTTTAGGTCGATCCTAAGTGGGAATGGCCAGACACTTCCGCTCGGGCAGACTCGTGAAGACCTAGATTGCAAACCGTGTGACATTCCTTGCGAGTGCCAGGCGACGCTTTCTAGACTCTCTTCCCGATGGGCTACTAAGACGTGTCCCACAAGTGGACGAGCAGACATGTTACAGTTGGTATTTGAGTGAACTAACAAGATCTAACGATTGCAAGGGAACTTAATGGAGGAAAATAAAGGGAGTAAGGGGATAAACATGGGAAGTGAGTAGAATAGAGCAGTGTTTTCTGTTGAAAACATTTGTTTACTCACTTATGGATGCTGGGTTGTAGAGTCACGAAGCATGGAGCAAGTTCTTGGTGTTCCAGGTCATGTTCATGACTGCAATGTATGCCTCGGATTATCGTTAGAGGCTTGGCATGATGAATATTCTAGACCGCATCTATAATCCTTCGCCCCTGTATGCGGAGCAGAGATGGACGGGAGACTCAGGAATATACTACATAGCAGCCCGTCGACTCACGTACCTTCAGACCAACTTGAAGAGGATCAAGTGGATGGAGGATTTAAAGATCGTGAAGCTGTTCATCTTTGTCAAAGGCCGTGTAAAAGTAACTTTGCACGTTAACGACAGTCGGCAAGTCAAGCAGAAGAAGTATGTCTATAAAGAAGTGACCCGGGTAATCTCTGCTAATAGAATCAAAGTGTTAGGGAGCTACAAGAAGAATGGGTATCGAAGGAAGGGATACCCCAAGCTTCCTATGACTTACCGTTTCCTGAAAATCCATAACCCCGCTCCATATTATTATTCAGTCCCTGTAGCCGATTGTAACACAATCCTATTTTTCCCAAATTGATGTATCGATCAGCCTGTCCTACTTATCCAAAATAAATGTACTCAAGGGGTTATGCCTTCATGAATAAATAAGACTTTTTACAATTATCTATCTTGGTCATAAATGTTAGCTAAGGTGTTAAGTGATTAAATCACTTAACTAAAAGCTGTGCTAGTCATATTAACATAATAGGGAACATATGATAAAATGTTAACATAAAGAATCTTATTGTCCAGACGCAACCCCAAGCGCACGTTCCAAATCCAAATCTTGCACTAAGTCCAGCTGTGGTTCAAGAGAAGAAATTCATTCTCAAACAAATTAAGCCACCCGAGTTTGATGGCAAGGGAAGGACTATTCAAGCTGACGTTGAGATCTGGATTGAGTCCATGGAAGACTATTTTGAGGCAGCAGGAATTGCACCTGCTAACCAAGCCATGCTCGCCAAACTTAAGCTAATAGGCAAAGCGAGACTTTGGTGGAAACGGTGGTGCAGAGACCCAGCGATCTCGGAGGGAATAATCACTTTGAATAAGCTTAAGGAAGCTGTGCGAGGGAGGTATCTGTCACCTGCCTACCGCACACAAAAGATAAATGAATTCAATGACTTGAAGCAGCTAGGATTATCCCTTGAAGCATATTATTTGAATTTCGTTTCACTCCCTTGAAGTAGCTAGGATTATCCCTTGAAGCATATTATTCGAAGTTCGTTTCACTCCTAAAGTATGCACCTCCAATGGATATGACACAACAGGTGTCAAAATTATGTGTTGGGTTGAATCCACCCATAAACACTCGATTGGAATCAATGCGCCCAATGGACCTACAAGATGCACTCATTCGAGTTGCTCCAATAATACAAGAGGTGCAGACCAAACCAAGGAACAACAGGTTTTGGCCTTACAAGGATCAGAATAAGGGTATGTCTAAGGCTCAGACCAAGAGACCACAGGGTCAGAATCAGGGCCAAAGAGAGAAAGCTAGGGCCAATGCTATCAACAACTTTGTTCCAATACAAAGCAATGATCGCAACCCACGTTGCTTCCATTGCAATGAGCCCGGACACTTCAAGAGGGAGTGTCCCAAACTTGGCAGAGGACATTGCTAGGGGCAATTCCAAGGTCAAAATAGAGCTGCTCATGGCCAAGGAACCACCGTTATGGCTAGAGGGAGGACCTCCAGTGTTTCCAACAAGGAGGTGGACAATGAAGAAGATCCATCCATGGATGCTGACATTGAGAGGGAAACAGTTCACACTACTCTTCACAAGAAGGGTCCAAATCGCCAATTCTCGGTGATTCAAACTCCATCAAAATATCAAGGTAAAAGCTTCAAAACCTTGATTGACTGTGGTAGTACACATTCCTTCATTTCACCAATCTGTGCAAAAAGATTAGGGATAGCCACAATAGATGCACCTACTTTACTTATGGAATTAGCAAATGGTTGTGAGGTCATTTGTACTAGACAAACTACTAAGGTGAAATTCCTACTGGGTGGGAAGCCAACTTCTGTGAGATTCAGGGTAATGAACCTAGGTGTCCACGAATGTTTACTTGGAATGGATTGGCTAATGCCCAATGATACCCACATCCAATGTGGGAAGGGCCAAGTCTCCTTCCGTAATTTTGAAGGGGAACTAGTCACGATTCAAGGTGAGGCAGGTAAGACAAAAATACAGTTGGCAAAAGAAACACGGATAATAAAAGGTGTTTGAAAAGGCTTACTTGTCTATCTGATTAAACTAAATAAGATAGATCAGAATCGGGAATCCGAAGAAGATCCTTCATGGTTAAAGGAATACGCGGATGTATTCCTTGAAGATCTGATGGAACTTCCTTCCCAAAGGGAAATCGACCACGAAATCAAACTTGTGCCAGAAGCTGCCCCGGTCGCAAAGAGGCCGTATAAGATGTCCATTCCGGAAGCTATCAAACTAAAAGAGCAACTCAAGAAACTGTTAGATCAAGGCTACATCTATCCTAGTAGTTTACCATGGGGAGCTCCAGTGTTGTTCCAAAAGAAGAAAGATGGAACGCTTCGCCTATGCATTGACTATAGAGGGTTGAATCAAGTAACCATAAAAAATAAATACCCCATTCCAAGAATAGATGAATTACTTGACTGTCTTCAAGGGGCGAAGATATTCTCAAAGATAGATCTCAGATCTGGATATTATCAGATAAGGATCAAAGAAGAAGATATCCTGAAGATTGCATTCAGTACAAGGTATGGACACTTCGAATTCCTAGTGATGTCATTCGGACTGACGAATGCTCTTGCTACCTTCAACAGGTTAATGCATGATATCTTTAGGCCCTATCTTGATGACTTCGTACTCGTTTTTTTTAACGATACCCTAGTCTACTCAAAATAGGAAAAGGATCATGAACCCCAGCTTTGCATTGTTCTTGAAACAATGAGAGCACACAAGCTTTATGCCAAGAAGAAGAAGTGCTGATTTTTCAAGCGACAAATTGAATATTTGGGATTCGTTGTATCAACAGAATGAATTTTAGTAGATCCAGCTAAGGTTAGAGACGTTCTGGAATGGCCAACACCAACTTCTGTCACAGAAATACGCAATTTTCTTGGGTTGACAGGATGGTACAAAATTTTCATAATAAAGATTATGCTTTGATTGCATCACCTCTGAGACTGATCTACTAAAGAAGCAAGTAGCAATTGCATGGTCACCTGCTGAATAGACCAGCTTTGACAAACTAAAGCAAAGTTTAGTATCAGCACCCATCCTGAAACTTCTTGATCTTAGGAAGGAGTTTGAAGTGGTAACTGATGCTAGCGCACTTGCTTTAGGATGTGTACTTATGTAAGAAGGTCACCCCGTAGAATATTCTTCAAGAAAATTGAAGAGCCATGAAAGGAATTATGCTACCCATGACCTGGAGCTGTTGGCTGTCATCCATGCTCTCAAACTTTAGAGACATTACTTGCTAGGTAACAAAATTTCCTTAGTAACGGACCACAAGAGTCTTAAATGGATCTTCACCCAGAATGAGCTTAATATGAGGCAACGTCGATGGATCGAAGTGTTTAAAAAATATGATTTTGAAATCAAACATAGGCCTGGAAAAGAGAACGTAGTTGCTGATGCACTCAGTCACAAGGCATTTCTAAATTCTTTCATTTTACAAGATCCATCACCAGCGAGGTCTCTAGGCACAAAGGTATCAATGACAAACAACCCGATTCTTGAGCTAGCAAAAGAAGAGGCATATCATGACCCAATCTATCAGAAAATGCTAAGGGAGATCCCCATCAAGGATCAAGACCCGAAGCTAAAGACAAAGTATCAAGAATTCTCCATCAGTAGTGGGCTTATCTACTTTATGACAAGATTATGTATCCCTGCAAGCCAAACTCTCAAGCAGAAGATACTGTGGGAAGCCCATGACTCCCCTTTCTCAGGACATCCTAGTTATGCCAAGAACCTTAATGTGGTTAGAAAGAGCTATCATTGGGAAAGGCTCAAGGGAGACGTACTCAAATATGTCACGGAATGTTTGTCTTATCAACGCATTAAGGCAGAACATGTTAAAATGCCTAGGAAATTGCAACCACTTGACATTCCACAAATGAAATGGGAGTTCATTAGTATGGACTTCATTGTTGGCTTACCCCAAGTTCAGGGAGGATATAACTCTATTATGGTTGTAGTAGATATGCTCACCAAGGTCGCATATCTCATCCCTGTCAAGACGAACTATAAAGCTTCAGACATCGCAAGATTATTCATCAAGGAAATATTCAAACTTCATGGGTTACCTAGAAGAATCATTAGTGATCATGACTCTCTCTTCACATCACACTTCTGGAGGGCTATCTTTGAGGCTATTGGAACTCAACTCTGTTTTAGTACAGCTTACCATTCCCAAACTGATGGTCAAACAGAACGAGTCAATCAAGTCATTGAAGATATGCTTAGGGCATACTACTGTCGCGAACCCAAAAAGTGGATTCAATACTTGCCATTGGTTGAATTTTCCTACAATGCTTCTTACCAACAGAGTATTCATATGACCCCTTTTCAAGCATTGTATGGGCATGATTTCGTACCCCTTTGAACTTCTCGGATCCAACTTTGAGAGTAGAAGCTTCTAGACAAATGCTGGAAGACATGGATGATCAAATCAAATCAATAAGACAAGACATTCAAGCTGCCAAGGATAGATAGAAGGCTTACACTGACTTGAAACGGCTAGACAGATCCTTCGTCGAAGGGTATGGTCTTCATCTGTGTACACCCTAAAAAGAGTTCACTGACCTTAGGAGAGTACAAGAAGCTAAGTCCGAGGTATTGTGGACCTTACAAGATCACCAAATGCCTAGGGCCTAATGCTTACAGACCACAGTTGCCCACAACTCTAAAGATTCATAATGTATTCCACGTTAGCCTATTGAAAAAGTATTCATCGTGAAGAGGGAGTCTGAGAGAGAAGAAGAAGAAGAAGAAGAAGAAGAAGAAGAAGAAGAAGAAGAAGAAGAAGAAGAAGAAGAAGAAGAAGAAGAAGAGGGAGAGAGAGAGGCGAAGAAGAGAAGAAGAAGAAGAAGAAGAAGAAGAAGAAGAAGAAGAAGAGGGAGAGAGAGAGGCGAAGAAGAGAAGAAGAAGAAGAAGAAGAAGAAGAAGAAGAAGAAGAAGAAGAAGAAGAAGAAGAAGAAGAGAGAGAGAGAAGGAGAAGAAGAAGAATAATAAGAATAAGAAGAAGAAGAAGAGAGAGAGAAGAAGAAGAAGAGAAGAAGAAGGAGAAGAAAAGAAGAGAGAGAGAGAGAGAGAGAGAGGAGAAGAAGAAGAAGAAGAAGAAGAGGGAGAGAGAGAATGAGAAGAAGAAGAAGAAGAAGAAGAAGAAGAAGAAGAAGAATTTCTGAAAAATCATCCCTCCCCCTTCATTATTTTTTTCCTCCACTCAAGGAGAGGCGCCGAGAATCTTGCATAGGAGAGTGCGAGAACTCTATAACTCGTACACACGTCTTCGAGTATGGCCTCAAAGCGTAGTTCCACAAAGATGGCCGGAAACCCTGCAAGTGTGGATGGATGTTCAAATCAAGGTGGTACCGCAATCGCGAATGGTTTATCAGGCATCAATACCACTAGAATCAAGACATCACTCCAAACCCAGGTTTCTCTATTATTAAATCATAGGTTATAAACATCATGGTGAAAAATCATTTTCACATGCATCACATTAATTGCGTGTTTGATAATTTCCTAGGTATGAACTTAGTTGTGATGTATGTAACAAGCAAGATAATTTTCATCGCAAGATGTCATCATAATAGGTGGAATTGATTAGAAATTGCATTGTAAATTACCAAAAAATTCTTGCATAAAGTGCATTGTTCCTTGCACAATTTCTTGCTTAAAATGCAATTCAGAGGACATTGAAAGAAACAAAGTGCATCTCCATATTGCAAGATGGATTCTAAGGTACATGTAATAAACTGCAGAAAAGATTAAAGTGTAGTTAGACTCATACAATGATCACATAAAGTTAGATCATTCAAGAAGGTTATAGCTCGTGTAAATAATTACAGAGAGGATAATGTTAAGATTGCATGCATAGAAAGTACCTTCGCATGTGTGACATAAAATATCGTATGGATTATATCAAAATTGTAAGCATTGAAATGAAGGCATGGCATTACGTTGCGTGCATTTAAGTTGTTGGGAAAATTCAACGTTGGGACTGAGATCCATGAGTCCCATGTCAAAGTCCTTGGTGACTTCAAGAGGGATAGGTAAAAGCCTAAGTGCCTGTGAGTATTATTAAGAGGGCTTAAGAAGATTATACTTAAGATAGAGTAGGACTGTTCTAAACACAACCATCTTGACCAACCATGGTCAAGGGGATAGACAATCTTGATCAATTAAGATCAAAGATAAAGGTACATAGGAACTGCAAGGGATCTAGAAGATAACCAACAAGTTGACCAACCGAGGACGACGGGGTTGCTCATGAACTATTTTACAAGGATACCTAAGGTAAGGATAATTAGGGTTGGTAGGGTACAAACCCTAACCCGAAGATAAAGGGGAAACAAGCAACCTAGCTTGCCAAGCCCTTGGAATCTCTCCAAGTCGTGAATGATCCGTGATCAAATGCTGGGAGCATTCGGGAAGAAGGAATCACACCTTAGCAGTTGGTCGTACAAGCAACCTCTGAGATGATCGTGATTATACACTTAGGTACATTGTTTGAACTTCTTTGCTCAATGAACTAATTCAAGGCAAAACACTTAATGCTTCAGGTTGAAAGCTTGGAGGGAGAGGTAGGTTCAGTTACCTTCGACTGTCTGCTTGGCCCTATCCAAGGGGGTTGTTGTCCGCGTCGGGTATATGGACCGAACCCACCGTAGGAGGTCTCTCCGTGGGTGCTGCTTGGAGAGGGAGGACGCTTGGGTGCCAGGGGAGGCTCTGGTTGTAAATTCCTTGCCTCCGAATCCCGCACAAGAGGCCAACTTGACTCGAGATGGGATCTCGAGGCCCGTGTACTAGTCTACGGGCGGAACTTGGAGCAACAATCCTATTGATTGCTGGGATAGCCTTCGGGCATGATACTTGATGTACTCCGGGATTATGATAAATAAAGATCAGATATTTGAAAAAGGAACTTGCTTGACATTGTTTTTGTGTTAGTGCCTAAGTTACGTGAAGGAACCTGTGATTAAATTGATTAATTAGAGAAGCTGCTTTTGCATGTCAAACATAATGTGGTAGGTAATTAGATAACTAAGAAAACCGAGGAAAGTGCAGTGGACGTGACTTGGGTCTGTCCTACGGAAGGGTGGTCCCGGTCAGCTGAGAACTTTCTTCAAAAGATGTGAAAATGATACTGTGAAGACCCTAGAGTTAGTAGAGTTAGAATTCCGATTTATGTTATTTTAGGGAAGCGGAATGGGACTATGCCTTATGGGCAGAGAGGTTGAGCTTCGCATCCCTCTCGTTTCCCATTCTCCATGAACCAAGTGCAATATAAATCTGCTTCAACTCTGTTGTTCCTACACAAAGTGGTTCATCTGGAGCTCGACACTAGCTACTTCCTAGAGATTTTGCTGATAGGGAAGAAACCCTGACTTCAGGTCGGTCCTAAGTGGGAACGACCAGACACTTCTGCTTAGGGCAGACTCAGGAAGACCTAGATCGCAAACCCCGTGACATTCCTTGCGAGTGCCAGGTGGCGCTCTCTAGACTCTCTTCCCGATGGGCTGCTAAGATGTGTCCCACAAGTCAACGAGCGGACACGTTACAATTGAAAGCCCCATGGAATACCCCTTGCAAGTCGCTATCTCCCATGCAGCTATGATGACGAAGGTGGTCATACTATTCTGTGCAACCCATTTGAGATTGGAGATGCATTGCAAAATGATAACCCAAGTGAGGCATTCTCTTGATTGGTAGAGGCATTGGAGGAGGTCAACCAACACAAGATGGTTGAGGTTGACAAAGAAACCACAAACATAGCATGTTATATCATGGTAGTTTGTCTCCCTGAAGATAGTGTCATGCATGGATTAGTGGAGAAATTCCATCATGGAACTCCCAAATTGAGGCAGAGTCAATCGATGCCATGTATTTGGCTAATTGTGTTCTCAAGGACACAGGGATATTACTTTTCCTTGCCACAACACACTCCATGGTAGAGCTTGCCGAGCATGTTTGGACTATGGACATTGATGGATGGAATCACGGCATAAGTGCTGGGCCTTACTCATGGCACAGGTTATTCATTGCGAGACACCTGTCTGTGTCATTGGATGTAGAGAGGTGAGAGTTTTAAAGTCATGATATAGTCATGCTGGATATTGTTGATGTATCACACTTGTTAGCTCTGTTTAGTGAGTGCAATTACTAAAATTAGTATTTCAAGCTTTAAATGCAAGTACATGTGCTATATATTCTAGTATACATGCGTTCAGATATCTCTTACAATGGAATCATCCCTTCGAAGCTGACAAAAGATAACATTAATGTGCGAATGAGTGGGTGCGAGATATATCAAGATCCCCAATGAGAGGTCAATATGAGATCCAATGTTGTTAGACTACTGTAGAGATGTTTTGTAAACATTTAGTAGATTCCTAATCTATTATATGACTACCAAATATTGTAGGTGGCATGCAATGTGGTAGGGCTTTTTGGAGCTCATTCTTACAAATGTACACAAAAGAAGGGGACACCATTTTAGATTGCAATGCGGGATGTGGTGACTTAGCATCGGTAGCGCTAAATTCCAATAAAAAAATTGCATGTCTATATCACTTCGCCGAAGATGGAAGATATCTAAGAGTTAAGGTAATATGTTTAGATAAAGTTGTACAATATCTGACTGTAATGTAGTGTTCTTTTCCGTCATACAAATATATGGGTGCTCACCCTTCCGTGTGTGCATGTACAACTACCTCCTACAACTCGAAAATTAATTGTGTTCAATATGAATGGGGTGCTTCTACATAGGTAAACAAAGCAAAAGGGATCGTTATTACTAGTAAAGCCCCAAAGAGTGGGTAGGTATTGGGTAATTTTGCAGCCAGGGCTCGAAAGCAAACGCCATTGCTAAACACTCAAGCTCTGTCATTGTGTAGTTCTACTCTCTGTCCGGTTACTTTCTGACTTGCATAATAGATTGGTTGATCTAATTTAGAGGGGCCCTTTTGGCATAAGACTGCACCTAGGCCTTCAACTGATGCATTAATGTGAACATGGAACTCCTTCATCCAATCAGGAGGCTATAGGGCAGGTGCTTCAATCAAACACTGCTTTAGGATATTAAATGCCTCGTCACAATTAGTGGTCCATGTAAACTCGGCATCTTTTCTTAGGAGTTTATGCAAAGGAGCTGCCTTCATTGCAAAGTGTGCAATGAACCTTTTGTAATAGCCCACATGGCCAAGAAATCCCCTCAATTGCTTAAGGTTAGTTGGGGCTATCAAGGTGGCAATCTTCTCAATCTTAGCAGGATCTGTTGCTATCCCTTGTGCAGAGACAATGTGGCCCAGAAGAACTCCTGATGAGACACCAAAAACACATTTTTCGGGGTTGAGAGAAATCCCATACTCTTGGCATCTATCAAAACATTGCTCTAGGTGTCCCCAATACTCACGGATTAGGCTATAGACACAGAAGTAATCGAGACACACCTCAATGAAATCATGCAAATGGTTCTGGAAGGTAGCCATCATCACTCGTTGGAAGGTAGTAGGAGCATTACAGAGCCCAAACAGCATCACTCAGTAAGCGTAGGTTCCCCATTCTGTTGTGAAGGTTGTTTTGGTTTGGTCTTCTTCTGCGATTTGGACTTGGTTGTATCTGTTAAATCCATCCAAGAGGGAATAGAGCTCATGGCATGCCACTGTGTCCAACAGTTGGTCTGTGAAAGGGATAGGGAAATGATCCTTCTTCATCTTGGAATTCATCTTTCAAAAGTCCACACATATTCGAAGTTTTTCGTTCTTCTTGGGTATGACCATAATGGGTGAAACCCATTCATTGTTAGCCACGGGATAAATGAACTCATCTTCAAGGAGCTTCAATAATTCAGCCTTTACCAGAGCATAATAACTGGGATTCATGCACCTCCATCTATCTCATAGGTTTGGCATTAGCCTCTAGATCAATGTGGTGTTGGCATATTATGGGATCAATCCCCTTTAGATCTTTATACGACCATGCAAGCATGTCTAAGTTCTCCTTTATAGGTATCGTAGGACCACTAGTTCTTCTTTTGGAAGATTTAGACCCACTTTCAAGTGACGTTTAGTACCGTCAGCATCCTGAAATGTCAATTGCCTTTCACGTTTCACTTCACGGATAAATATCCCACTGATTTCTTTTGGGTAAAGATCCGACTCCACCAAGGGAGTGGTCTCATATTCTCATGATGCACTAGAACTACTGTTGTCTTTTAATGGAGGCTTAGCTCGCTCGTTGGGATTGAAAGGGTATCATTAAGGTTCGAGTTTGGGTTGGGAATGGGTTACTTCTTGGCTCGAGAATTTGTCTTCTAAAGATGCATCCAAGAATGTCACATAACATGAACTTTTTGCATTCTGTTTAAACTATAGAACTGGGGTTGTTGATAAGGTGCATCGTCATCATCTTCTTTAAGAAAGGGTAACTTTGGACGATAAGAGCCATTACTGAAGAAATGCCTATTCTTCTTAATCCATTTCTTATAAAGGCTTTGCGTATGACATGATTCATGGATCATTCCAAAGGGTACCACAATCATTCTGTCAAATAGAAAGGGATCTTTTGCTTTTGAGGCTTCAGGAACGTCAAGAACGTCTTCCTCATCTCTATCTTCTTGAGTAGGATAGATCCTTCTAGCTCGCTTTCATAATCTTTGTCTGCATTATCACTTTCGTTCTCTCTAGGTTATGTTTCTACATCTGTGGGTGTTCTTAAGAGAAGAGCAAGCTCTCTGTTATGTCCTCTGCTTTTGCTTCTCCTTTTGCTTTTGTCTCTGTCTCAGACTCTGTCTCTGCCTCTGCTTCTATAACTGCCATGTAACAAGGAGAACAGTACATCCATGCTTCTATTTTGCTGTCAAATGTGATTTCAGAAGTCAATTCCGTTTAGGCATGAGGTATTCTCCCATGGACAAAGACTTTGCTTTCTTCGGTAGTTGGCTTACATTGCCCACTTTTAGGGAGTGATGTGCCTCTATTGTCTTGGGAAAGATCTATTTGACAGCCTCTTCGTCTCCTGATGTACCATCTATTATTTCATTGGAGGAGTCTATTATGACTTCAATGGACATAGATCCATTACCTTTTTGCAATCCATACAACTTCAACACCACTTTATTGGGTCCTCTGCCTAGGGTTAGAGTTCCTTTGAACTAGTCCATCCTTGCTCTTGCTTCAAAAAGCCAAGTTCTTTCCAACAGCAGAGGGTATGAGGTCCCATAGGAATTTGGTTTGACCACCAAATATGTCAGCCAGTAGTCTCTTCCTGCAATGGTTGTTTTTACGTATGGGAGGGAGGCTGCCCAATGGTTTGATTCTGCTTTGGTTTGCCAATCTGATAAGCCACTATATAGGTTGTATTCCTTGCAAGCCTAGATCCTTCATTGTCACATCCATCATTATGTTTACTAATGAGCCTCCATCAATCAATGCATCTAAAATAAAGCACCCTTCAATCCATACGCCAATCTCTGGGGTTCCAAGATCCGAAATAAAGCACCCTTCAATCCATATGCCAATGTCTGGGGTTCCAGGATCTAAAATAAAGCACCCATCAATCAATGCATTTAAAATAAAGCACCCTTCAATCCATATGCCAATCTCTAGGGTTCCAGGATCCAGGAAGGCCTTAGCCACATCTACTTCCTTCACGGGTTTTGAGGCTCTATTGGACTTGGTTGCCACGGAGGGAACAATTCTTAGGCCTCTTCTTCTTTTCAAAATGCTTTTGAATCTTTTTTGGCAACTAGGAGACATCATTAGCAACTATCGAAATGTTAGGTTTGGTTTAAAGGTGTCTAGGTCTTTGACCAAATCATACTCTTTGATAGGATCCACAAGCTTTTCCAATCAATTGGGAAATGGGGCCACACCCACTTTTATCTTCCCTTTTTCTTCTTGGAGTGGCAACACCTGCGCTTCTTCTTCATGAGGAGGTCATTCTGCATCCTCTATTTCCTAGACCTTTGGTCCTATCTCTGCAACTGTCTCTGTAACTCTCTGTGGCTTTGTAGTGCTCTGTACTTCCTTATTCTGGATTGCATTGTTTTGCTTTTCCCGAGGAAATTTGAACTTCACATTCTTGGTAGAAGGAACGTTCTCTTTTGGAACTACAAGTTCTCCTTTCTTTGCTCGTGTTATTGCGGCCACTTCCAATTCCACCAAATTGGATGTGAGTTCTTGGATCTTCTATTGGGTATCAGAAGTAGATTTCACAAGGGCTGGACTTGGACAATCTTTTGCAGTACGGCCTTCTCCTTTGCATCGACTGCATAAGGGCTTGTAATCCACAAATATTCTAGGGTTTGGACAATTCGGTGAGATATGATCCTTTTCTCCACATCTATAACACTTCACTTCTAATCTCTGTCCACCGCTAGTAGACTGTCATCCTCTGTAACTTTGAGAGGGAAACCTCCTTGGACCGAAATTAAGACCAAACTCCCTAGGCTTTGGTCCAATGTCTTGTGTTATCATTTTGGATTCCAACAAGTTGAATCTTGTATCTTCATCTTTCTTTCTTCTTTTGTGCATCTCTTTCAGAGAGCAGATATCCTCTGTATGGTTCTTCCTCAAACAGTACGAATAGAAGACTCTAGGAATGGTTGGTTTTTGAGTACATTCAGTGGCCAAATGTCTCGCTTGATGGCACTTTCCACACCATGTTTTAGAATGCATCACATCTCTCCTACCTCCCGCAGGAGTGGATATATTGGCGGTATTCACCTTCAGTGTCTGTAGCTGCTCTGTAATCACATCCATAAGCTCTTTCTTGATACTTGCCACTGAATTGGATAGGTAGTCCTTCAGATTTTTACCTCCTGAAGTACTTGTAGTAGGGTTTTGGGAAGCTTCTATTATTACTGCATACACAGGTTGGGTTGATCCAGAGGGTCCTCTATTCTGGTTCTGATTCAGAGCTCCTGTTGAGACTTGGGGTTGTTGATTCTAGTGGGTAGGATTCCACTGTTATTGAGTCAACTTTGGAGGAACTGTTTGAGGCCACTGCTATTGTGGTTGAACCATCATTTGAGGCATTGTCGTATGTGGTCAATGTGGATTAGGTGCATTGTACTGCGACATTATTTGCATCTGGGGGTAAGGGTAGGGAACTGTCCCTAGAACTGCATTTGATGGGTATACCATTCTTGGCATGGGAGGAGGTAAGAATCCTCTTCTTGTGGTCATTGACAACCTTGCTTCAACTTCATCATACAGTCTTGCGCCTTCCACTGCAGCTTGCAGATTGACCAGTCTTCTCAATTCCACAAACTTGCAAACTTCTGGTTGTAGGTCTCTGAGGAACACTCCTTTCTGGATGCCTTCATCCAAATGATAATTGGTCCATCTCTTCAGGATGGATTCCATTCGCGAGACATAAGCTTCTACTCTTTCTCTAGAGGACCGACTTAGGTTCATGAACTCCTCTCGCATCCTCTCTTCAAAACCTTCACGCATGAATTTAGTGAGAAAGGCCAACTTCAGGTCATCTCATGTGCCAAAAGTTCATGCTGCTTGTCTCTCATACCACTAAAATGGCGCACCCTTGAAAGTGGCAGGGAATATTACTAACCAATGCTTGGGGATTCTAGCATTGTTAGCTACACATGCTACCATAAACTCTGCTACATGAAGATCAGGGTCTTCATTGTACTCTCCCTTAAAAATTGGCAATGGGACTACATTTTCTAGCCTCTCATCAATATTTTTAGGACGAATCTCATTAGAAAAGGGACCTTGAGTCACCATGGGGACTTTTGTAAAGAGTGCTTCTAGGGCGTCAAAGGAGGCTTCTTCTGTAAGCTCATTCTTGGCCTTGATTTTTGCCTTCTCTCTTCTCACATACCTCTGGACTCATTTTAATGCTTGCCTCTTGATTGCATCATTCATTAGGGGGTTGGCTACAACCAGTTGGTTTGTACTCAACATAATAAAATCAAAGGGGCTTCAGTCTCTGGAGGACTCCCTAGCCAACATCTCTTCTACTTCCTTCTTTTCAACGTCTCTGAATTCTGCTTTCATGCCACTACAGAGGGGGGGATATTCCATTTTGAAGGTATCAAAACTCATTCTTCTAAGGGTCGTTGTTGTACCATCGTCATAATAATGCCAGATTCTGATGGTTTCAATAGTGTATGTTGTGAATAATACTCTATCCACTAACTTCTAGTGGGTTGCTAATTGAACAAATAGGAGATTGTCAGTGCACCAGGCATCCCACGTGTCTTATTGTTGAGCATCCATGAACAAATTCCAACTCTTTTCTTTCTTGTTTTCGTGAACCTCCACTGACCATGACTTCTAAAGCTTCTTCACAATCTCCCACTTGATGATGTCTCGAAACTTCTCAATGAATGCCAAATCTTCCATGGATGGTTATTCTCTCTGTTTCTGCACTTCAGTTTATTCCCAAACAATTTTCCACCAAGATGCATATCTTTGTTGCTTCAACTGAAAGAGGAAAAAGTTCACGACATAGAGCTTGCATCATGATGGTAATGTGTTTCTGCCATTGTGGGATGAACTTCTTGTAGAAAGTGGCTTTGGTACTAAGAATCTCTAACTCTTTAGTGGAAGAAGGAACTTTGCAAACATCCATTGAATTCTTCTCTCTTGGCAATGCCATTTCCTTCATTTTCAGCCTCTTCTGATGCTTGTTGATGGCAAGTTTCCTCAGCTACGCACCAAAAACATGGAACCCCAAGAGAGACACCAATGAAAAATGGTTTCTACTGCAAAAAAATATATCTTGTAATATCAACATGCTTTTTTTTCATTCTTTAGAGAACCACAATAAGGAAAAGAATAAATCTTCATGCAGCATAATAGTAGATATCTCCCATGGATTTAATAGAATCAACCATAATCTTCAACATCTTCATAGAATCCATCAAAAATAACAAAAACTCAAAAGAATAAAACACTTTTGAATGGAAATAAATCACATATTATTTATCACTCTCTCTCAATCTCTCATAGAAGGATACATTGTTTTGATAGAATTGGCTATCTCTGATTCTCTCTTTCTCTCCCAATCAATAATACATCATCTCCTTACTACAATACTCAATAATCACTTATAATAATCCTTCTTAGGTCATGGATGTCCCTTCCAAGAGTTGTGTCTGATATGAAAGGTCACCAAAGCCACTACAGTGACTCTTTATAGCTCATCATTGTCACTTCACTCCAGTCTTCTCTTGAGTCTTTATCAGCTACTTCTTCCACTTTCTTGAGCTCTTTTGAACTTACATTCACCTCTTTCCAAGGCTAGAATCCTTTCCCAAAGTCATACATACATTCCACAGAACACTTACAGAAGCATACAAAACAGAACAAAACAAGAATAGAGGCTCTACAGAAGCTCATTGAGGGTTACAAAAGGTCAACAAAAAACATCAAAACCTCATAACTCATACTAAAACCATTCCAAACTATCAAAAACTATTCAATAAGCTTTCCTCAACCTTCATCAATAATCAATCCATGCTTCATACAGAAGAAGATCAGAACAAAACACAAGCTAAACAGAAGGTATCATAACCCATTAGAACGTCAACAGAACCTATCAGAACATCACAGAACCTCATATTTCTAGTGAGAATCATAATGAGCTTCCAAAACGTAATCAATGATTGGACCTTACGAGACCCCTCTCTCTCTCTCTCTCTCTCTCTCTCTCTCTCTCTCTCTCTCTCTCTCTTTGTGCATCCAAGTCGTTTAGGCCTTCCCCTTTTTCTCCTTACAATGGAGGGGGGGTTCATGGTGGGAGAGTCGTGGGGAGGAGTGGTGGTGGTGCCACCATCTCTTGCCATTTGCATGGTGGACTGGTCAAGAGCCAAGGGGGGTTGGTAGGCCACATGGCGTCCCTCTCCATTGTCATTATCATCGTCTTCTCCATCATCCACGTCGCCTCCTACCTCCACATCGCCTCCTCCTTCTTTTTGACGCCATCTCCCTCATCATCTACTCCTCTCTCCACGTCATCCCTATCACTGCCAGCATTCCCTTCTTTCTCCTCCTGTCGCGGTGATGACAGGGGGAAGGGCAATAAAATTTTTTGAATTACTTTTAATTACTTGGGGGGGAGGGGGATTGCTATGCAGCGGGGATATTACACATGGCTCCTTTACATGCGCCTTTTCATTTACAACTTGCACATGAGGGAGCCTGGCACTCTTTTGCAAAAGGACTAAAATGTGCTTTATCTCTTATGTGTCTTATTGTTGATTTTTTTAAAAAATCCAATGCTTCGTAGTGGTCTTCTTTTTTCCATCAGGTTGTCTTCTTGTGCTCCTTCTCAATCTCTCTTTGTGCCTTGTGTCATTCTAAGGGTTAACACTATCCCCCCCCCCGGCTAAGTGCCAGTCCCATGGCACTAGATGGTGTGGATTGGAGATGCTAACAATGTGGAGCCCCAAGAGGAAAACCAAGGAAAAGGAAATTCTCTTGCAAGAAAATCTATCTTGTAACATCAACAAGCTTTTATTTCATTCTTTTGATCACCAAAACAAAGAAAACAACAATTCTTCACGCAGCATCATAGTAGATATCTCCCACGGATTTGATAGAATCAACCATAATCTTCAATATCTTCACAAAATACATCAATATAACAAAGAACACAAAGGAATACACCATCTTTGAATGGAAATTAATCACATATTATCCATCTTCAATGTCTTCATAGTTCTCTCTCTCCATCTCTCATATACAATCACACTGTTTTGATAGAATTGGCTATCTCTGACTCTCTCTCTCTCTCTCCATCAATAGTACATCATATCCTCACTACAATGCTCTCATAATAACCCTCAATAATCCTTCTTAGGTCGTGGATGCACCTCCCAAGAGGTATGTCTGATATGAAGAGACACCAGAGCCACTACAGTGACTCTTCATAGCTCACCACTGTCACTTCACTTCAGTCTTTACTTGAGTCTTCAGCAGCTACTTCTTCCAATTCTTTTAGCTCTTTTGCACTTGTATTCACCTCTTTCCAAGGCTAGAAAACTTTTCCAAGCTACACTCTCATCCAACAGAACACATACAGAAGCATACAGAAGGTCTACAGAGGCTCACAGAAGCTCAACAGAGAGTTACAGAAGGTCGACAGAAAGCATTAGAACCACATAACTCATACCAAAACCATTCCAAACCATCAAAAATCATTCAATAAGCTTCCAAAAAATCTCAAACCCTATCAATCAACACTCCATCCTTCCATACAGAGAGAAAACAGAACAAAACAGAACAAAACAGAAGCTCAACAGAAGCTGTCAGGACCAAACAGAACATATCAGAACATCAACAGAACTTCACATCTCTACTAATAAACATCATGAGCTTAATAAAACCATTCCAACCTATCCAAAACACTCTCAAACCACTTCCAAACCAATCAATCATCTCATAAAATCAACCATTCAGCTCTCAAAAACAACAAAAATCAGCCCAAAAAATAGGTCATTTCAACACTCAACATATCCCCACACTTAATAAGGAAGCATCCTCGCAACCCAGGAAAAAGGGAATACAAGTTCATTCAAGAGCTCAACTTTGATCTTCAATAAATCTTCAAAAACAGTCCACCCAACCACGACCCCAACTTATAACCTATATCTGATATAAAGAATACAATGAAAGGAAAACCCTTTATACATTAACACTTCTTATCAAACTGGAAATCACAACAAACTTGTAAAGGATATAAGAGGTTTCTTCTTCTACACCAGTATCTTCAACGATCCAACCAGCAACACCATCACCGCAATTCTCCAAAAATGTAGCTCGCACGAAAGCAAATCGAATAGGCAACCACCACGATCTTATCACATAAATTAACCCACAACACAAACTACACACAACACAACCATCTGAATGACTCCTCCAAAAAGAGAGATTTATCATTAAAAATCATCCACAATACATTGCAAAGGTATCAATGAAGATGATCCCTTTTGAAGACTTGGTGATTTCGAAAACGATCCATAGATAAGGATTCATCTACAAATGTCTTGGGAGGATTCTGAAAGAATTGAAGGTAGCACATCCTTTCCAATAAGACAAGGTATCTGCTAGGTAAACAAAGGGCATGAAAATACAAGCCATCCAGTTGCTGGGAATCAATGCTCACATTGACATTCATGCACAACTTTGGAATAGGTTTTGAATCATTATGAGAATGCCTATGCATATACGCCAGGTACCAAGTAAAATGAGCAGTTAAGCGCACAGAAGGATCTACAGACTGAGAATATTACTGAGCAAAATACAGATAATTCTGATAAGCCTGACTAGCACTTATCCATTCTCCTGGGATCAATGGCCAATTGATTTGAGGTCCAGTAAGGGAATCATTTGAACTCCAGCCTCTTCTTCGAAGAATCTTCTGATCAAAACCTTGATACCCACTAACCAACTGAGGAGGATTAGGAATAGAAGTGTTAGGAGACGGAAGAGGGACTAATGAAAGAGGATGAAGAGATGGATAGGCAAAATCATAAAATGAAGAATGGATTAAAGATGGATTTGCTGAAAATTGAGGAGATTCGGTTAAGAAAGGCATTAAAAGATAAGCAGGAAAAGTTGATAGAATGTCACGGGATGGGGAAGGACAAGGATCAAGAAGTAGAAAAACTCGATCTTCAATAAAAGAACAATGGGTAAATATAGGAATTTGAGGAGATCCTTGAGGTTAGAAAAGAAGGGGTAAAATGACCTTTGGGTTAGATTGAAAAAGGGAAATATAAGCATCATACCTATGAGCCATTTGTTGATAATGAGTTAGGTATGGTAAGGATGGACCTAAAGCTGATCTACGATGATAGGCTTCAAAGAAAGAAGTATCAAATGGGGGTTGGTTGGAAAGATAGGCTAAAAGATCCACCCTCAGTTGGTTAACGTTCTGGGCATGAGCTAAAGCTTTGACCTGACGGTGATTCAAAATGACAGCATCAACCATAGTGTGCCATGAAAACTCAGGACACTCAACCACCTTTGAAGAATATTCGTGGAACATCTCATCAATCCTCAACTCCAAATGTCAGACATACAAAGAAGCTTGCAATACCACATCTCTGACATACTAAGCCAGATCTTCATCATCTGGAATCAGTAAATCGCCCCTCAAATACATATAGGACAGAAGCATCGTATCTAGAGTGACAGAGTCTTCAAAAACCATCCTCACTACTTCTATCAGCAAATCAGATGACCAAGCCCCACTCCATCCATCCTCTGGAATAGGTAAATCCATCATGGAAAGTTTTATATAGAAGGCCAACTTCTGTTGTTGATAATGGACAAAAAAGGAATGATCTGGTGGAACATATTCTTGATACTGCTCAAAATAAGACCATAATAAATCCATGCGAGATTGCAATCTTTCCACCTTGGCCTGAAATAAGGGACATAATGTAGCCTGTCTCTGAAGAGCTGCCAAGTCTGCAGGGGATAAAAGAGAAACTGGTTGTACAGGACTCTGTGTATTAGACCGAGACTGAGCCAACTGATCTTTGAGTTGCTGGATTTGAGCATTGCTCTGATCTAAGTTAGCTGTGGTAGATTTAAACTGCTCTGCTTGGGTAGCTATCACCTCCTTCATCTCGTGACTCTTCTTCTGTAACTTATCCCTCTCCTCTATTACAACAACCACTTGAGACCTAACTTCTGCCAACTCAGCTTTCAACTTAGAGATTTCAGCTTTCTGAGTATCCATGAGCTTACCCTGCTGCTCCATTTGTGCACAAAGGTCAGAGAATTGCTCCTGAGCAGAGGCTAACTCAGTATTGGTCTTATTCAGTTCCTCCTTAGACTGCTGAACTTCATCATAAAATGAAGAATATAATTGCTGGATACAGGCAGTCATCGAAAGTTCAACAGAACTCTGGATATCCTTGCACAGGAAAGGAATAGCATCTCCTGTTACCAGGCGGTGAACAGAAGGAATAGTAAGTTCTAGCATCCCGTCTCTATGGGCTCTGAAAAGATTTGGCGTTTGAAGGAATGCAGGCAAGGTGTTGCAAGACTGGGCAGGAATTGTCACTGGAACTGGAGGAGGAGGAATAGGCACTGACTCAGCCACCCTCTTGAGGCGTTTTCTCTTAATGACAAGGGGAGGAGGAGAATCATCATCCTCAATTATCACATCATCATCTTCATTATGAGGCGGAGGAGGAACTTCTAGAGGATCAATTGGAGGTAAAGGAACTTCCTTTGCAGGGGCAGCATGTAACAAGAAGACATAGAGGAAGGACCCAAATGTAACATTAGTCACATTTCCTCGAGTAGCTTGGATAAAGTGGTGATCCATCTTGGAGAGGAGGTAGGTACTCCAATCAATAGTTATGCCTTTCAAAATCATTTGTGAAGCCGTAAGCAACTCCTTGGAAAGATAATGAGATGGGGATTTTGCAGGCATGAACCTGTCCTGAAGGAATTGGCATAGCTATTTCCATAGGGGATTGGAAATCATAGACACCGACTCCTGATGTGGTAATGACCTTCTTCGGATCAAGAACATCTTGAGTCTGCTTTTGTAACAGCTTCAAAATATCGTCATTCGCGAACAACTGTCTGGCAGCAGGGACAGACTCCCCACGATACGGCAGACCAAGAGCCTTGCCTAGACTCTTTGGTGTCAGAAGAACAGTAGTGCCACGGACTGGACCAGACCTCTTACTGTAAGAGGTTAAAAACTCGTCACAAATGGTAGGATCATCTAGAACCAGTGGGAAAGAAAGGCTCACGAACTTGGACAAGCCCGCTTTAGCGACAACGTCCGAATCCAGTAACAAAGAATAATCATGTAAAGTCAAAGGAACATACTGGATCGGGGGAGGAGTACGAGAGGGCGCCATTCAGATGGTTACACATACACACCACAAACACAGACAAACAAAGAGAATGCCTGCAAAGCAACAGACGAAAACCAAGGATAAGATATCAACCAAGGTGGTAAAATGGGACTCGACCCACTATCCCCAAGCAAACCACAGCCTAGAAAAAATTCGACATGACCTCTACACATATGCGACCGAAAGCTTCATGCGATGCAACATGCAAATACCCAAATCCCCGTATCAGGCAATAAAGAAAAAAACTACACACCATACCCTTAATCGTAACACATGGACAAATCAGAGTACAAAAAAAAAAACGGACATCAAGACTGGACCATAACTTGACCATCAGTGTCAACTAAAGACTTGGACGCGCCCATCCCACGAAGCGAGTTCATTAAAAAGGGGAAATAAGTGCAATGAGGGGGAATTAATTTAATGAAATGTTCATTTTATGAATTATTAAGAAATGGGTGAATTTTTAATTAAGTGTTAAACCTTAACAAGAAAACGACGGTTCCTTCTTAAAATTTTAATTACAAATTATTAGGTTAGAGCGGTGCATTAACGCAACCCGGACTTCGATACCAGACTGAGGTCTCTAAATGCAAATTCATTGATTAAAAATTAAGGTGATGTGGAGCGCTTTTTGCCAGCGCGTGCTTTTGTGATGGCTGATTCATTGTTATTAAAAATACTAAAGTGCCTCTGAAGCGCACGTAGCGCATGCTAAGTGAACGGCATGTTGATTTTAATTAGAAAAAGGTGTGTTTGGCGCGAGCGCGCGTGCCATGGTAGAGTTTAGGATTCATGTTAAAAATTAAGCGTGAATTTTTGGGTAGTGAAAAAAATAAAAAATATAAAAGGAAAAATACCTGGAAGTGAGTGTATGTGTATGCAATGAATGCGCACGTCTCAATCCCCAAAATGTAGGTCAGCAATCCAAAAAGAAAAACTGCAGACTAAAAATAATTGGACACACGACATAGCAAGATTAGTGTATATGAATTTGTTTGGATTACTGATGGCTTGTATGTTGTTGTTGTTTATTTTTTTAATGTTGTGTAGTGTTGATTGCGTATTTTGGTTTTATATGTTTTTGTTTGTTGTAATGTTTTTTTTTCGTGTTTTTGTTGATCTTTGTGGCAAAATTTTGACAATGAAACACATATAAAAATGTTGAAGATTTTCAGCATCAACCCACCACGTGTGACCAAGGTGTCTGGATTTTTCCAGATTTTTCAGCTTGTGTTTGGAATTAAAGAGGATTTTTCATGAATTTAGGCATTTAATGAAGCTTTTTTGCCATAAAATAATAATGGAATAAATTGACACAGCATTTTCAACTTAGGAAATATTTCAAAAATAAGCAAAGAAGTTGATGAAATTTTCAAGAATTTTTCTGCAATTAAATTGGTATTTTTACCAATTTTAATGAATTTTTGCTCATTTTGTATGTATTTTTGAAAGAATTTTTACTTTTAAAATTTTTAGAAAATTTTTTATGAGATTTTCAGTTTGGAAAAATATTTTAATTTACTACAAAAATATTGGAAAATTTTTAAGATTTTTTTTGTAAATTTTTTGGATTTTAATTGATTTTTAATTATTTTTTGAATTTTGAAATGTATTTTTAAGGTTTTTGCGGGTTTGGAAATTAAAAATTCGGGAATATATACCCAGGAATGGACTGCGTGTCAGCTGCGTGTGAACAGCCGGCTGGTGCACACCACCGCACGGACAAACGAACGCGCGTCCCTGCGCATGAACGGTCGCTAAATGCGCACAAACCCGCACACAAACAACCACATGAACAACTCCGCGCGCACACATCTTGTGAGTGACAGGGGGCTGAGAAGGGTTTCGGCGGGTTTCGGTGGGTTTCTTCTTGTGTCTGCATTTTTGAGGTCGCGACGAGAGGTACGGGGCCTAAGAGGGACTGGGGGGAACGGGGGCCTGTGGGGGGAATGGGGGCCTGTGGGGGTTTGTGGGGTGGATTGGGATGGGTAGGGGGGAATGGGGGCTTCTGGAGGGAAGGGTGGGTTGGGTGGTAACTGGGGTGTGAAGGGGGACTTATGGGGGGGTTGTGGGGTGGGGGGGTGATTGGGATGTGGGATTTGTGGGAATCGGGGCTTGGAGGGGGGGAAGGGTGGGTTAGGTGGGATTGGGGGCTTGGAGGGGGGCTTAGGGGATGGAGATGTGTGGAACTGGGGGGGGGGGGGGGGCGGGGGGGGTGTGGCGGGGCGGGCAGTTGGGAGTGGGGGGGGGAAGGGGGGCTTGTGGGGGGAATGGGGTGGGGGGGGTGTGATTGGGATGTGTGGGAGAAGGGATGGGAATGCCGGTGGCGGGCACGGGAGGCAAAGCCAGGTAGGCTGGCGTGGCGGCGAACGTCACCACGGCGGGTGGCGAGGAGGAACCAGGCGAGGGCCAAGCGGATGTTGGGAGTGGGGGGGGAAGGGGGGCTTGTGGGGGGAATGGGGTGGGGGGGGGGGGGGGGGGGGGGTGTGATTGGGATGTGTGGGAGAAGGGATGGGAATGCCGGTGGCGGGCACGGGAGGCAGAGCCAGGTAGGCTGGCGTGGCGGCGAACGTCACCACGGCGGGTGGCGAGGAGGAACCAGGCGAGGGCCAAGCGGACTGGCGTGCGACGTGGTGAGGTGGCTTCGACCAGGCGGGCTGACGGGCGACGTGGCGAGGGGGCTTCGACCAGGCGAGCTGACGTCCACAGGAGCGACGGGAGTGGCTTCGACAACGTCCGGGGGCGGGAGGCCCAGGCGAGGCGACAAGTGGCGGGCCTTGTAGGGCGGTGGGTGGTAGGGGGGCTGCACGGCGGCAGCGGGCGGCCAACAGCAGCCAGGAGGCGGGGGCGTCTGCGACCAGGGGCGGAGGCCCACGAGGAGGCGGGGGAGAGGAGGGAGGGAGGAGAAGAGGAGGAGGAAGCAGGGAGATGGAGAAGAGGAGGAGGGGAGAGGGAGGGAGGTGGTTGGGGGTCGGGGAGAGAGAAAGGGGGTGGGGGGGATAGGGGAGGGTATCGGGGAGAGAGAAAGATAATAAATTGTTTTTTAATAATAATAAATTAAATAAAGAAATTAAAGAAAAGAAAGGCGTGCCCCAGTCCCGTGCACGTGCGCAGGGCGGGGTAAAAAATTTTGCCGTGATAGGATCGGAATGGCACCGGGATGTTAGTACGGGGCACATGGATGCGACCGGGGTGTGTGGAGATGCGTGAAATCGAAAACGGGCACGTTCACGCGCGGGATGAGTCGCGCGAAACACGTAAAAATAAAGAAAAATTAATATCTCACAATCCAGGCATCGAAACTAAATAGCGTAAAAACAAAAATTGTGCAGGATAGCAAGGGGAAGACAGAGGAAATGTGCAACAGGGGTTCCGGGGGAAAGACAGGGCGGTCACCTGCAAAAAACGCAAAAAAGGATCCAAAAACACAAACGAAAATTAATATCGGAAGATCCGTGCATCGAAACGAAGTGCAAGAAAAAGAAAAAATGTGCAGAAAGACATGCCCAACAATCCTATCACGTCAAAATATGGTTCCGACTGAGATAAGATGCGTTCATATCGGAAAAACCCAAAAAACAGACACGAAAATAGAATCGAAAAATAATAGCGGACGAACCGCTTGCCGGAATGACATGCAGTAAAAAGGAAAAATGTCCGCAGGAAGGGGTGGCACAGGGTTGTCATATTAAAACGTAGTTCCGACGGAAGTAGGAGGGGTTCACATGTGAAAAACACCAAAAATACACCCGAAAACACATTTAAAAATTAATAATTAAAAATCCAAAAGTTGAAAGAGGGTGGACGAAAAAGGTAAAAGGTAGGGAAAGTCGCGGGGGACACGGCTATCAAATCAAATTGAAATTCCAATTCAAACCGGGCAGGTTCACATGGAAAAATGTCAAAAAGACGCACGAAAATATGTCGAAAACCCGCAAAGATTAATATTGGACAAACTGTGCATCAAAATGACATGGAGTAAAAAGAAAAAATGTCAGGGAGAAAGTGGTTGGCAGGGCTAGGACGTCAGATCACGGTTCTGAAGCAAGAAAAGTGCGTTCACATGGAAAACCGGCTAATGTACTCAAACTGCTTCAAAAATTAATAACTTGAGAACCGTGCACCGGAACAGGGTAGGTAAAAAGGAAAAGTGGACAATTCAAAGGGACAAACAGGTTTGCAAAGTCAGATTGGAAGTCCGTTGAACATAGGGGGCATTCACATAGAAACACAACAAAAGAAGGAAAAAAGAGAAATGGAGGAGGAACAGCCCCAAGGGAGGGGTGACAGGAGACGGGTGGGTGGGGAAGGGATCCTAGGAGTATAACAGAAAGTCATAGCATACATGCATTAGCAGGTTGAGGCATATGCAGAGGGGTATGCAATGTAGACGCACAGGGACGCGTCCCCACACTTAAAACCTTAACGGATAGGGTTGACTGAGCAACAGGGACCTAGGACCACTCAACAGATGAGTCGCTAACGTCCCCACACTTAAAACATGATCGTCACTGACAACAGAAGGTGTAGGGTTAGAAAAACTTGGCCCATATTGTCGAGAATCAAGGTTGACTGTCAATGGCACGTCCTGTGTTGTCGGCTGCTGCAGGAGGTACGAAGGCATCTTCACAGCACACATAAATCGTGGCAGGGACCACGCGGCACCACCCAGGAGGTAGCTCGTTGAAGGAATCGCAGGAAATTTGTTGATGATGAGGAATGTTGCACTCAACGCACAATCACTCATATGGAATGAAGGAGCAGTCACTCGCCCCATGACTAATATCACTCGAGAAATAATGATTGAAACCCATATCACACACAAGGTTTAGGAATCGACAAGGGAATGGTATAGAGGGAGTACGCCAGGGTGCACAGTTGATGGTGCATCAGTGCGTCCAACCCGTCTGGCATAGGTGCAAGGAGGAAGGCAAGGGAGCCTTACAGTGTAGTGTACAAAACAGGGTGACATGTCCTGTGATGACGGTAGAGACCCACCCCGTGGGTGCATAAGGAAATGAGAACATACCTTACTCCAAAGGTCGTAACGTCCCTCAATCTCACCTCTTGGTAATTGATTGAAGAAACTCCAGTCACACTCAACCCACCCTCTGTCTCACGCTCTGTTGATAGATACAGGAGGGCAACCATGTCCTGAAACCCATTGATGTTATCCTCACGGTCACTTGTGCAAAGGTTGTATGCCTTGTGCGCATTTGATGGTGCAACTGTGCATCCTACCCAGTGTTGGCATACGGTGCAAGAAGAAAGGCCACGGAGCCTAATGGTGCAGTGCACAGAAACAGATCGTGCTTTGTGCGTTGAGAGGCCCATCCCGTGCGTGCAACACTTAATTCACACTTCTCACCTCTCATTTGATTTGAAGGAAAAGACTGGTCACTCGCCCCACCCTCTGTCTCACTCTCTGATAGATATAGAGGGCAACCATACTCACAACCCCATCCGGTTAGGATGAAAGCTCACATCACTCAAGGGGTTGTCGATGAAGATCGTTGTGTCTGTTGTTATCATCAGGGTGTTGAAGATGAGGCATACCCAGGGAGGCAGCCAACAAATCTGGTACTTCAATTGGTTGTAGAAAAGATCGTTTGCGAAAGGGGACAGACAGACTGATGAAGTTGCAGAGACAGCGCACCAAGGGAGGTGGCTTCAAATTTCTTCTGGATTTTCTGCTGGTGAGTCAGTTATCCTGAACTGCAGGGTGTTACCACCTTTTCCACAGCCAGCTTCCCGTCCAAGGGTGTTTGCCACCTTTTCTTGGAGCGAGACCTGCTATGACAGGGAATTGCTTCCTTTTCTCCCATAATAGTTTTGTTCTCTTTTCTTGTTTTCTTTGTTTTTTTTTTCTTTTTTCTTTTTTTTCTTATTTTGTTGTTGTTTTTTTTTTCTGTTTTCCCCCTATTCCCGAGGGTGTCTCCACCTTTTCTCGAAGAATAGGTCTGCATGACACGGACCGAAGTCCTTTTCTCCCATGACCGATATATCTTTTTTTTTCAAGTAACAAGGAGAATGGTAGAGATACCATGTGTCAGAACCATCCTCGCCACTGCCGCTGGTGGAAAATAGAGGATAAGAGAGCAGGGCTGGAAGGTGGGGCTGAGGGGACAGAGGGTTGCGTCCACCTCATCAGGAGTGACTGAAGAACGACTATCAGAAGTAGCATCAGAAGAGGGACAGTGCCCCGCCAACGGGGGAAAGGATCAGGTGATCGTGATTGTCAAGATCCCCAAGGAGGGAAGTACTTCTTCAGGCGATATCCATTGATCAGGAAGGGATCATCAGAGGCATCAACGGTGAGCACTTGGACAGAGCCATTAGGGTTGACAACAAGTACCTTATATGGGCCCATCCACCGCTATTGGAGCTTGCCAGGAAACTTGCCAAATCTCGAATCATAGGCTAGGACCAAATCACCTTCTCTGAACTCCTTGTGCTTGATGAAGTTGTCATGGTAAGCCTTACGTCGAGCTTGCGTGGCTTCCATGCACTGTAGAGCCATCTTGCGAGTTTCGTCCAAACATTCTAAGTGCAGGAGACGGCGTTGCAGTGAATCAACGTCCCCCAAACGCTCTTTAATAGCCACTCGCAAAGAGGGCAATTCCAGTTCAACAGGAAAAACAGCTTTTGTACCATACACCAGCTGGAAGGGTGTCTGTCCTGTTGCTGCTTTATGGGAGGTTCTGTACACCCAGAGGGCCTCTGTAAGTCGATCATTCCAATCACGACGATGTGCGGCAATTGTTCTTGTCAGAATCGAGTAGAAGATGCGATTCGTGACTTCAACTTGGCCGTTGGCTCTGGGGTAATAAGGAGTGAACTTGCGATGGCGGATCTTATATAGCTCTGTCAACTCTTCCATGACTTTATTAATGAAATGAGTGCCTCTGTCACTTACCAGCTCTAGGGGACTGCCAAAACAGGTGATGATATTCTCGTACATGAATAAGGCCACAATGTTACCATCGTCTCGCTTTAGGGCTTTAGCTTCACACTACTTTGTGACATAATCTATACATACCAAGATGTATCTGTTCTGTTTCCTTCTGGTGGGAGGATCGATTGGGCCAACAAAGTCGATGCCCCACTTCTCAAACGGCTTCAAAGGAAGGATAGGTTGCAGTGGCATAGCCCTTGTTTTGGTGGGTTTCCCCATTCGCTGACAAGCATCACATCACTCGCATTAATCATAGGCATCCTTGTGGATGGTCGGCCACCAGTAACCTGCTAACAGAGCTTTCCTAGCTGTAGCTTCTCCTGCAAAGTGGCCTCCACATGGCAAGCCTTCAGAACAATCCCAATCTCATCTCCTGCAACATATCTTCTGAGCACTTCATCTTTGCCTTTCTTGTACAGTGCACCGCCTAACAGGGTGTAGGGGACTGATTCTAACATAAGCTTCTTCCTTTCCCGACTAGAAATGCCAGGAGGGTACTGTTGGGTTGCCAGTAGATTGGCAATGTCTGCATACCAGGGGATTACAGTTTCTACTAGGAATAGGGAAGCATCAGGGAGGTCTGGATCATCCTGCTCCTCGTCTACAGTCTATGGGATACGCGATAGATGATCAGTCAGAACATGGGAACGATCAGGTTTGGTAATTACCTCAAAGTCTAACTCCTGGAATAGAAGGAGCCATCTCATCATTCGTCCTTTCACGTCTGCTTTGTTCATTAGGAAGGACAAGGCCTCATGATCCACATAAAATTTAAAGTGGGTAGACAATAGGTAGTGGCGAAACTTCTCCAGTGCAAACACCATTACCAAGCACTCCAGCTCTGTCACACTATATAGTTCCATTCTCTATCAGTGACTTTTTGGCTTGCGTAATAGATGGGTTGATCTAATTTGGAGGGGCCCTTTTGACATAGGACAGCACCTAGCCCTTCAACTGATGCATCAGTGTGTACATGAAACTCCTTCGTCCAATCAGGAGGTTGCAGAATGGGGGCCTCAATCAGACACTGCTTCAGAGTGTTGAAGGCTGTGTCACATTCTTCCGTCCAAATAAACTCTACATCTTTCCTCAAAAGCTTGTGCAAGGAGGTTGCCTTTTTTGCAAAATGGGCTATGAACCTTTTGTAGTAACCCACGTGGCCTAGGAATCCCCTCAACTATTTGAGGTTGGTGGGTGCTGTAAGAGCTGCAATCTTTTCGATCTTTGTAGGGTCTGTTGATATCCCTTGTGTAGAGACAATGTGGCCCAACAGAACTCCAGAAGAGACCCCAAAGATGCATTTGTCGGGGTTAAGGGAGATCCCATACTCTCGGGATCGGTCAAAGCATTGTTCCAAATGTCCCTAGTGTTCACGGATCAAACTATAGACACAGAAGTCATCCAAATATACCTCAATAAAGTCGTGCAGATGATTTTGGAATGCGGCCATCATGACTCGCTGGAAGGTAGCAGGGGCATTGCAGAGCCCAAACGACATCACTCGGTAAGCGTAGCTCCCCCATTCTGTGGTGAAGGTTGTTTTGAATTGATCTTCTTCTGCTATCTGCACTTGGTTATATCCACTGAATCCATCCAGAAGGGAATAAAGCTCATGTCTTGCCACTGTGTCCAACAGTTGGTTTGTGAAAGGGATAGCAAAGCGATCCTTCTTCGTCTTGGAATTCAACTTGCGGAAATCCACACATATACGAAGCTTGCCATTCTTCTTGGGTACAACCACGATGGGTGAGACCCATTCACTATTTGCCACTGGATAGATGAACTCGGCTTCCAGAAGCTTCAGCAGCTCTACTTTCACCAAGGTCGAATAATTCGGGTTCATTCGCCTCTGTCGTTGCCGTACTGGCTTGGCATCAGGCTCCAAGTCAATATGATGCTGACATATTGTGGGATCAATCCCCTTTAGGTCTTTGTAGGACCACGCAAACACGTCCAAATTCTCTTTCAACAAGTTGTACAAAGTTGACAACTCCTCTTCTGGTAGGCTGCTACCCACCTTCAAATGGCATTCAGTGCCATCTACATCCACAAAAGTTAACTGCCTTTCACCTTCTACTTCACGAATGAAGGTCCCATGGCCTGCTTCTGGGTACAGATCCGACTCCTTCAAGGGGGTGGTGTCCTCTTCTGATGTCCCACTAGACCCAACTTCTTCTTTTGGTGGAGACTCAGGTTGCCCCTTGAGATGTTGAAATGGGATTAGAGCTGTTTCGGGTTTGGTTTCACGATTAGTTACCTCTTGGCTTGAAGACTCATCTTGTGATGACGAGTCCAAGAACATCACATAACAGGGACCCTCTGATGCCTGTTGGAATCGTGAGACTGGTGCTTGTTGGCACAGTGCATCATCATCATCTTTTCTTGGCAAAGGTGGGTGAGGGCAGCATGAGCCACTACTGAAAGATGGCTTGTTCTTCTTAATCCATTTCTTATAAAGATTTTGCATATGAGAAGATCCATTTACCAGACCAAATGGTACCATCTCCATTCTGTCCCACAGCATGAGCTCGTCTGCTTCTGATGCTTCTGGAACTTCTTCTTTATATATATCTTCTTCGAGTGGGATAGACTCTTCCATCTCGCTTTTATAACCTTCTTCTTCAATATCATCTCCATCCTCTTCAGTCTCTGTCTGTGTCTCTGTCTATGTCTGTGTCTCTGTCTCGGTCTCTGTCTCTGTCTCTGTCTCTGTCTCTGTCTCTGTCTCTGTCTCTGTAGGAGCTCTGTAAGAGAAGAACAGGTTCTCTGTTTCATCTTCTGCCTCTGTCTCTGGCTCTGCTATGGCCATGTAACAGGGAGAGCAGTACATCCATGCTTCTATCTCACTATCAGAAGTGATTTCGGAAATCATTCCCGGTTCAGGCATGAAGTATTCACCCATTGACAATGGCTTTGCATCTTTTGGGAGTTGGCTTACCGTACCCACTGTTAAGGAACGTGCCACTATTTTCTTGGGAAGGATCTGTTTGACAGCATCTTCGTCTGCTGATGTTCCATCTGTAGCCTCATTAGGGGAGTCAGAAGATAATTCCAAGGAGGTAGATCCATGTCCTTTTTGAGCACCATATAGCTTCAGCACCACTTTATTAGGTCCTCTACCCAAGGTCAAGGTTCCTTTGAACCAATCTGTCCTTGCTCTGGCTTCAAAAAGCCATGGTCTGCCCAGTAATAGGGGGTAGGATGTACCATAAGAGTTTGGCTTCACCACCAGATAGGTTAGCCAATAATCTTTTCCAGCCACTGTAGTCTTCACATATGGGAGAATGCCCAAAGGCTTGATTCTGCTCTAATCCGCCAGTCTGATGAGCCATTGGGTGGGTTGCACACCTTGTAGGCCTAGATCCTTCATTGTCACATCCGTCATAATGTTCACTGATGAACCACCATCAATCAGCGCATTTGCAATAAAGCAGCCTTCTATCCACACGCCACTCTCTAGGGTACCCGGATCTAGGAAGGCGTTAGCCACGTCCACTTCTTTTACAGGCTCTGGAGCTTTGCTGGACTTTGTTGCTGTTGAGGGAGCAATCCTTAAGCCACGTCTTCTAGTCAGTATACTTTTGAATCTTTTTCGGCAAATGGGAGACAACATCAATAATTGTCGGAATGTGAGGTTTGGTTTAAAGGTATCTAGATCTCTGACCAGATCGTATTCCTTAATTTCTAATCTACCATCAACCTTATACTTTACCTTCCATATCCACTTAGTACTAATAATCTTCCTCTTTTCTGACCAATCCACTAGCTCCCAAGTATCCTTCTTCATTATGTTCTCATACTCAATTTTGCATAGCTACTCTCCATGCTAGATCGACAAGTGCTTCTTCCAAGTTTGATGGATCCTTTCTTAGCATCAACACCATATTGTCTATGTGGTAGAAGCCTTTCTTTTCTTCTCTATTCTTAGAGACCTCCTTCATCCATCTACCTTTTCCTCAACTGTAATAGGTATAAGATTACTGTGATCATAGAGTTGCTTTACCCATCGTAGAAATGGGTTTTCCAGTGGCATGATTGCAAGTTGATTAATTTTATTCTCATCATCTGAAGACGATGCTTCCTCCTCCTTGCGAGTAGGGACAACTCTTGGATACGTTCATAGTGGACTACTTCACTGGATGATAAAGTGGAGGGACTTATATTCTCCTCCTCATTGTATGTGGTTGCTCCTTGAACACCACATCATGGCATCTTCTTTGTCTCTTGGTCATACAATTTGTAAGCCTTTTGATCATCACTATAACCCACGAAGATACATTTTGTACTTGTTGGATTTAACTTGTTTCTCTTATCCTTTGAAACATGTGCATAACATTCACATCCAAAAGTTCTAAAATGTGAGACAGATGGTTTCTTACCAAAATAAGCCTCATGAGGAGTTTTTCTTTTTAAGAGACTTTATTTAACTCAGATTGAGAATGTAGACTACAGTATTAACAGCTTCTATCAAAAATTGGTTAAGCAACTCCTTGCCCTTAAGCATGCACCTTGAAATTTCCACAATGATGCAATTTTGTTATTCAACAATGCCATTCTACTGAGGTGTATGAGATGTTGTCAATTGACACTTAATCCCTTTGCTCTTTCAAAAGTCTTCAAACTCCTTTGAGTTGAACTCACCACCACCATATGTTCTAAACTTCTTTAAACTTTTCCATGTTTCATTCTTAACAAAATTTATCCATTCTTTAAACTTATCAAAAGCTCGAGTCTTATCATGAAGGATTACACCCACATATTCCTACTATAGTCATAAAAAATTAATATAAAATAAGAAGATAATCCTAAGGCTTTTGTAGGTATTTTATTGCATAACTTAGCATGCACCAAGTCTAGAGGAGCCTTTGCTCTGCTCTTGATTTCTTGTGGAAATACCTTTCTCTATTACTTGCCCATCATATAAGCTTCACATTGTTCTAATATTTCAATTATTGTAGGTAGGTGAGCAACCATACCTTGCTTATGCATCTCCTTCAGCACTCCAAAACCAATGTGACCAAATCTTTCACGTCAAAGTTTACTTGTGATCTTAATCTCTGGAATGTATAACACATTTGAAATATTCTTGAGTTTACAATTTGCAATAGCAAATGAAATAGTACATGTGCCCTTAGCAGGGAATTTTATATCATTCCCAACCATCACAGTGGATGGATTCTTGCAAAGGCTTCGTAGAACTGTATAGACCTTTCTTGTTAGTCATGTGATGGGAGGCACCACTATCCAATACCCATGAGTCAGGGTTAGATATTTCTTGCATTTAGGAACACACTTTTTCAATGGTCGCCACGAATAACTCTAACTCTCCTTCAGCCATATTAGTTGTGTCTTTTCCTTTAATCTTCATGATGCCATTCTTTTCATCCGCCTTCTTGTGACATGACAATTTGCAAGTGCATATCCTTTCTTCTTGTAGTAGAAGAACTCTCCTTGAAACTTTTTCTTACATCCTTCTTCTTTTTGTCGCTATTGATAGGGGAACCACATTTTCTTTTGCGTTAGCGGAGAATGCAACATCTCCACCACCACTGCTACCTTCTCCGGCTTCAAGCCTCAACTCCTCCTCCCTTAGTAGTATACAAAATTCCTCAAACATCAAAGTTTGGAATCTCACTTGAGTGTTTAGGATAGTTACCAATCCATTAAACCTTGGTGAACAAATTTGAAGACACCTCTAAGCTAAGCCCCTCCTAGTCTTTTGTATCTCAGTGCTAACCATCTAGTTGCATAAATTCTTGATTCGAGTAATGAATGCTTCAATTGTATCTCCTTTAGCAAACTTCCTTGTTTCCAGTTGATTCTCCAAGTTTTGAATCCTTGTTTGATTTCATGTTTCTTACTGATTCGTCACTATGTTCCAAGCCTCTAATGCCTTGGTTGTATGCTAAATCAAGGTCAAAACACTATTAAAACAGCTTGTGACTAAGGTGCCTAGGGCATCTCCATCCCTTTGTTTCCAAGCTTGTAGAAGATCTATATTTGGAGGAATCATAACACTCGAATTTGATGGGTCAAGGTGGGTTGTTGTTCTGAGTCTGTCCCCAACACCGTCTCTAGAAGCTCATAAGAATCAAGGATGGTTGTGATTTTAAACTTCCACAAAGTATAGTTTGTACCATCTACCATTGGTGGAGGAATCCTCAATGTTTGAATTGTCAGTATAGCAGCAACAACACCTGATGCACCAAAATTGCTACTTGATGCAGCATATGATATTTTTCATCTTCTCTATTGAAGTCATTGCCTCTCATGTACTCTTCACTCCTCAAAGCCCCCTAGGCTCTGATACCATGTAAAAATTACACAGTAGAGTAGTGGAAAAAATTTGAGCAAGGAGTAGAGAACACATAGCAAATATGAGAAGAACAAAGAATGCTTTAGTTTTAAATGAACTAATACAAAGATGACTTTTTCCATCCATGTGCTTACATTGTGAAGCTTAGATGGTGATCCAAACATACGATAAGTGAAGAGTTTAAGGGTAGTTGGAAGAATGTTTGGATGAAAGATAGATTTGCAATGGCTTTAGAGGGGTGTTTCTTTTAACACCATTTTAGAGAATTTTGAAATTTTCAAAGTCCCAATTTCAAATAAGTGATAAATCTTGACCACATGGCTAAAACTTGATCCATATTTGAAAGTGAGATTTGGGAAGGTAGCTTATATAACATTTAGGGTAGACTCCACCTTTAATTAAGACAACAAGATTTGACCATATGGTCAAATAATAAAGGTATTGGGGGTTCCAAAAGTGCATAGAAATTTCCAAATTCCCTAATATAATGTTTTTTATATCCCAAGAAGGTAGTTTAGTTGACATTTCGACCATATTGTGAATCTTATATAGTCAGCCAAGGAATATTCCCTTTACAATTGGGCTAAGAATGATGTCTTCATGTAATATTTCCATACAACAAAAGTTAGTTGGTTAGTTTGAAAGTTAGTTAGTCAATTAATAAGTTAGTAAGATTACTAACTAAAGACTAACTTTAAAAAAAACTAACTAACCTTAATAATTAAGGATTTTGATTTAATTAAACATATATGTTAAAAAAATCGAGAGTCGTAAATCTGATATTTTTCTCGGATTGACATGCGTAGAATAGGTCCACGGATGGAGTTCAACGAATATCAGCATATTCGTGCGCATGGAGCCACATTGACTCTACCTTCCCAGGCTTTGCCCGAGATCCAAGGAATCTTCGGCTCGGTCTCGCAATGGATGGCGCGAACCCATTCAGTGTGCGCTCAACTTCTTACACTGTATGGCAATACAGGAGTCCAAGAATTCTTTGAGAACAAGGCGAACTCATTCTTTTGTGGTGACATGTCTATCGACCTTCCAGTGTATACGGAGTTGTGTCAGGGGATTAACATGGGACTATAGGATACTTCATACTTGGAGCATCCACTTACTCAATTCGTTGACCAATCGCTTATAAGGATACATAAGATATGCATTTTAAGTGAGTTCTTTTAAAAATGATTTATATTACTGTGCTTTGTATGATTTAATTTGATTATTCTAACATCATTTTTTGTCTGTGCAGGTAACATTTTCAAGATGAGTCGAGGGATGAGCGATGAGGAGTTACAGGATATCTTTGCACGCATATCTCCAGACCAGATCGCCAGATTCAGAGAGATGGCAGACCAGGAGCTGTCTCGGTCTTCGTCAGGGTGCTCTGCTAGATCTGCTTCAGCGCGATCGGATGCTTCAGCTTTGAGCAGACGATCTCGACGCGCACAACTTGGGCCAGAGGGAGGGAGTGCATCGGGATCAGGGGGATGCTACAAAGATACAGAGGTAGTGAGCCCGCGGTCGATACGGGATACATGTGCGACTCCTCACTCTCGTGGCTCAAGTGGATGCTGTGGAGACACGGACGCAGTGTCTCCATCTCGTCGTTCAGCTAGAGCTGCGTCACCTCCAGGATTTGTCACACCTATGGGGATGTCTACTCCAGTTAGTCCAGCTTTTGCGCAGCCGTCAGCAGAGGTGGCTCCCCTGTGGGTGCCACTCCAAGAGAGATTACCCCCGTCGATACATCGGATGCAGAGGGGTCTCCTGGATATGCCCAGGAGCGTGGACGTAGATGGGAGAGGACCCATCTTAGGCAGACTCATAGGGGTTATGGATATCTAGTTGATAGTAGGTCAGGAGCCATCATCATGAATGATGAGGGGAGGAGAGTGATGGCTGGCATGAGAGAGTTATGCCAAAAAGTTTTTCAGCACAACGTCTTGGATCATTGGAAGAACATATCGGAGGGGAGCAAGGACTACATAGCAACATCCTTGCACAAGGAGATTCCAGTGCCAGCCGGAGTAGATAGATTCTCTACGGGTTGGATGATGGATTGCATGCATGCATACATGTCACATAGACGATCCGACGCACGCAAGGCAATCAAGAGTGGGGCTACAAAGCCTGAGTGGTTAGATGCAGACGACTGGTGCCGACTGAGGGAGGAGGCTACAGATTCTCCAGGACATTGGAGTCAGCAGCGCGAGGCGGCGAGGGCACGACTTGAGGCCGAAGTGGTCCATCATCTTGGGAGTAGCGGCCACAGGACATATTTGGAGGACTTTGTAAGTTTTTCTTTTGTTTTGCTTGTTTATTTTTTTGAAATATTCTTTGTACTGACAATCATGTTTCTAATAGTTAGCATTTTTTTTTCTTTGTAGCACTCCATTACAAATCGCTATCCGACTAGCCTTGAGACTCGATATGCAGAGAGGCATGGTCTCACTGCATTGATCGACCGATTGTATAGACATGGCGGCCCTGTAAGTCACTCATCTTTCTTGTCCATAGTTACCATGAGATATTCGAATGAATTATTGTATGGTGGACTGATGTGTTCTTTCTTTTTCTGCAGAGTCCGTTCGATGCTCCTTTGTGGCGGGACGAGCTTTCGGGGGACGAGGATGCGTAGCTCGCCCTTGGATCCCTGGAGCTCACACACCTTTATTTTTGAGTCGCCTGATCTATGTAGACATTTTCTATGTATTAGTGATAGCCTGTCATGATTATACCAATCGCTTTTTATGCGATCATGTATTTATTTCATGTATCAATTTTATGATTTCAGTATACATTATTTTTGTTTGCAAGCGCATTGCACACAGTAGTGCAGAAACTATTTTGTATGGCTCTCATAAAGCACACAGTGCTATATGTGGCAGGGTAGCTTGCTGCCTTGCCACAAAAAAAAAATTCCCTGTTACCATCTCTATTAGCGTCGCAAATTTTACTGCTCGCATCACTTTTTTGCGACGCTGATAGTGACACCAATACCGATGCTTATAGCGACGGTTTGCGACATGCATAACGATGCCAATAGCGACGCTAATAGCGACGCCAATATCGACTATTCTATGGCATCGCCAATAACGACGCTTTTTGCGACGACGGGGGCAAATTTTGTTGTTTGCATTTTCATCGCTTTAAACGTCGGTATAAGGCCTATATCTTGTAGTGTCTCTCTCTCTCTCTCACACACACATATTGGAGACCAACCACCGATATATATATATATATATATATATATATATATATATATATATATATATATATATATATATATATATATAGGAGATCCACAATATGCATCTCCCTCTCCTTCTCCCCCTCAATAACACCCTCTCTCTCTCTCTCTCTCTCTCCACACCAGTAGTTATGTCTTCTTAATTACTCTACATCACTACATTAAGCTTACATGATTATTTTTTATTATCATAATTTTTTTAATGTGAAGTATCCATAAGTCTCAATCCAAGGCGCACATTTTAGTAGTCCATCAATAGGTTTTCCAAAATGATGCAGCTTGGTGCTCCCTTGGAGTATCACACAGGGTTTGTCACTTAGGCCCTATTGAGTCTACATCACAAGGGAAGAGTTTTGGCCGGAATCCACTAGGATCATCAACCTGAATTTTTGGGTCCCTAAAATTAGACGTGTCTCCTAACAGCTAGCTAGCGTCATTAATTTCAAGTTTCCATTTCCTACAGGATTACTCAAATTGAAGCAAACTTGACATTGTACTTGGTTCAAAGAGAATGGGGGATGGAGGGAAGTGCAATATGTCAACCCCCCTACCTATAAGGCAAAATCCCAATCCGGCCCCCTAAAACAATGCAAGTTGATTCTGCCTAACGAATAGTTGAACAATTTATCGTCTTTCTATTTCTATCACCAATTTAGAAAAGCTCCCAGCTAACCAGGACTACCCTAGAGTTAGACGGACCCATCGAGGGTCACACCCACCCACTTTCCTTTGATGACTGTATCATCTTTAGCTTTTTTAATTACCTATAATATATTTATTGAAACATATATAACCAGCTTCCTTAATTAGTCCGTTAAATCATAAGTTTCTTCACGCAATTTATTTCACTGACACGCATACAATTCAAACAACCCTTGAATAAAAAATAAATTAATTTATTATATTGAAAGTTTATTACAATTTTCATCTTTCCAATCCTGTGGAAGATATATAGAATTCCATGAGGGTATTCTGTCCACTATGATTCCTCCATTGTAACTAGTATTAGGGTTCTAGGATCCCATCCTAAGTCGCAAAAAGGCTCGTCAAATTATAGGAGTAATGCAAAATTTATGGCCAGAGTCCCCCCCCTAGCATCCACATTTCCTACTACTCGAGACTATCCCCATGGACAGACCTTTCCACTACGAAGCCGGTCTAAGACTCTCAAAGTGATAATCATGACCCCCTTGGAGTAGGGTCTCGCAGCAAGCTTGGGGGTAGCCTAGCACGATCGTTCCTTTTATCCTATTTGTCAATGTTTTTAATCAGAAATCTAGATTCTAGCAAATACAAACAATCCTTTCAAACAATGACAATCTCACTATCGTGCAATTCATAGCTTCGCATAGCCAAGGTAGATCCTTAATCCAAGGTAACCTTACATTCAAACAAGGATTCTTCTTCCCATAAAGAAGTGTTGAGTACAAATCTTTTAATATTGTTAAGCAATACATGAATTTTCCTTTTAGGGCTAACTTACCCAACATAGTGAATTTCCTTTAGTTAGTACTTAGAATAATATTGCGACAATAATTTAACAATATGATTTATATGATTCTTTAAATAGACTTTCACTTTTGAGCGTTAATCAACTCCTAACCATTGTGGCATTTTGCAACAAATATATGGAGTTATTTTACTAATCTTTAGTATGCATAATGTCATTTACTCATTACATGTAATAGCCTCCTACAGCTATTTCCATCGTGATTCTATTAATACGCTCTCTAGATGAAACTGACATCTCGTGTAAGTGTAAATGCAAAAGCTAATATTTTATGTACTTAATTTCAAAAAAAACCTTATTATTTTATGTGGTGATATGACAATAATAGCCTATTTCTGAGTTATGAACAACCTGGTTTGGCACGATGTCATTTTTGCTTGCGCTTGCATTTGCCACACCCAATGTTCCATTGATAGTGGCAATTCTGGCAACCTCAAGCATTCCCATATCTCTAGTAATACCCATTCTTTGACCGGTTGTAGTGGATTTTATGGTCTTTGCACCTCATCGCTTTGGAGCCATTGTTCGTGAGCGAGTTTGAGAGATAGAGAAGGTAGAATGAATTCGGATGGGAGAGCATGAGAACGGCTTGCCAAGTCGAAGACCAAGATAGGGGGAGGTTGAGTTAATTTGTTTCCTCTCTAATTCCATCTCTTGTAGCCTCTTGGGATCTTCTTCCCTCTCTCTCTCTCTCTTTCTAATTCTCCCCCTCTCTAGCTCCCTCTCGTAGCCTCTTGGGGGGGTATCCTTTTACCTCCCTCTCTTTTCATCCCTCTTGCTCTATACTCCTAAGAAGGGCCTCTCCCCTCTTACTCGAACCTCTCTCAACTGCTCCCCATGCCTCTTATTTATACCTAAATTAGAGAAGAAGGGTTGTGGCTAAAAAGAAGAGCTCTTTATGGAGGGGATCTTGGCAAAATCACCAATCTAAAGTTTCCAAAATGCAATTTGATGCTCAAATCCTGAATATGATGGCTCTGTTGGCTCCAAAGGGGTAGTAAAACTCCAAGACACCTAATAAAAAATCTTCCAGATCACTCCTTCTTCTCCCAATTCAGAGTGCTATTTGTTGCCTGTAAACTGTGATCGCAACATGCATGATTTCACCAATCCTTCTTTTTGCATTAAATCTCCAAAACTAGTTGAAAATGCCACTTGCTTTTTTTACATAACATCTTGTTTTAGAGATTTTCATAGCTTTTTAGGATATTTAAAACAAATAATATCTAAAATATGTTAGTTTTATCCAAAAATCTAGTATTTTTGGACCATCCATACTATCGACACTAACACTAATTACTAATGTGGCTCATAACTCTTGTTCACGTGGTAACTTCTGTGACAGGTGGCTACAGTCCTTATCAATCCAGAAAAAATATCGAGTTATGATTCTAAGGTTTTTTTTGCTTGAGATATTCTCTATTTAATTATTTTAGAGTTCTTCAAGTTCATTTTGTGAGAAGTTGGGAAGATTTTAAATTAAGGTCGGGATATCACATAGTAGTTGAATTACACATACACAAGTGATATCACACTCCATGTATATTCACATCTCCCTTGAGCTCTCAATTATTTACATAAATGTTATAATTACATCATGATGTATTAGTACTTCAATTGTGCACACATGAGCAAAACCAAATATACTTACAATTCTCTCTCTCTCTCTCTCTCTCTCTCTCTCTCTCTCTCTCTCTCTCTCTCTCTCTAACAATGCATTAGTATTTCTCTCCTTAACTTATTTACATCACTAGATTAAGCTTATGTGCTTATCTTTGATAATATTATCACAATGTTAATGGTTCAATTATGTATATATATGAAATATCACACTAAATATACATTCACATCTCCCCTCTCTCCCTTCTTTGCATGTATTTTATAATGACATCTTGATGTGTTAGTACTTTAATTATGCACACACGAGCAAACTACAAACATATCCACTAATACTTGCACATTGCTTTCTCTCTTCCTCATTTGATTAGGCATACATATGGATTGAAGTTATGCATTCATTTACAATAGATCCTTGCAAAGCAATTGCTTCATAATCTTTATAAAATATAGCTCCATATTGGTTTATTACTTGTAGATGTTATTTTTTTAATAAACTTTAAACTCCAAAGTGCAACAATAAAATATTTTAATATATTGATATATTTCACATTGTACTGCATGAACTTACCACAAAAACTACAAAAAAATATAGAATCCACAAATGCATTTACAAGTTAGTGAACTACTATGTGTAAATTAAATAAATATATTTATTGCAAACATTTAATATCAATCTAGGTGTCCACCATTGCTGGAGGGTGAAATGCGTGTTTCTCTAACAAACTCCTAGACTCCCTTTGTGAAAACCTACTAGCTTAGTTAAACATAAAAACATATATTCCAAGAGGATAGTATTGAATGGATTTTCATCAATCAAATAGGAAATAATGTGTTTGAAGAGAATGGTACCCATGGGATTTTCCTAAAATGTAAATGGATATGTAAAGAAGTTACATGGGTTTACATTGCATCTTCTCTATCATCCAAAAATAGTATCATTGTAGGGCTAAAGTGTAGCCAATCAATATCATCAAAACATTTTAGAAGTTGTGGCTTCACACTAACTCCATACCGAACAATGAGTTATGAGAATGAATGCACTAGAGGTATCACTTTCCTACGAACAACCATATTCTCTTTAGAAGAATACATAAAAGTGTGGCATATTCTAAAGAATACATGTGGAATTACTTACCATGAATCTAGATTCTTATGTCTCTTGCACCTTTTTTTCTTGGAGTATTTTTGTATAATGCATTCTTGTTGGAGGGGAATTCACCTTTACGTAGTTGAGGAAGATAGAACATCTCTGATACACCTCCTTATTCCACTCTTGCTCAATCTGGTGATCCTTATATACAAACATGCCTCGCTTGGTTAGCTTTGATCAAATTATGTTAATCTTTTACTATCATTGACTATCTGTTTGTGGAACAATAATACACTTGCAAGAGGTCAATGTAATACAAATCTAGATTTCGATTGCTTGCATAAATTATTTTCTATTGTAAATGTGTGTGTCTGAGAGAGAGAGAGAGAGAGAGAGAGAGAGAGAGAGAGAGAGAGAGAGAGAGAGAGAGAGAGAGAGAACTATTTACAAGAGCGAATAATTTTTTGTGACACATGTCATAATCCAATGTTAAATTAGTTTTATCAAACCTAGAGTACTCACACAAATACTTTTGTATTGCAAATGAGAGAGAGAGAGAGAGAGAGAGAGAGACTCCTCCTTCCATCATCTGGTTTGAAATTCTATTTATCTCTTATGTGAACTAGAATAACAAATCTTTTTCCACTTGAATGTTATAGTAGTTTCCTCATTGAGAGAGAGAGAGAGAGAGAGAGAGAGAGAGAGAGAGAGAGAGAGAGAGAGAGAGAGAGAGAGAGAGAGAGAGAGAGAGAGAGAGAGAGAGAGAGAGAGAGAGCTTTGAATCACAACTCCCCTCCATCATCCCTGTAAGGGGATGTAAAAAAATTTGTCACCAAACAAGGGTTGCCACAACCTCTTATTGCTGAAAAAATTTCACATGTTGCCTCCATCTCTTAGAGGGGACTTATGATTTTATTTATTTATAGTTGGGAAGGGGTTGCTAATATCTTTGTGTTCAATGAAACCAATTTAGAGAGGATGTGAAAATTATATTCGCTAAGAAGAGATTGTTGGCAACCCCCTATTTGGCCAAAAAAAAAAACACAAGTCTCCTCAAAGAAATAATGGAGGAGACTTGTGAAAAAAAAACATCTCAAGAAGGGGTTGCAAGCAACCCTCTGCTTAATAAGTTGCTAGCAACCCCCTTCTCAACCAAAAAAAAATTCAAAGCAAGTCACATAATCTCTCTCTCTCTCTCTTTCTCGTTTATCTCTCATTCGTCTTTATCTCTCTCTCCTTCCTCTATTTATATTTTTATTTATTAATTAACTCAAAATGATTAATCATTAAGTCATTAACTAAGCAATAAATTAAGTAGTGCATGTGTGTATGTGCCTCACTCTCTATGTGTATATGTATGTATTTGTGTATGGCTCTTATCTTCATTTCTCACTATAACACTTTATTAGGAAATTTAGAAATTCTCATATGGTTTGGGAATTCTCAATATAGTTAATATTTTGCCACATGATCAAATCTTATCTCCTAACTTGAAAGTGGAATCTATAGGTTGTCTTTCCAAGTCCCACTTTGAAGCATGGGTTAAGATTTAGGCACATGGCCAAATCTTTACCCATCATTTGAAAGTGGGACTTGGGATATTCTCAAATTCTCTAATATGGTGTTCTATATGTATCTCTTGCAACTCTGTGTATGTGTGTGGTCTATGTGTGTGTCTATCTCTATCCTTAGAGTCATTAGGACTCAATAGAGTCAATAGAGAAAGATAGTACACACACACACACACACACACACACACACACACATATATATGTGTGTATGTATGTATATATAAATATACTTTTTTTATGAGAGAAAAAAAAGAGATGGAAGTTTTAAAATAGTGTTTGATGAGAGAAAATAAATAAAAATAATTACTAGTTAAGAAGATCAAATTATGTGTATATTTATGATAGGTTTTAATATGAGACATAGTAGATTGAGACTTTTTGAATGAACTGTATTGAATTGTTTGGACCTTATGAACAAGCAACACTTCTCTCTTTTAGGACATTTTTTTCTCCTAACATAGAATAATAATTAGCATAACATATAATGACTATTGTCTTTTGCATTTTGTATTTGGAAAAATGAAGACTTATTAAAGATTTAAAAAATTTTATACTATTGAAATTATAATCAAAATGTGACTTTTTACTCTAATTGTACTTGGACCAAAAACTTTTAAATAGAGAAATTTGATATCTCAAGTTGAAGAGAGAGAGAGAGAGAGAGAGAGAATGCATGTGTGTATTTTTATAAAATGAGAACTATTTACAAGAGCGAACAATTTGTTGTGACACATGTCATAATCCAATGTTAAATTAGTTTTATCAAACCTAGAGTACTCACACAAATACTTTTGTATTGCAAACGAGAGAGAGAGAGAGAGAGAGAGAGAGAGAGAGAGAGAGAGAGAGAGAGAGAGAGAGAGAGAGAGAGAGAGAGCTATATATAAGTAAAAAAGAGATAATTATTCGTTGCAATACATATCACAATCCACTGTAATACAAGCTCTATCGATTTGAAGTGCTTGTAGAAATATTTTCATATTGCAAACATGAGAGAGAGAACTATTTGTTGAAACACCTTTCATAATACAATATAATACAAAGTCTATATTCAATCTAGATTACTAGCACAAATTATTTTTGGGTTGAGAGAGAGAGAGAGAGAGAGAGAGAGAGAGAGAGAGAGAGAGAGAGAGAGAGAGGTGGTGGTGATGGTGAGATAAGTAGCATAATTTAAGAGAGAGAGAGAGAGAGAGAGAGAGATTGTGTGTTGTGTGAGAGGAGAGAAAGACATAGAGAGATAGAGAGAATGAGCTACTTGCATGTAGAGAGAGAGAGAGAGAGAGAAGGTGGTAGTGAAGGTAATGATGGCAGTGGTAGTTGTAGAGATAGCAGTGAGGCAACGACAGCAATGGTGGGAGCGGTGGAAGTGGAGGTGGTTATATCTAAGGCTCGAATAAGTAAACTATGTGGAATAAGAATAGAGGGATCACACAAAAAAAAACTCGCTTCTTGCCCTTCCCCCACTTCTTATAATAGGGGACAGATGTATTCCGATATAATAGGATATTTAGATCTTGATTTGGATTGACTTTCAATCATCTACATGTGTTATAGGTTATCCTAAATTGGTTACAAGTCTTACACAGAGTATTTTACTCAAATAGTGAATTGAGACCACTTTTGGAAAACTTTTTACTTGGTTACAGGTGTTATAGAGTAATTCAAAGAATTTTGAGGACCTATATAGGGTATTGCAAGTTGTATTCAGCTCCTACATGTCATATACAAGGCAACATAGGGTTGGAGACCCTTTTTTGAGCTTACAGGGGTGGATATACTAAAACAATACTTTTATATAGTGTAGGATTGTTCTGTATAGTAGTAAAATAATATTTTCAAAATATTCTATGTTGATTTTGCAATGGTGTGCTATAGCTCATCCTAAAGAGCTACTCATTATCTTTTTTTTTCACCAAAAATTTTGATTCTGATATCGGAGCAAAAAGTTATAGCCATTTTATATCAGGGGATCTACTAGGACTGCACTATACTAGTGAGCAAAAATAGTTGGAAACAAGGGAAAGATCAAGCCTAACGATGATGTTCAGCAACAAATTAAGGAAGCATGTGAGGAAATACCTAAGGTACATCATGATGATGAAGGTTCTCAAGAATATGGTGCATGTAGTACTCTTAATATCACTCTTTGTAGCCATGACACTAGGTATTCCATTAGACACAAAATTAGTTTCTAAATTGGATCAAGTTGTTGAATAGTTGATTCAATCTAGTATGAAAAACAATGAACTCATGGAGCAGATGGCCCAATCTACTAAGGATTCCTTGGAGAAGGTTGCTTTTCTTACACTTGAGATTCTTTAGACAAACTTATTGCTCAAATCTCTATGCTTGTGGTAGCACAAATGGCAAACAAAGAGAGTGGAGATAAATAGTCCTTTTAGCTATCAAATTATAATAATCCTTGTCTAGGTATCATTGGGAAGAAATGGATACCACATAGCACTTATGATATTGGGGAGACTTCTTTTAGGGCTGATGAGCCTATTTTGAGCATTCATGGATTCTCAAACAAACAACTAAAAGTGAGCCACCTATTCCTCCAAGCACGTTGTCGAAGGGGTTTTTGTCGAAAGGTCATATCCACCGTGGATTAGAGATAGAAGGAAGTAGAGATAGGAGATGAAGGAGAAGAAAAAGAATAGACAAGAGGTAAATATGACAAAGACAAAGCACAATGAATTGAATCGATATGTATTGAGGGAACCTGAAATCCTTTGTCTAGCACCATTGAGAAGCAATCTCCAAGCATTAGATCTCCTAGAGCTCCTTCGTAGACCAAAAATGTGCATCAAAATAACAGCTTCTTCTCTGTTGCTTGGAACCCAAATCTGATGGCTCCATTGGCTTCGGAAGGGGGGTAAAACCTCATGATACCTGCCCCACGATCTCCCAGTTCACTCCTTCTTCTTCTTCTTTTAGCTCAAAGTGCATTTTTCAGCCTATCAACAGGATAGGGATCGCGACGCGCGCGATTTCGCCCATCTTTCTTTTTATGAAAATTCCCATAACTGGCTGAAAAAACAACTTGCTTTTGGCATGCCATCCTAATTTAGAAGCTTTTCTAACTTTTTTGGATTTTTATAATAAATACTATCAAAAATATACTAAAATTATCCAAAAATCTAGTATTTTTGGACCATTCATGCCACTCACACTAGTACTAATGACTCTTATCACATTGACTCTCTACATCAATAAGAAAGTTAGATGATGATGCGCTCCAAAGTTTTCACACTATGCCCGCATAGTAGCATGACAACATTTTAAACCAACTATCATAGAAGTACCTCTAATCCTAATAGCAATTACATGGATATGTATCCCCAATTAACTAATGAACAGTAAGGTTTTGTTGAGAGGGAACTGCATGATAAGTTTTGTTAACCAAATATAGTGGCCATTCACCATCACTAGCTGATTTGGAGAAGTGGACCTCAAAGTTAAAGTTCTATTTTGACATTTTTCCTAGGTTAGATGACCCAAAATTTTCACTTTGCTACACTTCACCTTGAAGGTTTTTCTCATACATGATAGAGGTATATCAAGAGGGAAAATCACTAGGTAGATAATTGGAAGGAATTCAAGCTAAGCTGGCTCAAATATTTATCTCTCCCATTGAGAAAGAAAAATTTTCTAGAAGATGGTATCAATTAGATCAAAGAAGGCTATCAATTAGAGAGTATACAAATCACTTTTTGAATCTTACCATGTATATAGAGAGTGTGAGCGATGATGCAAAGTTTCATAAGTATATCTATGGTCTAGAGCTTAATTTTTCATAGCTGATGTTATGGCCTAGAAACCCACCACACTATTCCAAGCCATTGAGTTAGCAGAGAGGTATGCTCATAAGTATAGGAAGGACATTCATGTGCAATCTTATTTTGTATAGCAAAGGGCTATTGCTAAACAAGGCAACATTGGTGGCAATTATGGAGGATCCAATACTTCATTTAGTAGTCCCAAAGTCCCTACATACACTACTTTCAATGCTTCAAAACAACAAAGTGCTTCAAAGTTAGTAATCAACCATAAAGTGAAGCCTAAGCAAGGTGACAAACATCCTCGAAATAATTCAGTAAACAATGGCAAGTTTATACTTATGGATCTTTTTGAAGAAAAGAAAAGAAAAGGTTCTATGTCTCAAATGTGGTAAAAATATAGAGTTGATCATGCATCCAAGTGCACTTAGAAGAATACCAAGGCCAAGAATTACAATATGATAGCACTTGAGGATGTAGATGATGAGGTTATTGAAGAACCAACAATGAGGGCACAATCAAAGTTCTTCTAGCTAGCCTTAAGCTCTTCACCTATCATCTTTCTAGATTGCCATCTAAACTTCACAATGGAAGTGCACAAGTGGATAGAACCATCTTTGTATTAGTTTGTTTGGAATTAAAAAGTTTTTATTCTTCTCATATTTTCTATATATTCTCTGTGTGTGTGTGTGTGTGTGTGTGTGTGTGTGTGTGTGTGTGTGTGTGTGTGTGTGTGTGTGTGTGTGTGTGTGTGTGTGTGTGTGTGTGTGTGTGTGTGTGTGTGCACGCATTTTTTAAATTGGACTTAATCTTAGCATGTTTTAGTCATTTTTCCTTAAAAATCTTCCATATTCATCATTATTACGATTGCATATGAGGTAGGAAAAATGTTTTGAGAACTATGGAGAGTGCATCAACATCAAGTGAAGGGTATTATGGAAGCTAAAAATGGAGTTGTTCAGCAAAGTACAAGGAGTTATTCTCAAAAAAAAATTTGTCATGGGGACAAATGAAGATACTTTTGGTAACTATTGTTTGAATTCTCCCTTCACAAAAGATGTTGTGTATTGGATGTGTGATTCTCATTGGATCTTGCAAGTTTGGCAAGAAACATGCCTGGAAGTAAGAGCTTGTCAATGAAAGACAAGCAAGTATGGGGCTCATTCAAGAGTCTATTTGTGTGTATCTATTGGCTTCAAAAGCAAGCCCATGAAGAGGGATTTAATCCCCTAAATACTAAAAGACAAGATGAAAAAAAAGAATGGTTTTGTGGCCATGGACTTAGCCCAAAAGATAACATGAAAAGTAGCTTAAGAAGAGCTCAATAAAGCAAAGAGCTTGAAATTTGGTGTGTTGTTAGACTCGAGAGAGAGAAATGGAGACAAAAGGTCATTTTGACTAACTATAGTAATGAACTACTAGAGAGGCACCATAATAGGAGCCACCATAGGCTAAGTGCACGAAAAGCCTAAGTATAGGAGGTTCATGTCATGTCGGTAGCCATCATCAAAGATCGCATTCATGAAAATATTTTTGTGTTTGACACTTAAAGTGATCCTCTCATCTTCTCACCGATGCTAGGAAGCATATTCCATGGTGGATTCCGTAAGGTTTTTGTGATGGATTTCATAAAACTATAGGCATATTCCATGGTGGATTCCGTGAGGTTTTACGATGGATTTTGTAAAACTATATGTATTTTCTGGGGCTCGTACACAAGATTGATTCCTTGTGTGAGAAAATGACGAGGATGCATGTCCTTTTCGGATGTCATGTTAATTTAATGTACACGTGGGTGATTCCATGGCAAGTGATTTCACAAAATACATATTTAAATTAATGGATGTTTATGAGTTTAGAGTGCACTCGTATTAAATTAAGGTTAGGACAGAGTTCCAACCTATTTATTTATTTTGTAGTTGAATACTGCTAGGTATTCACTTTTGTGGGTTTTATCTTATTATTTTCTAACAATTGTGAATACTTCAGTTGATGTGTAGAGCAAGCAATGGTGGCATTGGGAAGCATTGGGCAATGGCATGTATTCAGATTATCTAGAAGAATTATTATTTTTTATGGGCGCACGTCTTATCACTTAAAGTGTGGCGTCAATATTTACTTAGGCGTGCTTATTTATTAAAGCACTTGATAAACGATCAGAAGAGTGAAGAGCACACCAAAATTTCCAAACACAAGTAGCTACACTTCAATGATCCACTGTTGATCAAGACGGAGCGCAATCCGAAGATGTTATTTGACGTACGATTGATGCGACACTTGATGCACAGTCTCTTAGAAAAGAAGCTAAGATAAGTAAAAGAAATTTCAAATTTCATACTTTTAATGGGCAACATGACGAAAAATTTGTTCTTGCTTTCATCAGTCAGTTTGATGATTACTTCCATGAAGAGCAGTATGTTGAAAAATATAAACTCAAATGCGTCACTAACCATTTAGCAGACAAAGCATCATTATGGTGGACTATTGTCCGCAAGAGTATTAATTGTCCCACTACTTGGGAGGCCTTTCAAAAGAAAATTTTGCAAAATTTTCTTCCACCTCAATTCCATGAAAAAGCAATCAAACAGTGGGATCTTCTGCAACAAAGAGATCGTGAATCCATACTGTAATACACTGAGCATTTCTGGAGTGCCTTACTTCAAATTCAAATGCTTGAAGATATTCTTGAGGCAATCCACAAGCAAAGTATATGTCCAGTTTGCTTAGTCACTTCTATGCAGAAGTAAACATGTTCAAGCCAAAGACTTTGGAGGATGCAATTTATTTAGCGCATGATACTGAAGACGAAATTCATGGACAAGAAAAGCGACCACAATAATTTTCAACTAATGGTAACTTTGTACAAAGCAATTCAATTCTAACTTTCAAAGATTCAATCAAAGCCACTTTGTTCCTTCTTCTTTCTGTAAACCCTGGACTCGACCCCCTGCTTTACCATCAAACACAAATTCAAACCCTAAGCCTTCTCTCCAGCCAAATCCCAACATACCTAAATTTCTAGCCCTTACCAATAATGTTTCCAAAGCAAAGTCTATAGTTTGCTACAAGTGTCAACGACCTGGACACTTAGCAGTGAATTGTCAATCCAAGAAGCCAACTATTCAAATTAATTACGTGGGAGCAACAAAAGACGAAGACCATGAAGATATGCCAGACTCCAATGAAGATGATGATGATATCAGCGATGCTTCAGATACTTTACCAAGTACGCCAAATCCTCATTCATTATTAACAATGAAATGTTTTGTGCATGGTTTAAAAAAGATTGTTTTGCATGATGATGGAAGCACACATGATTTTATTTATGCAAAGTTAGTAAAAGGATTGAATTTATCTATTGTTCCAACTCATTATCACATAAAGACTGCATTCTCAGGCACTAGATACAATGGTACACAAGAAGTTCATGATTTAGAAATTAAAATTGGTGATTACGTTGAGTGCAAAAATTTCTTGGTTGTGCCTTTGCAAGCTAGTGATATTATTTTAGGAATGCCTTGGCGTCACAAATATAATCCCGATATAGATTATTCCACACATTCCATGAAAATTTATTCTAACGGAAAATAAATCACATTACATGGAATACACACCTTTAATAAATTTCCCTTGCTTAGTCACACACTGGTTAAACGTGCATTGAGAAAAGGTAGCAAATCATACTTAGTAAGGGTGAATGAAATTGAAACTGAGGAAAATCAGATGCATCCTATGCATGCATAATTTCTTTCACAATTTAAAGATTGTTTTGCTGTTGATTTAACCCCTGGTTTACCACCTACACGTCATGAAGACCATAAAATAGATTTAATCCTAGGTTCTCAACCCCCATATAAAGCACCTTATAGACATAATCAGATTGAGAAGAAATAAATCCAAGCACAAGTTGAAGAACTATTGTCCTATTAGTTAAGAAGAAAAATAATACCTATAGGATGTGCATTGAGTATCGTGCCCTAAACAAGATCACTGTAAAGAATCGATATCTGATCCCTAGGGTAGATGACCTCATGGATAAACTACAAGGAGCCACTATTTTTAGCAAGATAGATCTCAAATCTAGATATCATCAAGTACGATTGGATACACCTGACATTTTCAAAACTGCATTTAGAACTCAGTTTGGTCATTATGATTATGAATTCCTTGTCATGCCTTTCGGTTTGACTAATGCACTAGCTACATTCAGTCATATGATGAATTGAATATTTTTGAAGTATCAGAATTGTGTAATTGTTTTCTTTATGACATATTGGTTTTCAGTAAGAATGAAAATGAGCATTGTAAACATCTATCTTTGGTTTTCAAATTGTTGAACGAGAATCAATTGTATGCTAGCCCTGACAAGAGTGAATTTTTCCAAACCCAAATTGAATACTTAGGTCACATTGTTTCTTCAAATGGCATTCAAGTTGATCCTAAAAAGATAGAAGCAATTTTGAATTGGCCAATCCCTAAAAGTATGCATGAGTTACGTTCTTTCTTAGGTCTTGCCAGCTTTTATAGAAAATTTGTGAGAAATTTTTCATTGCTTGCATTGCCTTTGACAAAATTGTTAAAGAAAGGTGTTGTATATCATTGGTTTGATAACCAACAAAAGTCTTTTGATTTATTGAAACATGCTTTAACACATGCACCTGTTTTGTAATTACTTGACTTTAATCAACCATTCTTTCTAGCAGTTACTGATGCTAGCGGATCAGGAATAGAAGCTGTCCTCATGAAAGACTCACATCCCATAGCCTATTCCAGTTGCAAACTTAAACCTTCTGAACTGAAGTATTCTACCTATGATAAAGAATTATTAGCTGTAGTTCAAGCCTTACGTCAATGGAAACACTATCTTATGGGATCCGAATTTATGATCAAAACTGACCAACGAAGTATCAAACATCTTCTTAGTCAGCCAAAAATCTCTGACCGTCATATCAAATGAGATGCTTTCATTCAAAGTTTCCATTCACTTATCCAATATCAACCCGGAAGAGAAAATGTTGTTGCCGTTGCATTGAGTAGAAGACCAAGTATCCACAATATTTTCATTCTATCTTTTCATTCCCTTATTCCTATGAAGGATACCTATGACCATGACCCTAGTTTTCAAGCTGATTGGAACAAATTAGTTGCTAATAACTGGATTCCAATTGATTCTTTGTATTATTCTGATGAATTTATGTTTTATGAGAAAAGATTGTGTGCCACTGTTCCATTTAGATCATTTGTGTTGCACGAAATTCATTGTTCTCCATATCAAGGCCATAGAGGTATCATTTCTACTTTAAGAACATTGGTTGAAGATTTTTACTGGACACAAATGGAATATGATGTTTCTAACTTTGTTTCTGAGTGTTTAATTTGTCAAAGAGTCAAGCGACACCATGGTAAGAAATATGGTTTGTTACTGTCTTTACTAATTCCTGAATGACCATGGGAACATATTTCAATGGATTTTATAACTGGTTTTCCTAACACACAAGCTAATCATGATATGATTTGGACTATAGTAGATCGATTTAGCAAACAATCATATTTTCTACCATGCAGGAAAACATTAACTGCATCTCAAGCTGCACAATTGTTTTTGAAGATTGTTTTCACTAACCATGGTTTGCCAAAAGTTTTTATTTTTGATCATGATTCTAGATTCTGTAACACGTTTTGGACTACCTTGTTTGCTAATTTAGGTACTAAGATTGATTTCTCATCTACATTTCATCTTGAAACCAATGGAAAAACAGAAGCTACTAACAGTACAATTCTAGATCTTTTGCGTGTATACACAATTTCAAAACCACAAATATAGGATGCACACTTGCATCTACTTCAATTTGCATACAATAATACACCACACACAACTACACATAAAGCACCTTTTGAAATCATTTATGGACATAGATTGCCTACACCTGTTACATCATTGTCAAACAAAGTTAAAGCTACTGATGATATTGCCAATACGCATGCTACTATTTCTATTGAAGTTAAAGATATAATTGTGAAAGCCCAGCAATCATACACTAAACAAGCTGAAGTTAAAGATATGATTGCGAAATCCCAGCAATCATACACTAAACAAGCTGATAAAAAAGAAAAGCCATGAGTTTCAATGTTGCGAAAGCCCAACAATCACACACTAAACAAGCTGAAGTTAAATATATGATTGCGAAAGCCCAGCAATCATACACTAAACAAGGTGATAAAAAAGAAAAGCCATGAGTTTCAATGTTGATGATTATGTTTGGTTACTCTTGAAAAGAGAAGACTGCAAAGTGTTGAGAAACATCCTGTTGTTAAATTAGCACCTAGATTTTATGGACGTTTCAAAATAATTCACGGGATCAATGACAATGCATTTAAATTAGAACTACCCCAACACTGGAAAATCCATAATACTTTTCATATTAGCTTGTTATGACCTTTTAGAGACCAATTACTTATCCACCCTGTCTATGAAAACCCTCCTTTGTTAGAAGAAGAAACTGAAATACTTGAACCTAAAACTATTCTAGATACTGATTTTATGACCACTAGAACTGGCTGTAGATATTCTAGATATTTGATTAAGTTTAAAAATCATATTGTTGAAGAAGCCCAATGGATGCACACTGCAACCTAAGTTCTTACCCCTCACTGCTCGCTCCACATTGAGCTAATAGCAATTGAGGACAATTGCTATCCCACCCCAAGGGTATGATGCCAGGAGGCACATTTCACGATGGATTCCGTAAGGTTTTTGCGATGGATTCCGTAAAACTACATGCATATTCCATGGCAGATTCAGTGAGGTTTTACGGTGGATTCCATAAAACTATATGTATTTTCCGGGGCTCGTACACAAGGTGGATTCCTTGTGCAAAAAGTTGACGGGAACACCTATCCTTTTTGGGAGTCATGTTAATTTAATGTGCACATGGGTGATTCCATGGTGGGTGATTCTGCAAAATACATATTTAAATTAATAGACGTTCATGAGTTTAGAGTGCACTCGTATTAAATTAAGGTTAGGAACAGAGTTCCAACCTATTTATTTATTTTGTAGCTAAAGCCTGCTAGGTATTCACTTTTGTGGGTTTTATCTTATTATTTTCTAACAATTGTGAATGCTTCAGTTAATGTGTAGAGTATGCAGTGACGAAGTTGGGAAGCATTGGGCAATGGCGTGTATTCAAATTATCTAGAATAATTATTATTCTTTATGGGCACACGTCTTATCACTTAAGACGTGGCGTGTCAATATTTACATAGGCACGCTTATTTATTAAAGCACTTGACAAACATTTATTATTTTGTATGCGCATAGGTGCTTGGTTTAAATATTTCATTATTGGACATTGTATTTGGGCACAGCGCGACTTTTTGGACGCCCAAACGCTTTACTCTTTATTTGGGGCAAAAGCAAACACAAAAGGCAAAAGCATACTAATTGTAAATTGGGCTATTTTTTAGCTTGGAGATTAATAAATTTATAAATACGTGCCTTGTGAAGCACTCACACAAGGCATGGGGGGAGATTGTACCCAATTCGTCTTTTTGTGTCATGTCGTGTAAACCTCTCTTCTTGCTTTATGAGCTTTTTGTAGAGATCGTTGTTCTTGGGGACCTTCTCGTGTTCACTACGCACGCATACAGCATCCGATTTGTGCACCACTCACCCTATCAAGAAGAATAGATTATGGAAGCTGCTCTACACAGATGTCCTCACAAAGGATGGCAATGACAAAAGTCCAAAATCAAAGGAAGGAAAGCATGCCTCATAAATTTGAAAGATGGCACATGCACCTGAAAAGGAAAGGTTAAAGAGAGTAGGCACAACCAAGTAGGCAGAGCGAATTAGATTGTGATGGGTTTTTTGCCCGATCTTGAGATCTCAAAAAGAATTTGTGAGTGTGTGGTGTGTAGAGTGTGCACATGGTTATTGCACATGTGGATTTTTCATACCTTTCCCAAAAAAATTAATTGTTTAAAAAAATAGGGTAGGTTCACTGCAGCAACAAGTGGTGCTTGAACAAACATTGTACATACACAAAAGACATGCATATGGTGGATTAGATGTGTCTAGTCATGTAAACACTTCAAAGGAAGTGTTGAGGTGTTGAATGGTAGCAATGGCACTTATGCAATGCTATATTAGATGGATGAAAAGATAATAGGTAACACCTCACTTAAGAGGAGGTGTTGAGAATACAACGTCGACGTGTGTGTGACAATACTCTATGTGGTTAAGATTGATGGTGCATGAATATGGATGAGAGATATGGAGTGAAATGTGCCACACAAGGCACACATGTAAAGTGTGGATTGTATACACAAGGCACACATGTAAAGTGTGGATTGTATAGTCTCACATGGGGACACACGTGGAAAGTGTGAGGGATCATTGATGGACCATCTCCTCCTTTATATATATATATAACCAACTTATGTAATGAAAGATAAGAATAGAACATTTGAGGATTGTGCATATTTTGTGGCTTTCATTTGTAGCCATGGAGTTCCTTGTCTATTACACTCCATCGTCATTATATGTCAATCATTTTGTACACACCATGATTAACCCCACATTAGAATTGTTAACAACTTACATCTTAGCATTTCCATGGGTTATCTTTAATGAATTAATGAGATAACATTGTTTATCAGTACATTCTATTGCAATCAAGTTCCAATGAGAATTGAAAATAGTCATATGCTAGTAATGTAGTTCAAAAAAAAATGTATATAATGAGATAGAATAACAAAGTACTTACTCCTCATGATATGGAACCAAAAGAAGCTCTAAAGTTTCAAAGTCAATTGCATTTAACCAATGATCAAGTCCACTTGCATCAATCTCATTCCTTATAATGGGAGATTGAAAGATCGAGTACTTCAATTTTCTACCGCAGGGAGTCCTCTAGGGTTTACCGTATGGTACCATGTGAGTGTAAGAGAGGGGGGTTATTTAAGGGAAGGAAGGTATATTTTAAAAGGTAAGGTCCCATAATAGGAGGTAGGTAAGGGGTATTTTCATATATATCTTGCACGCAGGTGATGTCTCCTTATTGCTACTAGTGAATACCCCGTGTTTTCTACCATATATGGAAAGGGAACTCATGTATTGAATAGTTACAAAAGGAAGTAGGATAATTAGCATCTCATTCGCATATTGAAAAGAAATCATTTCCAAAAGAACTTTACTCTTAAAAATTACAAAAATCGAGCATGTTATACCTCAACCCAACAAAAATAATAAAATCATTTACTTCTCTCTTGTTATTTTTTGAGGATCTAAATACAATTTGAGTCAAAAGTAACAATATCATCTCCCTTGGCTATGTCACTAGGAAGAAAAGCAACCCTTTTGGATCAACAATTTCAAGAAGATCAAACAGCTTATGTTCGAGTGATTCTACCTACTCTACTTCTATCTCTCATGCTTTCTTCCTCTCTTGACATGCTCCCTTCATTTCTTTGCCAATTCTTCTATAGCCTTTTCTCCCTATTCATGTAGTCTTATATCTTTCTCATGTGCAATATCCTCAACTATATGACCCATATCTATCTTTTTTTCCTATATGGTAGCTCATTTAAACTATTATATTTCTTCTCATCTATAAGATGGACTAGCTCTTAAATCTTAGAGAATCTACATCTTAGCCTGCTAAGGATGATCATGTCCTTGTCCATGAGTGTCAATCTATGTGCATGGACATCATAGATGTAAGAAACCTAAAAAAACTTGATCACATAATATTTTATAACCTCTTGGATGCAATTGAGAGATGATCACATCCATTTGAAACTATTGAGACTGTGGTAATCACAAATAATAAATCTCCTTGACAAGTCTTTGAAATGGAAGGTTTGGTGTATTTTTGAGAGCTTTCACTACCTTCCTAATCTCCCTTAAACATCTTACAACTTGTAAAAATTTTCTCTTAGGGTTTCTTGGCTTGGAATTCTTTGAAGGCTTGGAGGCTTGATGGATCTTATGGAGATCTTATGTGGGGTTTTCTTGTGACTAGCTTTCTATTTCCTTGCAATTGATTTTGTTCTTGCCATCACAAAACTGATAAGCAACTACAACAACAAAAATAAAAAAGAATTGTCTTATAAAACACAATAATGGGCATTTTTAAGAACTAGAAATTTACAAATTGCATTCCATATGACATTGACCAAATAAGGAAAACATTAATCCGATGTTGTACGAAATGTGAAGACCTTAGTTCATAGTATCTCAAAACTCCTATAATCTTATTTCATACGATACATTGCACCAAATTTTTTTTGAATTGTTGTTGAGACAAGACTCAAAGCCATGACTTATGAAATGCAAAAACATAAGTTTCCATTTTCTGAGATGTTATCTTATTGTGGTTCATAAGACAACTACAAACATATTAGTTTATTTGATTCAAGTTGATTTTATATTTGCATAATTTTTAACAATATAATTTTTTTTTGACATTGGTGCTACATTCAAACAAGTTTTGGGATCTTTAATAGTCATAAAGCACATGTACCTTAGTATGGATGAGCTTTTGGCTTTATATGGAGAAACTTAGCTATTGCCATTTGGAATAAGGGAGATGATAGAAATTGCAAGTGATTTAGTAATGAAATGCAATTAAACCAAAAAGGTAGAGGCTTTTTTTAGCTTGTTATATAATCCATCTAGAAAAACATATGACATTGAAGTTTTTTTTTAAAAACCACTTTAACTCTACCTTGGGAAAACTCACATTTGGGAAAACTCCCAAATGTGATGAAAATCCCAAGGTTTCTTTTATGTACAGAAGAGTTCCCATTTAGGTGTTTTAAAAAAAGCATCCATTTTGGCTTGAAAAGAACAGAAATTTTGAGGTTAATGGCTAGGTCTCATAAACTCTCTATTGTGTTAGGAACCGCATCATCCTAGAGTTTTGGCAAAATTGGAAAACCATTCCAAGCAAGAGTCAGTCATCTTCAAATTTTGGTCCATCAGTAAACCAATTTTGCATATTCTCTAATCATAGCATCATGTGTCTTTTAAAATTAAAAAAAAAACTCTATTTTTGAAAAATTTCTAAACATTTGGAATATTTCAATACCATTAATGTATGTCCAAACAAGCTTGTATTATTTGTATTCATATTCATATTTCATACAACACCATTAGTACATATCCAATTTCAAAGATTTTCCCATGTGTTTCAACCTGAATCCAATTTGAAAGATTTTCTTCTTATCAATTCCCTTGTTAGATGAATCCTTTTCCAAAAAGATATTCCTAAGTACAAACACAAGTAGAAGTGCACAATATGTACTAGACATTTCTTTGTTCTCTCTACTGAAGGAAATTCCAATTTGATACGATAGCATCTAGTCTTGGCTTTATCCCCATTATCGTCTGAGATTTCTAGAGATAACCTAATTTAATTTTCTCATTCTTTTGAATGAAGAAGTATCCTTGCAATGTTGATTGCAATTTGGGACATTGGCTTCCCTACAACGAAACCCTACGTATTCATTTGAACTAGCATTTGTCGTGTAATTCATATAGGTACTTAAGGACTTTAAATTCCTTCTAGCTTCAAGCAAGATGGGCCTTGAGAATAATCCTTCAACTCTTTAGGGTTTGAAATTATTTCAACTTCCTAGGAACCCTACGTATTCCAACACAAGTTCAATCTATGTTTTGTGATATGTAATAAGATTTCCTATTATTTCAACCAAGCAAACGGATTGGGATGCACAAAATCTATCTAGCTTAATTGCAGTTTAATGTGCATATTCTTAAAAATTTTCATCTATATATATTAGCATGAAATTTTCATGCAATCTATGTGTGATTTAATGGCTTTTAAGTGTAATTTTAATTGATCACCTAAGATGAATGTGATGAACAAAATTTTCTAGTACGATCATTATCTCGAAACATGCTCAATTAAGTTGTGATAATTAATGTAAACATTCTTTTCTCCCAATTTCTTTTCCCTAATACAACAGGATGCACCTGATTCATAAGAGATGTGTTTCCCGTAGTTGCAGTCCCTTGGTTCGCAGTCCCGTTGGTTGTGGTGGGAGTTTCAGTGTTTGGAGATATCTTTTTGCTTGGGGTCCATCATCCACAAGTGGATTCAAGAGATAAAGAAGGAGAAATGGATTTGAGATGGGAGAGCATAAGAGAAGATGGCTTAGTCGAAGACCGAGATAAGGGGAATTGAGCTAACTCTCTCCCTTGCAGCCTGTCAGGATAAGTCCTCTCTCTCTCTCTCTCTCTCTCTCTCTCTCTCTCTCTCTCTCTCTCTCTCTCTCTCTCTCTCTCTCTCTCTCTCTCTCTCTCTCTCTCTCATAGCCTCCTGGAGGAGTATCCTTCTACCTCCCTCTCTCTACCTCTCCCTCACAGTCTCTCGGGGTCTCCTTGTGCCTCCCACGTGCTCCCCATGCCTCATATTTATAGGTAAACAAGAGAGGAAGGATTGTGGCTGAGAAGAAGAGCTCTTTATGGAGGGGATCTTGGAAAAATCAACAATCCGATGCTCAAATCACAATTTTGATAGTTTGTTGGCTCCAAAAGGGGGATAAAACCCCAAGACACTTGGCAAGACACTTGGTTAGAAATCTTTCAAATCACTCCTTCTTTTCCATGTTTGAAGTGTTGTTTACTGCCTGTAAACTGCGATCACGACGCACACAATTTTGCCAATCCTTCTTTTTTTGTATTAAATATCCAAAACAAGCTGAAAAAACCACTTGCTTTTTTACATGACATCCTATTCTAGAAATCTCCATAGCTTTTTAGGATATTTACAATAAGTAATATCTAAAATATGCTAGTTTTTTCCAAAAATCTAATATTTTTGGACCATCCATACTATACACATTAACACTAGTGATTAATATGGCTCATAACTCTCGCTCACGTTGTAACTACCGTGAAGGGTGGCTACAGCCCTTGTCAATCCGGAAAAAATGTCAGATTACATCTGTCGTTTTTATTTTATATTTTTAATTAAATAAATTTTTTTAGTTATTAATGTTAGTTAGTTTTTACTTTAGTTAGTCTTTAGTTAGTAACCTTACTAACTTATTAATTGACTAACTAACTTTCTAACTAACCAATTAATTTTTCATTATGTGGAAGTATTACATCCTCCTCCCCTTAGAGAAATCAAGATGTCCTCATCTCGAGAGAAACCGTGCGTATTGTTGATGAAGACCATTCTCATCTATCCATGTAGCATCTTCTTCAAGATAATCCTTCCATTGGACAATGTATTCTCTAAGGGTTCTACTCCTCAATTGTCTCTCCCTAGTATCTAGGATTTTATTTGGCTACAGCTCCAAGGACTCCTTAGCTAAGAATTACAATTTGTTGATTACTTAGTACATGGCTAGGATTAGGCACATTTTTCTTTAGTAGACTAACATGAAATACATTGTGAACTTTTACATTTTCAGGGGGTTGAAGTTTGTAAGCATTAGGTCCTAGGCTTTTGAGGATCTTGTAAGGCCCAATACCTTGGTCTAAGCTTTTTAAATTCTCCCAAGGATAAGGAACTCTACTTGGGTCATACACGAATGAAAACCATGTCCCCCTCCTTGAAGAGTCACTCTTGCCTATTCAAATCTGCATAAGCCTTTTGCCTATCCTTGGCGGCTTTGATGTCTTGCCTAATGGCCTTAACCAATTCATCCATTTCTTCTAGCATCTTCTTGGTAGCCTCTACCTTTAAGTAGGGTCCGATAAATTTAATGGAAAATGGCAATCATGCCCATACAATGCTTGGAAAGGTGTCATTTGAATGCTTTGTTGGAAGGAAGCAAATTGTAGATGAACTCCACCAAGGGTAGATATTGGATCCACTTCTTGGGTTCATGACAGCAATATTATCTAAGCATATCTTCAATCACTTGATTGACCCTTTCTGTTTGGCCATTAGTTTGAGGATGATAGGCCGTAGGGTTGAGTCCCAATAGATTCAAATATCCCTCTCTAGAAATGAGATGTGAAAAGGGAGTTTCGATCATTAATAATCCTTTAGGGTAGACCATGGAGTTTGAATATCTCCTTAATGAACAGTCTGGAAATATCTGAAACCTTATAATTTGTATTTACTGGGATGAGATGCGCAAGCTTGTTGAGCATATCTACTACAACCATAATTGAGTTGTACCCACCTGGAACTGGAGGTAACCCAGCAACAAAGTCCATGTTGATATATTCCCACTTTATCTTAGGGATGTCGAGGGGTTGCAGCTTTCTAGGCATCTTGACATGCTCTCCCTTGATGCATTGGCAAGACAAACATTTCGTGACATATTTGAGTACATCTCCCTTAAGTCTTTCCCAATGATAGCTCTTCCTAACCCTGTTAAGAGTCTTGGCATATCCTAGATGACCAAAGAAAGGGGAATCATGTGCTTCCCAAAGTATCCATTGCTTAAGTCTTTGGCTTGAAGGAATACATAGTCTTGTCCTGAAGTAGACTAAGCCTTCATAGACAGAGTACTCTTGGTGTTTAACTTTGAGTTTGGGACTTTGGTCCTTTTCTAGGATCTCCTTTATCATTTTGTGATATTGTGGATCATGTTTAGAGTCCTCCGTAGCAAATTCAAGGATAGGGTTACCTGGCATTGACACCATGGTGGCTAGTACCGTCGAAGGTTCCTCCATAATGAGAGAGTTGAGGAACTGTTTATGACTTAAGGTATCAATGACCACATTTTCCTTGCCAGCCTAATCTCAAAGTCATACTCTTGTAGCACCTCGATCCAGCCGGGTGTTGCCTCATATTGATGTCAGCCTGGGAGAAGATCAATTTGAGGCTCTTATGGTCCGTGAACAAGGAGAATTTGTTGCCAAGCAAGTAGTGCCTCCAAAGTTTGAGGGCATGAATGATAGCCAATAGTCCCAAGTCATGGATAGCATAATTTTTCTCATGGGTTTTTAACTTCCTTGAGGAATATGCCACGGGATGACCTTCTTGTATTAGTACATAGCCTAGTACAAGTGAGCTGGCATCTGTAACAACTTCGAACTCCTTGCTCAAGTCTGGGAGCTTCAGAATTGGCACTGTCACTAAGTTATGTTTGAGTTGGTTGAAGCTTGCTTGTTCAGTGGCTATCCACACTATGGCAACCTGCTTCTTTAGTAGATCTGTGAGGGGTGCTGCAACTAAGGCGTAATCTTTGATGAAGATTCTATAACCATTCTATTAGACCAAGAAAGCTATGCACTTCCTTAATACTGGTTGGTGGGGGCCATTCTTGTACATCTTTAACCTTTGTAGGATCCATAAAGATTCCCTTTTCTGATACAATGAAGCCTAGATACTCAATCTATTGTTTGAGGAAGGCACAATTCTTCTTTTTTTGGCATAAAGCTTTTGCGTCCTCATGATTTCAAGGACAATGTGAAGTTGAGGCTCATGGTCTTCTTCTTCCTTAGAGTAAACCAAGGTGTCATCAAAGAAAACAAGTACAAACTCGTCAAGGTATGGTCTAAAGATATCATGCATTAGCCTATTGAATGTAGCAGGAGCATTGGTTAATCCAAAGGACATTACTATGAACTCAAAATGACCATATCTGGTGTTGAAAGCTGTCTTTGGAATATCCTCATCCTTGATGCAGATTTGGTAATACCCCGACCTTAAGTCAATTTTTGAGAAGATTTTTTTGCCCCTTGTAGGCAATCAAGTAACTCGTCTATCCTTGGGATAGGATATTTATTCTTGACTGTTACTCGATTCATTCCTCTGTAGTCGACGGAGCATTCCATCCTTCTTTTTATGAAACAACACATGAGCTCCCCATGGCGAACTACTAGGCCTATCCAAAAGTTGTTTGAGCTGCTCCTTTAATTTGATATCTTCAGGAAGACATTTTGTAAGGTCTTTTTCAACTAGAGCAGCATCTGGTATGAGTTTGATCTCATGATCAATCTCCCTTGGGGACAGTAGCTCCGTCAAGTCTTCGGGGAACACATATGCATACTCCTTCAACCATGAAGGTTCTTTTTCAGACTCCTTGCTTTTCTCTAGCTTATTCAGCTTGATCAAGTAGATAGGTAAACACTTCTGCATTCCCTTAACTATCTGTGATGCCTTTGCTAATTGGATTTTGGGTTTACCAGCCTCCCCTTGAGTTGTGACTAGTTCCCCTTCAGAACTTCGGAAGGAAATTTGGCCCCTTCCATAGTGAATGTGGGAATCGTTTGGTATTAACCAATCTATGCCAAGTAAGCATTCATAAGACCCTAAGTTCATTACTCTGAATTTTACAATTGTTGGCTTTCCACCGAGTAGGAATCTCACTTTGGCAGTTTGTCTAGTATAAGTGATTTCACGCCCATTTGCTAATTCCACAAGTATATTGGGTGCAACTATTGTGGTTATTCCTAGCTTTCTTGCATAAGCAGGAGAAATAAAATAATGAATACTTTCACAATCAATCAAGGTTTGTAAATTCTTACCTTGGTAGTGTGAAGGGGTTTGGATCACCAAGAATTGGCGATTCAATCCCTTTTTATGGAGAGTAGCATGGACTGCCGCCTTTTCAATCTCTGCTTCCATAGTTGGTTCTCCTCTTCATTTACTTCCTTGATGGTCATATTGGAAGTCCTTGCCCTCCCCATTGCTGCTTGACCCTGACCACGTGCAACTTTGGTTTTCCCATGGAATCGTCCTTGGCCGTGATCCTCACCAAGTTTGGGACACTCTCTTTTGAAGTGCCCAAGTTCCTTGTAGTAGAAGCATCCCAGGTTTTGGTCATTTCTCTATGTAGGAACCAAGTCACTAACTGCATTTGCCTTTGGTTTCTTCCGCTGTCCTTGACCTTGTCCTTGTACTCTTATCTTGCTTATGTTGTTTGTTAGTTTTCTCTAATACCAAATGTAATGTGCCTGGGTCGCAACACATTTTAGTAGTCCATTGGGAGTCTGATCTAAAAGACATTGCATGGCACTCCCATGGAATGTCACAAGGTTTTTCAATTAGCGAATCCCAAATCTACTCCGCAACGAGACGTATTGGCTAGGATCGATCTGAATCTTTATAGGTTTCTAATGGTCAAGTCATTCTACAACCTTCTAGCATCAATCTTCAAATGATCTACTTTGCGCAGAGTATCTAACTTGAAGTGGACTCACATCGCACTTGGTTCAAGGAGAATGGGAAACAAGAGGGATGCATTGCTCGACTCTCTACCCGTAGGGTAAAGTCCCATTCCAATCCCCTAAAACAATATGAGCAAGGGTTCTATCCTACATTATCTAAGGTCAACATGTCATCATGATTTGAATGTTGAGAAGCCTCCCAGTTCTCTGGGACCACCTTGCCATAGGACGGACCTGCTGGGCGTTCTACCCACCCACTTCCCTTGATAGTTTTAGTTTCCTACTTACCTAAGGGAACATTAGTGGTAACACATACAAGAAACTTCCTTAATTACCCATTAGTCACATGTTACTTTATCTAATTTTATGCATTGACACAAAAACAGATCAGACAAATTCCTTGAAGTAAACTTTATATTAAAATTTCAACTGAGTTACAAATCTTGAACGTGGGACAATTCCTGCAATCCGTAAGGATGCGTATTATTTTCCTCCAAGTTTCTGCCCTTGCACTAGTAACACAGCCTCGAGATTCCTTCCCAAGTCACGTAGCCATCTGAGTAGGACCCAGAGGCAGGGGATTTATAGCCAAAGTCCCCCCTGGCACCCGAGCATTTTCCTACAAACAGACGTTTCTACGAAGAGACCTCTCATGATGGGTTTGGTCCACATTCCCAACGTGGCCATCAAAAACACCCTTGGATAGGGTTGGGGGCTAGCTAGGGGTGCTCAACACACCTTTCCCATGTGTTTCAACCTGAATCCAATTTGAAAGATTTTCTTCTTATCAGGTCCTCTATCAGATGACTCCTTTTCCAAATAGATGTTCCTAAGTACAAACACAAGTAGAAGTGCACAATATGTAATAGACAATTCTTTGTTCTCTCTATCAAAGGAAATTCCAATTTGATGCGATAGCATCTAGTCTTCGCTTTATCCCCATTATTGTCCGACATTTCTAGAGATAACCTAACTTAATTTTCTCATTCTTTTGAATGAAGGAGTATCCTTGCAATGTTGATTGCAATTTGGGACATTGGCTTCCCTACAACAAAACCCTATGTATTCATTTGAACTCGCATTTGTCGTGTTATTCATATAGGTACTTAAGGACTTTAAATTCCTTCCAGCTTCAAGCAAGATGGGCCTTGAGAATAATCCTTCAACTCTTTAGGGTTTGAAATTCTTTAAGCTTCCTAGGAACCCTACGTATTCTAGCACAAGTTCAATCTATGTTTTGTGAGATGTAATAAGATTTCCTATTATTTCAACCAAGCAAATGGATGCGGATGCATAAAATCTATCTGGCTTAATTGCAGTTTAATGTGCATATTATTAAAAATTTTCATATATATATATTAGCATGAAATTTTCATGCAATCTATGTGCCATTTAACGGCTTCTAAGTGCAATTTTAATTGATCACCTAAGATGAATGCGATGAACAAAATTTTCTAGTACTCTCATTATCTCGAAACATGCTCAATCAAGTTGCAAAATTAATGTAAACATTCTTTTCTCCCAATTTCTTTTCCCTAATACAACGGGGTGCATCTGATTCATAAGAGATGTGTTTCCCATAGTTGCGGTCCCTTGGTTCGCAGTCACGTTGGTTGTGGTGGGAGTTTCAACGTTTGGAGAGATCTTTCGCTTGGGGGCCATCGTCCACAAGTGGATTCAAGAGATAAAGAAGGAGGAATGGATTTGAGATGGAAGAGCATAAGAGAAGATAGCTTAGTCGAAGACCGAGATAGGGGGAATGGAGCTAACTCTCTCCCTTACAGCCTCTCTCTCTCTCTCTCTCTCTCTCTCTCTCTCTCTCTCTCTCTCTCTCTCTCTCTCTCTCTCTCTCTCTCTCTCTCTCTCTCTCTCTCGATGACATAGGCAGCTCGTGACCGCCTCACTAGAGGATACTCAGCATTGGCTCTTATGGAGCGACAGTGTCATCAGGCACATTTCCAGGAGCCCCGCACCAAGGGGTGGCTCTTTGCTACTCTAGTCACTCCAGCACTGATGTATGGAGTAGCTATATGGGGGCCAGGCCTTGCCGATTATGTATGGACATTGATGGAGAGACCTCAGGTGATCATGATCTCTATATTGATTCGCAGCAAGGCCTCAGTCCCACATGACATTGTGCGAGCAGAGCTTGCCACACCGCCCATGCTAGTCGAGGCATTATTTCAGACAGTCTGCTTCCTACACAGATTTCAGGATATGGACAGAGATCGCATTGCATACAGAGCATATATGGCATCTCAGGAGATGGCTCGAGCGGGGGATACCACATCATGGTATGCATAGACTAGAGCTTGGTTTGACAGACATGGGCTGGACATTGATAGACTCCCACCTCTTCTATATGATACTCAGGCTCCCACTTATACCCTCTCTCTCTCTGAGAGGAACAGAGTCATCAGACAGGAGATATGGCATATTTATATATAGAGGACATGGGTCAGCCCTGCACAGCCACTGCCATCGAAGATGGCACATTATTATACACAGTTCTTGAGCATATCAGAGCAGGGATTCATAGAGATTCCGAGATATATGCAGATCTATATGCCACATCGATTGAGAGTTCTTATTGGACAGCTCAGGGTATCATCACATCAGCTTATGATTGAGAGTGGCAGAGCCAGTGGCATCCCACGGGAGGAGAGGATATGCCCCCTTTGCAGATCAGAGGTGGAGAGTGAGGAGCATTTTATTCTCAGATGCCTGGCATACTCAGAGTTGAGATCTAGATACACATTGAGTAGCTCACTTCAGGGATGTATGACTGATATGGATCAGAGATCATTTGGCCATTTTTTGGGAGAGGCAAGGCACATCAGAGAGCAGAGCACACAGCGGGTCCCAGTCAGAGAGGGGCCCACCCAGATGACTATTACACAGTTCTTTCAGACAGACATAGTGAGAGCTACTGTACCAGCCTCTAGCCAGACCTCTGGGCTCATACTACAGCTGGCTGAGGACCAGCATACCCGACGACGCACGAGGATCCGTGGGTTTCGGACCGCACAGGCACACCGACAAGAGATCCGGAGGATTCTTGATCTACATCGATAGCAGACTGAGATCCCACGACACTCGACACATTGGATCTCAGATCTCCAGTTTGCTCTTTCTCCACCGCTGATGTACCACATCCTACATCCAGGAGGGATCACCTGCTATTAGCGACTTTGACGACTGCTATTACATCCCAGGATAGTATATCTCCCTACATCTATTACATATACACATCGCACCACTTTATCACAGCCGACAGTTGTTCCCCTATCACAGCCGACATTTGTTCCCCTTTTGTAGCCATTATCTGGAGTACCAGAGCTACATACGCACATACACATACACGACACTTATCACACTCACAGCACCGTATTTTCAGTTTCCAGTTTTTAGCTTTTCATTCAGCACTTTTATTTTGGATCGTCTTCGGCTCAAAGACGTCGTCGTCTATATCTCTCTCTCTCTCTCTCTCTCTCTCTCTCTCTCTCTCTCTCTCTCTTTCTCTCTCTCTCTCTCTCTCTCTCTCTCTCTCTCTCTCTCTCTCTTTGCCTCTTGGAGGGGTATCCTTCTACCTCCCTCTCTCTACCTCTCTCTCGTAGCCTCTTAGGGTCTCCTTGTGCCTCCCTAACAGCTCCCCATGCCTCATATTTATAGCTAAACAAGAGAAGAAGGGTTATAGCTGAAAAAAAGAGCTCTTTATGGAGGGGATCTTGGAAAAATCAGCCATCTGATGCTCAAATCACAATTTTGATAGTTTCATTGACTTCAAAAGGGGGTAAAACCCCAAGACACTTAGAAATCTTTTAGATCACCGGTTCTTCTTTTCTCTATTCTAAGTGATGTTTATTGCTTGTAAACTGTGATTGCAGCACTTGTGATTTCACCAATCCTTCTTTTTTTTGTATTAAATCTCCAAAGCAAGTTGAAAAAAACCACTTGCTTTTTTTACATGATATCCTATTCTAGAAATCTCCATAGCTTTTTAGGATATTTACAATAAGTAATATCTAAAATATGCTAGTTTTTCCCAAAAAACTAATATTTTTGGACCATTCATACTATACACATTAACACTAGTGATTAATATGGCTCATAACTCTCGTTCACGTTGTAACTTCCGTGAAGGGTGGCTATAGTCCTTGTCAATCCGGGAAAAATGTCAGATTATGTCTCTCAGTTTTTTTAAATATTTTTAATTAAAAAATATTAATTAATAATGTTAGTTAGTTTTTACTTTAGTTAGTAACCTTACTAACTTATTAATTGACTAACTAACTTTCAAACTAACCAACTAATTTTTAATTGCATGGAAGTATTACATATGATAATTAGATATATCGATATTGTAATAGGCTGGTGGTTTGCCATGGATATCCATGAGTTTTATTATAATGGAAGGTTGGAAATATCTTCTATGCAAAAGCCACATTGCCTAAAGTGGCCTTGCATGGTCGCTCTATTGGCTAGGATCACCTTCATTACCTCATCACAAATATAGCAATCCAAACAAATCTATCAACTGCTTGTGAACAAAGTGGTATCTTCAAAACTTGCAAAATATGAAATCCTCCAAAACCTTTCTTCCATGCACTATACCCTTTTTAAGTTGCTATATATGTAGGGAATATATTCGACATCAATCCAGCAAAATTTCCCATTCCAAATCCATCATCTCTCTTGATACAATGGTGAAGCATTTTATAGCTAATCCAAGATGTCCATCCAAAGATATTTCTAAGAAATTATATCCACAAGTCCTTGGAATATCATAAATTTTGTCATCTAGGTTTTCTTGTCATTTAATTCTTTCATCCAATTGTTTTAGTGATGATCAGGTGATCAAACTTGTTTGTTAAGCCTAACATATCTAGATCCTATCTTTACAACGAGTTTTTAAGTTAATGAGACATCACACCTAAGTATCAAAACTCTTTTTAAAAATTATCTAATTTCTTTTTAACTTAATATGAATTCCTCCTAAATTTTCCAACCTTTACAATTATGAGAAGACCTTAACATATCTTTCCTTCATCAAATAATCAAAGGCAGAGGAACCTAGGATTGATTTTGTGGAGTCGGAGCATTTCAATGCTTGCCGCTCCATTTCTAGCTCTAGCACTTATGATTCCCAAGCTTCTTTTTGGGGGGGCCATTGCAAAGTGATATCCTTCACATGATGCTCCTTGTCTTTGGTGGTCTTGAGAATTTGTTACTTGGACAAGGGAGGAATGGTAGAGTAGTTCACAAGGCAAAACTTCACAGTGTAGGATAGGTCTTCAAATAGGCAAAGAGAGATCCTCTTTGGGGATGGAGCTTGTGAATGACGAATGGGAGGAGGTCCTTGAAATGAAGATCTCCTTCTTCACCTTCTTTCTTTCCATGTTCACAACCTCACCTCTCCTTCTTCCTCTATCTTCATATCCTCTCCCGTTTCCTATGTTCATTACCTCTCTCTCTCTCTCTCTCTCTCTCTCTCTCTCTCTCTCTCTCTCTCTCTCTCTCTCTCTCTCTCTCTCTCTCTCTCTCTCTCTCTCTCTCTCTCTCTCTCTCTCTCTTTGTGTGTATGCATGCATCCATTCATGACTATAAAGTCAACAGAGAATTGGACACCTGCGATTTTCACTGGCCAGTTTTTAAGTACCCTGAATGGCTTCACTCTCATGCCATTTGCTAATGTGACATTAAACCGAGCAGTCTTGATAGGTGGGTTTCCCCAAGTCTGAAGTATTGCATGGCTCAACACACTAACCCCAGCTCCCATATCTAGGATTCCCTTTCTCGTCGTGTCGCCTAGGGCTAGGACCGGTAATATTGCATGCATCTTGGTGCCTTCCCAGAAAGCAAAGCTCCAAAGGCTTACCATGCTCATAGAATAGACCATAATCTGATATAGCCTTCACATATCTCAAGATCCTCCTCACTGCATCCAAGTGAGGCTTCATAGGCTTCTGCATGAATTGGCTAATCAATCCAATTGAATAGCTAAGATCCAATCTAGTAATGTTAAGGTAAATTAGGCTACCCACCATTTGTCTATACATAGTGACATTCTCAATCTCATATCCAACATTTGCAAGTAGCTTAACATTTTGTTCTAATGGAGTGCTCAAAGACTTGCAATCCAATATACCATACTTGGTTAACATGTCTTGTGCATACTGCTTTTGCAACAACCAAGTACATTGAGGTGTAGAGATAACCTCAATCCCAAGGAAATACTTCAGTTCACCCAAATATTTGACCTGAAATTCAGCATGTAACATTTCCTTGATCTCTCCAACTCCCATGACATCATCACTTTAATGATCAAGTCATCCACATAGATGACTAATATCACATAACCAGCCCTTGCCTTCTTTGTGAATAGACTATGATCAGCCTTGCCCATATTGAAACCAAGTTTCTGTAAGCATGCACTTATTTTAGCATTCCAAGATCTAGGAGCTTGCTTCAGCCATACAATGCTTTCTTCAATCTACACACATGTGTAGGAAAATCTGGATGTACATAGCCCTCAGGCTGATCCATGTATACTTCCTCAACCAAATCATCATTGAGAAATGAATTCTTCACATCCATCTAATACATACTCCATCATCTAGATGCTGTCAAAGCAATCATTGTTCTCACGGTCGTCATTTTAGCAATGGGGCTAAATGTCTCCTCATAATCAAGACCATATTGTTGTGCGTACCCTTTTGCCACAATCTTGCCTTGTATCTTTCCAATTTTCCATTTGATTTGCACTTCACTTTGTATACCCATTTGCAACCAATAGACATTTTGCCTTCAGGGAAATCAACCAAATCCCAAGTGTCATTTTCAACCAATGCTGAATATTCCTCATCCATTGCCTTACACGAATGATCATCCAAAATAGCTTCAGAAAAAAGTTGTGGGTTCCTTGAAGCTAGTGACTTTTGCCATATATGCATAGTGCCTCACTGTGTAGCCACTGTATGTAAGCCTATCCACAGGCTTCGTAACTCTTTCCAATCTCCTCAACTGAGGTGCAGTATATGAGACTCTCCTCTATCATGATGTGGTACATATCTATGTCTCATACAAGGAGTCACAACTGATGGAATCCCAAACTCAATATCCAAGCTGTCAGTGCCAGGTGAATCATAACCACAAGTGAGTGGCCCTGTAACATCATCAAGGTTGCCTTTACCTTTATCCACATTTCTCCCCCTCACTCACATACCCGTGTCAGTGGAAAAAGATGCTGAAGTTCTCAATCTACCTATCCAAGGACTAATTGATGTAGTAGCATCTTTAGAAGGCCCAAAAATTTCTGCACTCTCGTTTGTACTTGCATGTACATAATCTCTCGACAAACATCATCATCATTGATCAAGGTGATCTTCTTCTCATGCCATGATTTCATCTCATCAAATACTACATCTCTTGAGACCAATGTCTGATGAGTAGAAGGATTGTAGCATTTGTATGCTTTCCTATCTTGTGCATACCCAATAAAGATGGCCTTTTCTGCCTTTGGATCAAGTTTCTTCCTCTTTTCATCTGGAGCATGTACATATGCCAAGTATCCAGAAACCTTAAGATGGTTAATGTCCAGCTTTATCCCATAGAGCCTCTCATCAGGAGTCACCTCATGTATCCCTGCTATTGGTGTACGATTCATGACATACACATTAGTCATTACAGCCTCTGCCCAATATGCATTTGGTAGGCTCTTCTCATTCAACATGACTCTAGTCGATTCCATGATCACCTTGTTTTTCCTTTCTACCACACCATTTTGTTGCGGTGTATACTTGCATGTCAATTGCCTTTTTATTCCATGAGTTTCCAAGAAGTGATCAAAGTATTTAGAAACATATTCTCCACCACTATCAGATCTCAAGAATGAGATGTAGCAAGCCAATTCTTTCTCCACATGTCTCTTGAAGTCCTAAAAAGCATCCATGACATCACTCTTGTGCTTGAGCACATACAACCATGTATACCTACTATAGTCATCTATGAATGACACATAGTAACATGATCCCCCAAGAGATGCATTCTATGAGGGTTCCCATACATTAGAATGTACAAGTTGTAATGGTCTAGTAGTAGTGCTCACATGCCTCATAAATGGAAGCCTTGATTGGTTCCCAAATTGACATGACCGACATACATGTCCCAATTCCACATGTTTGAACTTAGGGAGTCAAATTACAACTTGCTTATGCTACATATTCTTTAGCTTTTGAACATTTACATGACCAATCCTTTTATGCCATATCTCAATGTCCCTTATTGTAGCATTGTCATGTGAGTACATATCAACATTCAATGCTGGAATTCTTGTATCCAATGTAAACATCCTGCCATTTCTTTTGCCTTTAGCAATGAGTTTGCATCCTTGACCATACTCTTCAATGTAGCATCCATCTCTATTGAATCTAATTTTTAGATTCTGCTTAGCCATTTGTCCCATAGAAAGCAAGTTTTTGGTTATGGAGGGCACATGTAAAACATCATAGAGACTCTTTTTCCTATCACCATGCATCATCAAGGGAATAGTACCTATATGCATAATGTCATGCTATGTATCATCCCCTGTGCAAACATATCCATGAGCACCTTGTACCAATGTGTCAAACCACTCTCCATGAGTCGTCATGTGGTTAGATGCTCCTGAGTCTATATACCATACATCATCTACTTTGCCTTGTGTAGGCAACCCTTTCTTCACATGTTGTATATCAAACAACTTGTCATCCTCCTGCATACCACTAGAAGAAGCATAATTACCATGTTCCCTCCCTCTCGCTCTCTGATCATTCTACTTCTTGTAGCAATCCTTAGCTACATGCATGTATTTGCCACAATAATGACAATCCTTATTTGCATTTGATTGCTGTCCATGACTCATTTGAGGCTGCTGCAACATGCCTCTTCCTCTAGTTGAATAGCCCCCTCTTCCATGAGCATTTGAGGCACCTTTATTTGCTTGAGGCTGCCTATTTTGCCATCTTGTAGCTTGCTGTCCACCATAGGTTGTATATGCATTTTTCCAGCACCTCTTCCTCTAAAGTTTGATCTTCCTCTTCCACCTCTACCCCTTTGATTTAAGTAGAAGATGCTGTCCCTGTTGTTTTTAGACCCACTGAAACTTGTATTGAGTCCAAGTTTCACTTCTTCATGCAAAAGAAGTGCCACAAGTTTATCAAATTTAGGCTGCTCCTGACGTACTGATATGGAAGTGTTAAACTACTTATACTCCTCTCCAAGACCATGGAGGGTAGTGGCCACCAAAACATCATCCTCAACTTCAGCTCTAATTGAGTCTAATTGTTCTGCAATGGTTATTATCTCACTCACATAGTCTTCAATAGACCTTCCATTCCTGGATATGTGGCTGAATTTTTGTTTTAGTTGTGTCTTTCTTACATGAGTGACATGCCCATAATTCTTCATCAATAAGTCCCAAGTAGCTTTTGGGGAAGTAAAGTTTGCAATTTGCATAGCTTTTGTGTCTGACACATAAGGACAACCAATGCAAGACTTGCTAGTCTTTTCCAACCATGTCCTATGTGCCTTTAATTGATCTTGTGTTGGAGGTCTATCCTCTGGTAGCTTGGGCTCATCTTCAAGACTTGTGACTAGGTCCCAATAGCCTCTTCCAATTAAGAAATTAGACATCTTGAATTTCCATAGAATAAAATTGTTGTAGTCTAGCTTCTCACCAACTATCTGAGTGATAGTGTCCTTCTCTCTTGTGTTTGCCATTTCAAAGTCTTCAACTTTGCAAAACCAATCAATTTCCCAAAATGCTAGCAGGAAATGTACTTCAATGACCTATAGTGCAACCAGTTTTTACTGTAAAAACTGTAGCAATAACACTATTCCATTCTTAGTCAGTACATATCTTTTGTTTCCATTTAATTGCAGTTACAGTGCCTCCAACAACATTGCATTCCAATTTAATATGATGACTGCAATTCTTGGCAAAGAGGTTACTACCTCTCTTTTTGCAGCTTGCAAGGAGAGCAATGTCTATGCATCATTCTTGTATTTGTAGCCCATAAACATGGTGCATATTTATGGATAACCAGGGGGCTTCTGAAGAAGTTGCATTACTTCAGCTTGAGACTACTCCAACAATTGCACAGAAGCAAGCTCCTCTTCTTGATGAAGAGACAAATTCTGAGAAAGCACCAAAGAAACCCTATGCCTCAATTTTGCACAGAACAGGTTCAGGTTCAAGTCCATTTGTCCCCATTTCTATGGTGGAGGACATGTTGCTCTCTCTGTCTCGTCCTTCCTTTATCGACTTGGGGCACACATGACTTCAAACTTTAGAAATCATCTGAAGGCTATGATTAAAACACAAGACACACACACAACTAGAAAGCCAAACACGAATATGATCAAGTTATTTACTGTGGAAGACTCAATTCTTTTACCAATTTCAAGTTGTTTCCCCTTCCATTTGTTCTTTATTGAGTTGAAGATTTCAGCTTAGCTCAAAGTGCTATAGAGGCATTTGAAGTTACAGCATTTGATGGAGTAGCGTCTTTGAATTCCTGCCTATTTTTAATAGACTAGGCATTCCCCCTCATCTGTATGTGAAACCTTTTGTGAGGAGTCAGTGATTTGATTCAAATTGGCTTGAAATTTCTGTAAGATATGACAGCATAGAAGGGACCTTCTTGACTGGGTTGGAGCGACCCCAGCAGCCAATCCACAGGTGATTACTGGTCCCGGTCCCTTCTCGAGGGCAGCTTCTTGATGACCTCGGGTTATGCGAACCTTGCCACAATTGTGAAGTACTATAAGACCAATTGGGTGCGGCTGTACATGCTCCCATCTTGCCATGCCACCATTGCTTTCTCATAAAGCATGCGGTTGCTGAAGCTCACGATGCAGATGTAATGGAGTAGCTTGTAGATCTCGGCAAGGACCTTCTCAGGATGCTGGAGGTACTGCTGCACACTCACCGCGCAGAGGATGGCATCAAAGGATCCATCAGCAGTCTCAAACCGAAGATTGGGATCTTCAACATTGAGATCCTTGATGAAGAAGGTGAGACGCTATAGCAGTGATGTTGCTTGCCTCCATTAGTACCTTATGTCACCTCCTCCAGTAGTATCTTAAGGTCGAAGGGTTCTCCTCAGATGAACCTTCCAAATACTTCAGCCTCGCCACAGAAATGGCACTCACTAAGAATGGCAACTTGCAAGCAAACTCTCTATGCAACAAAGAGAAGAGAATTCCCACAGCAGAGGAATTGCTAGCTCTTGAGATTCAATACATTATCACGTGACATAGAATCTGATACCATGTACGAAACCAGGGAGAGAGATGGACAAAGGACATTCCAGAAGGGTAGCAAACATGCCCCGTGTTCAACCCATTATCTTCAACATAGACTAGTCAACTCTAGTACAACACTCTCATAGAAAAACAAGTAACCTAGATCTAATCATGGTTAAGTCAGTATGATTTAACCTTATTCAACTAAGGTAGAACACTGACCAAAGACTATGAGCTTGGATCTCAACACATGGAAAGGATGTGCTTATCTTGATAAATGGTGGCAATACACATAGTTTTGTTAATAAGTCAATTGTGAATAGGTTACACAGTTTTCCCATTGATTTACAGCCATCCATAAGAGTATGAGTAGCTCATGGTGAAGAGGAAATCAGCACTCAAATGTGCCCATAGGTTCCCATACAACTAGCTAAAAATCATGAGGTACAAGCGAACCTAATTGCTTTAGAAATGAAACCCATAGATATTGTGCTTGGGTATGATTTTCCTGATGACTTCAGGAAAAATTACTATGGATTTCTCGTAGTTATACATGGAGTTTACCATTAATCGACATCTTATCCATTTATAGGGAATCCCTAGTAAATCTAATTTTTAGTTTATCACCATTAAACAACTCAAGAAGGAGTACAAAATATGCTTTCAATTTTTTAGAATTCCTTTGGTCAATGCTCACATCTACACACCATACATACTATTGCATAATAATTGACAAGCTCATTCATCTTTACATAGGCTTTGCTTGAAAGCTAAAGCTCTTATTAGCTAAAGGGAATACTATTATAGAAATAAAGAAAGGTTTACTTGAAATTGGTTTGCATAGACATGATATTGTCATCGAAATAGATCCTTAGGAGTACAAGGATATAAATTGTGTCCCAAAAAAGCCATCTATTGGCGGGGTGAAGGCTAGAAGGTTCTTGGGGTTTCATGGAAAACTTGGTAAGATAGACTCTAGAAATTGTGGCTCAACCATTAAATACAATCAATACAAATCCCTACATATTCAAGTTAAGGATCATGCCAACTTGGAGAGCTTGATCAGTTCTCTCTCTCTCTCTCTCTCTCTCTCTCTCTCTCTCTCTCTCTCTCTCTCTCTCTCTCTCTCTCTCTCTCTCTCTCTCTCTCTCTCATGTGTGTGTGTGTGTGCGTGTGTGCAAACGTGCACCTAATGCTCTTGTAGTAATGAAAGTGCCCATATAACAAGGACCTATGTGTCATGTGGTGCGGGCTTGGAGATGCATGTGAGTATATTCTATTTAGCATGCGAGCACATTTGGGTGTGAAAGTGGGGGTTGTCAATATCTCCTTTTTTTTTGCACATGTATGTGCATGGGTGTGTATGCATGCATGCGAAAAAGAGACCCTAGAGTGTTAAATATACATTATATATATATATAGATATATATATATATATATCCCCCATACTTAAGGCTCTTGTAGTAGTGAAAGTGCCCATACAACAAAGACTTATGTGTCATGCCATGTGGGCTTGGAGGTGCATGTGAGTATTTGCTGACACATTGATGCTACTAATGTGTTCTCCTAGGCCTTGACACAATGCTGCTACTATCCTCTTGGGCCCTGACATGGTGCTACTGACATAGCCTTGTGGGGAGAGAGAGAGAGAGAGAGAGAGAGAGAGAGAGAGAGAGAGAGAGAGAGAGAGAGAGAGAGAGAGAGAGAGAGAGAGAGAGAGAGAGAGAGAGAGAGAGAGAGAGAGAGAGAGAGAGAGGGGGGGGGGGGGTTTGGTTAGTGGGCCATGCCATGCCCTTAGAGAGAGGACCATGCCACTCTTCCCCCTTCCCCATGCTGCCTACTTGCTTTCCCCTATTTTGCCTACCTCAAATTTTCTATATATATAGATTTGCATGTTAATTCTTCCTACCTAATGCACCTGCCTACTACAAGAGAAGAAGACTAGCTTGATGCACCTATGTGCAAGACCACCCTGATATACATTGTAGCACCACCCTAAAAGTTTCAAAAGTGATGGCAAAACCAAAATGAGAAAGAGACAATGAGGAGAGAGAGAGAGAGAGAGAGAGAGAGATGATGCCGTCAATTAAAGTGGCCTTAATGATCATGCATTATGCCCATTAATAAAAGGCTTCAAAATTTGAATTCAAAATTAGGCTTAGGGAAAAGAACAGCCTTGGGATAAACATGGAGGTAACAGAGATCATTGAACCAAGAGTGAAATTAAATATATAATAAAAATATAAATAAATAAATATACTTTCTATACTATTTTATACTTTCTATACTTCTATTACACTTATAATTGATGACAGCTAACACCGATCCTACATGGTAGGTGTTTAGAACTTCCCAAGCCATACTTTTTTTTAAAAAAGGAGTGGATTTAAAAATAGGAAAAGTTTCTCTCTCTCACAAATAATTCATGGTAGTGTAATTGTACTAATAATATTTGCAACAATGTTGCAACAAGACCATGTTCTTTTTGTGACTCCACAAAGTTTGTAACTTAGCTATGCTCAACAATGTTCCCTACCATGACCACAAACATGATATCTACCATGTCTGCTACCAATCTCCATCTCAAGCTCTTGCCTTGAGAATCTTCAAGCTCCCAGAGAGTGGACAACCCAGTACCTTGTAGGCCTCACCCTCATCCAAGATCCCCACATGTGTAGTCTCCTTGGACAATGAAGGTTCCATTTGGAGGAGGCCCTATTGTCTTACTAGATGCTCCTCACCATGGCCACCATCAAACTCCCTTCCCTTCTGGTAGAACTCTCCCTTCCACAAGCCCTCACTTCTCCAATCTTCATCCATGCTTAGTTGCTCCAGAGATTCCAATAGCTTTAGGCCATGGCTGCCACATAGGGATATTTCTTCTCCACTCAAACCAACATAAATCTCAACGAGTATGATACCTTCGCCCAAGCAATTGTACTCTATCAGAGGGAGCTTTTAGATATCTGAAAGTGCACAATGACCTTTTATGCTAAGGAGCTAAGATTGCAATTGGTAGAGCAAGGTGAGTATTGTCATCACATTGGGTTACTTTATTGGGCTCAAGACTCATAATGCATTTTGGTGTGTCATGGAGATGACCATGAAGGTCATTGTTGAGTATCTTGAAAATTATGATGAGGCTTTTGATAGTCAAGTGGTGACAGAGGACAAGGCAAAGACATGCCTCTTGGACTACATAGTGTTGTAGTCCTTGCAACGTGCTGAGTATCATTTGGATCCTCTATGTAGGTAGTAGCATGTGAATTTCCAACACAAGGGTTCTTTCCCTTTCTATCCATAAAGAGACAGAGTAGCTTTGGAGGCAAATCTGGATACTCACATCCTTATCACAAAGCTTAGCAAGACTTCTATCTATGAATTTTCTTCCTTCTCACCCTTGGTTTTTACATTGACTTGCCGTTAATTTCACTGAGCAGATGCAAGATGTTGATGCTGAAATTATGGTAGCAATTGATGAGCTTAGTGCAATATTTTGGGTTTTGAAACTACTTATTCTTGTAGTGGCTATTGTGGCTACACAAGAGGAAATCAAGGTTGCCATTATTAGATATGATTTTGATCCAAATGGCAAAGAGGTGACATCTCTCTCAGAGGATTTGGCATGTAGATGCATCAATAGGAAAAAACCTATTCCAACTCAGAATCTCTCTACACCATAAACCTTACTGGTCAAAGCATGGCACATACCATAGGATCATGCATAGTCTAACGGTGATAGTCATGAGAGATGGATGACTACACCACTCCCACATACCTATGAGCTTGAATTAGGTGTTTTTACCTTCGACTACCACATGAGTATACCAGGACTTGATCAAGATGATGGGTGGTTCAGAAGTATTGTGGACACTCTTGAAGTGTGTTATCATTGCTTCCTGCAACTACAACCACATTAGTCACATCAACTACAACTGAAGTAGTCTTGTCATAACTTGGCATTGATATATGAGTACTAGTCATGTGATTCAACTATACTACCTATGGTGATGGTTGAAAATGCCACTAAAACTAAATATGATGGAAAAAGGTAAGGTTTTGGGCAACAATTGTGTCACATGATGGCCATGATGATCAACATGATGGTGATGGTGCATGTTGTAAGGTAATGATGTGATGGATAAGGCATGGCTACTAACATGGCACAACATAGCTAACTTGGATAAATCTATAGCAAGATTGAATGCCACATGTGAATGTTAGACATTCATAATTAATTATTTAATTAGTTTTAAAACCTTTTCCTATTATTTTGACGAGTTCTTGAAGCATTGTTGGGCTCTTGGTCTCTATCTCATTTTGTAGCTCTCCCATGTGCCCCTTAATATCTCCCATGTGCACTTTTGGACTCTTTGGTTGTTGTTTAAAATGGCACAAGTAAATCCAAGTGGATTCATGAAAGCCAAAAGGTATTGTGTGGTAGAGATGTAATGGTTACATGTGCTTCAAAATTACAATAACAGAGTGATATAAGCGATAAAGATACACATGTATTGGTCCTTGCTATATAGGCACTTTCACTACTAGAAGAGCATTAGGCAGAGAGAGAGAGAGAGAGAGAGAGAGAGAGAGAGAGAGAGAGAGAGAGAGAGAGAGAGAGAGAGAGAGAGAGAGAGAGAGAGAGAGAGAGAGAGAGAGAGAGAGAGAGAGAGAGAGAGAGAGAGAGAGTCTTTGTTTGTGTGTGTGTGGGTGGGTGGGTGATCATGTACATTTAACACTCGAGGGTCTCTTTTTTGCTTGCATGCGTTAACACCCATGCACATACATCTGTAAACAAAAACACAAGGTACTTAATACCCTAAAATGACCACTATTCACATAGTACTTGTAGTGTCCACTCACAAGGCCAATTTACCAAATAGATATTAAATAAATATTCTTGAATGATGATTTCAAGGAGGAGATATATGTGGCTCAGTCTCTAGGGTTTAAGGCCCCCCAATCTATGAATAAAGTTTGTATGCCAAAAAAGGCATTGTATGGGTTGAAACAAACCCCTAAAGCATGATGCCAATGATAGATAAACTCTTTTTAAGTTTAGACTTCAAACTTCTATGTTTACAAGGATGATGAAAAGTTTGTAGTGATTGTTCTATACTTGACCCTTGTAAGCAATTGGGGACAAGGTTCAACTCTTATTAGATGCACTTCAGCTTTTTGATATGAAGAAGAGCATCGTTTTTGAGTTAGGCGGGGTTGTGAGGCTTGGGAGAGGGAGATCCCCAGTCCAAATCTTCCCTTCACCAAAACAAACAGGACCCAATCTTAATGTGATCAATTAGTGTCATGCCCCTCATTTTACATGTTGAATCCATCCATTTGGCATGTGTGTAATTGACCTATCTCTCTCTCTCTCTCTCTCTCTCTCTCTCTCTCTCTCTCTCTCTCTCTCTCTCTCTCTCTCTCTCTCTCTCTCTCTCTCTCTCTCTCTCTCTCTCTCTCTCTCTCTCTCTCAAATTCATTGTTCTCCATATCAAAGCCATAGAGGTATTATTTACACTTTAAGAACATTGGTTGAAGATTTTTACTTGCCACAAATGAAATTTGATGTTTCTAACTTTGTTTTTGAGTGTTTCATTTGTCAAAGAGTCAAGCGACACCATGGTAAGCAATATAGTTTGTTAATGCCTTTACCAATTCTTGAACGTCCATGGGAACAAATTGCAATGGATTTTATAACTGGTTTGCCTAACATGCAAGCTAATCATTACATGATTTGGACTATAATCGATTGATTTAGCAAATAAGTAAATAATAATATAGTAATATAACTTATAATTATAATATAATTACACTATATATATATATTTCTCAAATGCCAATAGTATGATGGGAGGCAAAAGGGAGAGAGAGAGAGAGAGAGAGAGAGGAGAGGAAGATTATTATTGGATCTATCCTACATCGTTATTATTACTTTATATGTTTATTTATTTATAATCAATTTATTAGTGTTAGTTTATTATATATAGATAGATAGATTATTTTATTACTATCTTACTATATCTTTATTATTATTATAATAGATTATAAATAGATAGATTGTAGTAAGGTTTGTTAGTAGTTAGTTAGTCGGTTAGTTAGTTAGTTAGAGAGAGAGAGAGAGAGAGAGAGAGAGAGAGAGAGAGAGAGAGAGAGAGAATATTTTTACTTTTTTTTTGTAGTTTAGTAAGTTAGTAAGTTAGTTTTGTTATTGCTAAGTATATCTATGTAAGTTTATATTAGTAAGTCTATATTTATCATTAATTTATGTTATTAGTTGTTAGCAATAGAGACATACACTGAGAATGCTTTTTAGTAAGGTAATTAATTAATTATTTAGTTTATTATTAGTTATTAGTAAGTTTATGTTATTAAGTTTATATGTGGTCAAGTTTATATTTGCTATCAATTAATAAGAGAGAGAGAGAGAGAGAGAGAGAGAGAGAGAGAGAGAGAGAGAGAAAAAGAGTATATTTGTTAGTTTATGTTATTGATTAGGTGGTTAGTTTAAATAGTATCTTAGTTTTAAGTTATTAATGTAATTGAATGTGGGTTGGCTTACTTTGATTTAGTTGGTTAGAGAGTTAGTTTGGTTTAGTATTGGTTGGTCAGTTACTAGTGAGTTAATTTGCTCTTTTCCATACACTATGTGAAATCACGCTTTTCGTTTTTTCAAGTGCATTTCAAGTGTTAAAACCAATGTGGGTGCGAGCATGAGATTATAAATGCAAATTTTGCGCTTTGGTCTATGTTCTCGGTCGAATAGGGATTTAGGCTCGGCCACCATTGGCCACTCTCACTGGTCTCTAGGGTCTGTGCTATGTTATTCCGCTTGGTCAAGGTCAATTGGAGCCTGCAGGTCAATTTATGGCTCTAAGAGGGGCTAAAAGCTCACGTGACTATCAATGGTTGTGTCTAGCTATCCGACTGCGATTTCTAAGGCAATTGTGCCTCTAAGGCTTTTGGAATCTTCCCATAAATCTCACATATGCTGACATCATGACAAAAATGATGAAGGCAAGTCTGCAACCACTTATTTGCTATATGTGTCTAACCATTAGTTTGTGAATGATAGGTTGTAGAAGGAGCCAATTTAGAGTCCATGGAGTCAAATACCGCCTGCTAGAAGTTACTCATGAACGTGGTATTCCCATCATGCACAATCACATGCAATAATCCATGTAATATAAATATCTACTCCATGAACTGACTAGTCACTTGTGATGTAGTGAACTAGGTCTTGGTAGGAATAAAATGGGCTAATGTAGTAAGTGTGTCTACTACTATATAAATGCTAGGAGTTTACAAATCAAAATTCCAATCTTACCATGTATATAGAGAGTGTGAGGAATGATGCAAAGTTGCATACGTATATCTATTTTTTGGAGCCTAATTTGTCAGTTGATGTTATGGCCCAAAAACCTGCTACACTAATCCAAGGTATTGAGTTAGTGGAGAGGTATGCTCTTAAGTATAGGAAGGACATTCCTATGCAAGCTTTTTTTGGATAGCAAAGGCCTCTTGCTAAACAGGGCAACTTTGGTGGTAATTATGGAGGATCTCATACTTCATTTAGCAATCCCAAAGTTACATATCCTACTTTCAATGCTTCAAAACAACAAAGTGCTTCAAAGCCAGCAATTAGCCACTATAAAGTGGATCCTAATCAAGGTGACAATAGATTTAAAAAATATTAAGCAAACAATGGCGAGTTCATACCTATGGATATTTTCAAGGAAAGAAAAGAAAGGGATCTATGATTCAAATGCGGTAAAAAATATACGGCTAATCATGCATCCAAGTGCACTTACAAGAATGTCAAGGCTAAGAATTACAATCTAATGGTACTTGAGGATGTGGATGATGAGGTTATTGAAGAACCAGCTATGAGTGCACAAGATGAATTTGAAGAGCATGATGAGGATCTTGATCTCGATCAATCTTATGAGATTGAAAATGGATTTCCATTTGACCTTGGTGGGCATATTTCTTTTGATCCTGGTGGGAAAGATCTACCTCTTATTGCCACTACCCTTTGTTCTATTTTCATGGATGATTGGGTAGGTTGAAAGATCCCTAGTACACTTTGTATGAAGGGTACTATTAATGGTGTATGAAACTAGGGAGAGAGATGGACAAATGACATTCTAGAAGGGTCGCAGACATGCTCCATGTTCAATCCATTATCTTTAACATAGACTAGTCAACTCTAGTACGACACTCTCATACAAAAATAAGTAACCTAGATCTAATCATGGTTAAGTTAGTATGAATTAACCTTATTCAACTAAGGTAGAACATTGACCAAAGACTATGAGCTTGAATCTCAACACTCCCCCTCAAGCTTAAGTGTGGTACTTCACTCCAAGTAGCTCTCTGAAATGCACAAATTTATCTTTACCCAATGACTTGGTAAATATATTTGCAACTTGGTCTTCTGTCCTCACATGGATCAAATCAATGTCACTTGCAATCACTTTTTCTTTGATAAAGTGATAGTGTACCTCAATGTGCTTAGTCCTGGCATGATAGACAAGATTATTGGCTAGGAGCACACTACTCATGTTGTCACAATAAAGTGTGATAGGCCTGACTTCCTGCATGCCCAAATCATCAAGAAGCTTCATGAGCCATTCTGCCTCACATATAGCTAGTGCAACATCTCTATACTTTGCCTTAGTACTAGAGAGTGCAACTATAGGTTGCTTCTTAATACTCTAACTGACCATACTACTACCAAGGGAAAATGCATATCAACCAGTAGATCTCCTATCATAGGCACTTCCTGCCCAGTCAACAACTATATATCTTAGGTAGAGATGGACACTTGGAAGACCTCACCAATTGACTTGGATGCCATCTCTGCAATGCTCAAAGGTAACACTCAATTCAAGAAGTCTTATGGGCCCTTGATCAAGTATATCCCATGCCTAGAGGATGAGCGAGATTGGATGCATGTCCTTGCTACAATCGACCTGCCGTTCTCGGATCATGAGGCATATGAGCAAGCCATCAAGATGATGGAAAAGTCTAACGGCATGCCCTTCGTACCAGTTTGCATGATGGCAGGAACCCTTTGTGGGAGACCTAAGCCCGTCACCTTCCAAGTGCCAAACAACAAAAGAGAACTCCAGGAGATTCTGGAATACTTAACGGACAAGCTAGCTAACAATCCAGCAGCAAACTTAACCACTCCAGGATCTCTTAGATGAATCCAAGTGGCAAAGGACCAGGGTGCATGACTTAAACCTCATGTACAACTGGGCCCTAGTCCCTGATCAACGACAAGAGATATACCAAGCCCTAGAAGATGACAAGAATCTGACGCAGAGGAATCTAATAACGAGTACGAATACTACCAATCCTTCAGTGACAAAAGTGAGGGTGAGATAGATACCGTAGAATGCGACACTAAGGGACATGAAATAGAACAAATATGGGCAGACTTCAAGCCACAGAAAAAGAGTGTCTTCAGGATAGAGCCAGGGGTCATGCGCATGGATTGTGATCACACCTGGTTAGAACACGTAGGAGCCATAGACTTTGAGCAAGCAGGCCTAGCCCAACCAAGAACAACACCAATGCTTAGGACAGAATCACCATCCAAACTGCAACCACCGGGGGAGACCACCTCTTCTAGTGAAGATGGGGAGTTTGACTCTAAGTCGGAGATAAGTTTAGATAGAAACCTAGAAATACCTAAGCCGCCCAAGACCCAACGCACCAAGGGGGACCTACCCATCCACCTAAGGCGCAGACAATTGAAGCAGGAAAGGGGGAAACAATCTAGGGACACACGAATAGACGAACATCAAAAACCACGGGACCTCCCTAAAAGATTTACGAAATTCAAGAAAGGAGATAGGGTAGCGATCTTGTTGGGTGGCAAGGGCAAACAAGTGAACCAATTGAGGGACCAGCCAAGGTCAAGGAGGTGAACCTAGCCTAGGAAGGGGAGACACCCCGACCAGTCTTCACTGCCGATGACTTGACTGAGGAAGAAGAAACGAGTCTTGTCGCTCTCTTGCGAGAGTATGTAGACATATTCCCTTGGTCCTTGGAAGAGCTCAAAGGGGCAGATCCAAGTGTAGTGACTTATGATATACTCATGACACCAAATGCAACGCCGGTGAAGCAGCGACCGTACCCTATGAATCCAAAACACGCTCATGCTGTCAAGGAAGAGATTGATAAGCTGATGAGAGCGGGATTCATTTATGAAATTGAGCACACGGAATGGGTATCACCCATAGTCATCGTGATGAAGAAAAATGGAAAAATCAGATTGTGTGTCAATTACAAAAAGGTGAACACTGCTACTAAGAGGGATAATTACCCCTTGTCATACACCGAGCACATGCTTGAAAGAGTGGCGGGCAAGGAGGCCTACAGTTTTCTGGATGGCTTCTCAGGATACAATCAGGTGCAAGTGCATCTTGCCGACATGCATAAGACTGCCTTCGCCACTGAGTGGGGCGTCTTTGCTTACATAGTCATGCCTTTTGGGTTGACTAATGCCCCTGTCACTTTCCAACACCTCATGTGCACCATATTTAAAGACATGCTTCACAAAGAGGTGAAAGACTTTGTCGATGACCTGTGCGTTCACTCGACCTGGATGGAACACTTAGACAAACTCCAAGTAGTCTTTGAGTGGTGTTGCCTATATCGTCTCTTCTTGAACCCCTTAAAATGACAGTTTTGGGTGAAGCATGGATGCATCCTAGGCCATGTGGTGTCGAAGAATGGCATTGCCACTGACTTCTTGAAATTCAGGGTTATTGTTGACCTTCCACCCCAAATCAATTATAAGGGAGTCCAATGCTTCTTAGGCCATACGGGATACTGTCGACGGTTTGTGCTGAATTACGCATTAATGGCCAGACCTTTATACAAGCTGCTGATTGTCTTTGAATGGACTGAAGCATGCCAACGAGCATATGAAGAGTTGAAGAAGGCTCTAACCACAGCACCAATTCTATAAGCCCCATATAGGACCATTACCTTCCACGTGCATATCGATGCTTCTAAATTTGCTGTGGGGGTAGTGTTGTGCCAAAGTGGCGAACACAACCTAGACTATCCAGTGAGCTTTGCTAGCAGACAACTCATTGAGACGGAAATGAACTACTTGATGATAGAAAGAGAGGGCTTGGCCATGGTGTTTGCTGTGAAGAAGTGCATTATCTATTGGCTACACCCTTTACCTTTTTCGTGGACCATCAAGCCTTGCTATATCTAGTGAATAAACCTTGCGCTACAAGACGCATAGCTCGGTGGCTCCTTCTGCTTTTGGAGTTTGACTTCTCCATGGTTGTACGGAAGGGAAAATAGCACTACATGGCTGACCATATGTCACGCATCCCCACAGGAGAAGCCGCTGGAGAAGGCATTGCGATGAATTGCCAGACACCCATCTCTTTAACCTTTCCAGCGAGAGAGATTTATTCAAGGCCAATCTACGCCATATTGGGCAGATGACATAGTCCAAGTGCTTGAGCACGGACTACTTGAGCGACCGATAGAGAAGGTAAGACTTAGGCGACTCATTCTCAAGATCCAACCCTACCAGTTGATAGCAGGCCAGCTGTATCGCCTAGGGCAAGATGGATTGCTGCACAGATGTATGTGCGAGCATGAGATGCACGATGTGCTCTTAGAGTCACACAGCGGAATTGCTTTGGACACTTTAGCAAAGATACAACGGCCTATAAGGTGCTGCAGTCTCAACTATGGTGGCCAACATTGTTTCATGATGCAGCACGATTTGTTAAGCATTGTGACGAGTGTCAGCTTTAACAACAAAGGTCCCAATTCACAAGGATCAAATGGAGTTGACCCCAATCATTGCACGACAACCCTTTGAAAAATGAGGAATCGACTTTATAGGACCCATCAACCCCACTGCACAATATTCGCAGGCCAAATACATCATTGTGGCCACAAACTACCTAACAAAATGGGCAGAGGAGAGAGCAACACGAAAGAACGATGCTCGAATGACTGCCAAGTTCTTGTGAGAGCAGGTAATCTCACGATTTAGCTACCCCATCTAACTAGTCAGTGACTAGGGCACACACTTCATCAATGAAGTGATAGCGCATCTCCTATCCACCTTCCTAATTATCCATCGGAAATCCTCTCCATACTACCCTCAAGCAAACGGCCAAGCAGAATCCACGAATAATATTCTTGTCAACATCCTAACCAAGGTAGTCTCTGCCTTGCATAGTGACTAGGATAACAAGATGATGGCAGTCTTGTGGGCTTACCACACAGCTTATAAAACGGCTGTCAGCCAGACCCCCTTTAGGTTGACCTATGGAACCGAAGCAATTCTCCCTGTAGAATTCTTTGTGCCTAGCCTGAGAATAGCAATTCATGAACGATGGGAAGGAAAGGAGACATGAACGCAACACCTAGTTGAACTTGAATGCTTCTCGAAGACTCGCCTTCTAGCCACTCATGCGCTCATATGTGAGAAGCCATGACACAAGACCTGGTTTGATAAGCACGTCAAGCAGTGCGACTTCGAACAAGGCAACTTAGTGCTCCTATACTCAGTTAAGAGGCATAAGCAAAAAATGAAGTTTAGAGGTCTTAGACCTTTCAAAGCTCATGCAATTAGCCGAATGGGCAATGTCGAGCTCAAGACTCTAGACGACAAGAAAATAAACTTCTTCAATGGCAGTCGTGTCAAGAAGTACTACCCTCCCACGCATCCTTTGCATGAGCCACCAATGTTGGAACCGCTTGTCAAAGTACGAGTAGCCACAATCACTGAAATCAATGATGAGGATGAGGAAGCTGTAGAGCCCGCATACCTGCACATCACCGTCACTGCCAAGTGAACATGCGCCTTCAATGCCTTGATCAATGAGGGAGCAAACTTCAATGTCTTGACTCATGATCATTAGACCCAGCTTGGCAAACCACCATTACAGCCCACTAATGCCAAATTAAGCCCATATAGGGGCCGCTCATATGCACTTCTCGGCAAGTGCAAAGCTGCCATTTCTATCGAGTCGTCTGAGACTGTACCAATGATCTTCTACGTGTTGCCAAACGCCAAAGACACAGGCACGGAGTCGCTGCTAGGGAGAACCTTCAAAAAGCAAACTCATTGCAACATTGATTATAAGTTGCAGTGCATCCACCTCGCCATAGGCAATGTTCGCATTATTACAACTTTTAGCAAGGGCTGCGCGACCTCATCACAGTCCGTAAGGCCACCGGTAGAAGTATTAGTAGACAAATCTAAGGAGGGGGATAGTGCTCGGCCACCACCCACCAATTCTCAAGAACTGCTACTCATAGCAGCAAAAGCTAAGGCCCAACAACCTAGGTTTCAATGGAAGCCTAAATAGCTGCAACCGCTGCCTAGGAGTCGACACACACATCCTCATAAGACCCAAAACTCTAAACTTAGGAAACCAAGGAACAGTCACAGAAATCGACACATGATCAAGCAAAGATGGATCCCTAAAGCTCTCTTGCATGCACAAGGCTACTATGAGAGAAATGCCTGGATATGGATCCCTAAAGCCCACACGGCCAAAGGCACCACTCGTATGCCGCCCTCAAGCTTGATCACCCCAAGTCCCATAGAACCTCAAAACCATAAGCTGCAACACTTTCCAGATGCACATCCATCAAGCTCATCCACGCACATGCCCAAGAGAGTTGAACAAGCCCATCGGTCCAAATGACAGACATCGTCACATGAGTCATCACCCGCTAGAGCCAATCCAACTATCCTGATCCATTCTGAAGGCAGTAGTCCATCGAACATCGCTGCTACTTCCCCATCCCTAATCCAAGAGGTCCAACCAGCATCAGTTGACCGCCTCCTACACCCCCCCTAGAATGGGTTGGCTAAGCGGATGAATAGAACCATCCAAGAGCGTGTATGCAGTATGCTTAGCCATGCATGCCTACCATAGAGCTTTTGGGCTGAGGCAATTAGTATAGCTGTGCATGTCATAAACAGATCACCCTCTGGTGGTTTGGATTTCCAAGTTGCAGAGGAGGTATGGACTGGAAAACCTCCCTCTTATGCGCATCTCCGTGTCTTTGGATGTGAGGCATTTTGCCATGTGCATAGGGACAAGAGAAGTAAGTTGTATCCCAAGAGTGTCAAATGCATTTTCCTTGGTTATGGGGATGCAGGCGAGATGGGTTACTGTCGCTGGGATCCCCAGGCGCGGAATGTCATCTGCGTTCATGATGTAGTCTTCCATGAAGACAAAATGCATAGGCAGCCTAAGAGAATTATTGAGATCCACAGGGTCATATTTCAGGAGGAGCCGAGAGCTTTCGCACAGCCAGTTGGACAGCCTACAACTGCAGCAGATGCTCATGGTCAGGGTGTTGGATAGGCAGTTGGACAAGCAGCAGAGCCTATCATGAGATGGTTTGCTAGAGACAGACGTCCACCTGATAGATTTCAGCCCTCGATGCATTATGTCTTGGTTACAAATGCAGGAGAGTCTTTCACTTATGATGAGGCTATGCGCAAGGGTGACAGTCACTCCTGGAGAGGGCTATGCAGTCTGAGATAGACTCCTTGCATAAGAATGAGACTTGGGATTTGGTTTCCTTGCCTAAGGGCAAGAAGGCTTTACCATACAAGTGGGTGTACAAGCTGAAAAGTATCCCTGGATACCCCAAGCCAGCATACAAGGCTATATTGGTAGTAAAGGGTTTTAAGCAGGAGCATGGTGTGAACTTTGATGAGGTCTTTTCTCCTGTGGTTAAGATGACCACCCTGCGCTTAGTCTTGGCTTTGGTTGCTCAGCTTGACTTGGATTTATACCAGATGGATGTCAAGACGACTTTCTTACATGGGGACTTGAATGATGAGATTTATATAGAGCAGCCTAAGGGCTTTGCAGAACCTGGCAGGGAGCACCTAGTGTGCAAATTGAAGAAAAGTATTTATGTCTTGAAGCAGGCACCTAGGGAGTGGTATCATAAGTTTGATGCCTTTATGCAGTCATAGGGCTACAGCAGGAGTGCTATGGATCCGTGTCTTTACAGAAAAAAGCCGTGATGGTTCTTTATTGATTTTGGTACTCTATGCGGATGATATGCTGATAGCAGGGAAAGCTCATGATGAGCTAGATGCTCTTAAGGCTCAGCTCAAGAAGAGCTTTGAGATGAAAGATCTGGGACATGCCGCTCACATACTTGGTATGCGCATTAGACGCGACAGGCATCAGGGACTCCTCTACTTGTCATAGAGGGAGTACATTCATAAAGTCCTTGAGCGCTTCTGCATGCAGGACGTAAAGCCTATTGGTTGTCCATTGCCTTCTTATGTGAAGGTATCATACACTGATTGTCTGCTGACAGATGAGCAGAGGGCCGAGATGGCCAAGATTCCCTATGCATCTGCAGTGGGCAATCTTATGTATGCCATGATAGCCACTCGTCCAGATATTGCCTTTGCGGTTGGTGTTGTGGCACGCTATATGGCTATACTTAGCAAGAAGCATTGGGATGCCATGAAGGGTATCATCAGGTACCTGAAGGGCACTGCAGATATGCATATGCTATGGCAGCCAGGATACAGGAGTCATGGGGTACACTGACTCTGATTATGCAGGACATGCAGATAGTATTGTGATTGTTGGAGTTCCCATTTCTAGTCTCTCCCTTTCTTGCTTTTGCTCTCCTGCCATAGCTCTCGAGTCCAACCTTTGATCCGTCGCTCCCTTTCACACACACACACACTCTCTCTCTCTCCCATATACACATATTGTGGATGCTCATTGTTATGGATTATATGTGAAATTAGTACTCTCTCTCATATAGACATACATTTAATTTGATTTACCTCACCCCCCTCCCCTTCTAGCTTGAGAAGAATCCTTCCTAGGATTGAAGGTTAGGAGGTCAAGGGCATTCTGCAATGGGTCTAGGAGTTACCGCCGTAGGAACCAAGTGTAGAAATCGGGGTTGTACTCTAACTAAGCTTCGCGGTCTAGATCAAAAGGTCGAATGTCCATGTGTGTGATGTAAGTGAGAATATCTGTTAGAATGTCACCGAAAGCGACATGGCTAGCAATATGTAGCTCTTCCTCAGTCAATAGGTGATCGAGGTTTGTTGTGCTCTTCCATGGGTTGGCCACGAAGAGTGGTTAACACTCTATACGAGGTTGGTGCGACGTAAATGGGGTCGTACTCCACTGTTTTGATTGCATGGCACTGCTCAGCGTTTGTCATGACTTGGCACCCTTCAACTTCCCATTGCAACCTAAGAGTGTACCAGTGCCTCAAGAACGGGGATTTAGTATCAGCAAGTTTTGATAATTCTGCAATTTCTTGGTCAGTGATGGTAGAAGTGGTTCGCTGATCATATGACGTGATGAGGCCCTGTTTGAGGGCTTGCTCTTTGGAGATCTCGCTACTACTAAGCAATTCAGCAACGGAGTTAGCTTCTTTTGCGAAGGCAAGTTCAAACGTCTCCCAAGAACAAGGCATCATACAAACTTTGGTTGCAAAGGGTTCGAGCAACAGGCCTAAGTCCAAGTGGTCGTAGCTCAGAGCTAGCTCTCTGAAAGTGGTATCTAATCATCTAATGCAATCAACCACGTCATCCCTCGTTAATTTGGCTAGATCTGAGGCCAGTGTCAAAAATGATTTTCGCTCATAGGAGGGTTTAAGACATGGTGGTGGTTGGGGTTTGATAGCACTAGAACCTTTGACAATGAATAGTTGTAATTGCGAGTGTTCTTGAGATCTCTCATCACATAACTGCTCAAAAGCACGTGAGACATACTCACCCCCATTATCTGTCCTTAGGCATTTTAGCCTATACCTAGACTGGTTCTCAACCAATGCAAGCCATGTCTGAAACACAGCCAAGACATCGGATTTCAGCTTAATGGGATAAGCCCAAACTTTCCGTGAAAAATCATCTATGAACGTAACAACACCCATAGACTGACAAGGCATGGGCCCATAGACATCCAAATGTACCAATGCCAAGGGCTCACTCATGCGTGGCCTACCAGACTTCTTATGTGTAGACCTAGTCTACCTGCCATAAAGAGAATGCTCACATGAATCAAAACATGCATAATCAAGGGGCGGTAAGTATTGCAAACCAGAAAGCATTTTCATTCCCTTCAAAGACATATGGCCCAAACGGGCATGCCAAAGAGATACATGTGGGATAGAACCCACAGACAAAACATGATCAAGGGAAGAAACTGATACAATCAAGGGGTAGAGACTGCCAGCCTTGGCACCTCTCGCTATCACAAGTCTGCCACGAGTGATCTTCCATGCAGAGTCTCCAAAACATACATGATATCCTGCATCATCAAGCTGTCCAGCTGACATGAGACTGCATGTCAAAGCAGGTACATGACGTACATCCTGCATAACAAAACTGATGCCAGAAGGAAACTACAGCCTAACATCACCAATGCCCACAATATCAAGAGAGCTATCATCACCCAAGTGCATAGAACCCGAAACAATACGGTATGAATGAAACCACTCTCGGCAAGGTGTCACATGAAAGGACGCACCTGAGTCCAAGAGCCAATACTGTGCATACATAGAGTGTATCTCTGTCATCTGCAAAGCACTAGAAGAAGCTCCTAGGATATAATCATCATCATCAACATTCTCAAGCTACATAACATTGATCTCTTCAATTTTAACACTAGACTTTGCAGGTACTATGCTGCGATCAGAAGACTTATCCTGAACTTTGTCTTTCCCCTTATCTTTGCGCCTTTCATTACGTAATTCATGGCATTGTGGCCTAATATGGCCCTTTTTCCCACAATGGTGGCAAGTAACATCAGCATTCCTGCCACGGGATTTGCTATGTGACTTCCCATGAGACTTGGACCGAGATTTCTGAGAATCCCGTCCACGGCCACTACCACTACCATGCTTTCCATATCCATCATTCCTGCTTCTAACTGTCATAGCATGAGACACATAAGAGGTATCCAAATTCTTACAGTTAACCTCTTCCTGCAAAAGAGCACTCTCAACATCAGATAATTTCAAGGTAGCAGTAGAGGCACATAATGCAGTGCGGAATACATCCCATGACTCATTAAGAGTACCAAGCAAGAAAAGAGGAGTGACATCCTCTGCAAAAGTGATGTCCTGCAAAGTCAAGTTCTTGAGTATAGCATGGAACTGGCTCAAGTGAGCAAACGTAGTCACATTCTCCTTCATGTGCAAATCCATAAGTTGCTTCAGCCAATACATCTGACTCGTTGGACTTTTCTTGTCATAGAGATTTTTGATATTTTCCCACAATTTCCATGCACTCTGTTCTTTCTCAAAGACATTATACTGAACCTGTTCTGTGAGAGATAATACAATAGTGGACTTGCATAACTCATCAAGCTCAAGCCATTCCTCATTTGGCATAGTTGCAGGCGGATGCCCGCTTAACATCAAAGGTTTGATTTGCGATTTCTGCACCAACACCTGCCAAATCTGACTCTTCCAATAAGAGTAATTGTACCATCAAGCTTAGTGATGTTGAAAATAGCATGATCAATGGACGAACTCGCCATAATGCAGGGTGGAAGACTTTAGACAGTTCAAAACTGCTTGCTGTTTACTGCAGAAAATGACCAAAAAATCACCAAAATCGAGGAAAAATGGCAAAGAAAGTGGAACCAAAGTTGCTACCCACCAAGTAGTAGTGAAAATACATCATTTTAGAGTGTTTCAGCATAAAAAATCCATGTCAGTCCATACATATATGCTTGCTGTAATAAATTTCAAATTTTAGTAAAAGAGAGCTAACAGTGCCAAAAGCGGATCCCAAGGCAATCAAATACTGCCAAGACCAAAGCCAGCATCATGCAGGCATAGCATAAGCATATGACGGCCGATAAGCATGAATCCAACACCCAAGTATGTCATACAAACATCTGCCAGTGAGTAGACACACCCCCCAGGCAACAGGGCAAAGTGTTCCTGCCACTACCAAAACTTGACACAAGTAGGTGTCAGTTCACAAAGATACGGATCCAAAACTGAGACTTAGCTCATAAGCATATAGTGAACCAAGACATATGATGTATCATCCCAAAAGGTAAGAAGTCCCAAAGTCTCAAGTGTCTGTAACTGCTCAATAGCATGTAACGGCTCAATGTATAAAAGTGCCACCTGCTCAATGTCTGATAAGCATTCAAGAATGCTCCCATTGGCACAAAAGCCATATGTATGAGCTCAAGAGCTCAAGCCAAGGCAAGACACAGTGCCAATGACATAAGTCCAAGACAATACATCAATAGTACATCCCGAACATGTAGGCGGTAGAGCATCCGTATGTAGCATCCATAAGCATGTAAGACATCAAGTACATCCCAAGATACAACTCTGGCAAGCCAATAAATAGCTCAAGCAAGCTCTGAAAATCCAAGGTCAAGCCAAGACCGAGCTCCAATAGCAATAGGCTCCAAACAATGTAACTAGCATGTAGTAATGGCATAGGCTAAGCATGTCAAGACTGGTCAGACATAAGCAACATACATGCCATAAGTACATCCAAGATGAAGCATCCAAATGCTTTGCAAAGCGAGCTCAAGCTCAACCAAAGATCCCAAATCAAAACCAAGCTCTATGTCGAGCCCCAAGTGTCAATACATCACCATATATGTCTGAAACATAGCCCGAAAAGCATAGATATAAGTATACATGAGTAAAATGACTTCAGTCCAACTGTGTATAGCAATGATTTACTGTTCAAAACTGAGAATTTCAGCACCAAAATCAGCTCCAAATGGTTGCCAAACAATAGGCATACATTCCCCTAACATCCGAGCATCAAACGGGACCAACCGGGCATCAAATGACAATGCCAAACAAGATGTAGCATCAAATGTCAGTGTAACACTGTCATAAAATGCCTATGGACTATTATGATAGTCCCAAAAAGAGTGTTAAATCAGTCCAAATGCTATGCCAACACATCAACCATCAAAACCAAGCATCAAAGCATGTTCATATGCCCGAAATGGAGCCTTTCCAAGTGCCAATGGAGCGGGAGAGCTGCTGTTGTGACTGTCAATGCTGAAGACACATATGGGAGGGCTGCGTGATTTTGCCAACTGTAAATGCTGGTCTTGGGACTGCAAAAAATGGTGGCCAAGCTTCGGAGGGGTCCGGTTAAAGCCAAGGAAGGCCTCAAACAAGCTCCAGCAAGTCTTGTTCAAAGGCAAGTGAGATATGAAGCAAGGGAGCTTCAATGGTGGCTTCTCCAATCTTGTTTATAACCTGTGAGACCTGAGAACTGAAGTAAACCCTGAAGAAAATGATCAAATACCTTTGATGTAATGCCCTGAAGGTACCCAACAATGCCAGGAAGATGCTCGGGAAGCTGGGGAGTGACGGGAGCTCGAAGGAGTCGGATATGGCTGCCGGGAATGAGACCCAATGCAAGTAGGGAGTCGATGGGATGTTGAGAATGCCACGAACCAAGATCAAGAGTCGGAAAGCAAAGCTCTGATACCAGTTGAAAGGGAGCGATGGATCGAAGGTTGGACTCGAGAGCTATGGCAGGAGAGCAAAAGCAAGAAAGGGAGAGACTAGAAATGGGAACTCCGACAATCACAATGTGTGACCGGGCCTTCCTTTATTCAAACTGTCACTAAAAGAATAAAGAATAAAGTGACGGTGACAGGCGTCCGCCACCTGTAGTGTGCAGTGGCGGTGACTATTAGTGTAGTAAAACACGGGCGGTTAGGCAGAGGCACCATTACCCCCAACATTGTATGTGTGTGTGTATGTGTGTGTGTGTTTTTAGGATATGTATGTACACACACACACACATGCATAGAGAATGATCGTAACATCCTTGACTGTGGGAAGATACATTTGAAAAATCAATAATTCATGGAATTGCAAGATTGCCTTTCGAGTGTTTGATCACATGTTGCTTTGATTTAGTCATATGAGATCTCTTTTCATGACTATGTTTGTGTGTGTGTGGGTTGGGGGGAGGTGGGGGGGGGTTCTAATATCCCCCAAATTTGGTGAGATACATTTGAACATTCAATAATTCATCTAATCACAAAATTGCTTGTCAAATGTTTGATGGCATTTTGCTTTGACTAAGTTATATGGGATGTCTTTTGATATTTGCTTAATAATCCTTACTTGTCTCCCTGAAGACTTTTTAACCCTTTTATTTGGGAAATGTTTCTCTTGTCATCTATCATCGGAGTCGGTCCAAACACAATACTAGTGAGTCTCCCAATTCCCATTTTTTGAATACTAAAAAGGTGGCACCTGGATAACATGCCCATAACTTTCTCAAAACCATATGATGTGACCTATCATTGGAAAGTGTTTGAAAAATGGAATCTATTGAGCTATAGAGTGCTCGATTTGGAGTTATAGTGTTCAAGTTATGACAAATCCAAAGATTTAACCACGTGTCCCAAACTTATGGGAAATTCCCATATTCCCCAATATGGTGTATAATGGAGAGCAATGTGGTAGATAAGGAGAGTTTGAAAAAATAGAAAGGTAGGAAACATGTGAAACTATGTTGAAGCAACCTAGTGTTCCTTGCGGGTGAAGCGTGCAAGGAATGATTTTACATCAAAGATGTACAAGGGGATTTAACCCACTCAAAAGGATCATTCTCTCTTGGCAAGCTACCTATAGGCAATCTTGAAAACATGATTTTAAGATATGTAAGAGAGACTACTTAGGAGTCTTCAAGGTTTTATCTAAAGAAACATTTTGTGATTCGATTGTGTTTTCTCGAGTAATCATAATCAATTCAAGACAAAGCAAGAAGCAATCAATAGCTTCAATGGTCAGATCACATTAGATTAAAGAATCAAGTAATTAGCTCCTTCAATGATGACTCCCCTCCCCCCTCTTTTTTCCCCAAAATGCTTAGAAGCATGCTTTTAATTAATATAAAGCACCCCCTCCCTCCTGTGCCCCCTCTTTTGGCCCTGATATGCACAACATATTCTAACTACAATAGCACAAGACCAAAAGAAGCTGCCTAGTCTACTGACTAGAGGAGACCCTACCACCATCCTTGCCGATGCTGCTTGAGCCACGAGTACTGAGGTTGATATAAACCCTTGCATGGAGACAACCAATGTGTTTCCACCAAATGACCAAATCCCATGATACCATAGCCTAGGTTTGAATAGATCATTATCTTTTAAAGTGAGTTAATATTATTTTGAAAATGATATGCTCATGCGATTAAGAAATACATTTCTAAGTTCTTCCAATAGCATGCTTACTTTGTGATAAATACGTTGAGGTAGACTGTGCGGTCAGTCAGAGTGAGTGGCCACATTCAATAAAAGTCACTTAGCATTGAGGGCATGAGATAGGTAGCAAATGTAGCCCAACTCTAATGTGCAATCCAAAAAAGTATTGCACTTGGTGAGGTTTATGAGCTAGCTCATCACCTTGCTAGCTACTAGAACAAAATGTAAGGTTCCTTAAGGTGTGTTAAGTTAGGGATTGGAAGGGTAGATTCTATATACTTGTAGATTGTTTTGCCAATTGGATTGACGTGCTTTATGTCAATGAAAAGTTAATTATTTGCCAGTGAAAAAAATTGTGGATTGATTGATTGATGCATTGTGCTTAAAGGAATCGTGTTACAAACCCTTATGTAAGAGATTCATTAAGACAACTATTTGTATATGTCAAAACAATGTGGTAGTATAAATTGTTTAGACAACTAAACATTGTTGGGTGAGTGGATGGAAAACAGGTGGATAGAGATCCCAATGACTACATCCTATGGGTATTGGGTGGCTATCCCACTTAAACTCATAGAACATTTGGTAGGGTTTGAGATGTTGAGCTAACCTCATATTAGGGGAACAATGTGTACTTATGCTATGGTAGAGGGGTCGAGCTTGGTCCCCCTCAAATCACACTCTCTATGAACCAACTCTAAGATTAGTTCATTAGGTTGACATGCCATCTGGCTCCAAGGGTATACTGCAAACTTGATAGGTTGCTTTAGGTTATAACCATGTTCCTTCTACAAGTAGAGCCTAGATCAGCCATCAATCATTTAGACAATCCAAGACAAGTCATGGTGACAGATGGTTGGTCTCATGGATTTAGTCGGCTATTAAAAATTTACCTGTTGGTTTCTAGATTGGGTAACTTATAAGGATTCACTCTTAATGATTGCAATTTGCAATCATCTATTGAATATGTAGTCAAACACTGATTATTTCAAGCAAACCCTCACAAAAGGAGCATTAAAATCTTGAAAACATTAACATTTTCCTTGCATCGAAAGTGAATCATAGTTGGCAAGCGGGGACCTTAGGTTGATGGTGAAAGTCAATCAAGTTTGTCAAGCAAACAAGCGATTTCTATGAATCATACAACAATGTCTCTCATTGTCAATGGTGTTTCCATTAACAATTTTTAATGCAAAAATTAAATGACACATATACAAATGAGCTAATAACATGTTCTATAGATAGCTAAGCAAAAGTCCTCAAGATTTATTTCTACTTGCAATTAAAATTAAATGACATACATACAAATGAGCTAATAACATGTTCTATAGATAGCTAGGCAAAAGTCCTCGAGATTTATTTCTACTTGCAATTAAAAATTGTTAAACTTAAATAAGCAAATTTGAATTCTTTGATTTGGTGGTTGGGTAGAACAAAAAACAAGATAAGGTGATGGTATTAAAATGGCATGTGACAATACATGTAGACTATGAGTGTGTATAAGGATATATGTCAAGGCCTAATTAAAAGGTGTATTTGGTAAGAATGTAAGAAAGGTGAATGTAAGGAAACATCACTTGTGCTATGGCGGGCCAAGACTATTCTAATGGGGTCAATGTTGTCATAGCCTAGTGGTTTTGAGTGTGGGTTGAGTATTGTCGATACATGAGTTCAAACCTTGAGTTTTTCTTCTCGAAGGCACAACACATTTCGCATCCAACAACATTCTAATAGGATTGTAGTCCAAGTTGTTAGAGGATGGGTTGAGTTCAACAAGTGTGCGGGCTCAGACCCTACCTAGGTTGTGCCCGTGTGAGGGGCAGAGAGACAAGCAAGCCAATAGTGTGCTCTTAAGCTAATTGTTGGTGTGGGTTAGTCTGCATGAAATGCAAGGCACTCCACGAGTTTGGAGTCTCTTCTTTACACCCTGGGTTTCTCTTCCCCAAAAGCACAACCTGTTTCACGTCCAGAAACATGCTAGTATGGTTGTAACCCAAGTTGTTTGAGGATGGGTTGAGTTCAATGAGTGTACACACTTAGACACCACCTAGGTTGTGCCCATGAGGGTAGAGAGATAGGCCAATCAATGGTGTGCTCTTAGGTTAATTGTTGATGTGGGTTAGTCTGCATGAAACAGAAGGCACTCCACGAGTCTAGATTCTCTTCTTTACACTCGGGTTTCTCTTCCCCGAAAGCATAACTTGCTCTCTGTCCAAAAAGATATGCTAATATGGTTGTAGCCCAAGTTGTTTAAAAATTGGTTGAGTTCAAGAGGTGTGCGGGCTTAGACCCCACCTAGGTTGCACCCATAAGGGGCAAAAAGAAGAGAGTCAATCGTGTGCTCTAAGTTAGCTGTTGATGTAGCTGAGTCTGCGTGAAACGCAAGGCATTCCGTGAGTCTGGAGTCTCTTCTTTACCTCTTGATGGGATGATGGTGGTGATAATGATGTTGCGTGACAGGAGCCCTTTCCTCCGTGCCTATTCTTGTCACAGACGACTAAAGCTAAAGCAAAACGAGGTAAAGCCTAAGTCTCCCTTTCTCTCTCCCACGCAGTCAATCAATCAACCCCATCGAATCAGTCTCAATTATCTTCACCGGTGCGGTGCCATCGCTTTCCTGCCACAGTTTCTTATTTGAGGAATCAGCCACGGTGCAGGGATAAGATTCCATGGTTCTGATCGTCGGATGCAGATGTATCTCTGCACATGAATTGGTGGGGGACACTCTCAAGATCTCGTTTGCAACCATTTGGTCTGCTTTTTCTAGAGGCTTGATATTGTATCCCTTCTGTGGGCCTTTGACCCATCCCACCAGTACATACTCCTGAGAAACACTGCATTTAGATTGGAGGATAATCCTCCTGTACGGCCCATCAGCATTAATCTTCATACAGTTACACAGTTCACATTTGGCATTGGTTGCGATTCTTGTATGATATCCGATCCGGCATCAATTGCATCTCGGGTACACCCATCCAAATTCAGATACAGCGCATGCTTCATGGGTGCAACTGCGAATCGCATACATCACACACTCCATCGGTGGAGTCTGCACTAGGTATCTTTTGAGTCTATAGCTGTGGCTTGGAGCTGGATCCCCCTCCACAGGGGGAAAGGCCAACAGGACCCCACCATGGGGCCTTTGCCCAATCTTATATACTACTCCTCCATCTCCACTAGAAGATTACAAGTGATTGCAGAGTATCTAGATGGGGATGATGAGCTGCCGGTTATTGCAGCGAAGTGCCTTGAACTTGTTCCAGCCTTGCACAACAGATTCAGTTACACAACCAATGGGCTGATGTTTGCCTGCATCGTAGATAAGTCCTTCAGATTTTATGGAATCATGGATGAGGCCCTGGCCAGATCCAAGGCTCTGTCCTTCTTGGAGCAACTTCGGCAAGAATTTAACATGTTGTCATCAGCTCGTGGACTGCCAGTAGATGACATCTACTATGAACCACATTGCCTAGACAATGATTTCGATCCGATTTTTAGACGCCTCATCACACCACATGTGGGGATTCCACAGAAAGAAAAGGAGCGTATGGAAGAAGAGTCAGATGCCCAATGTGCAGGTGAAGGGGATGAGATTGGTTTCTTAGGGGCTCCTACATATGGTGAATATGATCACTCGGAAAATGTGGAGAGTCATGCGGGTTCTCGCTCTCCATCTACACCCTTGATTGGTAAGACCAACAGCAACAAATTTAAGCAGAAAAAAGGCAAAGATCAAACAAGGGATACAGTGGACATTAACAAAAACAAGTCAGCTGACAAGGTTCATAGACTGGAGATTATGTCAGATAGTAATCAACAATTGTCGAACCCACAAATGCAGAAACTGGCAAGCATGAAGAAGCGGGGCCAACAGCTGGCACGGCGGATGTGGTGGAGGAATGTGAAGCTTGTCCTTACTTTGGATGCCTTCATCTGTGTGATCCTATTTGGCATTTGGCTTGTAGTTTGTAAGGGCTTTTCCTGCATGCAGAAAACGAGTAATTAGTGTTGGCTTGATTTTTCTTTGACATATCCTCAATGGAGAAAGTGCTGCTGAGACTTCCAAGATGCCTCTTTTTGGCATGCAAGTGCCTCATTGGAAGGACAGTTTGCTAACAAGAGATGTGGAGAGATTCAGAAATGACAGATAATCTACTGGATTCTGAACGTTGGAGGCCTGCTTCTGCACAATTTCAGGGTTCTTCAGGTTTTTCTTTTGTAATGGTGCAGATATCTGAAAAGTTTTGTAGAAAGTTGCACAAATATAGGATAGGCACATGGTTGTATAATTTTGATTTAGAAATTGTGGTATTCCAGTTTTACAGGCAAAGGCTATCTAAGTCCTCTAAATTTGTCAAGTGTTTATTTTCATTCAGCCCTTGCAGTTATGTTGTGTTCAAAGACAACTCAGTTGTGAAGGTAATACTCTTATCAGGTGGGGAAAGTTGTTATTATATAATGTCTGTTCTTGTTAAGGCCAAATAGAACAAGTCACCCCTTGGATAAATGGATCTAAAAAAGACATTTGCTCCCTCCTTGGATAAAGGACCATGCAGATCAACATATGAATAAGTCACACAAGTGGCTGATGGCATGGCTGAAAATAAGAGGCTATTTCTTTGGCATAGTTTAGGATGTGGCATTAAATAGCTTTTTGCTTAATAATGTTGTTATGGAGGACATAACACGTTTAGTTTGTCACTGCCGAGAAAGTCCCAAGTTTACTGGATAGGTGGTCAAGCCAACCGCATGATTTTCAATTATCTTTGGAAGACATTGTTGTCTTTATGGCAGGTTCCCAAGGTGAGATGTCAGGCATGGCTGAGCCTTCCTTTGCAAACCCTCTACTGATGGGTGCTGAGATCTATTAATGCAAATTTTATGGTGCATTGAGTGACCATGTGGATGCTAGACCATGTGATTTTGGACATGGATGATCAGCATGTTTGGGCCCCTGTGCATTTTCAGAGAACAAATGTTATTTGCAGCTATTATTTGTAGACCCTCTTCTGCAGATCGTTTGTCCAGAAAATGCCCAATGCTTGAGAAATAGAAGGGTTTGCTTTAGATTCTGTCCACATAAATAAAAGGACGCAAGCCAGCAAGATATTGGAAGCTGTAGAAACCAAGTAGAATCAGATTTGTACTGTCTTAATGCATTAGAATCTATGGGGTATGCAGTGGAGAAATGGACCATTGGTGCGATCCCCAAAAAACTGTCAGAACTTTTCCCAACCAGGAACATTTCATAGACCACACTTTATTCAATAATTGCATTTATGCCTCCAATGCATGCTTTTAAAGCTCCCCTCAGGTAACAAATACATGCCCCCAGTACAAGGTACAAATCCTGGTATGCATCTCGTGGATGTTGATGTCAGTGGATTTCATTATGCCAACAAAAAAATGTCAAAAATATTGTAGATGAGGATGGCATGGAGTCGAAGACCATGCAGAGTATATAAAGAACAATATCCCAGCTTGTATGAATCAGCTATATATGCATCCAAATTCATGCACAGATTGTACAATGCATATGCTGAGTTAGAGAATGGTCCTTATTCAGGGATATAGACTTCATATTCAGCTATCTGTATTGTGCATGCTTGGGCTGGAATGGATGGCTTGATATAGTCTATATGCTGGCAACATGGTGATTTATCAGGGTAATTGCATTACATACACATAAGTAACAAGCATGTGAGGCCTAAAGTGACCCTCAATGGTAACGCATGCCACATCCGAGTATAACAAGGTCTGGGTGGCAGTGCCGCTACTGGGCTTTCTTTGCCATAGTTGGGAGAAGGCAATGTATATTAGGCAGTGGTCCATGTAAATGTGTTTTATGGTAGGTTTGAACATTTTAGTGGTCCTTGAGTGTAGTGGCATGCTCACTTTGTTTGTAAAATGATGGAAAGTGAATGCAATGCAGCTGTGGTGCATTTTTGCAAGCAAAGGGAAACTGTCATGTTGTGTGAAATTGGGAAGTACCATGGCCAATTGGAGGATGGTCCATACATTCATTAGCAATGCATTCCTATATTTTATTAGTGACCTTTTTCAATTGAAGTTGTATGTAATAAAAGAGGTGGTGTTTTTGCTTTCCTTTGTTGTTACCTTTGTTATTCTTAGTTCCATGCCTTGTCATTCTTAAGCATGTGAGTCCATAAAAGTTGGTCCATCAGTCTTTCCTCCATTCTCAATTTGCAAGCATGGCTCAAATAGGGAAGCAATAGATAGGTTCATAGTCAATTTAGGCTAATGTACTATCTTGAGAAGAGCTTAGGAGATGGAGGAATAAACTTTGCCTCATTGGAGAGGCTTTTTTTCCCCCCCACCTCCATAGATCAAAATAAGGTAATTGAAAGCCCCAATCATGTGACTAGAGATTTCATAGATGAAGAGGATGTTTGGTTGTCTTTAGTCATGCTTGTCGAAATCTAGGGAGTGAGGACAAGGACGATGGAGTCATTGCCATAGAAATATAAGAAGACACTAGTGTGGAAAACATGTTGCAAGCAAAGTGTGAGGCCTCAAAATTATAATGCTCAATGATAAAACAAAATTATGTCAATAAATGTTTAAAGCAAAAGAGGTCTGCAAGAATCTCAAATTAGAACCACGGATGATCATGAGGCAAAAAGCCATCCTCTCTATGTAGGGTGTAGCTCCTCATTCTCCCCTAAGAATCATAGTCAAACACAAGCTTTGACTCCTGCACAATATAGTAGAACAAGAAGAAGATTGGACTTATTACTAGTTTCTTGAGGGACCCCAAAATGATGGAGCTCAAACTACCCAACTACCCTCAAGTAGACACACTTTCACTCTTAAGTTTCCCTCTCATATAAACAAAAGAACAAATTTATTAGTCTTAATGTCGAATCTTGAGTATCATCTAATGCTTTTCCTCCTTTGCCTTTAAAATCTTATATATTTTTAGGTTCTTTAAAAAGATAAGTATTTAATGTTTATATTTTTCTTGTTTTTAAATATATTTTTCCTCTTTCTCTAAGGCTAGTCTTCTTGCAAGGACACCATGTTTGTCTCAATGATACAATGGACAAGCTTGATAGGTTTTTGAATTTATTGTCCTTATTATCTTCTAATTGTTTTTTTATTCTAATTCTTCATCACATCACTACTTTCAAGGACCTTGCCTTTATACACTTATATTGGACTTGCCTTTTTAATAACACACTCTCAAAAGAAAGTAAAAATGAAATTTGTGTTTTTAACCATTCATATACATAAAATTTTATGACCCAAGATAAAGCTTCAAATGCTCACAATTTTTTATCCACAACAATTGCTACAGTCACAGGAATAATAAAAACTCCTAATATAAATTGTTTGATATCTGTTGAAGGCCAACATTTGCCTATGGGAATAATTCTATACCTATCACCATCATTTTTTAATTAAAAGAAATCTTTTTCCACCAAAAGATCCTAATATCCTAACAAAGCATTCAAATGAATATCCAAAAACTAATTGTACAATGCTATTAAGCATTACAATTTCCCATTCTTTAGTTGTTAGATTGATGAAAAGGAAACAAGTATTGCATACACAAAATACTAAAATTAGAATAAATGTGAAATGCATACACAAAATCCTAAAATTAGAATACATGTGAAGAGAGAACATCACAAGGATGGGTTCAATCATCCCCATAAAAATGAGTGGTACAACTACTCGTTCTCTTTCAAATATAATCTCACTAGTATAAATCTTTTTTCCTCTTTGAGACCCCTTTGTGGTTTTCGAATCACAATCAAAGTGAGTTTTCGTGAACTTTCAATGCAAATCTGAACTTGCAATCACATTATTATGATACATGCTACGAAAACAAGATGCTTTTTGTTCATTTATTTTTGTGGATTTTTATTTATTTGTTTGGCATAGTGTTGTGTGTGATATTAGTCACATTATGCTTGGTAGATAGGTAGGAAAGAACTAACGTATTTTGTGTTTTGGTGAGTATATTATTAGACAGAGTTAAGGGGATTAATTATTTAGAGTGGAGTATAATTTAATGCACACGGATTAATTCTTTTCATATGCTTCATTAGTGCAAAGTTATTGTGCTTTTGGGTGCTCTCTAGCGTGAAGATATTGTATGTGTATATGTGCAATTTATTTATGTGGTTGTAATGTTTGTGCAAGGCCTAAATAAATCTAGACTATTATTTTTGTTACCCTTAGAATAGATTTATTAGATGGGGGTTGGAAATTAATAGGCTAAAATCATGGTCTTCAAGAAAAAAGGAAAGAAGCCTAAAATGATACTTTTTAAATGTATTTTGAGCACAAAAAGATAATGCAAATCCATAAATACATGCATGGGGGAGGTATACACCCATGCATGGGGGGAGATTGTAGCCAATGTTTGTGTCATGCACTCTTTCTTTATTTTCTCTCTTCTTTTAATCTTTGAGTTCTCTCAAATTTCTTGTGATTAAGGTCATTGTATGGTGGACTACAACATTGGTATCGAAGAGAGGTGTTTGGTCCGTGCATTAGAGGGAGGTGTTTGGTTGATGCATCAACATCATAGTGGAGGCATATATCCATCATTGGAAGTAATATTATCTTCATCATCAATGGTTCGAGTTAGAAAGGCTTTGTAGCATTATCTCACATGTTGTATTTTTCTAATTGTGTGTGTGAAAGGCTTATTTAAGAGATTTTTTATTACTTTCCACCTTAACAAAACCACATAACTTGCAAACAAGCACTCATTTAAGCGGATTTGAAGTTGAATATGGTTTTGACTTAGAGGATTAAAAAAAAAAATCAAAGAGCAATGATCTAAAGGTGCCATCTTATTGAGCGCCCAAGACCACCATTTGCCGATCCCTCCTCGCTGTTGAAAAAGGGGGGGAGGGGGGCTCAATAAAACCCCTCCTCAATACTCCTTTATTAGGCTCTTCTTATTCCTTCACACCATAATCCCCTCTTAAAGGACATCATTACCTTAGCCTCTACGTTAGTGAAAGTCTTCTCAGCAACAAAGGGATTAACAATTCTTCATGCAAGACTATATCTTTACTCTCAAGAACTTGTTCATGTGTAGGATTATCATTTAATTCTATAGGATCTATGTTGTCAAAAATCTTGTTTTTGCGGAAGTAATTACTATTTTCAAAGATGTCAGGACCTTCCAATAATATGGACAAAGCTAATTATTGGGGATTAAAGACTGCATATGCCTAATCACCTATTTTTACTTGTACTTACTGTCCACACACATGTACATTGTAGGTGGTAGCTGCCCGTCATTATCACTTTATTCTTTATTCTTTACACGACAATAAAATTAAGGAAAGGCAAGTTACACATTGTCACTATCACAGTTTCCACATTCCGTCTTGCTCTCTCTTGCTTGAACCTCCATAACTTTTGCTTCTTTCTTGCTTTTACCAATGCTTCCATTCCTTTTTCAACTTCCAATTGGTATTAGAGTGGGCATTCAAGGAGCTTCATTGACATTGCATTTAGCTTGGGAAGAGAGCTTGACTTACAACTTTTATGGTAGCCCCATTTCAATCCATGTGAGGTATGCATTGGCCTTCCCACCTTCAATACTTGTTCCGCTAGTTGAGGAGCTTCCTAGGCCTTGGTTGAGCCTTGAAGAGTGCTTACTAAGCTAGTTGAGGAGCTTCCTAGGGCTTAGTTGAGCATGCTATAGAAGCCGTGGGACAACTATGGCACCTTGATAGCACTTTTATATTTTGGCCATAACTTTTGCATATGATATCGGATTGAGGTATTCTATAGCTCAAAACTAAGAGCACAAGGAAAACTACAAATCTTAGTAATAATAAAGTTGATTTCATGTAGTTTTTAGTTCTACATTTTACATAGAACAAAAAAGTGCTAAATTGGACATCAAGCATTTATAGTTAATATCTATGTATTAAATACATATATGACATTCGAATATTCTACAGGATACTTGGCATTCTTATTTATACTTAGATGTGCTTATGTTAAGCTCTACATCTTGGATTTGAGCTCAATTTGTTGCACTTGGACAGTGGCTATTTGCTCCAATGATTTCCACAGTTAACCCCAATTCGAGACATAGAAAAAGATGTCTAAGTCCAAGAAAACTCCAAATGTGGACACAAAGGAAGAAGTAGGAAGGGAAACAGCCAAAAGCGCAAGGGCAGCCTCAAAAGCTAAGTCAAAGGCAAATGAACATTTTTTAAATGTAGGGCACCCCTAAAACTCTTGTAGAAGAGCGCCAAGCTTCCTCTTGTGCAAATTGTAAAAGGTAGAAGGGCATAGGTAAAGAGAAAGGGCAACTAGAAGGGAATATGAAAAGAGGACCTTGCCACAATGGTCGGTTATGTAAAAAAGGGGATGGGTGCCCAAAGGGATAAGGGTTTTGTATTTAAACTCAAAAAGTGAATGAGAAGCTCATTCTTTGGTGTGTGGCTAAAGTTGACTCTTCTTCTTCCCTTCTTCTCTCCTTCTTGATTACTTGTGTGTGCTTGAGAGAGGGAGTGTGAGAGCGCGACGGAGTGAATGTGTGAGGGTGAGGGATCTTGGAGAAGAAGCTCTCCATCATCTCCTCTCTTCTTCTTCTCTTCTCTTCTCTTCTCTTGTCTCGCATGTGGCTATGGAGGATGGAGCTTGGAGGTGGAGGCTTGAGCTTGCATAATGAATCATGGAGCTACCAACTTGCTTGAAGGAGGAGGCTACTCATTTGGGCATCAAGGTAAGCTCACTACACCCCGGTAGGATAGAAGGTGTGTCGATTAGGTAAGAGATAGCCATTTGTGCTTGCTTGAAACACTTGAAGCAATAAGCGGTTCGTGGGTCTTGACAGTTGAGCATGAGCTCCCTCTACATTTTGATTTTGTTTTGTTGGGGGACCAACGGATTCAAGCTTGAGCACTTGCATGCCCCAAATCGAGCAATGAAGTAAGGGGTTCATCCCCGAACTGGAACTTGAGATAGGTAGGAGATTTTGGGGTTTTAATCTTCACAACAAGTAAGTATTTTGATTTTTTGATGATTAGGCAAGTAAGAGAAATCATTTCAATATTTGGGAACTTTTGATTTTTGTTGCATTTAGAGTAGGATAGGATCGAGAAATTGAAGGGAAAAGCTTTAGGGTTGTTGTTGTAAAAGTGGCCCAAACAGGGCACAAAACAAGGAAAAATGGGAAAAAGAGCACTTAGATGTATTAATGTCGCAAGGGGAGTGATTGGAGAGGTCAAGACTTAGTTGGGCAAGGGTTTAAAACTCAAGAGGTCGAGGGAGAGCTCATTTGGAATAGTAGCATTGAGAGAGAGAGAGAGAGAGAGAGAGAGAGAGAGAGAGAGAGAGAGAGAGAGAGAGAGAGAGAGAGAGAGAGAGAGAGAGAGAGAGAGAGAGAGAGAGAGAGAGAGACCAAACCTTTGCAGCAGATCGATCGATACATTTTGGAGGTTTTTGAGCACCTTAGGTACATGCAAACCTTGATCTTTGTCCATCGATCTATTCTGGAAGTCCCTATAACCTAGGATGCTAGGAATCGATTGACTTGAACCAAAATCCTCGCCCTTGCCAACATGTGCCATTGCACTCACCCTATCCGAGTCCCAGACTCAGACGGACACTATGGGGTGAGCCCTAGAATTGGCCCTCGATCATTCGTCCTAGTCACATTCAAACCCTTCACTTGGCCATTTGACCCAGCCAATTCAGCCTAACTACCATTCAACCCACTCGACCTTGCCCACTCGGACCACCATATTCAGCTTGTCATCGGAATAGGATGATTGGGCACTTGACTCACCTTGCCACATGGCATTTGGATGGCCTTACATCACCTTGCCACATGGCATTCGGATGGCCTTACGTTTGGCCCTTGGACACTCGGCCCTCAAATTTGGCCTTGATATCATTCGGCCCTAGGCCACTCAGACGGGTTAAATCTGACACTCGAACCCTACAATTCTGATCAACTGGGTCGAATCTAGAATTTGTTAGATACATTTGTTGATCCTCACTGACTTGAAGCATAATTGTACAAACCTTGGAGAGCGATACACATGAATAGAACACCTTTCTGGCACAAGAAATGAGAGAACCAATGAATTACAAACCTAGAAGTAACGCCAGCCAACCTACTAGCTGTCCACCCCGCTAAGAGCGCCAAATTGAACCTAGACCCTAAGTTGGACCTTGACTGAGCGGAAAGAGGCAGCGCAGACCATAGAGACTAGTGGGAGCGGCCAGAGAGACCAAGCTTTAACCCCTATTAGGCCAAGAACGTAGACATGAGTGCTAAAGCTGCTTTTACCATTCTACATTGCACCCCATATTATTTTTCCAGTAAAAAATCCCTATTGTTGCTAAGTCCTTATACAAGTACCAGTCGAATGATGATCCCTACAACTTCATAGAGTAGTTTGAGTAGGTTTGTGAGGCCAACGGCTTCACTGATCTCACTCAGTGCTCGCAAGCCTTCAGCCTATGCTTAGGCGATAAGGGAAAGACTTGGTACACCAACTTACTTTCAATATGCCACAGAATGTAACAATTTCAACCATCTCAATGACATCTTCATTAAGAGATTCTCTAAGGCTGGGTACTTAGAAAATATGATTGTATGGCTCATGAACGTGAAGTAGAGAGATAAGAAAGATATCATGGATTATGTGACCCATGTGAAAAGTCTCTTTTAAGAGAATCTGGACAAACGAACGACCCACGGAAAGAGCGGTGTCCACCGTCTTTATCAATGGAAAGCATGGGTCAATGACCATTTGACATTCTGCATCCTGGAGTCTAGTCATATTCTCTCGAGTAGGAGATGCATGGAGAGCTCGAAATTTGTAGTAAAGAGCTCTACAAGGCCTTGGTAGGCAACTCAAGCTTGCAAGGAGACACACTTACTAGGGTCTTTGAAGCGCCATAAGAGTGGATGACCAGCTCAAGGAGAGGAGCTCTAGGAGCTCACGCCGCGATGAGACTATAGCTCCAGAACCTCGGAAAGGAAAACTACATCTAGCAAACAGTTGGTTCCAAGTAGCCAGGATAAGGGAAAGAATACTAGCCAAAACTTGGAGGTAGCAGAGATGAAGATGGAGCTAGTGAGACTACAAGAGATAACGAGGAGACCTATGCACCCACACGTCCAATGCATGTATTGTGGAAGAAAGCACCTGACAATTGAGTGTCAGGACCCTAGGTCTCGACCATGCACCAATTGCAGTAGGTTCAGCCACCATGATGCCATGCATTGAAGGCTACCGAGGAGACTCCCACACTCGCAACCTTACAACCAATCTTATCTAGGGAATAGGCTGCCAAATTTCTTTGGGAGGCACCTAATGATACTAAACCAACCATTCCTAGAATGGAGATAAATCCCATAGGCATACCCCGGCCACCTAGACCTTTTGTAATCCATCCATTGAGCGAAATTCTAATCCACTATGTGGAGGAGTCGAATGATGACAAGCCTCGATGGTGAGGCCACACCCATCTCATTGCATGTCATGACTTGAGCGTAGACAAAGCAGACCGGCATATCACTGCCAAGGCCTAGAAACTTAGATGCAGTCTCAATCGAAAAGAAAAGTCATATGCAAAGGAAAAAGAAAACCGACGTAAAGGTTACGCTCAAAACTGAGAGTTCCACAACACTACGTATTGGAAAGAAGGTCATAGACACAAAGGTAGAGACATCTGCTCCAAAGACTGCTGAGAAGGGGAGTGCTAAGGTAGGGGAGTACCCCAACCAGAAGCACCAACTAGAAGCCATAGAAAAAGTGAAGGAGTAGGTGAAAGAAGCCTAGGAACACCTGAAGGACACTTAGCCCATCTTGGAGGATGAGATCGACGATCTCTCAAGTGTAAGCACACCATTTTTGCCTCCACGACCAAAATCGAGAGATGAAACTACACCACAAGTAGTGCTGCGCTTAGACAGAGTTTAAATGCTATGGGCCAGCAAATCAGCCAAGGTCATTGGCCAAGAAATGCAAAATTAAGAGAGAAGCAAGAAGTTAGCAATCTCCTTACAACGCTAGTAACCACTCCGGTGACTCTAAACTTAGGAGGCTTACTTAGGCAGCATCCGATGCTATGGCAAGAACTGAAGCAGTGGGTGGAAGGATCGATAGAGCAAGTTGCTATTGACTTACACAAGCATGACACAGTAATGCAGAGACCAAGTCTGATGCTACACTCAATATCCAAGTCCTTGTACGTTAATGCTTTCTAGAAAGGCACCGAAATGCATATAGTCTTGCCAGTCCTAGCTCTAGGGGATACCACAAGAAAGGGAATCGTAGACATGGCGACAGGAGTTAGTGTGCTTAGACTCACAGTGCTCCAGGCTTGTGGTAACTCGCTTGCTGAGAATTCTAGATTTAATGTCACACTGGCTAATGGAATGAAAGTAAAGCCATTCGGAGTACTAAAGAATTGGCCATTGAAGATTGCGGGAGTCCAATTCTTCGTAGACTTCATAGTCATGAAAGGAGTGGACTATGATATCTTGTTAGGCCGACCCTGAATGCCCAATGCATGAGTCATAGAAGACTAAGGCAACGGTCTGATCTTCCTAGGCAATCAAATGGAAGGGGTAAGGGTAGAGATGGATACTTGGAAGACTACACCTGTCGACTTAGATGCCATCTCAGCTGTGTTGAAGGGTGATGTGCAAGTTAAAAAATCATATGGGCTACTCACCAAGTATATCCCTTGTCCTGAGGATGAGCGACATTGGATGTACGTGATAGCAACAATCGATTTGCCATTCTCAAATAATAAGGAGTACAAGCAAGCTGCTAAGGCAATTGGTAAGCCTAGTAACCTGCCCTTAGTACTAGTCTGCATGATGGCTAGGAGCTTGCATAGACAACCCAACCTTGTCATATTCCACGTACTGAACAACAAGCAAGAACTCCTTGAGATCTTAGAGCATTTGACAAACAAGCTAGCTAGTGACCCAACAGTCAATCTCAAGCTGCTTAAGGATCTCTTGGATGAACCCAAGTGGCAGTGGACATACTCCAAACCTCAAAAGAAGAACACTTTTAGAGTCAAACGAAGAGTCATGCGCATGGATTGCCATCGCATGTGGTTGGAGCATATAGGAGCAATTGACTATGAGCAAGTAGGCCTAGTCCAACTGAGTGCCGCACCATTTTCAAGACAGATTCACCCTCTGAGCTACGACCACTAGGAGAGACTCCCTCTTCTATAGCGAAGGGAGAGAGTTCAATTCTAAGTCAGAAGTAAGCTTAGATAGTGAACTTGAAATACCTCAACTGCCTAAGACCAGATGCACCAAAGGAGACTTACCAGTCTACCTAAGGCATGGAAGGTTGAAGGAAGAATGAAAGAAACAACCTAAGGAACCGCAAGCTAAGGAGGAAAGAAAGCCGCAAGACTTGTCAAAACGATTCATAGAGTTTAAGAAAGGCGATAGGGTAGTGATCTTGCTAAGATCCAAATGACAAGGGCAAGCGAGTGAACCAATAGAAGGGCCAACCAAAGTCAAGGAGGTTAATCTAGCTAAGGAAGGGGAGATGCCTTGGCCTGTCTTTATAGCTGATGACTACACCTAGACAAACTTACTTCGAGCGGTCTTTGAATGATGTTGATTGTATCATCTCTCGTGGCACGTGGTATCAAAGAACAATATTGCCATAGACTTTTTGAAAGTTAAGGTTATTGCTACCACCACCATCTAATTACAAGGGAGTTTAGTGCTTCTTAGGCCATACGGGGTATTATCGAAGATTTGTACTGAACTATGCATTGATTGCTAGACCTCTATACAAGTTGTTGATAATATTCAAATGGACCAGTGTGCATACGAGGAATTGAAGAAGGCTTTAACCACAATACCAATCCTATGAGCCCCTCACTGGACCATAATCTTCCATGTTCACATTGACACTTTAAAGTTTTCTGTGGGACCTGAGTTGTGCCAACATGGAGAACACAATCTAGACTATCTAGTGAGCTTTGCTAGCAAACAACTCATGGATACAGAAATAAACTACTCCACAACAGAGAGAAAGGATTTAGCCATGGTGTTTGGTGTAAAGAAATTTTGGCATTATCTTTTGGCTACGGCTTTTTTTTTCTTTGTTGATCAAGCCTTGCTTTATCTCGTTAATAGACCTTGTGCTACAGGATGCATTGCTCAATGGTTACTTCTACTTTTATAATTCAACTTCTTCGTGGTTGTACGCAAAGGGAAGTAGCATTACATGGCTGACCATATGTCTCGCATACCCACAGGAGAAGCTTTTGGACAGGGCATCACAAACGAATTGCCAGATGTGCATCTATTTAACTTGTCTAGTGAGAGAGATTTGTTTAGAGCTAACTTGATGCCATATTGGGCAGATGACATAGTCTAAGTGCTTAAACACAGACTACCTGAACAACCCATCGAAAAGGCCTGACTTAGATGACTCACTCTTAAATTCCAACCCTATTAGTTGATAGCATGCCAATTCTATAAGCTAGGGCACGAGGGATTGTTGCGAAGATGTGTGTGTGAGCATGAAATGCATGATGTACTTGCAGAGGCACACTGCGGGATTATAGAAGGACACTTCACCGGAGACACGACAACCCGCAAGGTGTTGCAATCTCAATTGTGGTGGCCTACTCTTTTTCAAGATGCAACATGATTTGTCAATCATTGTGAAGAGTGCCAATGGACCAAGGTACCTATTTGCAAGGAAAAAATGGAGTTAAGTCCAATCATTGTAAGACAACCATTCGAGAAGGGGATGGACTTCATTGGGCCTATTAGTCCCGCAACATAGTGCTCGCAGGCCAAGTACATCATTGTTGCCATAGATTATCTCATGAAATGGGTAGAGGCACGAGCCATGAGAAAAAATGACACTAGGACCACAACTAAGATCCTATGGGAGCAAGTGATCTCACGATTCGGTTGCCCCATTGAACTAGTTAGTGATCAAGGCACACACTTCATCAACAAAGTGATCGCTCACCTCCTATCCACCTTCTTGATGATCCATCAAAAATCCTCACCTTAATAGCCTCACGAAAATGGCTAGGTTGAGTCTACTAATAAAATCTTAGTGAATGTCCTAACCAAAGTAGTCTCTACCTCACGCAATGACTGGGATAACAAACTAATGGCAGCCTTATGGGTCTATCGGACAACCTATAAAATGATTGTAGGACAGACTCCCTTCAGATTGACCTACGAAACTAAAGTAATTCTACCCATAGAATTCTTAATTCCTAGCTTGATAATAGCTCTTTAAGAGAGACGGGACGGAAAGGAAGCATGGATGAAGCGCTTAATGGAGCTGGAAAACTTATCGGAGACTTGACTTCTAGCCACCCATGCACTGATATGCGAGAAGGCACGATGCAAGAGTTGGTTTGACCAAGCACTTCAAGCAACCACATTTCAAATAGGGTGACTTAGTACCGTTGTACTCAGTTAAAGGTCATACACAGAAGATGAAGTTTCGAGGGCTAGGACCTTTTTGAGTCACAACCACCAACTGAACCGGTAATGCAGAACTCAAAACCCTTGAGAGTGAGGGCATAGGCTTTTTCAATGGTAGTTGCATAAAGAAGTACTACCCGCCCACACACCCACTACATGATCCTCCAATGCTAGAGTCCCCGATCAATGTGCAAGTGGCCACTATTATGAAAATTGAAGATGAAGATGAGAAAGATGTGGCTCCAGCTTACACATTGCTAGTTGAAAAAAGACTTCGATGGCTTACTCATGGATGTTCTCACCTACATCACTCAAGTAGGCATCCATCCTTTCGACATAGATGGCTATGATAATCTAGAATAGAATCCAAACTTCTATGCTTCTATGCTTGGCTCATGCGAAAGTAAAACACCGAGAGCACGCATTGAATACCCTTCACCTCTCAAACCTTAATCCCAGGAAGGATTCTTCTCAATCCCAAAGGGGAGGGGGTAAGGTGAATCAAACATATAAGGTGAATGGAACATGCAAGGAAAAAATCCTTAATCAATGTCCAAAAGTGGAAAAGAGTGGATGAAAATCAACTTGTGATTGAGGAAAAGTGTCATAATTTGTTTGGAATGAATGGACTGCTTGAAGGAAAATTCTCTTTTGTACTTAAGTATTTTATTCTTTCCATAAAAGCATAATCAATTCCTGCTTACATTTCAGCAAAAAATTATATTAAGGACACTAATGGTGAACTATGGTATCATGGCAGGAACTCAAAATAGCAACACGACAAGATTGGGCCCATCGGCTTCCATTCATAGAAGAAAAAAGAGCAAGGTACCACATCTCCCGCAAGATCTGCGCCTACAACCAGCTAAAGTTCAAAACTATCCTCAACATTGAAGAAGTTGTGGCCAAGGAGGAGGTTGCCAAAAGAGCCGTAGAATAGTGTAATCTAGAAAAATACGTCAAGAAATTTGGGCAGGAGACTGACCACACCAAATGTGTAGAGTTCTTGAGAACCTACGATTCTGACAGATAATGTGGCACGATGATAGTTGGAAGAGGAGAAGAAGCCAAGCAGTACAGGTCTAGCTCAGTAAGGCCTTGGTGGAGAAGCCACTAGAGTTGGAATCTAAGGTGGAAAGGAGACAGAAAAGAAATGTCTATACCATGTGGAGAAGGCACTAGGCCTTGGTGGAGAAGGCACTAGGGCTGGAACCTAAGGTGGAAAGAAGACCGAAAAGAGATGTCTATGTTGAGATATTTGCAATCACACCTACTTTAGTCCCTTTGTATAGGACAGCTAAGCTAGAAAGATGCAGTCCATTCTATGAAGAGAGACAAAATCCCATATGCACAGTGGATGTTAAGTGCTACCAAAGAACTCTATATAATGATGTACTTGAGCTATCACTTTCATATGATGATAATGCAATAGTACTTGTCTCTTCTGTCAAGTGTCTGTGTCATTGTTGTCCATACACAAGATTGTGTTTATGAGTTCAAGTCTCAATCTTGAAACCTAATTCACTTGTGTAATAGTTGTCTACATTGTCATGTCAACATGAGTTGTGTCTTTATCTTCCATCCTCCATAGCTTCCGCCTTTGCCATGCTCTAGATCCCGCATCTTTTACATGGTATCAGAGCACAGTTGGGCATGGCACTGCTCCTCCAGATCCATTGTACTCTCATAGCTTAGCATTGCTCAAATTGTCACAGCCCGATACGCATAAGAGGCAGTGGTCTTAGTAACCCAACTGCTCCACATAGTCCATTAGGTGCAGGAGGAAGCACAAGTTCTTCCTCTCTTCCACCAAGTCTGCCCACTTCAAGTGGGGGTGTGATTCCGTCAGTTCAAACTCCCATTGCTAATCCGATTATCGCCATGGCACAACCCATTGCAATTCCTGTAGGGACACCGGATTTGCCGGCTTTAGGAGTTCCCTTGCCCATTTTTAATGGGTTAGCTGAAGAGGATGCAGAATTTCACATTTGTGAATTCCAAAGATTAATGTTCAATTATCGCATCCAAGATGAGGGACATCTTATGATGTTCTTTAATATGACGTTAAAAGGAAGGGCTGCGGTATGGTATCAGAGCATAGAGTCTGGGACCATAACCACAATTGATCAATTCTATGTAGCTTTTCAAGGAGAATATGCCCCTGAAAGAGGTGGCCAATATTTGTTGCGTGTCTTGAATGTAACACGCCAAGACCCTCATGAGAATGTGAAAGCATATGCCAAGAAGCTTAAGTAAGTGTTTCATAAGTTACAAACTTACATTCCCATTCCGCCTGCTGCCCAATTGCAATACTTTTTGCATGGGTTGGATTTTAATATTCAAGTATAGTTGAGCAGTGTGGCCTTGGTAGATATAGACATAGCTATTACATGGGCAGAGGGAGTAGAAGCACGATTACAAATGGCCTACTCTTCTCGAGTGAATGTTTAATGCGGGTTTAGTACCTGGAGGCAATCTACCATTGACGAATGGAAGTCAAGGGATGCCTATGACTAACCCTAATGGGAGAGGAAGTATGGTTCAGAATGTACCATTGCTGCCAGCTCCTCCCAGTGTGACTATGCCTATGGCAAGTCAGTTGGCTCCACCAAATGTTGGAGGCCAAGTTTCGAATTCTAATGTTGTTCCTGTAAGTCAACAAGCAATGCCAAATCAGATGGTTAGGCCAATGGAACAACGGGTAGACGATCGAGGCTATGAATCGAGTGCATCTAATGTCCTTGGCGAAGTTAAGGATATGATGAAGCACTATACCGACATGATTTTCGAACAATATCGACAAATAGCTGTCAACGTTAATTTCTTGAAGAAGCAGCAGGATTTGATAGGGAGTCGACACCTTAAAGAGGGTGGACCCTCAAGATTTAGTTGTAAGTGGTGTGGTGGACAGCATTTCCCTAGAAACTGTCCAAATGTTAAATGTGACAATTGTGGGAAGTTGGGCCATTTAGCTGCTACTTGTTGGAGTAAGATTAGTTCCCTCCAACAAGGGAGTAAACAGCCAGGCCCTGTTAATCATAGAGCGCAAGGAAATAACTTGTAGCAGAATGATGCACCAAGACAAATATTGCAGAGAGGAAAGACCACTGTAGAAGAGTTGCCACAAGGCAATGGAGTCAGCCTTATTGAGGCTGTACGAGTCAATGATGCTGAAACCTCTAACTTAAGAGCTGTGACAAGAGGCCAAAAGGCTAAAGAGGTTGACAAAGATAATGCAAAACCGGTTGAGGGAAACCCTAAACAAGGGGACGCAAGTCCAGAGTCCCAGCATGGAAGGTGGACCTCTAAGGCCTGTTGACAAGAAAGTTGATCATGAGAAGGGTAAGGAAGTGCCAAGAAAGAAGCACCAAAACCAGTCCAAAGACCAAAAGAGAGGATGGTTTGGTGAGAAAAGAGAGCTTTGGCTACCTATCATGACTTTGATTTAGCAAGTTCTCTTTGCAAAGTTAAACCAGATGTGAACCCCTTGCAGTTGATCAAATTATCTCCAGGAGTACGCAAGGAATTTCAGAAGATCCTGCGTATTGGGTATATTGTAGAACCTTTGGGCATAGCACGAGTAGGGGAAGATTGGTTTGATCATGCTGAAAAGAATTGCCCTAGGGTTCCACCTTATGTAGATGGAATATTGGTGGAGCATGCTATTGTAGACACGAGATCCTCCGTCAATATCACGAGTTTAGAATTGATGGAGAGGCTGGGTCTAGGCATCCAAAAAGACAGCTCCACCCTTCTTAGAATGACTGATGATAGTCTGAGACAACCAGAAGGTTGCGTTACTAGAGTCCATGTTACAGTTGCGAGTGTAGAATGTTTCTTGGACTTTAGGGTGATAACATTTGCATGGCGTCCTAGCTATTGAGTCTTACTAGTAGGCCTTGGATCTTATGAACAGACTGTCAAGTCGATATACCCACCGGTCGAGTGGTTCTAGGTAGAGGTGCTAATCGAGTAATAGTCGATGCTTACCCTGAGTTTCCTCAGAGTGAGAGAGCTCCTTTATCTTCTACTGAATTAGAAACAGCAGATGATCCATCTGGTAGTGAGACATCATCCAGTGATGAATCTAAAGAGGGGTCCACTACAGAGGATATCTATCAAATAACTCTATATGAGCCGATAGAGCCTCAAGATAGGATAAGAGACGCGGATGTGATTGAGTTAGACCTTGGCATGACAAATGATTCTCGGCCAATTAAATTAGGTTCCATGCTCAGTCCAGCAGAAAGGGAGGACTATGTGTCCTTGATTCAAGAATTCCGCGACATCTTTGCTTGGAGTTATAATGAGCTGAGAGGTATTCCTCCCAGCCTGGCTGTTCATACTATTCCTATAAAAGAAGGCAGTCGTCCTGTGCATCAGAAGGTAAGGCATATGCCTTTTGAATTGAGGGACGGGTTGTTTGAGGAGTTACAGAAGTTACATAAAGCTGGGTTAATCTTTCCTGTACAGCACACAGAATGGTGTTCACCAGTTGTTATCAGGAAGAAGAAAAACAACCAGATCTGACTATGTGTGGATTTTAGAGAGCTGAATAAGCAGACGGTTAAGGATTACTACCCGTTGCCATTTATTGACCAGATTTTGGATTAATTAGCGGGTAGGGAAATATACTCGTTCATGGATTGCTTTGCAAGATACAACCAGATGGCAATTACAGAAGAGAACAAGTTGAAAACAACCTTTATTACTGTCTTTGGTACTTTTGCGTACCATGTGATGGCCTTTGGTTTGTGCAATGCACCTGGATCATGGCAACGAACAACAGACAGGACCTTTGGTGACATCTCCCCAGATGAGCTGAAAGCATTTATTGATGACTTGGGGGCAGCCATTGTAAGGGAAAGGATGTTGAGCGCTGCAGACAATTTTGTATTGCTCTTAATCCATGGAAGTCTGTCTTTGGAGTGCCTTACAGGCTATTGCTAGGTCATGTGGTCAGTTCAGTAGGGATCGCAACTGACCTTGAAAAGATCAAGGTTTGTGGGAGCTTTCACTAAACCGCCAAGACCCTCGGAATGCTTATTGTTTCAAGCATTCCAAGCCGAGCACTAATGGCTACCTCTCACATAGCTGACGCGCCATCCATATCTACGGGTGTAGTGAGCTTACCTTGATGCCGTTCGAGTTACCTCCTCTCCCGCGCACTCCGGTAGCTCCACGATCCAAGTGCAAGCTTCAAGCAAGCTCCATCCTCATGCTCCACACTCCAAGCTCCATTGCCGCGAGCAAGACAAGAGATGAGAAGAGAAGAGAAGAAGAGATGAGAAGATGGAGAGCTTCTCCTCCTTGGTCCCTCACCCTCACACACTCACTCCCTTACACTCTCACACTCCCTCTCTCAAGCACAAGCTCAAGCAAGCAAGAACAAGAAGAAGAAGAAGAAGAGGAGAGCCACTTTTGGCCACACACAAGAATGAGCTTCTCATTCACTTTTCAACTTTATATACAAAACCCTAAATCCCTTTTGGGCGGTCATCCCCTTTTTCCCTTTTTACATGGCCGGCCATAGCCTAGGCCCTTTTTCCCATTGTCCTTCTATCTTCCTAGCTTCCTTTCCACCGCCCGTCTACATTTACAAATTGCACGGGTGAGAGCCCGTGCTCTTTTACAAGATTTCAGGGTGCGTCTTTTTATTTTAAAATGCGCCTTTCCCCTTTTGCCTTTGCCTTGGACTTTTAAGGTTGCCCTTGCGCTTTTGGCCTTTTCTCATTTTCTTCTTTAGTCGGGCAACCTTTTTTCTGCCTTTGCCCTGCGTCTTTTCCACTTCTTTTTGCTTTCTTCGTGTTGGGGTTAACAAGGTTATAGTTGCTATGAGTCCACCACGCACTTTGAAAGAGGTTCATAGCTTTCTGTCATTGATAGGATATTATCGGAGGTTTATAAATGCCTTGGGGCGTGTAATACAACGTTCAAGCAAGCTACCGGCCATACTCCATTTAAATTAGTTTATGGGAAACCATACGGTTTGCAATTAACCATTCTTTGGGAGATGAGGAGTCTCTCTTTGAATGTTTCACAACTATAGGCCACTTGGATGAACTGAAGTTGCAGAGCTTATTACACCAGGAGGTAGCTAAACGTCGGATGAAGCAATTGTACGACCTTAGAGTGAAGAAGTATACCTTTAAGAAAGGGCAATTAGTTCTGTACTACGATGCGTATAGGGAGTTGTTTCCACGGAAGCTGGAACCTAAATGGGATGGCCCTTACAAGATTGTTAGGTTAGGGAAAAATAGGTCTACGGCTCTATTAGCGGATCTGCAGCAGGGAGTCGAGTTTAAAAATAAGGTTAATCTTAATAAGATTAAACCTTATTATTTCTAAGTATGCTAATATAGAGAAATGCATTGTAGGTCCGTGCTGGGGATGATTTGAGACTTGCAAAAGAGCTTAAAGTTGGTTGATGGGGCGGTTAATCCCTTATTTGGAGCACCCATATCTGGAGCAGAGATACCATCAGGGAAAACTCATCTGGTGGAGTAAAGGATACAAAGTGATTGAGCAAGAAGACAGAACCTTTGTGTGGGAGATCAAAGTCTTCTGCCATCACTACTTACGACTGTTGACAAGTATCCCTGTTGAGTTCAATGAAGAAGGTGGGATGGAGCCATCAGTTCATCCTCTAAACATGTTGAATTTTGACTATCATAATTACAAATAGAGGAGTTCGTGATGGCAGGCTGTGTAAACCCATTATGGACGTACACATTATATTTTGACGGAGCGTCCAAGGGCCCTAATAAAAAAGGGAGTGTTGGAGTAGTAATCCGAGATCCCCGACGTAGAGTTACGATGAAGTTAGCTGCTTATCTCGGGGTAGGATTCACTAACAATATGGCGGAGTATAAAGCCTTGATTATGGGACTGCATATTGCCAAACAAGGTGGGATTCGTCGATTGTTAGTAAAAGGGGATTCCTAGTTAATCCTGAATCAGCTAGATGGGACATACACAGTGCGGAATCCCATTCTTTGTATGTATCATCGAACTGCGATGACCCTACTTGAGGAGTTTGAGAGAGTGTCTTTTCAGGCTGATTCCACGTTACTGGAATCAATTTGCGGATTCACTGGCAAATCTTGCTTATGAAGAAGACCTTTTCTTTAACTGTGGTCCTAGTTTGGATATTGTTATCAATTATGAAACAGGACCCGGTCGCTTGTGGGGTATGTTATCAGAGCATGCAATATATGGCAGACGATGGTTGATATGGGTGATGCAAAGAGTAGCTGAGACCAATCTACCGTTATTATCCTGGACCCATAGGTTGATTAGATAACATGTTATGCGTACGCCTTTGCTATATATGCAGGAGGGATGGGTCATCAAATTATGCATTTAGTTTAGGGCCATGAGCCCTGGTGTTTTCCTCCTTAGAGAGGAGCCTATTATTGTATATCTGTACTCTTTCAGGGAGGGATGTATAGGTGCTATTCTGTTTGATCTCATTAGACCAAGAGGGCCAGTTTGGCGAGGTTTTGAATGTTTTATTTCGTAAGTCCAAGAGGGCCGATCAAGTTTTGTGGTGAAGTGCTTTATTTCATTAGGCCAAGAGGGCCAGTTGTTTGTCTAGTGCGGGTGCGGTTAATGGTTTCTTGTTTTAGTTCTGTGCTAGATAGGTTCGGAGGAAGAGCTTGGAAGGAGCCTTTTGTTGCGCTGAAGCTTCTCGTGGCCCTATCCAGGTGATATCTATCCTTTATGAGTACCGTGTTGTATGCTATATGTGTCTATGTGCTTGTAGGGGATTTCCTTTTCTTGTTGGGAACCGGCAACAACCAAGGCATGAAGTCCCAGGTTTAGATTAAGTATGTTTGAAGGGAGGTCTGAGTCATCGTTGCCTCCTGTAAAGACATTGTCAAGCATCCAAAGACTTGTTTTAGAAGGGAGTCCTAGTAACCCTGTTCTGCTAGCTTGCTAGGCGGCTGTTCTAGGAGTTCTTACTTAGTTGTGAGGCAGTTAGAGAAGCCTGCCAGAAGAAAAATAATGCTGATAGAGGGAAAGAAACCCTAAATATCTCAAAGGAAATAAATATATACAAAGGTGTTTAAAAAGGGGTTCTAACCCCCTATAAAAATCGAAAAGAAAAGAAAGGAAAATTTATAAGTAGTTGATCATCGCCTTGCGAAGGCCTGGTAGGTTCCTGGGGACGAGTCAGACCCGGGACCGATGCCTTGACTTCCTAGGGGTGGCATCTTGCTGGAAAAGAAGACAATCAGGAAGGTTGGAGCGAAAATAAAAGTGAGTGTCAGAAAAGGATTGTGTCACCTTGCGAGGGCTTGGTAGGTTCTTGGGTACCGAGACAGGACCTGAGGCCGATACCCTGTTCTCCTTGGGTCACTACACTCAGCTCCCTCCTTTTTACATGCCCGAGTATGGAAAAATAAAAAACCCTAAAAGAAGAAGTGTGCTGAAAGAAAATAATTCTTGATCTGGCTATAGGAGTCCTCGCCTAGTAGGAGCTCCTGGTTGTGTTGTCCTTAGTTAGGTAGGTAGTTCAGACCACCACTTAGGGCAACCTCTTTGATAGTTCTTTTTAGTTTGGCCGTGTCGCAGTAGTTGGTTAGTGACTAGCTTAGGACCTTCTATCAGATTATGCTAGGCCTACTCCTTGTGGATGTCATGCCTTGGTTTTGTTAGGGGGTAGGGTGAGCATTGTGCTGTGTTTAGTATGTATCTATTTTGTATCAGCTTGATGCTTCTTTTGGTTGTTTTGTGCAGATCTACTGTGGGATTCGATGGGCTGAGTCGCCCTATCCCGTGGTCGCCAATGAGAGCGGAGTTTTGAGCTCGGGATGTGCCTAAAATTTTCCAAAAAAACCAGAATTTAGGGGAAAAATATTTAACATAGAAGGCGGCGGCTCCAGCTAGGACAATTTTAAGCACCAAGTGAAATATGACTCTTAAAAGGCGCCCGAGCGACACTTGTTGATTTTTGATAATTTTTTAGAGTGCCATGCAGGTCCTTAGGAGTTGCCAGCTGATACGGGATGTCAAGCCAAATGCCGAGAAATTTACAGCACTCAAATCGGAGCCCGGACGGGGAAATGGCCAAGAAACCGGTCAAGATGCGAAGGGGTGGACAAAACTTGGGCCAAATGGGCTAATGACCTTAAGGAGCCCAACTTTAAATGTCACATGAAAAAAAGATGCAAAGGATGAAGCAAATCGTGGAGAGGGGAGGCGCCAGTTTGTGCCCGAAAAATGTGCCTCCTCCTCCCTCATCATGGCATGGAGGTTACAAGCAACCTACCCAACAGATCTTGGGCCTTGATTCCCTCCTGTGTGCTGAACATTTCACCGCCCTTCGCCCAAGCAATGGTGGCCTGGATGGAGAATTCTGATTTTAGTATTTCTCTCTCCTCCCTCTCTCTCCCCTAAGGGGTTGTTCTTGTGTGCAAGAGGAAAATGAATAATGGTGGAGGAAAGCTTGTCCGGATGAGACCGATTGCTTCCGGATCAATGAAGACATGAAGATTGCCAGTTTTGAAGATGCTGGACATTGAATGAGGGCTGACACGCAGTCCTGTGCCAAAACCGAGATCCCGAGACACAAAGCCTAAGCGGTAATTCAATTTTTATGAAGGAAAAATGAGTTTTTATGCTATGTGGTTGATGAAATATTGTTCCCATGGGCTGATTATGCATAATGATGATGTTTTCTATGAGTTTGATCAGTTTATTCTCTAAAAATTAGAAAATCATAAGTGATATGGCTGAAATTAATGGTATAAAACCCGTAAAACACGCGTTCAAGGGGTAAAATGGGGGTTTTTTGCAAAATAAAGGGGAAGTATGAGATATAACATCAACAAAACCTGAAATTTTGATATCAAGAAACCTAAGGGCCACATTCCATAATCAATCTTAATTTTTAGTCATTTTTTATTGAAGAAATTAGAGGAAAAATACCAAAAAATGGTGAAAAATGGGTTTTAAATGGGAGAAAATTAGGAAACGATAAAAAGAAAATTCTAAAAAATTGCATAAGTGTTTGTGCAATGTATAATGAAGGTAGAGCATGAGGTTGGCCTCGGTTTACCCTCGTTTTTATGTTTTTTTCCGTGTTTATTGCTTTCTCTATAAAGAAATACACATAAAATGACTCTTCCTATCAACGATTGCAAAACATTAAACGGTAGGGTGAGAGGGGAGTTTGAGCGTAAAAGTATAACCTTAAATCTGATTTATGTATTGCATCATGCCTATAGGCTGTTGTTTTAAAATAAAGGAAAAGGCAGCATGAGCATAAGGCTCGGTGTCTCTCCTTGTTTCAATATATAAACGTTAGTATGAAAATCATGAAAAGATTGGTTTCACACGACGCACAAGGCTGATTTTCTTTTGTTTGTGCACTAAACCATTCACATTTTGCACTATACATGGTTCATGGTATCAAAGGAAAATCTCCTGGACTGCATAGCAATTGTTTTCTTAGGACTTTGACCCACGATTGAGAGTGTGAGGTTATCTCTTGTCGTAGGATAGAGGGTCGGTTTCCTAAGGGACTGTTAAGTGAGGACACATGGTATATCTCCTAGAAATACGAGAAATATAAAAGAGAGGAGTTTTTGTTCGTTTGTGTTATATGTTTAGCATGGCATCAAAGGGCCAATCCCTGCGATGTAGGAGAGCTGCAGTGGGGCTTTGACTATTAGTCGGTGGGTTGCCTCCATATGTGTGTGATCGTGGCATTGCCAATGTGTAAGGGTTCCCCCTTTAAGGAGTTTAAGGGAAACGTTGGACTATAAACTATAAATATAGTTTGTTCTTTAGCATTAGATTGACGTTCTTGGTCCGCGAGGCCATGAGGGTGTTTGTGTGTCATGAGCATGAGGTCCGACTAGTGCCATAGCCAGTGCCGGCCCATTTCAGGTCCCATCATTATTAGATAGATCTCAAAACATTCTAGTTTTAATCCTTATGATTAATTGCTTGTACTAGCTCTTAGCCAACCCTTGAAGCAAACATGAAATTGTTCTCATATATCAAGCATATTATAGGCCTAACATGTAAATACTTGATAAGATAAGTGCGAGATGATTTCACATAACTAGACTCCGAGAAGCTTTGCATTGAGCTAGAATCTAGGTTTTCTTAATATTTGGGCTCTTGGGCTAAGTACTTTTGAAGTGTCCAAACTTTAAATTAGGACTTTCTATTCGTGATTCATAACGCTATATTCTTTTAGCAATTATGTTATTTTTAACCCTTGACTAAGCTTTAACCTAGCACTTGCATGCACAATCTTTTAATGTCGTTGTTTTAACGACTATACCGTTCATAACCCTTGATTAGTTCCTCCTTGTAATTGCGCTATCAACAGATAGGCCGCATGCAACTAAGTTGGGTTAAAAGGAACAATTAAAATGCCAAATTATAATAATAGGAATAAGTTCAAGCTAATCCTTTGCATGAATTCATGCGCATACCGAAATGATATAGCCTATGACTCACGAATAGGAAAGATGGCAAGTTGTACCTGGGTATTCAAAAATGGCTTAACCATACCCAATGTTACATTCGTATTGACGGTAACGTCCTGACTGATGGATCCATTGCCGGACATGGGATTTTCATTGGTGCATGTCATCCTCCATTTTGGGGGCCATACTTTGGCTTGTAAATCTCTTTCTTCCTTTCTATTACTTGTTCTCGTATGGCCCCCGCTCCTGTAAGACTGGCTCCATTCAAACCGGCATAAAGAAGAGTCTTCAGCAGTTTTTCTCATTGGAGAGATGGCGTGCTGGGGTGACTCTCTTCTATCGCAAAGGGGGTTTAACCCGCAGAAAAAGGGAATAAGTTTCGGGGGGGGGGGGGGGGGGAGAGACGGAGTGTGTGGTCACCTTTTAAGAAGGGGAAAAGGAAGAGTCTCTCTCCCTCCCCCCCTCTCTCTCTCTCTCTCTCTCTCTCTCTTTCCCTCTTCTTCTTTCTCTCTCTCTCTCTTCATCATCATCATCATCATCATCATCTTCTTCTTCTTCTTCTTCTTCTTCTATCTCTTCTCTTCTCACCTCTCTTCCTTCTCTCACTCACGCACACACACACATACACACACTCTCTCTCTCCTATAGGTCTGCAGTAAGCGGGGAGAAAAAAGAGAGGTGGTACCCCTTTTCTTTTGCCTCTATGATGGGGGGGTTTTATAAGGGTTTGGAAGGTTTATTATTGGGGGGAAATGAGGTAGTGGGAGGGGGAGTGAGGTGGCACACGTGTGCCCCTCGCCCGCATTGTCATCTCCATCGACTTCCTCTCCACTCATTGTTGCCTTCCCCCTCCCTTGTCATTAGTTGCGTCATCTTCTTCTTCCTCCCGCTGTCATCATCATCGATGCTATCTCCTTCTTCCACGTCGACTGCCTCTTTTCCTCCCCTTTTGGCATTGGAGTTGATGCCATCCTCCTTTTCCTCCCCCACCACTTGTTCTGTGACGACATGAGGAATAAAAAAAATCTCAAATATTTCTTTAAAAATTAGGAGGGGTTGTAAAGGCCACGGAACGTTACATCCTCTCCCCCTTAGAGAACTCGAGATGTCCTCATCTTGGAAGAACTGGGGAAGACAAGCATTAATGGGGCTTAAGGCCTGTGGGTTAGGACCCACCATGCATCCGCTGCGCTAATTTGATCACTCATAAGCATGCGGTCATTTGAAACAACAACTTATCATATTAGATCTATCCGAGTTTGGATTATAAGAGAAGAGTTTTTTGTAGTCACATCTCATGGACATCTTCTAGGTTTTTCCTAAGTATCTAGTAAATTCTAGATCATTGGAGCTTGTAAAATTTCATTCCTTGTAAGTTCAAGTTCTCTTTGAGTCCTATTGGGACAATTCACGTGGTTATGCCCAATGTTGTGGCACTAGAGCATCAATGTTTAGGGTGCTTTGGATATTCCCTTTTGAAATGACCTAACTCCTTGAAATAAAAACAAAGTTGAGATTTTTCACTTGGGGTCACAAGATTCCTGGTCGTCCTTGGTAGGATTTTCTTCTTTAGGCCAAATTGTCCTAGGATCCTTTCAGTAGACTAAAGTGGTCCTTTATCGCGAAAACTTTGTTTCCAAATTGTCCTCTTTTTAGACCTGGACTGAGGTCCATGGTCGATCGGGTTTGCTTGTAATATTAAAAAATACTCCCAACCTTCGACATTCTGGCAAGACCCAATCTATATTAGTCGAGAAGAACACTTAAGGAAAATTCATTGAAAGTTATAGCTACCATTCCTTGCTGGAGTATCTCTAATCATTTGTAAGTTCCAGGCTCAAAATTGATGCAACTCGTATTACTCGGGTTAACTGTAGTTACAAGAGTAAAGTTTATTCCAATACAAGTTGTATTTCTTGTCGATAAAACTTCTATGATTTCTAATCCTCCTAAAGAGGTGTAGTTGGTTCTAGGTCTTTGTCTTCACCTGATTCCTCTATATATCCAAAGACTACGCTTGTGTAGCTTCGTTTCCTTGGAGGTTCAATGTCTTCTGGACTTAGGCTAGGGCAGTTTCCTTGAATGTGTCCTAGCTCATTGCAATGAAAGCATTGGTGGTAGGGATATCTCCTATGGATGTGCCCTATCTCTCCTCATTTATGGCATCTTTTTCCCTGATCTCGGGAATCATCTTTGTCACAATTTTCCGATCCAAGTTCTTGGATGATTAGCTTCGCTTGAAGTAGTGCATCTTGCAAGTCTGTTGGATGCATTGCTTCAAGATGGAGGTTCAGAGGAGTGTTCAAGCCATGGCAAAACTTGGATACTTGTTGCGCAATATCCATAGGTGGTGCATATATTAGTAGGGCTACAAACTTCGAGTAGTAGGCTTCCAAGGTTAATTCTAGCTCCATGAGCTTGAAGAATTCATTCATCCTCAAAGTTTGGTAAGTTGGCGGAAGATATCATCCACGTACATCATCTTTTAGTTGAGCCCAAGTGACATCAGCTACATAAATACCTTGATCTTTGCACCATTGCTTCCACCATATCTGAGCCTGGCCAACTAACTTAAGTTTTCCTATCATTGCTTGATTGGAGAAAGCAGTTCCTGAAGCAGAGAAATAATCATCCATCGACTCAATCCATATCTCCGCCTCCGTTGGCGAGGTCTACTCGGGTGCCTTAATTTGCTTGAGAAGGAATTTCTTCTCTTGCATATCAGCATTCATAGGTGCAGAAGGTGCCTGACAATCAAGCCATACCATTTAGGTTATGTCTACAAACCATACATTAATCAATCACACCTCATTATGAAGTTTTTCTCTGATACCAATTGTAATGTACCTGCCTATCGCCTATCCAAGCACGATTTACGCGATCCATATCGAGAGACGAATCTAAGCGATGCCACCTGGCACTCCCATGGAATGTCACAGGGTTTGTTACCTAGGGGTTCTCGAGTTTTCCTTGCAACGGAACGTTCGTGGCCCAATCCAATAGGATTGACCTGAAATCTGGGTTCTTAGTGGCCAAGGTCTCGTGACAACATTCTAGCATTGGGTTTTGGACATCGTACTTTATGTAGAGATACCCAAGCCAAAGAAGACCCATGCCGCACTTGGTTTAAAGAGAATGGGAAATGAGAGGGATGCGATACTCAATCTCTCTGCCCGTAGGGCATAGTCCCATTCCGGTCCCCTAAAACGGCATGAATTAGGTTCTAACTTAACATTACCTAGAGGTCGAATGATGGTAACACCTTCTTGTGACAAGCCTCCCATATCTTTGGGACCACCCGGTTGTAGGACAGACCCGTCGGGGTTCTGTCCACCCGCTTCCCTTAGTATGGAATTCTTTAGTTATCTAATTAGGTCCTACCACATTTATGTGTGACATTTAAAATCAGCTTTCTTAATTAAGCCTTTTAGTGAACATGGTTCCTTCGCGTAATTTCTGGCACAGACACGAATACAGAGCAAGCAATCCTTTTATCAAACAAGTTTCTTAACTTATCTTCAAGTTAATATTTGTCTCCTGCCCATACAAGAGAATTTATGTATCCCTTCTGTGTCCAATAGAAGTACCCGATCCAAACCACATGGCACTACAATTTCCATCCAGTATCTAGAATAGGATCTTCCAACACCCTAGATGTTGTTCTCTCACGGCAGTCTACAACTCTGTTTCGGACTAGGCAAGGGGTATCCAGAGCTCCACTGACTCCAAGTGACCTAGGAGTGAGACACAACTTCCGTGGTTGGCCTTTTCACCACTCGACCTTTGGCTCGTGAATTGAGTAGTGCCCTCCCGAGTTGAAACGTGGCATGACCTTAGAGATGATCCACCCACGAAAAATATCCTTCCTTAATTAATCCAATTAAAATGTAAAAAGCATTTAGGACATTATTTGATCAATCAACAAAAACAATGATATCCTTTTTTGAACATTGCAAGAATAGTCGTGATAACCTTTCCATCGCGTGTTTGCTCTGCCCCTTAGAATCACAGAGCGGTTCTATGTAAATTTTACTTAACACACCCTTCTTTCGGCTAAGGCATATGTTAAGGTTTCAAACATTGTACATGACGTAAGTTCTATAGGTCACTTACGTTGATCGATAATCTAACCCTAAATTGGATTGGTGAAAGTCATAGTTATCAGACGGATCTCAAAACATTCTAGTTTTAATCCTTATGATTAGTTTCTTGTACTAGCTCTTAGCCAAGCCATGAAGCAAACATGAAAGTGTTCTCATATATTAAGCATATTATAGACCTAACGTGTAAATACTTGATAAGATAAGTGCAAAATGATTTCAAGTAACTAGACTCCGACAAGCCTTGCATTGAGCTAGAATCTAGGTTTTCTTAATATTTGGGCTCTTGGGCTAAGTACTTTTGAAGTATCCAAACTTTAAATTAGGACTTTCTATTCGTGATTCTTAATGTTATATTCTTTTAGCAATTATGTTATTTGTAACCCTTGACTAAGCTTTAACCTAGCACATGTATGCACAATCTTTAAATGTCGTTCTTTTAATGACTATACCATTCATAACCCTTGACTAGTTCCTCCTTGTAATTGTGCTATTAGCAAATAGGCCGCATGCAACTAAGTTGGGTTAAAAGGAACAACCGGAATGCCAAAGTATAATAATAGGAATAAGTTCAAGCTAATCCTTTGCATGAATTCATGCACATACCGAAGTGATATAGCCTATGACTCACGAATAGGGAAGATGGCAATTCATACTTGGGTATTCAGAAATGGCTTAACCATACCCAACGTTGCATTCGTATTTTCGGTAACGTCCTGACCGGTGGCTCCACTGCCTGATGCGGGATTTCCATTGATGCATGTCATCCTCCATTTTGGGGCCATACTTTGGCTTGTAAATCTCTTTCTTCCTTTCTCTCGTTGGAGAGATGGCGTGCTGGGATGACTCTCTTCTATCACAAAGGGGGTTTAACCCTGGAAAAAGGGAATAAGTTGCAGGGGGAAGAGACGGAGTGTGTGGTCACCCTCTAAGGAGGGGAAAAGGAAGAGTCTCTCTCCCCCCCTCTCTCTCTCTATCTTTTTCCCTCCTCTTCTTCTTTCTCTCTCTCTCTCTCTCTCTTCTTGTTCTTCTTGTTCTTCTTCTCTCTCTTCTCTTCTCACCTCTCTTCCTTCTCTCCCTCCCTCCCTCCCTCTCTCCCTCCCTCTCTCTCTCTCTCTCTCTCTCTCTCTCTCTCTCTCTCTCTCTCTCTCTCTCTCTCTCTCTCTCTCTCTCTCTCTCTCTCTCTCTCTCTCCTACAGGCCAACAGCAAGGGGGGAGAAAAAAGAGGTGGTACCCCTTTTCTTTTGCCTGTAGGATTGGGGGGGAGGGGGGGTTTATAAGGTTTTTGGAGGTTTCTGGAGGTTTATTATTGGGGGAAATGAGGTAGTGGGAGGGGGAGTAAGGTGGCACACGTGTGCCCCTCCCATGTATTGTCATCTTCGTCAACTTTCTCTCCACTCATCGTCACCTTCCCCCTCCCTCCTCATCAACTGCGTCATCTCCTTCTTCCTCCTGCCCTTGTCATGATCGATGCTATCTCCTTCTTCCATGTCGACTGCCTCTTTTCCTCCCCCCTTGGCATTGGAGTCGATGCCATCCTCGTTTCCCTCCCCCGCCACCTATTCGGTGACAATAGGGGGATACGGTTTTTTTTGAATATTTATTTAAAAATTAGGGGGAGGGGTTTCTGTAGGTCACGGAACGTTACAGTCATCATCATCCATGTTCTCCGATTTAATACCCTTGTTTCTTAGTGGCTTAATATGCAATTTGTGCACCAAAACCTGCCATGTTTGAGACTTCCAATAGCCATAGTTGGTTCTATTCAACTTGGCAATGTTAAACAAAGCCGTATCTTTGAAATGACTAGTCATAATGAATCAAACAAAGGCAGATGATGCAAAAAACATGCCGATGTAATTAGCAAGAAATAAGCCAAACCACTGCCAAAACAAGTTGAAAATAAGCCAAACCACTGTCCACCAAAAATGATCAAAAGGGTGTCAAACAGTAATGATTGTCCTCAATAAATGCTCACAGTCTAGAATTTATACCTTACTGTAATAAATCATAATAGTAGGTAAAAGAAGTGAAAAGCAGAGCACCTCTCTTCCTTCTCTCCCTCCCTCCCTCCCTCCCTCCCTCCCTCCCTCCCTCCCTCCCTCCCTCTCTCTCTCTCTCTCTCTCTCTCTCTCTCTCTCTCTCTCTCTCTCTCTCTCTCTCTCTCTCTCTCTCTCTCTCTCTCTCTCTCTCTCTCTCCTACAGGCCAACAGCAAGGGGGGAGAAAAAAGAGGTGGTACCCCTTTTCTTTTGCCTGTAGGATTGGGGGGGAGGGGGGGTTTATAAGGTTTTTGGAGGTTTTTGGAGGTTTATTATTGGGGGAAATGAGGTAGTGGGAGGGGGAGTAAGGTGGCACACGTGTGCCCCTCCCATGTATTGTCATCTCCGTCAACTTTCTCTCCACTCATCGTCACCTTCCCCCTCCCTCCTCATCAACTGCGTCATCTCCTTCTTCCTCCTGCCCTTGTCATGATCGATGCTATCTCCTTCTTCCATGTCGACTGCCTCTTTTCCTCCCCCCTTGGCATTGGAGTCGATGCCATCCTCGTTTCCCTCCCCCGCCGCCTATTCGGTGACAATAGGGGGATACGGTTTTTTTTGAATATTTATTTAAAAATTAGGGGGAGGGGTTTCTGTAGGTCGCGGAACGTTACAGTCATCATCATCCATGTTCTCCGATTTAATACCCTTGTTTCTTAGTGGCTTAATATGCAATTTGTGCACCAAAACCTGCCATGTTTGAGACTTCCAATAGCCATAGTTGGTTCTATTCAACTTGGCAATGTTAAACAAAGCCGTATCTTTGAAATGACTAGTCATAATGAATCAAACAAAGGCAGATGATGCAAAAAACATGCCGATGTAATTAGCAAGAAATAAGCCAAACCATTGCCAAAACAAGTTGAAAATAAGCCAAACCACTGTCCACCAAAAATGATCAAAAGGGTGTCAAACAGTAATGATTGTCCTCAATAAATGCTCACAGTCTAGAATTTATACCTTACTGTAATAAATCATAATAGTAGGTAAAAGAAGTGAAAAGCAGAGCTATCACTAATACATGACCAATTGCAAAATTGCTAGGAAGAAAATACATCTAACAATGAGTGAAAAAGAGCAATGGGAACCAATAACTATCAACTAAGCAATGTGTCAGACAAGATACATCTCATAGACATAAAAGTTATGCATGTAACAAGTCTCAGGGTAACAAAAGAGACCAAAGGCACATGCACAACTGATAGATAGTGTAAGTAAAGCTCAATACAAAGCCATTTAAGATGCATATATAACTGACAACACCATGACAGAGATAGGTGCCTGCCCAAGAGTAGTGTTAGAAGAAAAACCCACTAAGCATGAACTACATACATGAAGCATAGAAAGAGAAGATACATGTCAATGTCCCATGATCTCAAGCTCAACTACAAAGTCAAAGATCTATGTACATCCAAATAGGCAAGAATCTCCCACTAGAAGGAAAGTCAGATGCAAATGGAGCAAGCACTTCTCAATTACATCAAGTACATATCATCAGACATTCGACATCCAAGTAGGATACATCCAGAGCATAAATCCCGAAGTAGCTCAAGCTCGTAAAGCATAAAACACTGAAGCTTCCAAAGTCAAGTAGCTAGCAACCAAATAGAGTGTCCAAGATCTCCAAAAGCTGAGGAGATCAGAGATGGCTCTGATACCATGTTTGAAATCAGAGTTGCAACATTGGAATGTGTGCACAAGAGGGAGAAGAGAGCTCAAAGTACAAGAACAAAATCTTGCTTACTAAGTTGCTTAGGGTACAACTTGGGTACACTCTCCCACACATGATAGTGACCCATAGGCTATTTATATAGCCTTTGCCAAGCTAGGGTTAGGGTTTCCCTTGCCCTTAGGGCTATTCACACTCATCTGCCCTTACACTCCATTGCTTATAGTGGGTTCCTATGCCTGTCTTCTAACAAAATCGAACGCCAAGCGTGGAAGAATCAATGCCAAGCATCAAGACCAAGTGTATAAGTGCGTATATAGCTACCCAATGAAGAAGATATATTGTAGGAGATGGAAAATGTGAGCTACTACTAAAAAAAAGGATTGTTCCACGCAACGTGATGCTGCACCAATAGGGTGAGGGCTATGGAGGGTTGCTCCAAGGCTTGTTCAAGAAGGCTCAAAGAGTTCCTAAGAAGAATGCAACCAATAGGAAGCTCGAACGGAGTGGCTATGGCTGCCAACAAAGAGATGAATGTTGCAGATATTCAAATGGAAGCTAAGAGTGTGTCATACCAAGCTCAAGCTTGCGAAGAAGAAGGTTTTGATACCAGTTGAAGGGAGATGAGTCCTAAAGTGGAAGCACGAGCTAGAGCAAGAGCTATGGTGGAAGGAGCAAGAGCAAGAGAGAGACAAACTCCAAATGTGGGAACTCCAATAGTCACAATGTGTGGGACCAGCCTTCCCTTTGTGTGAGCTCCAAGGATCCAAGGGCGAGCTACAAATCCTCATCCCCCAAAAGCTCGTCCCGCCGCAAAGGAGCATCGAACGGACTCTGTAGAAAAAGAAACAACACATCAATCCACCATACAATAATGCATTCAAATATCTCATGGTAACTACGGACAAGAAAGATGAGTGACTTACAGGGCCGCCGCATCTATACAATCGGTCGATCGATGCATTGAGACCGTGCCTCTCTGCATATCGAGTCTCAAGGCTTTGCGGATCGCGATTTGTAATGGAGTGCTGGAAAGAAAACAAAATGCTAACTGTTAGAAACATGATTGTCAGTACAAAGAATATTTCAAAAAAACAAACAAGCAAAACAAAAGAAAAACTTATAGAGTCCTCCAAATATGTCATGTGGCCGCCACTCCCAAGATGATGGACCACTCCGGCCTCGAGTCGTGCCCTTGCCGCTTCGTGCTGCTGACTCCAACGTCCTGGAGAATCTATAGCCTCCTCCCTCAGTCGGCGCCAGTCATCTGCATCTAACCACTCGGGCTTTGCAACCCTACTCTTGATTGCCTTGCGTGCGTCAGATCGTCTATGTGACATGTATGCATGCATGCAATCCATCATCCAGCCCGTAGAGAATCTATCTACTGCGGCTGGCACTGGAAACTCCTCGTGCAAGGATGCTACTATGTAGTCCTTGCTCCCCTTCGGTATGTTCTTCCAATGATCCAGGACATTGTGCCGAAAAACTTGTTGGCACAACTCTCTCATGCAAGCCATCACCCTCCTCCCCTCATCATTCATGATGATGGCTCCTGACCTACTATCGACCAGATATCCATAACCCCTAGGAGTCTGGCTAAGATGGGTCCTCTCCCATCTGCATCCATGGTCCTGGGCATATCCAGGAGACCCCTCTACATCCGGTGTACCGACGGGGGTAACCTCTCTCAGAGTGGCTGATGGGACCTAAAACGGGCCGGCACTGGCTCATGCACTAGCCAGACCTCTATCATGCGCTCAACAACCCCACGGCCTTGCGACCAGAGCGTGGATGACACATACATCATCTTCCTAAACATCTTGCGTTTGTATTACATTTTGTAGTCCAACTCTAACCCAATCAAAACTCCTCAGAGGGAGTCCCAACACATTGCCAAATAGCACGAAGCACAAATATAGGAGGTCCTCCAATGGCTGAATGCCGCTACCTCACTGCGACTCTCCTACACCTTGGGGATTGGCCCCTCGATGCGTCGCTAAATATATATAACATACAAGCACAAACTCCTCTCTTTTATGATTCGCGTATTTCCAGGAGATATACCATGCTTCCTCACTTTACTTTCCCTTTAGAACCAACGCCTAGCCTACAGCTTGGACAACCTTACTCACTCAACGTTGGTCATATTCCTCTAAAAAGCAATTGCTATGCATCCAGGAGGTATTGTTTGATATTTTTAAATTTCATGCTTCATGCAAATTGTGAATGTCCACGTGCTCAAACAATTAAGAAAATCAGCTTTGGTGCTTAGTGCAAAAGCATTCTTTCCATGAATTTCTCTATCACTCATATGCGGCGTTGCATGAATCTAGCATCGAGAAACCCTCGTGCTACTAGGTTCTTAATCTTTAAATATCGTCAAATCTATATGATATGCATAAAAAACTAGCAAGCTTTTCATAATTTCCTTCAACATTTACACACTTTTCATACACTCCACCCCCTCACCCGTTTAGGTTATACATATTGCATAGGTTTAGGGTTCATTTTCCACATTTTTATTGCATAAAAAGCCATAAAAACTCACTATAACATAGAGGTAGGGCTGAACTAAGGCTAAACCTCATACTTCAGACCCCCCATACATCCACAAACTTGGTTTTTATTTTTCCTTAATTTTCGACACTCAAAATCTATTTTTCCCTATTTTTTCCTTATTTTCCCTATTTTCCTTGTAATTTTTGCAATATTTAATGACTAAAAATTCAAAATGGGTTATGGACTGTGGCCCTTAGGTTCATTTGTAGCAAAAAGACAAGTTTAGTTGGTGTGTCTTATGATATTTTTCATTGATATCTCAAAAACACCCAATTTTTCCATATTTTGCATATTTACGGGTTTTTCTCTACTAATTTCATCCACAACACTTATGATTCTCTGATTTTCTGAGCATAAACAGTTGAAAGACATTGAAGACAACATTGTAATGCATTATCATCTCATGGGAACAAGAATGCCTCAAGCAAATTGCATAAAAACACCATTTTCCTTTATAAAAATGAGATTACCGTTCTATTGCGGGTTGCGGGTTTTTATTTTCCATATCTCGAGACTGATTTCCAGCCACCATTACTGCTCATGACAGTCCACATTCAGCAATTTTCAATCTTCTTACACCATGGAACAACCCGGTCTTCATTGGGCAAGCATCCATCATCCATTCTTCTTCTTCCTCTTCACCACATGAATCTGCCTTTAGGGGAGAGAGAGGGAGGAGAGAGAAAGACTGAAATCAAAATTCTTCATAGAGACTGCCATTGGAGGAGCGAAGCACGGCGATAGAGTCCACAGACAGAGGGGATTCAAGCCCCATAATCAATTGGGGGGGTTGTTTGCAGCAACCATGATGCCTCTCATCCATTCATGGCGCATTTTTCGGGCGTCATCTTCCTCCACGTTTTCTCACTCATCTTTCATGCCACGATTTTGTTTGGCATAAAATGCTTCCAAGACCCCAAGGGTCACTTACCACTTGGCCCAACTCATGTCCACCTCTTCAAATCTTGACCAATTCTTGGCCATTTCCCCGTCCGGACTCGGAATTGAGCTCTAAAAAATCCTGGGTGCCCGGCTCGGCATCCCGCATTGTCCAGTAACTCGTATCAACCTACACGATTGTCTGAAAAATTATGAAAAAGCAACAAGTGCCACTCGAGCGTCTTTAAAGCACTTTGGCGCTTAAAATCGTCCTAGATCGAGCCGCCGCCTTCGACGTTGAGTATTTTTCCCTTGATATTCATAATTTTTAGCTATTTTTAAGCACTTCTCAGCACCAAAATTCCACTCTCATTGGCGACCATGGGATAGGGCGACTCAGCCCGTCGAATCCACAAACATATCTACACATAAATAACCAAAGAAGCATCAAGCTGATACAAAACAAATATAATAAAACTCAGCACAATGCTCACCCTACCCCCTGACAAACCAAGGCATGACATCCACAAGGAGTAGGCCTTGCATCATCTAAGAGAAGATCCGAAGCGAGTCACTAACCAACTGCTCCAACACGGCCAAACTAAAAAGAATTGTCAAAGAGGTTGCCCTAAGTGGTGGTCTGAACTACCTACCTAACTAAAGACAACACAACTAGGAGCTCCTACTAGGCGAGGACTCCTATAGCCTGATCAAGTAGTATTTTCTTGCAGCACCTTTTCCTTGAGGGCTTTATTTGAGTGACATACTCGAGTATGTAAAAAGGAGGGAGCTGAGCGTAGTGGCCCAAGGAGAACAGGGCATCGGCCTCAAGACCTGTCTCGGTACCCAAGAACCTACCAAGCCCTCGCAAGGCGACACTTAATCCTTTTCTGATGCTCACTTTTATTTTCACTCCAACCTTCCTTCATTTCCTTTTTTTCAGCAAGATGCCACCCCTAGGAAGACAAGGCATTGGCCCCGGGTCTGACTCGTCCCCAGGAACCTACCAGGCCTTCGCAAGGCGATGATCAACTGCCCATAAATTTTTCTTTCTTTTCTTTTCTTTGATAGGGGTTAGAACCCCTTTTTACACACCTTCGTATCTATATTTATTATCTTGTCAGATATTCAGGGTTTTCCCCCTTTATCCTCATTTTTTTTTCCGGCCGGCTTCTCTAACTGCCTCACAACTAACAGGAACTCCTGGAACGGCTGCCTAGAAGGTTAGCAGAACAGGGTCACTAGGACCCCCTTCTAAAACAAGTCTTTCGGTGTCGAGCAATGTCTTTACAGGAGGCAATGACTACTCCGACCTCCCTCAAACATACTGAACCTAGACCTGGGACTTCATGCCTTGGACGCCGGGCCCCAATAAGAAACGAAAAACCCCCCTTAACAAGCACACAAACACATATAGCATAAAAACCACAATACTCATAAAGGATAGATATCACCTGGATAGGGCCACGAGAAGCTTCCACGCAACAAAAAGCTCCTTCCAACCTCGTCTTCAAACCTGTCTAGCACAAAACTCAAACAAGAAACCATTAACTGCACCCGCACTAAACAGACAATTGGCCCTCTTGGCCTAATGAAATAAAACACTTCACTACAAAACTGAATCGGCCCTCTTGGCCTAATGAAATTAAACATAGTAACACCTACACATCCTTCCCTGGAAGAATCCAGATATACAATAATAGGCTCCCTCCCAAGGAGGAAAAACAGGCTCGTAGCCCTAAACTAAATGCATGAGGTTATGACCCATCCCTCCTGCATAGATAGCAAGAGGCGTACGCATAATATGATGTCTAATCAACCTATGGGTCCCAGATAATAACGGTAGATTGGTCTCGGCTACTCTCTGCATCACCCATATCAACCATCGTCTGCCATATATTGCATGTTCTGATAACATCCCCCACAAGCGGCCGGGTCCTGTTTCATCATTGATCACAATATCCAAACTAGGACCACAATTAAAGAAGAGGTCCTCCTCATAAGCAAGATTTTCTAATGAATCCGCAAACTGATTCCAGTAACGTGGAATCAGCTAAAAAGACACTCTCAAACTCCTCAAGTAGGGTCATAGCAGTCCGATGATACATACAAAGGATGGGATTCCGCACTATGTATGTCCCATCTAGCTGATTCAGGATCAACTGGGAATCCCCTTTTACTAATAATCGACAAATACCACCTTGCTTGGCAATATACAGTCCCATAATCAAGGCTTTATACTCTGCCATATTGTTAGTGAATCCTACCCCGAGATAAGCAGCTAACTTCATCGTCACTCTGCGTTGGGAATCTTGGATTACCACTCCCACACTTCCTTTTCTATTAGGGCCCCTGGACGCTCCATCAAAATATAGTGTATACGTCCACAATGGGTTTACACAGCCAGCCATCACAAACTCCTCTATTCGTAGTTATGATAATCAAAGTTTAGCATGTTGAGAGGATGAATTGATGACTCCATTCCACCTTCTTCATTGAACTCAACAGGGATACTCGTCAACAGTCGTAAACAGTGATGGCAGAAGACTTTAATCTCCCACACAAAAGTTCCGTCCTCTTGCTCAATCATCTTATATCTTTTGCTCCACCAAATGAGTCTCCCCTGATGGTATCTTTGCTCCAAATATGGGTGCTCCAAATAAGGGATTAACCGACCCATCAACCAACTTTTAAGCTCTTCCGCAAGTCTCAAATCATTCCTAGCATGGACCTACAATGCATTTCCTTTGTATTAGCAGACTTAGAAATAGTAAGGTTTAATCTTATTAAGATTAACCTTATTCTTAAACTCCACTCCCTGTAAATCAGCTAATAGGGCTGTAGACTTATTCTTTCCTAACCTAACGATTTTGTAGGGTCCATCCCATTTAGGCTCTAATTTTCCTAGGAAAAGCTCCCTACGTGCATCATAATATAAAACCAGTTGTCCCTTCTTAAAGGTGTACTTCTTCGCTTTTAGATCATGCAACTGTTTCATGCGACGTTTAGCCACCTCTTGGTGTAATAGGCTTTGCAACTTAAGTTCATCTAGGTGTGCTAAGGTCATAAATCGCTCTAATAGGGCATCCTCATTATCCAAAGAATGGTTTATTGCAAATCTAATGGTCGGCAACTCAATTTCCAAGGGTAAAACACACTCTTCACCATAAACTAGTTTGAACGGCGTGTGGCCAGTGGCTCGCTTGAACGTGGCATTATATGCCCATACTGCCACATACAGATTCTTATCCCAGTCGTGTTTCTTTTCAGATACGACTTTCGATAGGATATCCACAAGCTGCTTGTTGGTGCTTTCAACCTGCCCATTCGCCTGCGGATTATAAGGAGTCGTTTTGTTGTGCTTGATCTGCCAAGCCTCTGTCAAGCTTTTGATCACCTTATTCAAGAAATGGGTTCCACGGTCCGACACCAATTCTTTCGGTGGACCAAAACGACATATTATCTGCTCTAAAAGGAAACTAGCAGTTTCTTTAGCATCATCTTTCCTTGTTGCACGTGTATCTGACCACTTTGTGAAGTAGTCAGTTGCTACAATGATATACCTCTTTTGCGCAGTCGACGAGACGGAGTAATAGGACCCATGAAGTCTATTCCCCACTTCTCAAATGGAAGTATCGCCATAATAGCAGTGAGTGGTCTTTTCCTATTCTCTCGACGATCATGTCGTTGACAAATATCGCATCTCTTAACATATGCAAACACATCCTGGAAGATGGCAGGCCACCAGTAACCTGCTCTTAAACCCTTTTGTGCTGTAAGCCGTCCAGCAAAATGGCCTCCGCAAGTAGAATCATGGCACTCTTCCACTCGTCAGGCATCACACATCGGTGATAGATGTCATCAACCCCTTGCCGATATAATGTACCTGCGATCAAGGCAAACTTTAATGCCTGCTACTTAATTTTTCTTCTCTTAGTTTTAGATAATTCGGATCCCGCCTCTCCTGTCGATAAATAATGCGTTATGGCAGCATACCAGGAGGGAAAAGATGTCGTGTCTATCTTAAATAACAACTCCATGTCACTACCTTCAGCCACAGATTCTTTCGGCTCCCCAAAGTCCACAAGACATTCCACAATACCCTGAAACCTTGGTGGCTTACTCCTGATCTCATAATCAAACTCCTGCAAAGCGATTAACCACTTCGCTAGACGATCAGGTGGCTGTAGCTTATTCATCAATAATCGAAGCCCCTCCGCCTTCGTATAAAGCACGACTTTCTCATAGAGAATATAATGCCTGAATTTCTTGGTCCCAAAGACCATCGCTAGACACAACTTCTCCATGTAGGTATAATTGATCTCTGAAATGCCCAATTTTCAACTAGTAAAGGCTATCGGATGATACCACTTCTCTTTCCAAATTTGGGCTAAACAGCAGCTGATACTATGCATGGTGGCTGCTGAAAATATATAGAATACCTCACCTCTTTTAGGTGCTTTTAGAACGGGAGCTTTTACTAGCTCCTGCTTCACATCCTCGAAAGCTACCTTACAGGGGTCACCCCATACAAACAAACAGCTAAAGGACAATAAATTTGTAAGCGGAAACGTTCTTTCTGCCAAGGCGTTTATGAATTTGCGGTAATAACCAACCGAAGACAGAAAGCTATGAACTTCTTTCGGAGTGCGTGGTGGACCCATGGCAACTATGACTTTGACCTTCTCGGGATCTGTCGCAATACCTAGCGAACTGACCACATGGCCCAGCAACAGCCCATAAGTACACCAAAAACGCACTTCCATGGGTTAAGAGCGATAAAAAATTGTCTACAGCGCTCAAAGCATTTTCTTAAAATGATCAACTGCCTTTCTCTCATGGTGGCGGCCCCTAAGTCATCAATAAACACCTTCAACTCTTCAGGGGATATGTCACCGAATGTCTTATCTGCTGTTCGTTGCCACGAACCAGGTGCATTGCACAAACCAAAGGCCATCACATGGTACACAAAAATACCAAAGACAGTAATTAAAAGTTGTTTTCAACTTGTCCGCTTCTGCAATTGCCATCTGGTTATATCCTACAAAGCAATCCATAAATGAATATATCTCCCTACCCGCTAATTGATCCAAAATCTGGTCAATAAATGGCAACGGGTAGTAGTCCTTAACTGTCTGCTTATTCAGCTGCCTAAAGTCTACACATAATTGGATTTGATTATTCTTCTTCTTTCTGATCACAACTGGTGAACACCATTCCGTGTGTTGCATAGGAAAAATCAAACCGGCTTTCCGAAGCTTCTGTAACTCTTCAAACAGCCCGTCCCTCAGTTCAAAAGGCATACGCCTTACTTTCTGTCATATAGGACGACTGCCCTCTTTCAACGGAATTGTATGAATAGCAAGACTAGGAGGAATGCCTCTCAGCTCATCATAACTCCAGGCAAAGATATTGCAGAATTCCTGAATCAAGGACACATAGTCCTCCCTTTCTGCTGTGCTGAGCATAGAACCTAATTTGATTGGTCGCGACTCATCAGGCGTACCAAGGTCTAGCTTGATAACATCTACATCTCTTATGCGATCTTGGGCCTCTATCGGCACATTCAAAGTGATGTGATAGATGTCTTCCATGGTGGATCCCTCTTTGGACTCATTGCTCGATGATGTCTCACTAGCGAATAAATCCTCCAATGTCTCCAATTCTGTAGAAGATAGAGGAGCTCTCTCACTCTACGGGGACTCAGGATAAGCATCAACTACCACACGCTGGGCACCTCTGCCAAATATCAGCCGACCAGCGGGTATATCCACTTGGCAGTCCGCTTGCAAGATCCAAGGTCGCCCAAGTAGTACTTGGTAACTTGGACGCCGTGCAAAACGAATCACCCTAAAGTCCAACATGCATTCTACATTTGCAACAGTGACATGGACCTTAGTAATGCAGCCTTTCGACTGTCTCAAACTATCATCCGCCATTCTGAGAATTGTGGAGGTATCTTTCTGGATCGCAAGACCCAACCTTTCCATTAGTTCAGAACTCATAATGTTAACAGATGATCCCGTGTCGACAATAGCATAATCTACTAATATCCCATTGACATAGGCTGCAACCCTTGGGCAATGCTTCTCAACATGCTCGAACCAATCATCACCAACTCGAGCAATACCCAAAGGTTCTACGATATACCCGGTACGTAGGATCTTTCTAAATTCCTTGCGTACTCGTGGAAAAAGCTTAATAAGCTGTAAAAGGTTCACATCTAGCTTGACTTCGCAAAGAGAGCTCGCCAAATCGAATTCATGATAGTTCAATAGAGTTCGCTTTTCACACCAAACCATCCGCTCTTTAGGTCGCTGAACCGGCTTTATTGCCTCTTTTTTAACTTTCACCTTTTTCTTTGGTGGTTTCTTATCCTTCTTAACATTGGCTTTACTCTCCACGGGCTTCAAAGGTCCCCCTTCCATGGCAGGATCCAAAACTTGCATTCCTTTGTCACCTTGTTTAGGATTTCCATCGACAGGCTTATCCTTGTCGGCCTCTCTATCCTTTTGACCTCTTGTAAGGACAGCTCGTAGATTAGAGGTTTCAACGTTATTAACGCGCACAGCCTCAATCAAACTAACCCCACTACCACTAGGCAGCTCCTCTACTGTAGTCTTTGGTCATTGAAGTATTTGTTTAGGCCCATCTTCTCGTTGGGAATCATTTCCTTGGGCACGATGATTAACAGGCCCTGGTTGCTGACTACCTTGCTGGAGGGAACTAATCTTACTCCAGCAAGTGGCTGCTAAATGGCCGGATTTTCCACAAATGTCGCACTTGACATTTGGGCAATTTCTTGGATAGTGTTGCCCACCACACCATTTGCAGCTAAACCTCGAAGGTGCACCTTCATCTGGGTATCTACTTCCTATCAAATTTTGTTGTTTTTTAAGTAAGTTGACATCAACGGCTATTTGTCGATACTGCTCCGTAATCATGTCGGTATAATGCTTCATCATGTCCTTAACCTCGCCAAGAATATTGGAAGCGCTCGACTCATAGCCTTTATCATTACCTTGTCGTTCCATCGGCCTAACAATTTGATTAGGCACTGGTTGTTGAGCCACAAGCATGGTATTAGAATTAACTGCTTGGGCTCCACCATTTGGAGCCATTTGACTGCCTGTAGGCATCGACATGCTAGGGGGAGCTGGTAATAAAGGCACATTCTGCATCATGTTCCCTCTCCCATTAGGATTAGCCATCGCTATCCCTTGGCTACCACTGCCATTGGTCATTTCCATATTGTTTCCCAATGCTAGACCCATATTCAAATTGCCTCGAGAAGCATAGGCTGCTTGTAGTCGGGATTCCACTTCTTGTGCTCTTGTAATGGTAGTATCTATATCTCCCAAAGGGACACTACTCAACTGCAATTGGATGTTAAAGTTCAAACCATGTAGGAAATATTGCAATTGGGCAGCTGCGGGGATAGGAATAGAGGTGTCCAACTTACGAAAAACCTCTTTTATTTTTTTCGCATAAGCACGAATATCCTCGTGTGGTTCTTGGCGGGTTACGTTGAGTACACGCAACCAATATTGCCCACCCCATTCAAGGGCAAAATCCCTTCGAAAAGCTTCATAAAATGAATCAATATTCAATATGGTTCCGGCTTCTAAACCATGATACCATATGGCAGCTCTTCCTTTGAGAGTCATGTTGAAGAACATCATTAAATGTCCTTCTTCTTGGATGCAACAGTTAAATATCAACTTTTGAAACTCCCTAATGTGGAGTTCTGCATCTTCCTCAACTAGCCCATTAAAAATGGGTAGCGGGTAACCTAGCCGGCAAATCCGTCGTTCCTGCAGGAATCGCAATAGGCTACGCCATGACAAGAATTGGATTTGCACTAGGAATAGGGGACGGTGGGGTTACACCACCCGCACTTGATGTAGACTGGCTTATAGAAGAAAGGGGAGCACTAGGGCTTCCACCTTCTCCTAACTTACTGATTGTGGCACCAAGACCACTAGATCCACTCCCTCGTAAGGATTCAGCACCGCTACGCTTAGAAGAATATCTCCTAAAAATTTAAGCATGTCGCCTAGCTCTTTCGTCTCTTTCTTGCTTTTGGATTTCTGCTAGACGATGCTTATCGATAAATAACGGATCAATCTCAGTATCCTTTGGCATAAACTGCTAATTGGTTCCTAGAAAACCAAGATTCGAGGACAGCCACTTCTAAGCGGCTCCCGGTAGATGCACCACTGATGGGACCTAAAACGGGCCGGCACTGGCTCATGCACTAGCCGGACCTCTATCATGCGCTCAACAAACCCACGGCCTCACGGCCACGAGCGTGGATGACACATACATCATCTTCCTAAACATCTTGCATTTGTATTACATTTTGTAGTCCAACTCTAACCCAATCAACACTCCTCAGAGGGAGTCCCAACACATTGCCAAATAGCACGAAGCACAAACATAGGAGGTTCTCCGGCTGAATGCTACTACCTCACTGTGACTCTCCTACACCTTGGGGATTGGCCCCTCGATGCGTCGCTAAACATATATAACATACGAACACAAACTCCTCTCTTTTATGATTCACATATTTCCAGGAGATATACCATGCTTCCTCACTTTACTTTCCCTTTAGACCCAATGCCTAGCCTATAGCTTGGACAACCTTACTCACTCAACGTTGGTCATATTCCTCTAAAAAGCAATTGCTATGCATCTAGGAGGTATTGTCTGATATTTTTAAATTTCATGCTTCATGCAAATTGTGAATGTCCATGTGCTCAAACAATTAAGAAAATCAGCTTTGGTGCTTAGTACAAAAGCATTCTTTCCATGAATTTCTCTATCACTCGTATGCGGCGTTGCATGAACCTAGCATCGAGAAACCCTCGTGCTACTAGGTTCTTAATCTTTAAATATCGTCCAATCTATATGGTATGCATAAAAAACCAACAAGCTTTTCATCATTTCCTTCAACATTTACACACTTTTCATACACTCCACCCCCTCACCCGTTTAGGTTGTGCATATTGCATAAGTTTAGGGTTAATTTTCCACATTTTTATTGCATAAAAAGCCATAAAAACTCACTATAACATAGAGATAGGGCTGAACTGAGGCTAAACCTAATACTTCAAACCCCCCATACATCCACAAACTTGGTTCTTATTTTTCCTTAATTTTCGGCACTCAAAATCCATTTTTCCCCTATTTTTTCCTTATTTTCCCTATTTTCCTTGTATTTTTTGCAATATTTAATGACTAAAAATTCAAAATAGGTTATGGGCTATGGCCCTTAGGTTCATTTGCAGCAAAAAGACAAGTTTAGTTGGTGTGTCTTATGATATTTTCCATTGATATCTCAAAAACACCCAAATTTTCCATATTTTGCATATTTATGGGTTTTTCACTACTAATTTCATCCACAACACTTATGATTCTCTGATTTTCTCAGCATAAACAGTTGAAAGACATTGAAGACAATATTATAATGCATTATCATCTCATGGGAACAAGAATGCCTCAAGCAAATTGCATAAAAACACCATTTTCCGTTATAAAAATGAGATTACCGTTCTATTGCGGGTTGCGGGTTTTTATTTTCCATATCTCGAGACTGATTTCCAGCCACCATTAATACTCATGAGAGTCCACTTTCAGCAATCTTCAATCTTCTTACACCATGGAACAACTCGGTCTTCATTGGACAAGCATCCATCATCCATTCTTCTTCTTCCTCTTCACCACATGAATCTGCCTTTAGGGGAGAGAGAGGGAGGAGAGAGAAAGACTGAAATCAGAATTCTTCATAGAGACTGCCATTGGAGGAGCGAAGCACGTCGATAGAGTCCACAGACAGAGGGGATTCAAGCCCCATAATCAATTGGGGGGGTTGTTTGCAGCAGCCACGATGCCTCTCATCCATTCATGGCGCATTTCTCGAGCGTCATCTTCCTCCACGTTTTTTCACTCATCTTTCATGCCACGATTTTGTTTGACATAAAATGCTTCCAAGACCCCAAGGGTCACTTACCACTTGGCCCAAGTCATGTCCACCTCTTCAAATCTTGACCAATTCTTGGCCATTTCCCCGTCCGGACTCGGAATTGAGCTCTGAAAAATCCTGGACGTCCGTCTCAGCATCCCCATTGGCCAATAACTTGTATCAACCCGCATGACTGTCTGAGAAATTATGAAAAAGCAACAAGTGCCACTCGGGTGCCTTTAAAGCACTTTGGCGCTTAAAATCGTCCTAGATCGAGCTGCCGCCTTCGACGTTGAGTATTTTTCCCTTGATATTCATAATTTTTAGCTATTTTTAAGCACTTCTCGGCACCAAAATTCCGCTCTCAGTGGCACCCAAAGGGGTGGCACCTGCTGACGGCTGCACAAAAGCCAGAGTAACTGGAGTAGACGTCCCCACAGGTGTGACAAATCCTGGAGGTGACACAGCTTGAGCTGAACGACGAGACAGAGACACCACATCCATGTCTCCACAGTAGCATCCCCTTGATCCCGATGCAGTCCCTCCCTCTGGCCCAAGTCGTGAGCATCGAGATCATCTGCTCGAAGCTGAAGCATCCGATCGTGCTGAAGCAGATCTAGCAGAGCGCCTTGACAAAGAACGAGACAGCTCCTGATCTGCCATCTCTCTGAATCTCGTGAGCTGGTCTAGAGATATGCGTGCGAAGATGTCCTGCAACTCCTCATTGCTCATCCCTCAACTCATCCTGAAAATGTCACCTGCACAGATAAAAAATGGTGTTAGAATAATCAATTTAAATTATACAAAGCACAGTAATATAAATCATTTTTAAAAAATCTCTCTTAAAATGCATATCTTATGTACCTTTATAAGAGATTGGTCAACGAATTGAGTAAGTGGATGCTCCAAGTATGAAGTATCCTATGGTCCCATGTTAATCTCCTGACACAACTCCGCATACACTGGAAGGTCAATAGATATGTCATCACAAAAGAATGAGTCCGTCTCGTTCTCAAAAAATTCTTGGACTCCTGTATTTCCATCATTGTTAGCTGATGCTGGCTCCAAGCTTTCGACGGCCTCCACCCCTTGTAATATTGACCCCTCTATTTGCATATTATCTTCATCTATGCTCGAAACATCGCTTTGATCATATACTCTCGCACTTCGGGGAGTTCAAGGTATAACATACCACCATCGAGGTTGTTGGGGGTTTGGATAGAAGATTACCTGTTCACAAACACGTACAAAGCGAGTTCAAACCATTGTGACATAAATCATGTCGTATTACAATTAGCAAGCAAATGACTTCATGCACCTGTTCACAATGGGCCGTCAACACAAAGGTGTCGCGCAAATCCGTCCTTTTTTTTTCGGAATCTATTTTGAGAAATCCCGATGGACCTCGTCGAACTGTTGCTTCACCTCCTCCAAGTACCACTTTGAACCACTGCACATCGAATAGTATCACGGAGAAGCTATGGTAATCCATCGTAATAATACTTTGCAAGTTTCCAAAATACTCCATCTCATCCACAACCGTGTTTGGATCCATTGCTTGTCGTTGGCTCTCTTGCTCGAACCTTGCCATGACACCACAGTCCATTGTGGAACGCATTTTGTCAATACGCTCCACGTGAAAATGCCGTCCGCGCGACCACGCTGCACTATATATTTTGTACTGTACATTGAAACACTCAAATTAGATGTCGCATATAAAATTTAGATATGACAGATTCTAAACCCCTCATCACCTTTGGACTACATCCCCTCGAGAATTCCCACTCCTTCATTGAGACCTCTGTCCCTTCGCTGGATGCTGCGGTCAAGGCTCCATGCAACCATCGTGTTGACATAAATTGCGGCATCTCCTCCATGCCTTCGAGATATCGAATCGGTTGATGACGCATACTACGTAGGAATTCAGCTCGCGCTTCCTCTCGATCTTGCCTTGCAATCTGGTACTTGGCGAGCCACGTCTCCATGGATGCATGGTGCAACATACAAAAGTGATTCACCTTCTCTTCCATTGAGGCATCCATTCTTTTTTCTACCCCATTTCCAACCACCACATCTCCAGTCAGCCTATCATCGTCCTTCAGTGTCCATAGCATTTCATTATCTGGTTCCACCGTTGGCAGCCATTGTGAAATATGCACTAACGCCTCTGACACCAACCAACCTTCGACCATGCTACCTTCTGGCCAAGCTCGTTGTCGCACAAAGCCTTTCATGGTTTTCATGAAGTGCTCCAAGAAGAACATCCATCGCGTATGGACAGGTCCAGCAATCTCCACTTCGTCCACAAGATGCACAAGAAGGTGGATTTGTATCGTGAGCATGCTAGTGGGCAGGTATTTCTCAAAGAGACAGACCTCGCCTCACGGATTCAATAGAGGACGTCTTAATCTCTTTTTGTGAGATCCATTGCACCAAAGTGGACAACTTGTAAATGGCCCCGCGAATTTCTGGAGTAAGGCATCCTGCGATTGCGATCGGTAGGAAAAACTGCCACAAATGAGAAAGCATTATGAATAATGGCCACTTTTCAAATTGCAAAATACCCACACTAATTACAATCCATTCGTAGCACAAATCTGACATATCTTATGCCAATCATGGGATTTTAGCCCTGACAATTGGTGTTCTTTAGAAAATGCGGACCTGAGAGAACGCATCGTACCCGTCGGAGTGCGGATAAACTTGATTACTTGCTTCACAATGCGCTCTTATTTAGTGGACAAAACCCAAGGAGCACAAGGAAGCTGCATGTGACCATCAGCACTCGACTGCGGCCAAAGCGCCTCCATCTTACCTACCTCCTTCAAATCCATTCGTGCCCCTATAGTGTCTCTCTTTCCTGTGATGTGGTCCCATAGCAAGCTGCCCACATTCTTGAAAATATGCATGGGATCCAACAAGTGGTTGACCTGTAAGTGGGTCCAATGTGGAAACTCGTAGAAAACTGAGAACCGTTGCATTCCATTTGGATGTGATTCCGCGTTGACCATTTTCAGCTCGTACCAGCTTGCGACGTTCATACGTGTTGGAGATCGTCCAAGGAAACCTTCCTTAAGTTCATGATCCTCCGGCAAGAAAGAGATGTGTCCTTGATATACCATCTTCTTCATGGTTCGTGACCTTTGGGAGTCTAACTGTGGCCCACACAATGGACATCCATGATAACTTGAGGTAACCAGACCTGTTCCGACACCACGACCTAGTGAATACTTGATTGAATGAGATAAAATATAGATATTACCAGCGAGAACGGAGGCCTGCTCACGTGAGCACTCTCCCAATCTTGGAAAGTCATGTATTGTCCACATGAGAATGGCTTGAATGTTGGATGACCGCCGACCATCGCGCCTGCTCATATCTTGCACAGTGACCCCCTCTTCCCACAAAATCTTAAGCTCATCGACTAATGGACGAAGATACATGTCCATATTTTTTACTTTGTAGCGGCCTGGGACGAGCAAGCTAAGGATGAGATATCCTTTCTTCGTAGAAAGCCATGGAGGGATGTTGTAGTTGACAAAGACTATAGGCCACACACTATAAGAAGTTGAGCGCAGACTGAATGGGTTCACACCATCCATTGCGAGACCAAGCTGAAGATTCCTTGGCTCTCGCGCAAAGCCTGGGAAGGTAGAGTCAATGTGGCTCCATGCGCGCGAATCTGCTGATATTCATTGAACTCCATCCCTAGACCTATTTTGCACATGCCACGTTGTCAAGCTTGCCATGCCGGACGTACGAAACATGTGGTTTATGCGGGGGATGAGCGGAAAGTGTCTGAGAACTTTTTGAGGGATGGTTTGCCCTTGCAAGTCCTGTCGATACCTGTGAGCACCACACTTTGAACATGTCTCCATAGTCTCGTATTCTTCTCGAAACAGTATGCAATCGTTGATACATGCATGGATGTTATTGTAGTCCATGCCAAGCTTTCGTAAAACATGTCGTGCATCATCACGAGACTCATGCATGGTATTTGTAGGTGGTAATATATGATATTTCAATAACCTAAAAAAATCATAAAACACCTTGAAAAAGCACAAATGCGTAAATAAAATCAATGAAGCCTATGTGCAAGGTACCTAAATAACTCGAACACACTCGTATCGCTCCACCCGTATTTTACTTACACACTTAAGAGTGCAAGCAATGTCTTCAACCAAGATACTTAGCACCCATCATATAATAGTATGGATGCTTCCTCTCTAAGCGGATCAGATGTCTCGACATCCATGGAAATCAATGCATCGATCATTGCCTCCATCTCAGGCTCCAAGATTGTAGGTAGGTCTGGAAGGTTGTCTGTCTCCTCTGGCATTGACGGTATAGATTGGCCTTGCGAGTGGTGGATTGGCTCTTGCATTCCATCCATCGCATGCCCACGAACTCTTCTAATTGGCTGCAAAGGGTGCACTCCCCCTTGGGACGAGACATCACCTCCCTGGATAGAAAATTTGCCAACAAGACCCAATCTTATTGTGTATGGTTTTCAATTAGCTTGCGAGTACAATGCATGATTAATATTAACTTCAAATTACCGTTTGCTGAAAATCTGCAATCGCCTGATCAATGATCTCAGATTGAAACTCGCCAAATCGTTGTACGTGTTCTATAGACAATCGGCGTTTTCATCTAATTGCCAATTTTCATTGAGAGCAAGGACATGGGACACGCTGATTAAGATATGCCTCGCGATCTTGAACAATAAGACCTTCGTTTTCCATCTTATCTACATTACAACAAACGAGGCTCAAATGGATAGCTTTATGGAGATGTATGTCAAGTTGCAAGTTGACCATAAGCTCTTGCTTGAGAGGTTTTAGCCTCTACAAGAGCTTGAGAAGCAAATTTTGTAAAACATTGAGGTTGATATTGATGCATCCATGGTGTTGAAATCTAAACTTCAAGATATAAGAAATGCTTTACTGATTGATGTAAAGAATGCATTGGTCATAGTAGTTGAGAGATTTATTGATGTTATATCTCGGCCATATACCATGCTCAAGGATTTGTTTGTCCTGGTAGATAATTATTCATTATTGTAAAAAAACAAAAACATTGGTTCATAAGGTTCATGAGTCGAAGATTAAATGTTTGGACTTGACTAAAAGATTGGATAATGCCTTAGATGCTAAAAGGAAAAGTGATGAATATGTTACTTCATCATTGCAACAAAAAGATTGGTGACAAAGATGCTATGATTAATGAAGTTCTTCACGAGGTGAATATAGAGTTGAAGGGGATGGAACATGATTCTTCTTTGGGATTTAATGGTGATCAGTCAATTATTGAGGTGCCTTCTTGTACAACCATTATACCTTATATACCTAGCTACGGTCTCCAGGTTATGTACTTTGAGTATCTTAGAGGGTCTCTACTAGGATTACTTATACAACTGCACTAGAGGGCTTTGAGTATAAGTAATCCATTTATGAGCATCATTGAGGATCTCTTAGTCTAATAATAAATCAGTCTCAACAAAAAGCATCTTAGAAATGTGGTTTTTTTGCCCTAGGTCCATGTATAAAAACTAATGCCATCTATGAAATTTATCAACTATAGTAATAAAATTTGTTTCAATCAATTCTACTCATAGTCATAACATTTGAAGAAAATATCCTATGCTCAATTTAAGGGATTCTTCTTCTATAGCAATACTTTTGGGTTCATTTTGATGAAGTACCATAATGACCATTAGCTAGGGTATCATTTTCTTTTAGTCCTTCCGTTGACTAGTTGGCATGATTTCTAATTTGTTATGCCTATAAAGTTAATACAAAAACAATGAATTATGCATATCAAAATTAGATCCCCTACTTGGACATTATGAAGGATATGACCAATTTTAAGCCATCTTAAAGAGTCACCAATGTACGTGGCCCATGGCAAAGCACATTGCATACCATTATCGATAAGTCTATTATCGTGCATCTTAAATCTCCTAATTAGACTTTATAAAGTGTATGACTAATTTTTAGCCCTCTTAAGGAGTCGATGTAATGGTACCCATAAAAAAAGCAAAGTGCATACCATTACCATAATCATGGATATGTTATCGTTCCAATATATACACACACACGTGGACTACATCTTGGGTAGACAAAAGCAAACCATTTGAGTAGACATACATCTCCATAAAGCTATCCATTTGAGTATACATGTCTTTCTCTTTCTCTCCCTCTCTCTCCCTCTCCCTCTCTCTCTCTCGCATTTCCTCTCCCTCTCACAATATATCCTAACACTCTCCAAAAGCAAAAGGGAGAGGGAGAGAGAGAATGCACTCTCCCTCCCTTTCCCTCTCCCTCTCTTTCTCTTTCTCTTTCTCTTTCTCTCCCTCTCATTTCCTCCCCCTCCCTCTCCCTCTCCCTCTCTTTTTCTTTCTCTTTCTCTCCCTCTCCCTCTCTTTCTCTCTTTCTCTCTCATTTCCTCTCCTAAACAAGCAAAAGAGAAAGTGATTTAAACCTTAAACAAGCAAAAGGGAGAGGGAGAGAGAGAATGCACTCTTCCTCTCTCTCCCTCTCCCTCTCTCTCTCTCTTATTTCCTCTCCTAAACAAGCAAAAGAGAAAGTGATTTAAACCTTAAACAAGCAAAAGGGAGAGGGAGAGAGAGAATGCACTCTCCCTCCCTCTCCCTCTCCCTCTCCCTCTCTTTCTCTTTCTCTTTCTCTCCCTCTCTCATTTCCTCCCCCTTCCTCTCCCTCTCCCTCTCTTTCTCTTTCTCTCCCTCTCTCTCCCTCTCCCTCTCTTTCTCTCTCATTTCCTCTCCTAAACAAGCAAAAGAGAAAGTGATTTAAAACTTAAACAAGCAAAAGAAGGAGAGAGGGAGACTCACCGATGAGATATGGCGAGTGTGGGGCGGCTCCTCTTTACGATGAAGGCTCCTCCTCTCCTTCGCGAACAATGGCGGCGGCGGCGGCAAGTCTTCTTCCTCTCCTTCTCTCACGACGGTCGCTCTCTTCCTCGCTCTCGCTCTCAAAACACAAAACGTGAAAACGCAAAATAAAGCCGCGCTCGGTTTCGGCCCGCTTTTTTCCCTATGGACCGTCGTTGTTTGCATCGCTTTCGCGACGCAAATAGCGACGCCAATACCCGCCGTCGCTACCAGCTCAAATCCTTGTAGTGTTAGTCTTCAAAGCATCTAGCTCAGCATGATCACTCCCAATAATAAGCATATCATCAATATATAGTATCAAAATGATCAAGCTACCATCATAGGTGTTTTTCATGTAAAGACATAGATCCATAGAATTGATGAAATAACTTTGTGAATGCATAAAAGCATCAAACTTGTGGTACCAATTCGTATATACTTGTTTTCGTACATAGAGACCCTTTCTCAACTTGCACAGTAGGTGTTTCGTGCCCTTTTCCACAAAGCCCTTAGGCTACTATATATAAATTTCCTCATGCATGTCATTATGTAAAAAAGACATTTTCACATCCATCTGATAAAGCTCTAAATCCACTTGTAGAACCAAGTCCAACCAAGTGCAAGGTAGTCATCTTGACCACATAGGAGAATATCTCATCAAATTCAACTCCCTTTTCCTATTTAAATTCCTTTATAAGAAAATAGGCATTGTATATTAGCTTAGGGAAACCAAGGGTGATCTTCAACTTTTACACCCACTTGCATAGCAATGCATGTTTACAATCCACCAAGAAAATCAAGTCCCACATATGATTTTTTTTACAACAAATCAAATTAAGACTGTGTGGCTTTCTCCCAAGAGTGACTATCACCTCTATACATAGCCTCCTCATAAGTAAGGGGATCATTAGAAAATGTCCTAGAGATATAATGCATAGAGAAATCAAAGGGATCAAGCAGATATGAGGCTATAGTAGAGCATCTTAGAACCAAAGGTGGAGCATGTATTGCCTATTCTCTTTGTCTAATATCATGATAATAGGCGGATCTTGGGCCACTACATCATCAATAGTTGTAGGCTCTTTAAGTGGGACTAGTTATACTATAATAGGAGGCTCCTCCTAAAAGATTGCCTTGCATAGCTCAACAACTTCTTTTGGTATCTTGTGCATCTTATCCTCATGAAACACAACATCATGGTTGTGAATAACTTCCCAAGTGTGCAGATTCCAAAGGAAATATCTCATCTCACCTACACCACCATATCCAAGAAATATGCATTTGATGGACTTTAGATCCAATTTTTGTTTTTGTCTTTGAGAATATGATAGAAAGCCTCATATTCAAAGAACCACAAATATGCATACTAGGGAGATTTACCATACAATACCTCCTCTACAACTCTACTCCAAGAGTATCACATGGGGATTTATTAATCAAATGAACTACAATAGTAACTACCTCAATCTAAAAATGTTGTGGAAAACCTGCTTGACTAAGCATACGCTGACTTCTTTCTTGAATAGTTTACTCAAATGTCTCAGTGACATATTCACCCCCATTGTCAAATCTTAGATATTTCAATCTATGCCCATGCTTATTCTCAACCATATCAAGAAAGCTTTGAAACATAAGTAAAACATTGGACTTTTTCTTTATGGGATAGGCCTAGACCTTATGTGAGTAATCATCAATAAATGCAACAAAATACTTTGTATCACCTAATGGCTGATAAGGCGTTGGGCCATAAACATCTTAATGCACAAGAGCCAATGGCTCACCCACATGCATAGAACCAAAATGTTTATGATGATATGAATCAAAACATAAGTAGTCAAGTGGTAGTAAACAATGCAATCAAATCGGGACTTTCATTTCTTTAGGGGACACATACCCAAGACACAGATACCAAAGAGATACATGTGGAAGATCACTCATGGCCAAAACATGATCAATGGATCTAAATACAAGGAGTGCATGTTGCCAATTTTTCCACCTCTAGCAAAAATTAGGTTTCCGCGTGTAATCTTCCTTGCAGAATCACCAAAAGATATATAACACCTATCATTATTTAATTGTCAACTAAGATAGGCCTCTTAGTCAAAGCTGAGACAAGACGTTCATCATGCAACACAAATGAAGTACTAGTAATAAACTAAAGTCTCACATCACATATGCCAATATACATATCATCACCTAGTCTAACTGAACTTGAAACAATAGGGTAGGTATGAAACCAATGATGATGCAAGGTCACATGAAAGGAAGCCCTCAACTCAAGAAGCCAACACTAAGAGTAAGCCAACTGAGTGGTATCAAGTGAAGAAGCAACAAATATGTAATCATTTAGGCTATACTCCAATGCATTTATCTTCTCAATATTAATAGTGGCCATAGATAGCACATGAAAAATAAAGGCAAGGGAGTACATTGTAGACATTTTATGCAAGAGGATTGAAGAGATATGGCATCTTCATATGGTATAAGTTGTCATGGATAATGCAAAGAATTGTATAAATGCAGTTAGGCTTATATAAGAGTGATATCTAGAGATTACATATAGTGGTTGCACACACATTTTGGACTACATCATTGTGACCATCAAAATACAAAAAATATAGCAAACTTCACAATATGGACACTACAGAACCAAGACTGAATTGTATGCGACAACATGACTGATTAAGATACTTTGTCACCCTCATACCCACATAGCGCATTCCTTAATGAGGTAATAGATGTGTAGTGTATATAAATTCAAATTTAATGTCATGCAAATTTTAAGAAATTATTATCAATAGGTGAATTGTTTTATTAGGTAATAAACCTTTAAAAGGAAAAGAATTATTCCTTTTATCCACTAAAGAAAATTATTACGCATTCATGGTGTATTAAACGAATTCTAAACTTTGAACCCAAATATGAGGATATCTAAATGTATATTCAATTTTACACATTATTGTGTGTGGAGTATTTTTTTGCCAATACGTGCAAGAGTAATGATTGGTTCGTTTTATTACAAATTACAATATGCATGTTTAGCACATGAAGCACATGCAATGTAAATAGCTTTTTATTTATTTTATTTTAACGGTGTGTATTGATCATTTTTATCGTAAAAAATGATCAGTGGCTTCATTTTATTTACTAAATGTGGTTTGTGGTGCACAAAAAAAGAGGAAAAATTTTGATACCTACAGGGTGTGTGAATGCACCATAATCTGAATGAGCACATGAAAAATCAATTGATGGAGAGAAAACAGCAACCATGAAGCAATCCCAAAATGCAATCCATCCAACTGGACCCACTACACTATGCATGAGTAGTAGCTCTATGAGCTCCACGGCACGGGCAAGATGACATGCACATCCACACGTGTGAATAACAGCAAGTCAACCACTTACGCATGAATACGAAAATCCACACTCATGATCAACACATGAATAAGCACCACACAAACAGCAACGCGTGAACAGGGCCGATGGTGGTGAGGTTGGAAATATGTGCGGCTACATGGGAATAGGGGTGTACCAAGGGGAACGAGGGATTGCATGTGTGGGAAGGAAGGAAGGAAGGGGCAAGAAGGGGTGCTAAAGGGGAGGAAGGTGTGGGGAAGGGTGGATTGGAGTGGGGTGGGAGGAGGTTAGGGGGAAAAAGTGGATCTAGGCATTGGATTGATATGAGGCAAAAATAAAAAGTGGGCTGTCAAGATTGTGGGAGAGAAGGAAGGAGTCTCACTTGTAGCTTTCTTGCTTGCACAATGGGGGAATACATACAAGGGTGGAGGCTGAAAACAATTTTCCTCTTCTTAGTTGTGGAAGCCAAAAGAACTCTCATACAAAGAAAATAGAAGAACCCAAGATATGGGTCTCAAAACCAAACTCAACTAACTAAGGTGGCATACTAACTGAGCCACGAACTAGAGTAGATAAGGATAGTTGTCATGTAGCTATTATTCATGGGCGGTGTACCAACCGCATCTGCAACTGACAAGTCGGTGACATCAATACACAACGGTCACCCTGGCGTATCACGAGTGGAGCTCGATATCTCAACACTCCCCCTTGAGCTCAATCCCAATTCCTGCACACCAAGCATGTCTCTGAACTTGCGCAGCTTCTCTGCGCCCAATGCCTTCGTGAATATGTCAGCTACCTGATCCGCTGTGCTGACATAAACTAGATCAATAAGACCTAGTAAAACCCTCTCTCGCACATAGTGATAATGCACCTCAATGTGCTTTGTTCTAGCATGATAGACTGGGTTATTTGCCAAGTGTATACTACTCATGTTGTCACAATAAATGACAATTGGCCCATTTGTAGACTGATGCATATCATAAAGTAGCTTATGCAACCAAGCTACCTCACATGCAGCCATTGCTGCACCCCTGTACTCAACCTCTGTGCTCGACAAGGCAACTGTAGGCTGTTTCTTGCTGCTCCAAGTGACTGCAGCACTCCCAAAAGAGAACACATATCCACTGGTAGATCGCCTATCAGAAATGCTACCAGCCCAATCAGCATCAGTGTATCCATGCAGCTGTATCTGAACCCCAGTCTCATAAAATAGTCCATACTGCAATATGGACTTCACATACCTGAGTATGCGTCTAGCCGCATCCAAATGTGGTTTCCTTGGAGCCTGCATAAACCGACTTACCAATCCAACAGCATAGCTCAAATCTGGCCTGGTAATAGTCATATAAATCAAACTTCCTACTATGCGTCTGTACATAGTAGGGTCTTCTAGAAGCTCACCTGCTTCTGTGCTCAGCTTCACATTCTGCTCCAAAGGAATTGAAATAGGCTTACAGCCTGTCATCCCATATTTGGACAGCATGTCCAATCCATACTGCCTCTGCAAGAGCTGTATCCCACTTGGTGATCTAATCACCTCAATGCCCAAGAAATAACGCAGCTCTCCCAAATCTTTCATCTCAAACTTCTGCTTCAATAGCATTTTCACATGAAGGATATCTTCATCACTGTCACATGTCATAATCAAATCATCAACATAAATGACAAGTCGCATAATACCTTTCTCTGTTTTTCTCACATAAAGTGAGAAATCTGCCTTGGAAATCTGAAAGCCAATAGTGACAAGATACTGTCCTATCTTGTCAGACCATGCTCTAGGTGCTTGCTTCAAGCCATACAAGGCTTTCTTCAACCTGCAAACAAACTCAGGATGAACAGCATGCACATAACCTGGTGGCTGCTCCATATATACCTCTTCTTGCAAATCACCATGCAAGAAGGCATTCTTTACATCCATCTGATGTAAAGACCATCCCTTTGATGCAGCCATAGCAATGACTGCTCTTACGGTTGCCATCCTTGCAACTGGACTGAATGTTTCTTCATAGTCAATGCCATATGTTTGTGCATACCCCTTGACTACTAATCTTGCCTTGTATCTGTTCACAGAACCATCTGCATTGTGCTTCACCTTATAAACCCACTTACAGCCAATAGCATTCTTACCTTCAGGCAAATGTACCAATTCCCATGTAGCATTTGCTTCCAAGGCATCCATTTCTTCATCCATGGCTTTCTCCCATTTTTCTTTTCCCATGGCTTGCTCAAAAGAAGTGGGTTCTGGTTCCTGTATCACTTTGACCATATATGCATAGTGAATGGCTGTAAATCCATCATATTTCAGCCTATCCACAGGATACCTAGCTCTCGTAGACCTGCGCAAAGTAGGTTCACTCCCAGGTGCTCTCAAAACATCCCTGGTCTTCCTTACTCCAGGTGTAACAATAGAAGGAATACCCAACTCATCATCAATGCTCTGTTCTGAGCCACTGGATTCACCATCCACATAAGAGTGACCTGCATTCACATCAAACATGGGCTGATCAACCTTCTCTTTTCCTTTTCGTGATACCTGCATACCACTATCTGCATTGCTTTGAGAAGATTCTCCTGATCTCAATCTGCCTGTCCATGGCGAAGAATGTGAACCACTGTTAGAGGACGCTCCAGGTCCACTAATATTTTGTGACTGCTGCTGTGAATTCTGTACAGCATTACCATTTTTGTGCATCTACATCATCAATCACATTTACTAGTTTATAACAGCTACTCATCTCATAAAAAACAACATCTCTGCTCACTACAAACTTATGAGTAGAAGGGTTATAGCATCTATATCCTTTTTGCTGCAGAGAGTAACCAATAAAGATGCACTTCTCAGCTTTTGGATCCAACTTGGATCTCAACTCATCTGGCACATGTACATAGGCAATGCAACCAAAAATCTTCAAATGAGAAATATCTGGTTTCCTACCAGTATACCTCTCCTCTGGAGTCATTCCATGTATTGCTGCAGTGGGAGTCCTATTCATTATGTAGACTGTTGTAGCAACTGCTTCAGCCCAATAAAAATCTGGCAAGTCCTTTTCATTGAGCATGGCACGAGATACCTCTCCAATATGCCTGTTTTTCCTTTCTGCAATTCCATTTTGTTGTGGGGTATAACTGCATGAATATTGCTGCTTTATGCCATGCTCCTGCAAGAACTTTGCAAACTCATTTGAGAGGTACTCTCCCCCTCCATCTGACCTTAGGCATTTTATTTGCAGACCTGTTTCTTTTTCAACCATAGCTTTAAGGGTTTTGAAATGCCCAAAAACTTCACTTTTCTTTTTCATAAAATACACCCAAAATTTTTTGCTATAGTCATCAATAAAAGTGACAAAAAAATGACAGCCTCCAAGAGATGCAGCTTTAGTAGTCCACACATCAGAGTGGATTAATTCCAATGGCTTCTCACTCTCTTGAACATGTTTAGGAAATGGTTTCCTTGCCTGTTTTCCAAACTGACAGGCTTCACATACCTTATGCATTTTTGCAACCTTGAATTTTGGCAATCCTGCAACAATATTTTGGGCCTGCATTGATTTAAGTCGTTGTACATTAACATGACCAATGCGTTTATGCCAGATATCAATATCTGCAACTACACCGGTCCCATGTGCAAACATTGCTGCACTCAATTCAGACATGTCTGCATCCAATGTAAACATTCTGCCCTTCTTCTTTCCTTTTGCTATCAAGTGACCTTTATTTTTCATATCCTCAACAAAGCATCCATGAGGATTAAATCTGACCTGCAAGCCTTGCTCAACCATTTGACCAACAGAAACCAGATTCTTGGTGATATTGGGAACATGAAATACATCGGATAGGTATTTCTTTTTCCCATCCTACATAGACAAAGGAATTTTTCCAATCTGCACAATAGGATGTGCAGTATCATCACCAGTCTCCACAAATCCTGGTTTTTCCATTTTCCTTGCATCCTCCATCCATTCTGCATGACCTGTCATGTGGTTTGATGCACCTGAGTCAACATACCATACATCATTGCTTTCTTCTGCACTTGTCACAGAATTGTTCATGTGCTGCACCATAAACAAGTGCTCATTTCTGTCATCACCCTGTCTACTAGAAGATGCATAATTCCCTTGTTGCAGTTTTCCATTCATGATGTCATTCTGCTTTTTATAGCAGTCTTTAGCCATATGACCCATTTTACCACAGTAGTAGCATTCAACATTACTGTTTTCATTTTGGCCTCTTTGCCATCCACCACGACCTCTTTGGCTCCCCCTGCCTCTAGAGTTACCACATCCTCCTCCATAGGACTGATTTTCTTGAGTTTGCTGCATATTCTGATTTCTACCACAGCCTCCAAATCGGCCTCCTCTACCTCTGCCTCTACCTCTTCCAGCATTTGAGTAGAAGACAGCTTCTTTTGAAGTTCCTCCTGAAGAAGATGCACCACCATTTCTCTACTCCTCAGAAATTAGAAGAGCAATCAACTCCTCAAAGTCAGGAAATCTTTCACGAACGGAAATGGATGTTCGAAACTGTGCATAATCCTTTCCTAGACCATTCAAGGTCACGGAAACTAAATCATCATCTTCCACTGGCGACCCAATGGAAGCAAGTGCATCTGCAATCTTCTTCACCTTCATGTGGTAGTCATTGATGCTCATATTTTCTCTTTGCACATTATGCAACTCTTGCTTGAGCTGCATTTTCCTGGCTTGCGTATTTGTACTATACATTTTTGACAAAGTATCCCATGCCTCCTTTGGCGTACTTGCATCCTGAATATGCACAATCATAGAGTTTGAAATACTGATAGACAGCCAGTACATAACTTTCCTGGCTCTCTCATGCCATGCTTTGAATGCCTGCATCTGCTGTTGATTGGGAACATCAGGAAGAACTGGTTCTTCTTCATTTCCTGCAACAAACTCCCAATATCCTTTTCCCATAAGGAAATTCGTCATTCTAAACTTCCATGCTTGGAAGTTGTTCTTGTCAAGCTTTTCAGTGACAATCTGTGAGAGAGAATCAGACGCCATTACAGAATACTGCAAAAAGTTCTGTCACTGCAAAGAACACAGCTTCAGCCTCACAAGGGCAAATCTGCAAAACTGGCGAAAGTGGTATTTGACCACACAGTCACTTCCTAGTGACGATTTTGCATAAACAGGAACCAAGGATGATTCTGTAACTCCTAATGTCTCTGCACATAAGCATACGATGCAATTTCTACAGTAACTTTTCACCGACCTGTAGAACAGTGGCTGCACAGCATAAAACTGGGCTTTTTTCTGAGTGCGTGCAGAAAACTTCCGCCTCCAAAACAGGCCCCGAAATGGCCTCAAATAAAAAAAACAAGGTCGCCAAGGGCTAAAGCCCTCACCCGCAGCATATACTGCCCTTTTGCTTCACCGCGAAGGGCGTCTCAACCTGAGACAATGCACTCCTGCAATTTCCGGCTGTGCTACCTGCAGAGATCTGCTCCCAAAACAGAAAATGAAAGCAACACTGCTCCTCTTACCAGAACACCGCGAGCTTGGCTTGCTTTCTTGAGCTCCTTACCACAAACAAGGCTCTGATACCATGTCAAGATTGTGGGAGAGAAGGAAGGAGTCTCACTTGTAGCTTTCTTGCTTGCACAATGGGGGAATACACACAAGGGTGGAGGCTGAAAACAGTTTTCCTCTTCTTAGTTGTGGAAGCCAAAAGAACTCTCATACAAAGAAAATAGAAGAACCCAAGATATGGGTCTCAAAACCAAACTCAACTAACTAAGGTGGCATACTAACTGAGCCACGAACTAGAGTAGATAAGGATAGCTGTCATGTAGCTATTATTCATGGGCGGTGTACCAACCGCATCTGCAACTGACAAGTCGGTGACATAAATACACAACGGTGACCCTGGCGTATCACGAGTGGAGCTCGATATCTCAACATGGGCAAGATGGCCAAAGGAACAAGATGGACAACATGAATTATATAATGGCATGAAAAATAGGCATTCACATGAAAAACTTATAAAAAATACACTAAAAATGTGATCAAAATTAATAATAATAAATTTGTTTACCAAAATAGAGTGCAGAAAAAATGAAAAATATTTAGTTTGATAATACAGACATGGCTATCCAATTGAAACATGGGTCTAGTAAGACATAAGGGTGTCCATATGTAAAAATGACCAAAAAAACATCCAAAAAGCAGAACAAAAATTATTTCGAGAAGATCCATCAATTAAAACACAGCATAACAAAAAGGAAAAGTAGAACAAAAATTAATTTGAGAAGATATGTCAATTAAAACAGAGTGCAACAAAAAGGAAAAGTGGTAGGGAGTAGTGTACAATAGGATTGCCATATCGAAATGTGGTTCCAGTGTGGCAAGAGGGCATATTCACATGGAAAAAATGACAAATATGCATATGAAAACACAATCAAAAATTAATAACACGAAATGCATGTGCCAAAATGAAGGGAAGAAAAAAGAAAAAATGTCTGATATAGGATGAATTGCGCAAGGCTATCTAAGCAACAACACACCATTCTAACGAGAAGAAAGCATGTTCACATTCAAGAATAGGAAAGAATACGTAAGAAAATACCTACAAACATGCAAAAATGAATAACCAACCATTTGTGCATTGGAAAGATGGGCTGTAAAAAGGAAAAATGTCCAAGAAAAGGGAAGGATCACGGCTATAAGGTCAAATTGCAAGTTCAACATGAGAAAGGTGCATTCACATGGAAACATATCTAATTCAAGTATAATTCTTCAAAAATTAATAACTAGGAGACCATTTCTCAAAATAGAGGGTAGTAAAAAGGAAAAGTAGCATAATCATATCTATGCATCTCAATTAATTTTCACAAATGCCAATCCACGTTTTTTATGACATTGCATTGAGTGGCACTAGCACACATAATCAGCTTATATAGCTCAAATTTGAAATTAAATTTTTCATTTTACAAGTTGCATGCCTATTGGATCTCCATAGCTTTCTCGTCTCAACAATTCTTGGTGCTCTTGCATATAATGAATCTTTACCACCTGTTATGCTCCTACAATGCAATAACACCACTCAAGGAGCACTCTATCCTCGAGTTTTGTCAAGTCCAAGCCCTACATAATGCAAAGGGGGGGTCCCAAAATGTCAATAAATCCCCCTCATATTATTCCATGCCCCTCTCCTATCACATTGTGCAATTCCCTTATAAGGTGGTAACCCGCATAACATGAGGCAAGGGGGATCCAAAATCTCAAGGACCCCACTCTCACCTTGTTTCACTCCAGGGGATATCACACAACATAGAAGGACAGGGATGGAGAAGGGGTATGAAATCTCAAGGACCCCCCCTCTCATGTTGTTCAAGTCCCGAGGGTACCGTACAAAGTGAGGGGAGTCTAAAATCTCAATGACCCCCCTCTCATTGCCAAGTCCAGGGTGTATACTGCACAATGCACAGGAGGGGGGTCCCCAAATCTCAAGGACCCTCCCTCTTGTTTTTTGGGTCTTGGGGGCTATTACACAACACAAGGGGGGTCCAAAATCTCATCGACCCCCCCTCATGTTGTTCAGGTCTGGGGGTTATACTACACAATGCACAAAGGGGGGAGGGGTCCAAAATCTAGAGGACGCCCCCTCATGTTGTTTGGGTTCAGGGTGTGTATTGTATAATGCAAGGGGAGGGGGGTCCATAATCTCAAGGATCCCCCTCACATTGTTCAAGTCCCCCCCTTCCATTGTACATACTATGGGTTTGACCTCTTTCATCCAATTTTTCTAGTTTTTAACCATTTTCACATTTCAAAGTTCTAACACTATCTTTTTACTTTCTTGTACAAATGGCTAGGATAAAGCAAAATAAAAAATGGTATCATCAAGGAACCCTTACATTGCATAGTAGGGATCCACCTTTAGGGAGAGCATACAACAATGAGTAGCCAATAGTTTTGGGAAGAGTACGCCTACATTGCAAGCCAAATCTCGACAAAAGAGATAACAATAGCACAGGTCTGACTATCCTCAAACAACTAAAGAGAATCATGGATCCCACAAGCCTACCATCCCCAAGCTTCCATTCACAAGTATTGTTAAAGATATGTGCAGAAAAAGCAATCTAGACTATCTCTTGTATACCTCAACGTTGGATTGTCTACATGAAGTTGTGAAAGATTGTATGGTCAAGTTCTTCCTCCACGATTCATATGTCTTACAACTCATGCTCATTGAGTTATGGTTATGCTAAGGGACTTCACATCCCTTAGGATTTTGAGGTTTAGATATGACAAATTAATGAGCCCATATGGCATTTTATTTGTTCATTCATAACAATAGTTGGGTATTTTTGCATGTGTTTCTTGGTATTAGATGGCTTGAAACTTATTGTTTGTTTCACTTTGCAGCTTAATTCTTATAAATCTACCCTTTGGTCAACAAAACAAGGTTTTCATCCTAGATTCCCTACTATCACAACGGTCTTGATCCAGGAGAGGATGTCCCTTGTGGATGTATGCCCATGGTATAGAGGTTGCAACTTAGATCTCATGCAATACCTTGTGATGGCATGCCCTAAAAGGTGAGAAAATATTCGGTATGCTTTTTCTAACATATCTCAAATCTCTTTTTTGCAATTTTGTTGTCCTCCTTGCCTTGTAGATGTCATGGATCTTAATAGTATATAATATTATGACAAAGAGATGTTTCTTGCCAACTTGACATATGGATACCATGATAATGTGAAGAAGTTCCTTAAGCCCATGAGAGGGAGGAGGGAGAAAGAGAGAGAGGTACTAGCATTGTCTATTTTTATCAAAATAAATCCATTGAGAAACTTATCAAAGGATTTGAGGCCATCACCCAAGACAATAAAATGCTAGAGAATATATGCATAGTTAGTTGTTGCAGAGTGCTTAACTGATAGCCATACTTGCAAATGGAGAGCTTAGCCATATTGCACAACACATAGAAATGTCCCAATACCACTTACCTATGCACCTTCACCATCTCACCCACCTCCCAAAGAAGTCAAAAGGATCAAATTCCATCTGAATACCATAGATTTAGATGATACAGAGTTGAATGATGAGACTAAGGACAATAGCAATGATTTTGAGAGTTCAAATGTAGAAAGATTCCAACGATTGTAAAAACACCCCAAATTTGTACACAAATCAAAAGTTGCCATGTTGTATATAAAGCATAGCCTTGTAACCAAATGCAATAATTAATAATAGAATTTAAAATATTTTTGCATTTCATTTTCCTTATTACAACTATTGCATATTCATATAAAAAAGGTTGTGGCAAGAGGGAAACTTATTTTGCAATAATATCTCCACATTCTCTTTTCTTTGGGGCACCTACACATAAGATTCACTATGATTAGCATTATTAGAAAATATGTGTATTTTAGACAATGCCACACAAGTTTGGATTACATATTCTATTTACTATATAAGTATTGCGCTTCAACAAACAAGAAATAGGGATATTTATATCCTCATTTGCTAGGTCTATTTGCACTTGACATAAGGAGACATTTGCCCTTAGACTTAGTATTATTAAGAGCTCATCGAGTAACCAAATCTCTAATATCATAATAGGATTATTGATGTCGTCTATAAGTTTTGATCAATTTTTACAAGCTTTTCATCCACATAATGTCATCTCGTGTAATAAAAATTCAACATAAAATTTAATGATGCAATCATATATTTACAAACAATGGTTTTCTATTGCACTTTAGACATAATCCCATGCACTTCTTTTGTATCCCAACTTTGACCTAAGAATTCCATGCCTTTCTTAGATTTGCATATGAATATTGATGATATTTTACAAACTTCCCCATCATAAAAGAAATCCACAAAAATTGTAATGGTATGAATACTATAATGTTCACTTGTCAACTCGCTACATTAGATCATAGATATCTTTGAATAGCTATATAAATCTCAACATAAAATATTCACATGATTTTCTAAGTTTGGAATTTGCCACTCTGTGCTATCTAAAAGATAGGAGTGAAAGAGTTCTAAGAGATCTATATTCTGTCATGTTTGATGGTACGCTATAAAATTTATCATAATAGAAAACATCTTCCTCAATTAGTGACCTATTTGAGGTTGATTTGTACAAATTCTCATCAATAGAGCCATGAAATGCATCAAAGATTTCTAAAGATAGAGCTCAAGTGGAAGCACATAAGTGAAAGCAAGAGCTATGGTGGCAAAGAGGGCAAGAGAGTAAGAGAGAGAAACACTATATGTAGTAACTCCAATAGTCATAATGTGTGACCAGCCTTTCCTTATTCAATAGTTACTAAAAGAATACAGAATAAAGAGTAAAGTGACAATGATGGGTGCCCACCACATGCAGTGTACATATGTGCAATCACGTTGCATGAAGTTAATATGGGACAGCATAGGCACAAGTATCTTTACCCCCAAGATTGTAATATCCCTGCCCTCTCTGCGGATAGGAACCCCCCTCTTAAAACAAATAAAAATAATTGAAATTTGTTAAATCCCCCTCGTCGTCGCCCGGATAGGTGGCAGGGGGAGAAAGAAGGAGATGACGCCGATGGTGATGGGGAGGAAGGAGTGGAAGATGGCGATGAGGAAGAGGAAGATGATGGTGATGATGTTGAGGGGGGAGGCCACATGGCCTATCACTCCCCCTGGCTCTCAACTAGTCCACCCGTCACCATGAAGAAGGCAACAAGTGGCAGATACCACCACCACCACCACTCTACTTGTCCCCACCTCCCATCGTTATAAAACCTCCCCCCCATTAAAGAAGAGGAAAGGTTCCTCAATGCTGCACAAGCACAGAGAGAGAGAGAGAGAGAGAGGGAGAGAGAGAGAGAGAACCTTCTAGAAGGTTCTCCTCCCTTTCCCCTCCTTAGAGGGTGACCACACACACTTATCTTCTACCCTTTCCCATGATATTGTTCTCCACCCCACAAGATTAATTCCCCCACAATTGGCCCCATTATTTGAGTAAGGAGTTGTTGAAGCCTTGTGGGAATCACAACTAAAAGAGAGGAAGATCAAGAATGGCCCCCAAGGGGAGAATGTCATGCACAGATGGCAATCCCACAACAAGCAACGAAGCTTTAAGCAAGCACATCAGTGTCAATCCAACTGCGGTAGGTGTAACAAGATCTTATGGAACTACGAGCAACACCCCACCTCTGGCCTCTCAGGTCCAAGTTCTTTGCTCTCTCTAATAAAGTATTAAGCATCAATAAGTCTTCGATTAGTCTTTACTTAGGAAAATATTGTTTAAGGTTCGCAAGGTTACCTTGAGGGTTATGCACATAGACAATACATGCATGGAAAAGGTGATATAAAACATACATCAATGGTACATGAAATGATCTTGCATTAAAAGTCTTGCATGCATCCTATGAAGGTTTCGCATTAAATAACGGTTAAAGAATTTATCTTGTGCTACCAAACCATGAATTGATTACAACTTGCACAATAACTCAGGAATTATTTTACATTGAAAGATATTCTTACATCATATAAGAGCTTATAATTGTTACAAATTTGTCTCACATTCTTTGCCTTAGGAGAAAGGAAGATAAAGTCAAGTTAAAATTCAGCATAATATTGTGCTAAGGAAAGGCTAAAAGATAAATGCCACTTAGAGAGGAGGCATAAATGCTATTGCCAGATTGATTATCTCGCATTGAAATGATAGAACTTACATATTGTACAATTGTAGGAGTCCTCATCATATGCCTCAGCCAAAGGAAGGGAGTGTTAAGTAAAAGTTTGCATAGTATTGCTCTTAGATCCCAAGGGGGAGAGCGAATATGTGGATGGAAATGTTATCACGCCTATTCTTGCATCATTTGGAAAAAAACAATTCGTTTTGTTGGTTGATCAAATAGCATCCTAAATGCTTTTACATTCAACTGATTGTTGGATTGTCATATGAATGATTATTCCAAGTGCTTGTGATTGATGGTAAGTTCATGGCAGGGGTGATGACAAATTGCCATGGGAACAAAGGGATGTTTTCTGAAAGATGATATTAGGACTAAATGCCTTGTTTGTACTTGATTCTTAAATGATTTAATTAAGGAAAGGTTCTTTGCATGGGTGGATCACCTCCACGATCGCACAGCGGATCAACCCAAGAAGGACATTGCTCGATTCATGGGCCGAAGGTCGAGTGGTGAAAAGGCCAACCACGGAAATAATGTTTCATGCCTAGGTAGCTTGTGGGTCAAGTGGAGCTTTGGACACCCTTTGCCAAGTCTGGAATGGAGTTGAGGACCTCAGTGGCCCCAACGTCTGTGGCGTTGGAAGATCCTATTCTAGATAAAGGATGAAAATTGTGGTGCCATGTGAACCGGGCAAAAGGGACATATGATTTCTCCTATATGGGCAGGAGACAAAGATCAACTTGAAGATAAGTTAAGGAACTTATTTGTCAAAAGGGCTTCTTACTATGTTTTCATGTCGGTGCTATAAGTTAAGTGAACAAACCATGTTCCCTAAAAGTCTTAATTAAGGAAGCTAATTTTAAATGTCACACATAAATGTGATAGGACCTAATTAAATAACTAAAGAAAGCATATTGAGGGAAAGGGGTGGACGAAACCCCCGACTGCTGGGTCTGTCCTATGGCAGGGTGGTCCCAGAGAATTGGGAGTCTTCTCATAAGGTTTTACCAACGGCCACAACCCTTAGAAATTGTTAGCTTAGAACCCCGATTCATGTTGTTTTAGGGGACCGAAATGGGACTATGCCCTACGGGTAGAGAGGTTGAGCGGCACATCCATCTTGTTTCCCATTCTCTTTAAACCAAGTGCAATTATGGGTCTACTTCGGCTTGGGTATCTCTGCATAAAGTAGGATGTCCAAGACCCGATGCTAGAATGCTATCAGGAGACCTTGACTACTAGGGACCCAAATTTCAAGTTGATCCTAGTGGGTTTAGCCACAAACATTCTGTTGCAAGGAAAACTCGAGAAATCCTAGGTGACAAACCCTGTAACATTCCATGGGAGTCCTAGGCAGTGTCGCTTAGATTCATTTCTCTATGGACCACTAAAAAACTTGCCTCAACACAGGGCACATTACAAAGATAGAGACCAAGTGGAAGTATACAAGTGAAAGTAAGAGCAAAGCAAGAGCTATGGTGGATGGAGCAAGAGAGAAAGAGAGAGAGTCATCTTTGCATGGAAGACTAGATTCTTGGTCAATTGAATAGTACTCATAGAATCTGAATGTATTTTAGGAGTAACAGTAATACCAAGGTTTGTAACCTCACATATGGAAGCCCCTAAGAGCGATCACACATGATGCACATCCCAAGAATATGTGAGGCTTGTTCCATGTCATTCATCTCAAAGCTATTCTTGAGCTAAATTTTCAAAGAATCTAACTCATCATGAGCTCTCCCAATAATCAACATATCATCTACATAAAGTGCCAATATAATAAGCATGTCATCACAAGCCTTCTTTGTGTAGAGACATGGACCCATATCATTGTGGGAGTAAGAGTGTGACCGCATAAATGCATCAAACTTATGATACCATTTCATAGATGTCTACCTAAGATCATAAATGCTCTTTCTCAAATTGCATACTAGGTATTCCCTACCCTTTTCCTGAAATCCCTTAGGCTATTGCATATAAATCTCATCATGCAAGTCTCTACGTAAAAAAGCCAACTTGATCTAGATCCAGTTAAGCAACCAAGGCCAATACTAAGCATGGGTAGTCATCTTGACTATAGGAGAAAATACCTCATCAAATTCAACACCATTCTCCTGCTTACAACCCTTAGCAATCAATCTAGCCTTATATGCTAGCTTGGGTGTCTAGATATGCTCTTCAACTTGTACACCCACTTGTATCACAAAGCACGCTTTTCACTAGGCAAAGGAACCAAATCCTATGCCTAATTTTCTTGTAATGAATATGATTGCATGGACCTCTCCCAAGAGTGACTATCATCTCTACACATGGCCTCATCATAAGTAAGAGGCTCACCATAATATAATCCATGGAGGGCACAAACCAAACAAGCTGATGTTTATCTCTAATAGATTGACAAAAAACATGCTATGGGGCTTATAGATTCCGTCTAACATCATGGTCATGGTCCATTAGAGTATCAAGTGCTGTAGGTTATTTAATTGGTTGTACAATAATAGGAGGCTCCTCCTGAAATATCATTGGTGTGTACCTTAACTACATGCTCAGGTTTCTCATGCATTTTCTCTTCATAAAAGACAACATCATGGCTGTGGAGGACCTTTAAGCTTGTGAATCATATATGTGATAGCTTATCTCACCAGCATTCCCATAACCAAGAAAGATACATCTTACTAAATTGGATCCAACTTATTATGCTTGTCCTTGGAAACATGGCAAAAAATCCTCAAAACTAAAGACATGAAAATGAGCATATGATGAATGTTTTTCAAACCATACCTTTATTGTAACCTGATAGTCAAGAGCAATACATGGGGATTGATTAATCAAATACACAGAAATAGTATCTACCTCAATCCAAAAGTGTTGCGGTAAGCTTGCCTAGCTAAGCATACTACAAAATCTCTCCTAAATCATCATGTTCATGTACTCAGACATATCATTCTAGGGGCCAATCAACTAATGCTTAATACCCCTCTCCTTATGAAATTGGTCTAAGTCTCTAGATACATACTCATCCTCATTGTCAGACCATAGATATTTCACCCTATATCCACACCGGTTCTGAACAAGAGCAAGCCAACATTGAAACGAGATTGAAACATAGCCAATACTTTTAACTTTTGCTTTATGGGGTATGCCTAGATCTTATAATGTGAGTAATCATCAATGAAATTAATGAAATGCTTCATGCCACCTAACCACTTGTAGGACATAGGTCCACAAATATCAAAATGAACAAGAACTAGAGGCTCACCCATGTGCATAATGCCAAACTTCTTATGCAAACTACATGTCTTCCTACCATAAGGACAATGAACACAAGAATCAAAATATTTATAGTCAAGGGGCAAAAGATACTATAAATAGGTAAGCATTTTCATTTCCTTTAGTAACATGTGCCTAAGGTGACGGTGCCATCATGATATATGTGATACTACAACCATTGCCAAAATGATCGATAGACCTAGATATAAATAAGGGATAAAGAGTGCCAAACTTAGCACCTCATGCCTAGACAAGATTACCACGAGTAATCTTCCATGAGGAATCACCAAAAGATACAAAGTAGAGGCCTTTGGTCAAAGCCAAAACATATCATGTATCATCCAAATTGTTCAGATTATAGGCATATGAACCCTCCTTATGCATAAGTGGATAAGGGCAGGTAGGTGTGAATGGTCTTGAGGGGAAGGGGAAACCCTAACCCTAGCCAGTTGAGGCTATATAAATAGCCCAAGGTCTACATAAACCTTTGAGTGAGAGTGACCCAAGTTGTACTTTCATGAGCAATTGAATAAGCAAGACTTATTCTTGTACTTGTGAGCTCTTCTCTCCCTCTTGTGCACACTTCAATCTTGGCTTCCACTGTAATTATTCACATTGTATCAAAGCCACCTCTGATCCTTTAGCTTCCCTCAACCTAATTACACCACTAAGTGCACATGAGCCTTCATATTCTTCTTCTTGCCTCTTGACCTCCATAGCCACAGCTTGACCCACCTCTGTTGGAGGACCTAGGGAGAGCAAAGGAGGGCATTTTAGCTCAAGGTTTCTTCTGAAGATCTCCTCCCTAGCTCAAGGCACAGCAGTGTGTCACAAGAAACCCCAACATTATGGGTGCAAGAGGGTGCTTGACGGATGGTTTTTGATGCCGAGAAGTGTTTAAAAATAGCCAAAATTTTCAAATTTCAGGGAAAAAATAGACTTCGTTGAAGGCGGTGGTTGCAATTAGTACGATTTTAAGCGGCAATGCCTAAAAGTGCTTAAAAGACCCACTGGACGATAGTTGGTGAACTTTCATAATTTTAGGTGTATCAGATGAGACCCTGGGAGATGCCCGAGAATGGAGGACTTCAAGACGGATGCCCAGGATTTTTCAGCCCGCGAATTGGATACCGGACAAGGAAGACGGATGGCCAGGACCATGAATTGGATACTGGACAAGGAAGAGGGGAGTGCGCGGAAGGCCAAGGGCCAAAGCCCAAGTGTAAATAGGATTTAGGGGGCCCAAAGGGTATGCCTTTTGGGGGCTCCCCTTGGAGACCAACAAAAAATGAATTTTGTGGGGGGGGAGGAGGGGGGGTGTCCATTTTTTTCGCGCAAGTAGGAAGAAGGTGCCATTATTCCATTGGATGGAGGAGGGGGCTATGGCACTTGAAAGCAAACCACCCCCCCCAATTGCATGGATGCCTGAGATGCACTCTATCTTCGCTCCTCATCGCTTGTGTCCGATCCTCGAATGGCTGCCCGATTGTAGAGATGCATTTTCAGTCTTTCTCTCTCCTCTTTCTCTCTCATGCATAGAGGTACTTCATGTGGCAAGAATCAAGAAGGGAATCGAGAGATGGATGCTTGTCTGAGAGGCACCGAATTGTTCCAAGAGACTGAGGAGGCTGAAGGCTAAAGATCTATCCTAAAATCCATGGCTGGTTGGTCGACACACAGTCCCAATTAAATATTCAAAAAACTTGAAACATGCAAAAAGGCGGTATACTCTATTTTATGAAAGAATTTTGCTTGTTTTTTATCGTTCATGGTCTAAATGGTGTGCGCATGAGCTGAAATTTTATGTGAATGTTCCTAGCATTATGTTTGAGGGCTTCAATCACTGTTATGCAAACCCATATTGATTTACAGCAATTATAAATTTTTAAACCCGAAAAAACACCAATTTTGATGGAAATTGATAGTTTCTTTGATTTTGAGTAGGGAAAATGAGTGGACATGGAGTAAAATAAGGAAAAATGTTGAGTTTCAGTTCCAATGATTAGTTATCGAGAAAAAACCAAAAAATACCTCTTTTTATTAAAAATAAATAGGAAAAATAGAGAAAAATGGGTTTCTTACGTTCGAAAAAAATAGAAAAATGAGATATATGTATATGAATGTCTGACAAGGCTAAAGCATGAGGTTAAGCCTCAGTCTGGCCCTTTTCCTTTGTGTTAAAGTGCATATTTATTGCTTTTGTTGAGATGACAAGCTCAACATATGCTGATATTAATGATGGACCACCTGGTTAGATGGGTCCACACGTCTACACTTAGCATGTCGGTGGTCATTATGACTCTCACATGGCCACTGACTCATCACTTATTATATTCAGGTTGTTACACCTATTTACAGCTCTCATAGTTATAGCACCAGTCGACTAGTGTAGTCGGTTATGCATTGTTTGACTTAGTAGGCCACTTTCCTTTATGTTGTATCTTATCTATAATTTGTGTACATTGTAAAATGTGTGGAAGAAGAAGAAGAAACTAGCAAGAAAACGTTTTGGCCTCCATCTCTCTTCTTGCCTCTTGAGTGAGCTTCTCCTTGTGCATTCTATGTGTGTTCGGCGCAGCATCTTGAGCAAGTCCCCCCATCACGCGATTCTTAACATGGTATCAAAGCCGTGCCACTAAGAGAGGCTGATTTCGAAGGTTGAAGTGAAGGAGAAGAAGCAAGGTTCGAGCAAGCAAGCCACGGGTAAGAAGCTCTCCCATCCTAGCTAAGGTACTTCCTTGGCATTGAGGTGATCAGATGTGATGATGATATATGGCTGTCCCAAAGACAATATGGCTTGGATATGTTGTCCAAGTATGGTATGACAGCATGCAAACCACTTTCAGTCCCATTTGAGCAGAATATAAAGTTGAGTGCTGATGTTGGGGATGAGATAAAAGACCCTGCTATGTTCAGGAGGATAGTGGGGAGTTTGATCTACATGACCATTACAAGGCTAGACTTGAGCTACGCTGTTGGTCTTGTGAGTCAGTTTATGCAAGTACCTAGAAAGCCACATTTGGATGCAGTCAGACGCATATTGAAATATGTGAAGTCGACATTACATTATGGACTTTTCTATGAGGCAGGTATAGATGTACAGGTGTTTGGATACACAGATGCAGATTGGGCTGGTAGTATGTCTGATAGAAGATCTACTAGCGGATACATGTTCTCTCTTGGTAGTGCAACAATTACTTGGAGCAACAAAAAGTAATCTACAGTTTCTTTGTTGAGTACAGAGGTTGAGTATAGAGGTGCTGCTGTTGTAGCATGTGAGGTAGTATGGTTGTAAAAGTTATTGGCTGATTTAGATGTGCAAGTGAAAGGTCCAATTGTCATTTATTGTGACAACATGAGCGGTATACAGTTGGCTAGGAACCCTGTGTTCCATGCCAGGACAAAACATATTGAGGTACACTACCACTTTGTGAGAGAGAAGGTACTAGCAGGTGAGATTAACTTGGTGTATGTCAACACACAGGATCATATAGCTGATATCTTCGTGAAGGCATTGGGTACATAGAAGCTTCAAAAGTTTCGAAGCTTACTTGGAGTTGCAGAGATATAGTTGAGCTTGAGGGGGAGTGTTGAGATGACAAGCTCAACACATGCTGACATTAATGATGGACCGTCTGGTTAGATGGGTCCACACGTCTACACTTAGCACGTCGGTGGTCATTATGACTCTCACATGGCCACTGACTCATTACTTATTATATTCAGGTTGTTACACCTATTTACAGCTCACATAGTTATAGTGCCAGTCAACTAGTGTAGTCGGTTATGCATTGTTTGACTTAGTAGGCCACTTTCCTTTATGTTGTATCTTATCTATACTTTGTGTACATTGTAAAGTGTGTGGAAGAAGAAGAAGAAACCAGCAAGAAAACTTTTTGGCCTCCATCTCACTTCTTGTCTCTTGAGTGAGCTTCTCCTTGTGCATTCTGTGTGTGTTCAGTGCAGCATCTTGAGCAAGTCCCCCCACCACGTGATTCTTGATAGCTTTTACATACAAAAAATGACATAAAAGAATCTCTACACCTATGCGGCAATGCAGTAAAATTTAAATGGTGAGGGGGACAATGATGTTATACAATAGTTTAAGCACTGAAATAATACAAAGTCTGATTGTTCTCTTTATGCATAATATTTAGGATGCAGTTTATTTGGAAATAATGGATCTAGCAGCAGAGGTTTGCCTTGGTCCTAGGTTCTTGCAACGAAGCATTGCGTATTAGTGGAAATTCATTAAAAGGGTTGTTTTTGCACGACAGATAGGCTGATTTCAAACCTTAATTGTTTGTGCATAATAAGGTATCCACTCTTGCATGAATCATACACATGGTATCTATTCTTGGCATGCATAGCAATTGGTTGACTTATAAATGACCCACGCTAGAGAGAGTAAGGCACCCAAGCAATAGGTCTAGATGGTGGGTCCAAGGGGACAAGTAAGTGAGGACTGCTACATTCTTGGAACGATATAATATTGGTACCAAGAGCTGAGTCTGTTTCATATGTGTTGTATGTGTTAGTGACGCATCGAGGGGCCAATCCCAAGGTGTAGGAGGGTTGCAGTGGGGCCGTAGCAATTAGCCGAGGAGTGCCTCCTATGTTGTTCTACATGGTGAATTACACAAAAATGTGTAGGATCTCCCTCTGAGAGGAATCTGAGATGGTTAAGTATTGAACTACAAACACGATACAAACGCAAAATGCACGTATGATGGCAAGGCAATGTGTCCTATAGACGCTCTTGGCCACGAGGCCGTGGGGTTGTCTTGTGCATGTTAGAGGTCCGGCTAGTGCTATAGCCCCGATGCCAGCTCACTTTAGGTCCCATCAGTGGTGCATCTACCAAGAGCCATCAACAAGTGGTGGTTCCCAAATCTAGGGTTTCTAGGGACCAAATAGTTGGTTTATGTCCTCTGACAAGGACCCTCAAGCCAAAATACAAAAAGCAGAATGTGCTGAGAGGGCTAGACAGCGGTTGGAGATTGTAAGACGCTATTCTCCTCAAAGGAGCAGCCCGTTACGCCTAAATGGTAGTGGTTCTAGTAACCTAAGTGTTATGAGTAGCTCTTCAAATGCAAGTGGAAGTCTTAATACTTCCATGCTTCTAGTTAATCAACCCACTTCAAGTGGGGGTGTAGTTGTACCTACACAAACTCCTGTTGTCAATCTGATTGTAGCCATGGCACAATCCATCGCAATTCCAGTAGGTACATCGAATTTACCGACATTAGGAGCAGCATTGCCCATTTTCCATGGTTTAGCAGAAGAAGATGGAGAACTCCATATTAAGGAGTTTCAAACACTCATGTTCAACTATCGAATCCAAGACGAACACCTAATGATGTTCTTCAACGTGACGTTAAAAGGAAGAGTGGTAATGTGGTATCAAGTTCTAGAAGTCGAAACCATAACTAGCAGTGCCCAATTCTTTATGGTTTTTCATAGAGAGTTTGCTCCTGAGAAGGGTGGACAGTAGTGGTTGCGTGTCTTGAATGTAACACGCCAAGAGCCAAATGAGAATGTCCAGGCCTATGCCAAGAAACTAAAGCAAGTTCTTCGCAAACTTAATACTTATATCCCCATTCCAGCAGTTGCACAGTTGCAATATTTCCTACATGGATTGGATTTTAATATCCAAGTGCAGCTTAGTATTGTCGCTTTGGCCGACATTGACACTGCTATTACCCAAGCAGGAGTGGAGTTGCGCTTGCAAGTGGCTTATACAACAAGGATAAATTGGAATGGTAATAATTTGACCTTGACCAATGGGAGTCAAGGTGATCCCACATCAAATGCAAGTGGAAGAGGGAGTATCATGCCGAATTTGCCTATGTTACCCACTCCTCCTAGCATGACTATGCCTATGGCTAATCAAATGGACCCACTAAGTGGTGGAAGCCAAACAATGAATCCTAATGTTGTCCCAGTAGGTCAGTGGCCAATTCCTAATCAAGTGGTTAGGCCGATGGGAGGATAGACTGACGATCGTGGCTATGAGTCGAGTGCCTCTAATGTTCTTGGTGAAGTTAAGGACATGATAAAGCACTATATGGATGCGATCTCTGAAAAATATATACAAATAGTTGTGGATGTCAATTTTCTTAAGAAGAAGAAGAATTTGATAGGGAATCGACGCCCTTAGGAGGGTGCCCCCTCAAGATTCAGTTGTAAGTGGTGTGGTGGCCAACATTTCCCTAGGAATTGTCCAAATGTTAAATGTGATATTTACGGAAAGTCTGGCCACTTAGTGGCTACCTGTTGGAGTAAGATCAGTTCTCTCCAACAAGGGAGTAAACAACCAGGTCCAGTTAACCATCACACACAAGGAAATAATCTCCAGCAAGATGAGGGACTAAGACAAATACTGCAATGAGAAAAGGCTACTATAGAGGAGTTGCCTCATGGCAGTGGAGTCAGCCTTATTGAGACCGTACGTGTCAATGATGCTAAAACTTCTAATCTACGAGCCATAACAAGAGGTCAAAATATCAAAGAGGATGACAAAGGAATTGTAAAATCTGTCAAGCGAAGCCCTAAGCAATATGCCAGGGAAAAGTGAGTCCTGAATCCTGATATGGAAGGTGGACCTTTAAGACCTGTTGGTAGTAGAGTTGATCCCGAGAAGGATAAAGGATTGCCAAGAAAGAAGGTAAAGACTAAAAAAGAGGCACCAAATCCAATTGAAAGACCAAAGGAGTCCACGTTACAGTTGTGAGCGTGGAATGCTATCTCGACTTTAGGGTAATAAGGTTTGCAGGATGTCCTAGCTATCAAGTTTTGCTAGGCAAGCCATGGATTCTACGGACAGACTGTCAAGTCGATATACCCGCTGGTCGAGTGATTCTAGGTCGAGGTGCCCATCGAGTAATAGTGGATGCTTACCTTGAGTCTCCTCAGAGTGAGAGAGCTCCATTATCCTCCACTGAACTAGAAACAGTAGATGATCCATCTGGTAGTGAGACGTCATTGAGTGATGGATCTAAAGAAGGGTCCACTATAGATTATATTTATCAGATAACCTTGAATGAGCCGATAGAGCCTCAAGATCAAATAAGAGATGCGGATGTTATTGAGTTGGACCTTGGCATGCCTAATGATTTGTGGCCAATCAAATTAGGTCCCATGCTTAGTTTGAAAGAGAGAGAAGACTATGTGTCCCTGATTCATGAGTTTCACAACATCTTTGCTTGGAGCTATGACAAACTAAGGGGTATTCCTCCCAGTCTGGCTATGCATACCATTCCTGTAAAGGAAGGTACCCGCCCTATACGTCAGAAAATAAGGCGTATGCCTATTGAATTAAGGGACGGGCTGTTTGAAGAGCTTCAGAAGTTGCGAAAAGCGGGTTTGATCTTCCTAGTTCAACATACTGAATGATGTTCGCCAATTGTGATTAGAAAGAAGAAGAAGAATCAAATCCGTCTTTTTATAGACTTTAGAGAGCTAAATAAATAGACTGTTGAAGATTACTACCCGTTGCCATTTATTGACCAAATTTTGGATCAATTGGCAGGTAGGGAAATATATTTGTTCATGGATTGCTTTGCAAGGTACAACCAAATGGCGATTGCTGAGCAAGACAAGCTGAAAATGACATTTATCATTATCTTCGGTACCTTTACATACCATGTGATGGCATTTGGGTTATGTAATGCACTTGGTTCGTGGCAAAGAACAGCCGATAAGACCTTTGGTGACATCTCCCCAGAGGAGTTAAATGTATTCATTGATGACATGGGGGCAACCACCGTAAGAGAAAGGCAGTTGATTATTTTGCGGAAGTGTTTTGAGCATTGCAGACAATTTTGCATAGCTCTCAACCTGCGAAAATTGCATCTTTGGAGTGCCTTATGGGCTATTGTTAGGCCATGTGGTCAGTTCTGTAGGGATTGCGACTGACCCTGAAAAACCAAGGTCATAGTCGCCATGATTCCACCACGTACTCCAAAGGAAGTGCATAGCTTTTTGTCATCGGTAGGGTATTATCGGACGTTTATCAATGCCTTGGCATAAAGAACATTGACATTGACAAACCTATTGTTCTTTAACTGTCATTTTACATGGAGTGATGCTTGCAAAGTATCTTTTGACAATGTCAAGTAGGAGCTTGCCGAAGTACCTATTTTAAAAGTACCTAAAAGGGGCAAAATGTTCTATATATTTTCAATAGCAACCATGTATAGTATCAGCTATTGCTTATCCCAAATTCGGGAGGAGAAGTGGTACCATCCGATAGCTTTTGCTAGTCTAAAGTTGGGCATATCAGAAATTAACTACACCTATATGGAGAAGTGGTACTATTCGATAGTTTTTGCTAGTCGGAAGTTGGGCATATCGGAAATTAACTACACCTATATGGAGAAGTTGTGCCTTGCGATGGTATTTGCGACCAAAAAGTTCAGGCACTACATTCTTTATGAGAAGGTGGTTTTTTATACAAAGGTGGAAGGACTTTGATTGTTGTTGAATAAGTTACAGCTGCCTGATCATTTAGCAAAGTGGTTAATCACTTTGAATGAATTTGATTATGAGATTAAGAGCAAGCTGCCGAAGCTTCAGGGCATTGTAGAGTGTCTTGTGGATTTCGAAGAGCCAAAAGAGGTCTTGGCTGAAGGAAGTGACATGGAAACTTTGTTCAAGATTGATATAGCATATATTCCCTCCTGGTATGCTGCTATAATGCACTATCTTTCTACGAGAGAGACTAGAGCTACTTTATCAAAATTGGAGAAGAGGAAAATTAAACAACAGGCATTGAAATTTTCCTTGATCGTAGGAACACTATATCGGCAGGGTGTTGATGATATCTATCGCCAATGTGTGATGCCTTACGAGGTTACATTTATATTGGAAGAGTGCCATGACTCCGCTTGTGGAGGGCACTTTGCTGGGCGGTTGACGGCACAAAAGGATTTAAGAGCTGGGTATTGGTGGCCGTCCATCTTCGAGGATTCATTTGACTATGTCAAGAGATGTGATACATGTCAAAGATGTGACAGCAGAGAGAATAGGAAGCATCCACTTACGCCAATTATGGCTATCCTTCCATTTGAAAAGTGGGGCATTGATTTTGTGGGACCTATTACCCCATCATCTACTACTCAAAAAAGATGCATTATAGGAGCAACCGATTACTTTACAAAGTGGTTAGAAGCATGGGCGACGAGGCAGGACAATGCAAAGAGACTGCCAGTTTCCTACTTGAGCAGATCATCTGCCATTTTGGTCCACCAAAGGAAATAGTATCGGACCGTGGAACCCATTTTTTGAACAAGGTAATTAAAAGCTTGACTGAAGCATGGAAAATGAAGCATAACAAGACAACCCCCTATAATCCGCAAGCAAATGGACAAGTTAAAAGTACCAATAAGCAGCTTGTGGGTATCCTATTCAAAATAGTATCCGAAAAGAAGTGGGACCGGGATACAAAACTATATGTGGCGGTATGGGCATATAATACGACGTTCAAATGAGCCACTGGCCACACCGCATTCAAATTATTTTATGGGGAGGAGTGTGTCTTACCCTTAGAAATTGAGTTGCCGACCATTAGATTTGCAATCAATCGTTCTTTGGGTGATGAAGATGCCCTATTCGAGCAGTTTACGACTATAGCCCACTTGGATGAACTTAAATTGCAGAGTCCATTGCACCAGGAGGTGGATAAACATCAAATGAAGCGGTTTCATGATCTAAAAGCGAAGAAATATACCTTTAAGAAATGGCAGTTAGTTCTATACTACGATGCGCATAAGGAGCTATTTCCAGGAAAGCTAGAACCTAGATGGGATGGCCCTTACAGGATAGCTCGGTTAGGGAAAAATAAGTCCATGGCTTTATTAGCTGATCTGCAGGGAGTTGAGTTTAAGAATAAGGTTAATCTTAATAAGAATAAACCTTATTATTTCTAAATATGCTAATGTGCTAAATGCATTGCAAGTCTATTATAGGGTTGATTTGAGACCTGCAGGAGAGTTTAAACTAGTTGATGGGGTGGCTGATCCCTTATTTGGAGCTACCATATCTTGAGCAAAGATACCATCATGGAAAGCTTATCTAGTGGAGCAAAGGTTATAAAGTGACTGAGCGAGAAGACAGGACATTCATTTGGGAGATCAAAGTTTTCTACCATCGCTGTTTACAGATTTTGACAAGCATCCCTATTGAGTTTAATGAAGAAGGTGGGATGGAACCGTCAGTTCATCCTCTAAATATGTTGAATTTTGACTATCACAATTACGAATAGGGGAGTTCTTGATGGCTAGCTATGTAAACCCATTATGGGTGTACATGTTATACTTTGATGGAGCGTCCCAGGGGCCTAATGAAAAAGAGAGTGTTGGAGTAGTTATCCGAGATTTCCGACGTAGGGTTGCAATGAAATTAGTTGTTTATATCGGGATAGGACTCACTAACAACATGGCAGAGTATAGAGCCTTGATTATGGGACTAAATATTTCCAAGAAAGGTGGTATTCGGCGGTTGTTGGTAAAGGGAGATTCCTAGCTGATCTTAAATCAACTTAAAGGGACATATATAGTCCGAAATCCCATCCTTTGTATGTATCTTCTCACTGCTATAACCCTACTTGATGAATTTGAGAGCGTATCTCTTCATCTCATTCCACATTATTGAAATCAGTTTGCGGATTCATTAGCTAATTTTGCTTATGAAGAGGACCTCTTCTTCAACAGTGGTCCTAGTCCGGATGTCACTCTTGATAATGAGACGGGATCTGGTCGCTTATGAAAAATGTTATCAGACCACGCGTTATATGGCAGGCGATGGTTGATATGGTAATGCAAAGAGTGGCCAAGACCCATCTACCACTATTATCCTGGACCCATAGGTTGATCAGACGACATGTTATGAGTGCGCCTCTTGCTATATATGTAGGAGGTATGGGTCACAACTTGATGCATTTAGTTTAGGATTGAGAGCCCTATTTTTCCCCTTGGAATGAAGCGTATATCTACCTTCTTCCAAGGAGGGATCTATATGAGCTGGTTTGCTTGATTTGTTTAGGCCAAGAGGATCAGCTAGTTTGTAGTGAAATGTGCCATTCCTTTAGGCCAAGAGGGCCCTATGTCTGTTTTGTGCAGGTACAATTAATGGGTTTTTGTTGTAGTGATTGCATCATACAGGTTGATGAAGTTACTGGAGGGAGCCTTTGCTGTGAAGGAGCTTCTTGTGGCCATTCCAGGTGGTTTCATCTCCTTTTTGAGTCTTTTTCCTTAAGCAATTAATGATGTATGTGTGTGTAAGGGTTACTTTCTTTTGTTTGTTAGGGACTAGCACTCGAGGCATGAAGTCCCACGTTTAGGCTCTATATGTCTGGGGGAGGTCTGAGTAGTCATTGCCTCCTACAAAGGCATTGTCAGGCATTGAAAGACCTATTTTAGAAGGCAATTCTAGTGACCCTATTCTGCTGACCTGCTAGGTGGCCATTCTAGGAGTTCCTATTAGTTGTTAGGCAGTTAGAGAAGCCTACTAAAATAATGATGGAAAAAGGAAAAACCCTAAATATCTGAAAGACAATATATGAATATACGGAGATGTGGAAAAAAGGATTCTAACCCCTATAAAAATAGAAAAGGAAAGAAAGAAAAATCCTTGAGCTATTGTTTATCGCCTTGCAAAGGCCTGGTAGGTTCCTGGGGACGAGACAAGACCCGGGGCTGATGCCTTGTCTTCCAAGGGGTGGCTTCTAGCTAGAAAATAAGAAATGAATAGGAAGGTTGGAGTGAAAATAAAAGTGAGCAGAAGATACAAAAGGAAAATGAATAGTGTCACCTTGCGAGGACTTGGTAGGTTCTTGGGTACCGAGACAGGACCTCAGGCCGATGACCTGTTCTCCTTGGGTCACTATGCTCAGCTCCCTCCTTTCTACATGCCTGAGTATGGAAAATAAGAGGCTAAAAGAGCAATGTGCTAAAAGATAATATTTCTTGATAAGGCTATAGGATTTCTCGCCTAATAGAAGCTCCTAGTTGAGTTGTCCTTAGTTAGCTAGGTAGTTCAGACCACCACTTAGGATGACCTCTTTGATAGTTTTTTTTAGCTTGGCTGTGTTGTAGCAGTTGGTTAGTGACTAGCTTTAGACTTTCTGTCAAATTATGCTAGACCTACTCCTTGTGGAATCATGCCTTGGTTTTGACAGGGGGTAGGGTGAGAGCTGTGATGTGTTTTGTTGTGTATCTATTTTATATTAGCTTGATGGTCTTTGTGGTTGTGTTTATGTGTAGATTTATTCGTGGGATTCGACGATCTAAGTCGCCCTATCCCATAGTCGCCAATGACAGATGGTTTTTAATGCCGAGAAGTGCTTAAAAATAGCCAAAAATTTTGAATTTTAGGAAAAAATAGACTTCCTCGAAGGCGGCAGTTGCAATCAGTATGATTTTAAGCGGCAATGCAAGAAAGTGCTTAAAAGGCCCACTAGATGACACTTGGTGAATTTTCATAATTTTTTGGCGTGTCAGACAAGACCTAGGAGATGCCTGGTAGTGGAGGACTTCAAGATGGACGTCCAAGAGTTTTCGGACCGTGAATTGGATACCGGACGAGGAAGAGGGGAGTGCGCGGAAGGCCAAGGGCCAAACGCCAAGTGTAAATAGGATTTAGGGGGCCCAAAGGGTATGCCTTTTGGGGGCTCGCCTTGGAGCCCAACAAAAAATGAATTTCGTGGGGTGGGAGGGGGCATCCATTTTTTTTCGCGCCGATAGGAAGAAGGCACCATTATTCCATTGGATGGAGGAGGGGGCTATGGCACTTGAAAGCAACGCCCCCCCAATTGCATGGATGCCTGAGATGTACTCTATCTTCACTCCTCATCGCTTGTCTCTGATCCTCAAATGGCTGCCCAATTGTGGAGATGCAGTTTCAGTATTTCTCTCTCCTCTTTCTCTCTCATGCATAGAGGTACTTCATGTGGCAAGAATCAAGAAGAGAATCGGGAAATGGATGCTTGTCCAGGAGGCACCCGATTGTTCCAAGAGACTGAGGAGGATGAAGGCTAAAGATCTGTGCTAAAATCCATGGCTGGTTGGTCAATACACAGTCAAATTAAATATTCAAAAAACATGAAACATGCAAAAAGGCGGTATGCTCTATTTTATGAAAGAATTTTGCTTGTTTTTTATCGACCCACGCTGGAGAGAGTAAGGCACCCAGCGGTAGGTCTAGATGGTGGGTCCAAGGGGACAAGTAAGTGAGGACTCGTACATTCCTTGAACGATATAATATCGGTACCAAGAGTGGAGTCTATTTCATATGTGTTGTATATGTTAGCAACGCATTGAGGGGCCAATCCCCAAGGTGTAGGAGGGTCACAATGGGGCTGCAGCAATCAACCGAGAGGTGCCTCTTATGTTGTTCTACATGGTGAATTACACCAAAATGTGTAGGGTGTCTCTGAGGAGTCTGATAAGGTTAAGGGTTGGACTACAAACACGATATAAATGCAAAATGTACGTACGATGGCAGGGCAATGTGTCCTATAGACACTCCTAGTTGTGAGGTCGTGGGGTTGTCTTGTGCATGTCAGAGGTCTGTCTAGTGCTATAGCCAGTGCTAACCCATTTTAGGTCCCATCAGTGGCATTGCTAAAATAGCAGGAAAAGGTGCAATCTAGGAAGCTTGACATCTTTGCGCATGTTTTGATCTATAAGTGGCTCAATCTTCTCAATTTCCATAGGGCTTTCATAGCCCCCCTAGTGGGCCATTTCCTGCAGGAAGGTTTGACCCCATTCCCTCTCTATTGTCCACAATCGGCAAAACCCTAACTATGGGTTTCCTGGCAGCCATAGCCAAGAAGCTTTAAGCTTTCTTATTCTCATTTTTTTCAATCTGGGCATTATCAACAGTGATTTTAATCATCCCATAGCATAGGGTTGATTAATAAGCCTTGTTCCACCAAGAACTCCTCTAATAGGCCACATTATTAGGAGGAGATAGAAGTGCACCTCACTAAATCCAAGGAAAACAGTCAAGCACAAAAAAAGGGTTGGGTCAAATGCAAGGACTATCTAACTCCTATTTCAAAATACTTCATACGTATGATTTTCAACCATTCTCAACCTTGAAGTTTTAATTGTAAAATCTACATTACTGTCATCCTTGTGCTAGTGGCCCCTTGTAAAGGATTAGATACTACTACTTGCACTAAGCAAGTAGTAAGACCTTCCTATGGCCTCAGCTTACTCCAACCTTTGTCCTCTGATTCATAAATTTGATGGCAGAGACTTTCACCTTGGCAAGTACTCATTAAGTACAAAATGATGGAGAGAGGTTATTGGCCTCTCATTCAAGTAACTAGAGTTGTTGATCCTACAAATCTTTCTAATGTGGAGGATGATCAACATGCTCAAGTAACAATCATGTTACACTTAGATGAATCCTTGATTCATCATGTTGATTAGCTCTCCACTGCCAAGGAAAAATGGGATGAGCTTGAAAAGCTCTATGGTGCTACAAGTAAAAACACTAAGATTTTCCTCAAGATTGAATTCTTCAACTTGGAATATAGAGAAGCAGAAGACTTGGGAAATTTTATTTCTCATATGAAAGGACTCATGACACAGTTTTCTTCAGTGCTACAAGCATCAATCCATGATGAGGATGCTATTGCCATTCTTTTAAAAGCAGTCAAAAAGGTCTTCCTTGCATTTGTAACAACCCTTACTAATATTCCCAATCCTATATTGGCAAGTACCATCCAATCCTATTTGGATGAAGAAAAAAGGAATCACAAAGAAGGAAGCACTAGTCAAACATCTACTCCAACATCCCGTGACCAAGTCTTGGTGCATACAATTGTCAATAAGTGTACCTTTTGTAAAAAGAAGAGGCATATTGCAAACAACTATTGGAAAAATACCCAAAAAAAGATGAAATGTAATAAATGCAAGAAGACATGACATATTACAAGTAAATGTCCTAACCATCTTGAAGTACCTAAGGAATTGGAGGCCAATTTTTCCTCCCAATCCACAGATGATCGACTCTTCTGAGTCATGTATCCCTTCTGCCTATAACCATCCTTGTAATCTTGTTCTATAAAGGCATCCTAATTTGGGTTAAGGGGGGCATTCTCTTATGCTTTGTATTGCAATGCCACCTGGCATTGAGGGAGGGTGTTGAGAGTATAGGTATATGAACCCTCCTTATGCAGGAGTGGATGAGGGCAGGCAAGTGTGAATGGTCCTGAGGGGAAGGGGAAACCCTAACCCTAGCCAGTTGGGGCTATATAAATAGCCCAAGGGTCTACATCAACCTTTGAGTGAGAGTGACCCAAGTTGTACTTTCATGAGCAACTAAACAAGGAAGACTTGTTTTTGTACTTGTGAGCTCTTCTCTCCCTCTTGTGCACACTTCAATCTTGGCTTCCACTCTAATTATTCACACAAAGTAAAGATGCTGCACGAACCAAACTATAGTTGTATATCTTCAATGCTAACAATATCTAATGCCAATTTATTACCCAATCTAATAGGTTCTATCATGCTATGATCAGAGTAGAATCACTCTCGATAAGGGGTAACATGAAATGGACCCACCAATCAATTAGCCAACACTGAGCATAAGTGAATGAGACATCAACTAACTATGAAACATTGTAATATCCCGACTTTAATTTAAAATCTTCCCGACTTCTCGCAAAAATGGACTTGAAGAACTCTAAATCATTAAATAGAGAAGATCTCAAGTAAAATGACCCGAGGATCATAACCCAACATTCTTTCAGATTAACAAGGACTATAGCCATCCGTCCATAGAAGTTACCACATGAACGAGAGTTGTGAGCCATAAGTCAAAGATTGACCAAACACATTTAAAACTTGACAACTAAGGTAAGTCACAAAAGCTTTAAGCTTTAAAGCTTAATGCTTTATAAAAAAGAAAAAGATTAAGAGGGAGATTATGACGAATAGGCTACCGCTCCCCCCCTTTTTTAATGGAAAAAAATGGCACACTACCTTCCCCAGTTTTGGCATCCTTGAATCTGAATCGAAAAGCCTAAATTCACTTCAATAATTCAGCATAGTTAACTCTAGCAATCTCTCCCTCTTCTCAATTAAACAAGAGGCTTGGATTGAAGTAAAATCATTCAAGAGCCAGGCGAAACAGTCATGGCATCTCTAACAGCCTCTCTAGACCTCAAAGATCAAATCACCAACATCAAATTGTATCTTGAAAGCTTCAGATTGTTGATTTTGCCAAGATCCCTTCCATAAAGAGCTCTTCTTCTTAGCCACAACCCTTCTTCTTTAATTTAACTATAAATACGAGGCACGGGGAGCCATTGAGGGTAGTTCGAAAAACAAGAGGGGAGAGGCCCTTCTCAGGAGTATAAAGCAAGAGGGAGTGGGGTAAGAGAAGCACGAGCATGAGAATTTCTCATCACAAAGACGAGGATACTCCATGAGCTCTTGAATTCAAATCCTCATCCCTTCTATCCTATTTCTCTATGGAATCAAGACTCTTCTCGATTTTTCTAAATTCTTGTGATCGCCTTTCTCCCCATTAATCAAAATTCTATCAATCTAATAATCCTCAAGCTCTTTCACCAAAATCCCCTTTTGCAATCTCGTGATTAAAGACCATGGCCCTAAAGAAGAAAGTTACGAAGGTCGCGGAAGTAGCAGGAGCTACCAATAACGATGCGGACATAGTTACTACAAATAGAATGGTGAGTACAAGGATTACAAATGAAGCTGCAAATACCATTGCCCAAGCACCTGTCATGGATCCTCAGGTGCTATTTTTCAAAAAATAAAAACAGCTAGCAGGCCTTCATCCCATGAACATGCAACAAAATCTACATTTGTAAAATAAGATTTTATTTGATTCCTGCATATAATCTCTTTAAGGAATTATTAATCATAAATTCCAAGGGGTAGCTTGGGCCTGTACAAGATGAGCCTAAGTGAGTACAAGGAAGGTACTTTGTCCCTAAAAGATTTAATATTTTTTATTTGTATTGATCTAACAAAACCTCTTAGGGATAATCACGGACACAAATTTTTGGTATATATAAAGGACCTTATGATGAAATTGTCAAGAAAATACTTTTCATAATAAACTAACCAAGATTTCTTTTATTACGGGCAAGGACCCACGAAACTCCAAGGGAGTTATTCACAAGTATGAAATTCTTGTTTGGATTCAATCCAAACTAGTCCCCAGGGAAGGGGGAATCCATGAAGACTATTGGAAGGTATTACCACTTGCATTAAATTTTCCACATGCTAATTTGTATTGATGTTATTAATTTTTGGAAATAAAAGATTTTTCTTGGAAATAAACTTGTTAAAAGTTTTTGTATAATGCATTCGAAATAAGATGTTTGTGATTGCAAGCTAGGTACTAATCTTTTCTAAAATCATCAAGCTAAAAGATGGATGACTGAGTACAGATTGCCGAGAAAACTGAGGTAGTATTCCAATGAGCACACAACGCCAATTGATGTAGTGTTCTTAATGGTGCTAGACTATGCCCCAAGACCAGCGTGAATAAAACCTACTCCAAGGGGTTTTACTTTTTATTTTGTGTTAGTGAGTATAGACCAATCATAATGTGAAAGGTCTTGTCATAGGGAACTTATTCGACATGAGGGGATAAGGATACCAAGGGGCTTTGGTCATAAACTCCTTAGGCTCCTACGAACTGCCAACTATCCTTCGATTTTCAGACTATGTCCTGGAAGTTCCAATACTAGTTCAAGAATAGAACTTGGAGAGAATAATACTTTGAACAAGAAACATTGTAAAAGTCATTTTTTTGAAAGGAACTATTAAGAAGGAATTGTTTTGCTCTGTTTTTGTGTCGTGAATTAAAGGCGTGTAATGAATTTGTATCAGGAGATAATTCAAAGAAGCTATTTTTATATTTTGAACCTAAAGTGGTAGATAATTAGGTAACTAAAACTACTCTCTTGAGGGAAGCAAGAGGATGGACCCCCGATAGATCCAGACCTATGGCCAAGTGGTCTCGATAAACCGAGAGCTTTCTTAAGAAGGAATAAAAATTGCACATGATGGTCCATTAGAAACCACAAAGCCTGACGCACATCACTTTAGAACCCTGGGCTGAAGGGATTTAAAGTGTCATACTTCTCCCATTCACTTTAAACCCAGCACAACATAATTCTGTTTCAGTCAGCAATTCCTATAGGGAATGGAATTTTGAGCCGCTAATACTAATCAACCGTTAGTAATTGGATTGACCAAAAAGACTCAGGTCACGGTCCTCGTGAAAACGACCGGAATTTCCACTGCGGGGGGTAGACTAGAGGGAGCCTAGTTAGCAAACTCTGAGGGTTTTCACAAAATCCCAAATGACACTTGCTAGGATATCTCTTGATGGGCTTTTAAGAACGTACCACCAAGGAAAGCTCAATGGGGGGGCACATTACAAACATCAAGAGAAGAAGTTGCAAGTATGTATCAGCATTAGAATTAGTCTATTTGGCATTAATCTCTTCAATCTTAACACTAGACTTGTTGGGGACAATGCTACAATCATCAGACTTTTCCTGCACTTTGCCTTTGCCTTTTTCTTTGCACTTATCATCATGCATCTTTTGGCACTATAGCCAAATATAGCCATGGTTTCCATGATAATGATAGGTAAGAGAGGAGTTACAACCACAAGACTTTCTCTAAGACTACCGATGAGACTGAGACCTCTATGAGTCACTACCACAATGGTCATTACCACTCTTACCATCATGTTTGCTCCTAACAGTCAATGCATGAGAAGTAAGTATTGCATCCACATTCTTTCTATTTATCTCCTCTATAAGTAAGGCACCCTCAACATCCTAGAGTTTCAAACCATTCTTAGGCATATTAGCATACATGGCAATACAAAAAGTGTCCCATGACTCAGAAAAGGTCACAAGCAAGAACAAGGAAGGGAGATTATCCTTGACCTCAATGTCCTACAAAGTCAACTAGTTGAAAATAGAATGAAATTCTTTCAAATGTGTGGACACACTAGTCCTTGCCTTCTTGCAAAGTTCCATGAGCTATTTCAACCAATACATCTAACACCATATTGGGGAATATGGGAATTTCCTATAATTTTGGGACACGTGGTCAAATATTTGTATTTGTCATAACTTGAACACTATAACTCCAAATTGAGCACTCTATAGCTCACTAGACTCCATTTTTGAAGCGCTTTCCAATGATAGGTCACATCATATGGTTTTGGAAAACTTATGGGCATGTTATTTGGGTGCCACCTTTTTAGTACTCAAAAAATGGGAATTGGGAGATTCCCAAATTCACTAATATTGTGTTATCTATAAAACATGACTTTTCTTGTCATAGAGGTTGTATATATTGTCCCATAAGTACCAAGCATTTTCCTCAAGTGCCACAACATTGAAATGAACTTATTTTGACAATGACAATATATGAATAGATTTACATAGCTCATCCATCTCATCCCAAATATCTTAATTAATACATTTGGTATTTACACTCGATTTTCAAAGGCCTAATATAATTCTTTTGAACCAATACTTGCTATATCTACATCTTCCAATAGGTAAATTTGTGCCATCAAGCTTTTCAATATTCAAAATAGTACTATCATTCGAAGAACCAGTCGTAATGATGGTATACCAATGTAAAATCCAAGAGAATGGGCTCTTGTAAATGACTACAAATCAACCCATAAAATTCTTCCAAAACAAGGGGAAAGCATGAGGGAATACCAAAGTATAGAGCTCTTCACCAACTCCAAGCAATAGATTACCAAAGTACAATGTTTTCTCTCCAAAATAATGCTAAAACTTTATGATTACAACAATGCTAAAAGAAAGATAGTAATATATGTGAATCCAACTATGGAAAAATAGGCAAGAAAGGAAGCTCTCACTACCAAGGATACACGATACAAAGAATGCAATTAGCAGTGACTAAGCATAGACCACCAGTACCAAAGACTTTCATGAACTCAAAGTATCAATAAGCCATAACCATAAGCAAAGGTAACTACATCCCCAATAGTATACAAGAGAGCATATACATGAACCAAGAGTCCCACTATCTCAAAGAACCAAGATCAACTACATAAATAATTTAAAGTTCTAATGCTAATAAAAGTATCTCCCACTGAAGCAAATCCAAATGCCAAATAAGCAATACAAGCTCAAGACATCAAGTCCATGACCATCCAGAGTCCAAGATAGATCTAGAAGCATGAAACCCAAGTAAGTCTTCAAACCCATAATGTCAATGACTAAAGCAACTGAAGCATAAAGGCAAAGCTTCAAAACATCTAATGTAGCTCAAATCCAAGTATCTGGGTGTAAGTATCAATTCTAGACATCAATGCATGTAAGTGGCAATACCCAAATAGCATCAAGCCGCAGTAGGCATAAAGTTACTGTTAATAGATTGCTTCCCAAAATATTATTACAACAATGAAATTATGCAAAATTGAACTAATATAGTTCTAACCAATCCAAGTAGCATCCCAAAGCATAATCATAACATCCAGGCACCAAAATAGCATCACTGAGGTATTAAAACATGCATAATGGAGCTCATTGTTAACTATCCCCAACCCAAAACTATTATATTCTATGTAAACAGAGAACTAAAAACTACACAAAATCAACTCTATAAGTACTCATTTTGTAGCTCTTGTCATGCTCTTTGTTTCTCATTATAGCATGTATGAATTCAATACCATATGCAAAAGTTATGGCCAAAATACAAGTGTTATCAAGCTGCCATAACTATCCACCAACTTCTGAAGCATGCTCTGTATCCACTCAAAATGAAATGGATAGGATAGATACTCCTTATCTCAATAAGAACTCAACAAGGCTCAACTAGGCTCTGGAAAGCTCCTCAATAAGCTGGAAGAAGGGACGACTCAATCTATACCTCAAGAGGAAGAAATAGTGACTGCCATGAAACCTTGAGCTGGGAAGCTTTGAAGGACAGCATAGGCACAAACACATTTACCCCGAACAGTTTTGACTATGCTTTCAATAAGTTTCCAATCTGTGAGGATTGATGGATACGTATCTACAAACATAGATAAACTTCAGTAAATTCATGAAATATAAAACTGAGTTTGAAGCCTATTCAAATATTCTAGCTAACTTACAATTTGTCTAAGACGTGGCATGTCAATGGACCAATTCTATAAGTGCAATTATAAGTGCATATATGCATGTTATATAAGTACCTCCTTGATTTTTTTCCTAGTCCTATTATGAACTTGAAATCCTTAACTCCCTCCTTGTGTCAATGAATTCATTTCCATGTTTTCTCCTCTTCATCATCTGTAACATAATCTAAGAACCAACAAATATGGTAGTAGGAATCCACCTATTGTTGTCAATGTCAAAATTTTTGTATATTATGATTGCTCTGAGAGAATAACAAATCTTGTGAAAAAATGAAGGGAGGGCATACACTTTCTTAAACTGTTTGAGATTTCGAAGAAAAAGAGAGAAATATTACAATGGAGGGAATACATTTAGGTGTAATTTCAAGAAAACAACAAGGAGACTACAAGGTTATATAGGATTGACAAGGAATATCTCTATCTAGCATCTTTAATTGTACCATATTATATATGCTCAATGCCCCATCCTTGTAAGATATCGCCAATGATCCATGGTGCTCTAAGTTGTAAGGCCCCCATTATGAGGAGAAGCCATGTGTAAGTAGGTTGGGTCCTAACTTGTATGTTAGATGAGGTCTAAGTAACCATATGGAAAAAAAGATGACCTTTGTGAATCTAGCCTTTGGGTTAGATATATTACTTATGCTGGTAGCAACTCGAGGCACAATGCATTGAGTTGTGGGGTGTGGGAGTTAATCGTGAAGGAAATATTTTGTGAAATATTTACTATCCAAGAAGGTTCATAATATGGTTGGATGACATGCCAACTAGACTACCTTCCCAAGTTATAAAAAGAAGACCCCTCCAAAGCCATTGTTAACCTATCTTTCACCCTGTTAAAGTTCTTCCAACTACCCTTAAGCTCTTCACCTATCATCTGTCTGGATCACCATCTAAGCTTCACAATGGAAGCACACGAGTGGACAAACCCATCTTTGTATTAGTTCATTTGAAATTAAAGTAGTTTCTATTATTCTCATATTTATTGTATATTCTCTACTCCTTGCTCAAATTCTATTCATTATGCCTGTAATTTCTACATGGTATCAGAGCCCCTTGGGCTCTAAGGAGTGACGTGTATGCGAGAGGTGAGGGCTTCAACAGCGAAGAGGAGAAATATCATCTACTACATCAGGTAGCGATGTTGGCACATGAAGTGGTGCTACTATTACACCAACAATTCAAACACTTAGGATTCATCCACCAACCTTCAACAAAGGAAAGTCAACTGGTACAAAAACTACACTTTATGAAAGTTTAAAAGTGCAACTATTTGCTGATGTTGTAGGTGATTACTTGGTTGTGGGTTATTGTAGCCAAGGCTCAGTTTGAACATAAGGTTGATGAACTTGTTGGTCAAAGATAGATTTGTTTCAAAGCAGATGAGTTCAAATTTCACACTCCTTTGAAGCAATACCATAAAGGAGACTCTCTTAAGTTGTTTGGGATTAATGATATTTTTGAAACTTCTCTTTCCTTCAAGTAAATAAATTTTCATAGTTATTTATAACCTTGTCATTGTGAGGCTTGGACCATCAATATTGCTAATGGCACAGTAAAGACTAAAGGGAAGGAGATAGCCAATACGGTTGAAGTAGAGTTGAAGTTATTTGTAGCAACCATTGAGGAAGTGTATTCCTCAATGCAAGAAATATCTACCACTAACTCATGGGTATTGGATAGTGGTGTCTCCCATCACATGACAATAAAAAAATCTCTATATAGTTCTATGAAGCCTCTGCAAGAATCCATCAATGTGACAGTTGGGAATGATGCAAAATGCACTACTAAGGGCACACGTATTATTTTATTTGTTGTTGCAAATGGTGAACTCAAAATCTTTCAATTGTGTTGTATGTTCTAGAGATTAAGAGAAATCTACTATTACTTACTTTTGTGACTGATATTATTAAGATAGGTGCAAAAACTATCCATAGTATTGGCAAATGAGAAAGAAGGAACAACCTATATGAGCTTTAACAGCAAAGGAGAATGAAGGAAAAACTTGTATGAGCTAAGTGCTCTTACAACCACCACTAGTGTGGGCACAAGTAAACTTTGGCATGAAAGATTTGGTCACATTGATTTTGTAATATTAAAGAAGATGCATAAGCAAGGTATGGTTGCTCACCTACCTATTGTGACTAAAATGAAGAAACCATGTGAAGCTTCAGAAGAAACAACTTGTATGAGCTAAGTGCTCTTACAACCACCGCTGGTGTGGACACAAGTAAACTTTGGCATGAAAGATTTGGTCACATTGATTTTACAGAATTAAAGAAGATGCATAAGCAAGGTATGGTTTCTCACCTACCTATTGTAACTAAAATGAAGAAACCATGTGAAGCTTATATGATGGGCAAGCAACAAAGAAATGCATTTTCACAAGAAAGCAAGAATAGAGTGAAGGCTCCTCTAGAGTTGGTGCATGCTAACTTGTGTAGTAAAATACCTACACAAGCCTTGGAAGGATCTTCTCATTTTATGTTGATCATCACTGACTATAAGAGGAAGATGTAGGTGTACTTCTTTTGTGATAAGGCTCAATCTTTTGGTAAGTCTAAAGAATGGCTCAAACGTGTTAAGAATGAAACAAGGCAAAGTGTGAAGGAGTTTAGAATAGATGGTGGTGAGTTCAACTCAAAGGAGTTTGAAGACTTTTGCAAGAGCAAAGTTATTAAGCATCAATTGACAACACCTCATAGACCTCAGCAGAATGGCATTGTTGAACGTTGAAATTGCACTATTGTGAAAATGGCAAGGTTCATGCTTAAGAGCAAGGGATTGCCTAAGCAAATGCAATCTAAATTCTCAATTGGAATTACACAAAGGCTCTTAAGGGAAAGACTCCTCATGAGGCCTATTCTATCTCACATTTTAGAACTTTTGGATATGAATATTATGCACATGTTCGAAAGGATAAGAGAAACAAGTTAAATCCAAAAATCACAAAGTGTATCTTCTATAGTGATGAGGAAAAGGCTTACGAATTGTATGACCAACATGCAAAGAAGATCATAGTGAGCCGTGATGTGGTGTTTAAGGAGCAGCCACATATAGTGGGAAAAAAGAATATAAGTTATTCCACTTTATCATCCAATGATGAAGAAGCAGTCCACTATGAACCTATCCAAGAGTTGTCCCTACCCTAAAGGAGGATGAAGAATCATCTTCAAATTATGAAGAGAAATTTTACCAATCTGCACAATCACGCCACTGGAAAAGCCATTGCCATGATGGGTGAAGCAACTCTATAATCACAATAATCCTATGCCTATCACAATTGAGAAAAAGGTAGAGTAGATGGACCAAGGATGTCTCTGACAATAGATGGAGCCCCAAGAGGAACACCAAGGAAAAGGGGTTTCTACTGCAAGAAAATCTATCTTGTAATATCAACAAGCTTTTGTTTCATTCTTTTGATGACCAAAACAAGGAAAACAGCAAATCTTCATGTAACATCATAGAAGATATCTCCCATAGATTTGATAGAATCAACCATAATCTTCAACATCTTCACAAAATCCATCATAAAAAACAAGAACACAAAGGAATACACCACTTTTGAATGGAAATCAATCACATAGTACTCATCTTCAATGTCTTCATAGTTCGTTTTCTATCTCTCGTAGTAGATACATTGTTTTGATAGAATTGGCTATCTCTGACTCTCTCTCTCTCTCTCTCTCTCTCTCTCTCTCTCTCTCTCTCTCTCTCTCTTTCTCTCTCTCTCTCTCTCTCCATAGTACATCATCTCCTTACTACAATGCTCAAGAATGGAACTTAATAATCCCTCTTAGGTTGTGGATGCACCTCCCAAGAGGTATGGGAGGTATGAAAGGGCACCAAAGCCACTACAATGTCTCTTCATAGCTAACTACTGTCACTGTCACTTCAGTCTTCAGCAGCTACTTCTTCCATTTGTTTTAGCTCTTTTGAACTTAAATTCATCATTTTCAAAAGTTAGAAAACATTTCCCAAAGTCATACATTAAAGGGAGCTTCAAGATCAACACCCGAGACCTACGGACCGCTTATCGGTCAAGCATTTCAAGCTGAGCGGCCATGGCTACCTCTCACATAGCTGACACACCCTCCCTACCTATGGGGTGTAGTGAGCTTACCTTGATGCCCAATCGAGTACCCTCCTCTCTCGTGCACGTCGGTAACTCCACGATCCTTGAGGAAAGCTCAAGCAACCTCAATCCCTCTCCAACAAGCTCCATCCTCCATAGCCACACGAGACAAGAGAAGAGTAGAGAAGAGAAGAAGATGAAGAGAGGAGATAGGGAGAAACCTCAATCCCTCTCCAAAAACCTCAATCCCTCTCCAAAAAGCTCCATTCTCCATAGCCGCGTGAGAGAAGAGAAGAATAGAGAAGAGAAGAAGATGAAGAGAGGAGATACAAAGCTTCTTCTCCTCAATCCCTCACTCTCACACACTTACTCCCTCACTCCCTCACACTCACTCACTCCCTCTCTCAAGCACAAGCAAGAAAGTAAGAAGAAGAGAAGAAGAAGAAGAAGCTTTTTGCCACACACAAGAATGAGCTTCTCATTCACTTTTCAACTTTATATACAAAACCCTAAATCCCTTTTGGGCGGTCATCCCCTTATCCCCTTTTTTACATGGCCAGCCATGGCCTAGGCCCTTTTTCCCATTGTCCTCCTATCTTCCTAAATTCCTTCCTAAAATCCATCTACCTTCACAAATTGCATGGGTGAGAGCCTGGTACTCTTAAAATAAATCATGGTGCACCTTGCACCTTTTTTTACAAAAGTATTGACTTGCACTTTTTTTGGTGTGTCTTTCTCCTTGCTTTAGGGCTTTTCTGCACTTCTTATGTTTTCCCATTGTTCTTGGCGTGCCTTCGTCTTCTGTTTCACTTTTGCCTCGGCCTTGTCTTCTACTTTAGATTTTCCAACTTTTCTACCTTGTTTGTTTGAGGGTTGACATTACCCCCCTCCTAGACGAGCGCCAGTCCCATGGCACTCACCATTGTAGGTAGCAGGCTTTGGCATGCACCGAAGACATGGGTGGAAGGGACATCTCTGGTTTGCCATGTAGGAGTTTTGGTGGTGGTGCGGATGAAGGTTGTTGGGGGCACGTTGGTAGTGATAGGGCTGGGAATTGCACTCATGGGTGGGCACATGTGTTGATGTTTTGGGGATTCTGCACAACCGATGATTCTTGGTGGGCTTGCATGATGATAAAGGATCAGAATTCAGAGTTGAGTGTTGATGAAGGGCGAATGACACTTTCGTGGGAGTCTTCAATACCTGCAATTGAAAACCTTGCATATGTGGTCTCTCCCTCGGGGTAGTGCTAGTCTTCTTTATCGTGCACAAGACGTAGTTCAATTAGTTTGGGAGACAGGTCGAACTCTAAGCAAGCTAAGAGTATTGTCTTGCACTTGAGGACCCAAACTGTGTATATATTTCGGTGCAGATATTATGTTAATGCTCATGCATACTTAGATATTACGTAGTTAGAAGACCGCGGACTGGTTCCTTGTAACAACGTGTGGATGAAGCAAAGTTGTCCATGTTTGAGGAGAAGTACACCTGAAGGTGTATGAGACATCCTTTGCGTTGTGACAGCACCATGTAGCATAATTGAACATATTGACACCGAACTTTCAGTAGCTGGTAGCTATTGGGCTTGCTCGATGAGTACGGTGTACTTTTCATGGCCATTCGCACGGTGCTTACCACAATCGATTGCAATGGTACTAAGGCAGATGCAAAAAGGAATTGTGCAATTGGGTCAGGGTGACATGTCTAACCAAAGGGAAGACAAGCTCCCTAGGTATGTCCTGCCCTTGATGTGCCCTGAACAATTGTGGGGGATGTGTAGAGGGATAGGGAACTAGGGACGGAGCCACCCAACCAAGGTCACTGGGCGTACCTAATTTGAGGGCCCCTAGGTGTCGTGATGTGATTGTGAGTGCTTTTTTTTAAATTTAAAGAATAACATGAGTATAACCATTGCAATACGTTGAGCCTATTAGCCTTTCAATTGGATTGGAAAATGTGGAGATTCAGAGGCTATGAAAATGGATATTATAGTGATGATTGTGTCCTAGCCTCGTTGCTAGAGAAACAGTTGTTGAGATGGGGAGATACTGTAGATTTTGCAAAACCTCTTTGTCACGTGCGATGTTGGTATAATTGAGGTAACAGCTACCGTGAGTGCCAAGTGTAGAGTTTGACCTAGAAAGAGAGAGTGGCCACCACTGATCATGCTTTGGGCCATGCGATATGGGTGATTGACAGGGGTGATTTTCGCTTTCGGCGGTGAGGCTTCCATCATGGCTCTTTGTGAGGTTGGTGGTCTTGCAGTGACTTGGGCATTGACCACTTTCATACAAAGATCTGTGTCGTCTGCATCCACTTGACACTTTGTGAGAGTATATGCAAGTCACATGCGTCAATTATAATGAACAAATGCAACGCAAGAAGATATTACTTTATCTAAATCCTATGGTGTTGCATGCATATCATCGATGCTTGTTAAAGGCGTGACATGTATTAGTAGTCGGTAAGGGAGGTTTGTAAAGTTGGGGAGCCTGCCCCTTTAACCACTTAAGGACAAAAATTTATGACAAAATGGCATTTGGCAACCAGCTTATACAACATAGGACCTATTCTATTTGTATGAGGCAGGGTGAATTTGGGTGGTCGAGTGACTAGGGTTGTGCCGGTGCAGGACTCCCATCAGGTCGGGCAAGGAAGATATCGGCTGAGACCCAAATGGTGTAGTCCCTGGCCGCAGCTGTTTCAAGAATTATTTTAAACAATTCATCAAATTATCGCTTATTTCTAGCTACCTTCTCCTCTTTCAAGCACCTGGTGCTTGAGCGTCTAGTGGAGGCCTGCTCGGCTGATGTTGCTACACCCCGGGTGCTCCCTTGAGCCTTTGTCCTCTTGGCTTGGGGAGTTTTTGGCCTCCATCCTGGGCACTGTCTCTTGGGGCCTCTTTTCGGCACGCACCTCTTTAGAGTAGGCACGTAGCATTCTGATGGAGGCGCTAGTGCCTTGTGCTCCCTCCGACAGTGGAGAGCTTTCTTGCAGGCCAGCTGCATTTTGTGCTCCATGACAGCTACTGTGGGGGAATCTACAAAATGTGAACCAAGGTTATTCTTTGAGGTAGGATAGAATTATTTGCATGAAAGGGATTAAACAGTGGATTATCAAGCGCATATGACAAGGAGGGGTGAGGTGAGGCATGCAGTGTTTGTTGTAGAGGGACGGCCCCTGTGATGATATTTGTCCTGCTTTGACTGCGAGGCGTATTCCAGCCATTAGCAGATCTTTTCTTATGCTAAGTTTCACAGACTATTTGTGATGGAGTAGAGCAAGGCTCGTCCTCGGAAGGATAGTCTGAAAAGGGAAAAGGCGTATAGAAGGGGACGGCGCCCTGTCTATGTCCTCAGAGGTATTGGTCAAGGCTTCCTATGGTGGTAATGAGGGTTGCATGCCCTCCACCTGGAGGCAGGAATGGTCACACGACTTCTAGATGTGTGGTGAGAGGAGGACCTGAGGAGCTTAGCCTATCAAACCCAACTCTTCTCCCTGCACTTGACTATCATTGCTTGTGTGTGTTGATATTATCTATACAGGGTCACAAAACTCATTGTTTATTTATGTACATATTTAGGAATCCATGTCACTTCGTGAGGATGAAAACCAATTGTAGAACTCAGGATTGTACTAGAGTGTGGCACACGCATCCAGTACTCATGGTAACTTACTCAATAACAATAGATATTTTGCAACATCGAGTAGCATGGTACCTTGTTTGAGCCTACTCACAACATATAGCTCCTCCTCAGTGAGAACCTCATCAATTAGAGAGTTTTCTTGGCTAGTTTCAGCTAAGTCCATACCCCGAATGGCAGTTAGCACTCAAAAGGAAGTTGCCACCACATAGGTTGGATCTCTTTGAGACTGCCATTTGGCCAATTGCTCCTCTAAGATTGCCATTTGGCCAATTACTCCCAGTTCAACCATTGTAATGCGGTTTTCAAACCAACGCTTTTCAAATTGACTTGGACCCTCTGATTGTCGCTTTAGTTGCTCTATCTCTAAGAGATTTGGTTGGTAGAGCACATCATTGAATGTCACAGTTAAGCATAGTTCGTCGACTTCCTCATCAAAAATGAGTCGCATGCGTTCATGCAGGAGCCTGCCATAGTGCTCATCAGGATGTTCTTGCGCTTCCCAGGATAGGGAAAATGGCAAGGATTCTTCAAGCTACTCCCTAGGGAATGCGCCCATGTCTACAAGGACATAGACACGTGCAAACACTTTAAGCTTAGCATCCAACTCAGTTAAGCATTCTGCGACACTTCTATGTTCAATGAAGGCTTGCTCAGTTGCTATCTTATGTAAGGTTCTAGGAGTTTCCCTAGGATTTAGCATAGCTGGGGGCTCAGGCCTAGATGAACAAGTTTGGTCAATGCTAGGATTGCTTATGCTCTTGATATTTCCATGTTTCTCCTGAGGCCTTGCTACTATTATGTCATGGTTCTCCTTGGATGTGACCGGTATAGTCTTGTCACCCTATTGTGACAGTGTTGTATCCACTCTTGATTGGTCAATGTGAGTTCTATTGTCAGTGGATTGAGTGTTGCAAGCAACTATTGATGGTAATGGTTGCTTTGATTTTTCAAAGCACACGGATATGTCTGAGGTTTCACCGCTATTAGGAGAGATGGTAATGGGCTCATTGGTAGATGGACTTGACGCTTTATTCCTCAAACAATGCTCTTGGTCTCAATCTTCTTGGTGTCTACAACCACTAGTAACTGCCGTTGTTTTCTCCTCTTTTTCTTGTGCAATTGCCGTGCATCCTTTAAGGACTCGGGATCCTGAACTAGGTCAACCATTGATGTGTTTGGTTGGGCCTCAACATTCTCTTTCTCTAGTGTGTCCTTATGGGGCATGGCTGCGGCTTGCTGAATAGCCTTGCTAGGTTGATTGGTCAAATGCGCTCTCTCATTGGCCACCTCTTCAAGAGATCTCTCCTCAAGCCTAGGCTTCAGGTGCTTTCGCAATTCCAAGGGTATCAAAGATGTTGGTTGTGACACCTCTTTCACAGGTGAATGGCCAAGGATGCCTTCCACCAGAGGTGTCATCACGGCCAAAGACTGTGACTGTTGTGATTCCCGATTGGAAGTAGTAATGGCTAGTTCAGTGAACTGGCTACTATTAGTAGATTGTAGTGTCAGGTCCTCAAGCAGATTGGAAGTGGTCATGTCTTTTTTTGCCCTTTGAGCATTCACTTGTGCAGATTGAGCCTCAGTTGATCCAGTCACATTAGATTGCACAGTCATATCCTTGGGCCGAGAGCTACGGGTGGTGTCATGTCCCACCTCTTAGACATCTAAAAGCTTGGATGGAGATAGAGATTGGGATTGAGCGGCTGCACTTGATGACTGTTGTTGTGCTTCCTGTGTCCATTTAGGGAAAGAGGGTGTAGGAGACTTGGGACTCCTAAGTGGCTTTGACACTAGCTGGGAGATTTACTCGTGGCTATTAGATGATTCTACCATTTGCGTTATTGAGCATTTAACCTTGCCATGAGCAATGTTGTGCCTATGATGCTTGTTATCCACTTGGGAAATCAAAGGCTCCTTGGGCACTAGTGGCTTTTGCGTACCCTCAATGATTACATCTGATATCTGCTTATCTAGCATGCTATGCTGAGGATCTACCATTTGAATAGTCTCGTTTGGTTTCTTGATTTCGATTGTGAGGGACTCGGTCATTCCAATGTTTTTGACTTGAAACTTGGTTTTTCATTTAGATTTCCTCCTACGCTTCCCTGCTTTTGATATGATCTGGCCTTCAGCTGACAAAGGTGCTTTAGTCGAGGGCTTTGGTACCCAAATCCATCGATTACCTGTGTAATACCCTTGAGCACGTAGCAACGCTTTGGATATCCATTGTGGCATTGTGTTGGCTCTCCATCGATGCCTTCATCTGTAAGGCTTGGGCTTCTTTTGTGGTCTTCTACGATATTTGTAAGTCCAAAGCTTGTCCTTATCATTGTCTCCTAATCTTCTTGTTTCAAGCATGGCCTCACTCACTGGTTCTCTTTGTTCAACATGTGCTTGTATTAACTCTTTCAACAAGTCCTTACTCTTGTTACTAGGCTTGCCTAGTATGTTAGAACATTCCTTGTCTTTTGCTCGAGGTTTAATGAGGTCACCCTTGCTAAAGGTTGCAATTATCCTCACAACCGGTAGCGTCAAGTGTATCCTCTATGCTACATAATCAGCCTCACACTTTGTCGCCCTTTTGAAGGGTCATCCTAGGACGATTTCCTTTCCACAATTAGCACTATTTGGAGGGACATGGAATAGGATAGGAAAGCTTTCAATTTCAATGGTTACAAGGATGTTGCACTTCCCTATAAGCTCTTGTGATGACTGTCCCCCATAAGGGTTAAGAGTTTCATTAGTCTGTGTGAGCTCTGGTTGGCCTAGTAGGATCCATGCTTCATAGATCAAGATATTAAAATCAGCTCCTTTGTCGATGAGAGTGTCGACACAATGCTCCCTTTTTGCAGTGAGTTTGACCCTAAGATAAGCAGGCGGCACTATGACTTCATCTTTCGAGTCTTGGCTTGTAAATTCAAGCCTTCTGATACATGACTTTGAGTCTCCAATTACGCAACCAGATGTGGATTCTCCACTATTTTCTTGGATCATCTATGCAGTGTCACTCAAGGTGCATCTATCATTAAGACTATCATGTTTAGTCATCCTCGCAGTTGTAGCTTGATGTTGTTCCATTCCACTTTGACTAGATGTAGTACGGACGCAACACATACATGTTTTTGCGGTGTGGCCTTTTTGCCCTTGTTGGCTAGATTGTCCCATTGAGGTTCTGGGTTCTCTATTTTGTGTTTAGGTATGGGCTTTTGGTTGCTCCTTAACAAGTGAGAATCCATGCTTGTGTAGAGCCATTACTACACTAGGGTCTAATTTGGAGAACCTATCATGGCGCGCATTTTCTCTCCAACCTACTTGGGGGAGGTGTGGAGGGGGGCCCCCTCTACAGGGGTCCGGGGTCCTATTAACGGGGCTCTGTGGCACCCAACTACGTCTCAGGGTCTACTCCTACTGGTGGGTTCTTTGAATTATTATGATTCTATGTGAGTTCCTTGTTATTGAAAGCAGCTATCAATTCTATTCACACTTGTGCTTAGTACTTTCCAGTGCAGCACAGTGCCAAATCAGGCCTTCTCCCTTTAAGTGCACTTTAAATTATGAAATCAGTGTGGGGTGCGAATGCAAAATGAACAATGCAATTCCCGCTTTTTCCCCTTTTGTTCGTAGCCTATTTTCGTAGCCTAATATGACTCTAAGAGCATTTCCTAGGACTATCCTCTCATATTGTCTAGGGTCTATGCTGCACACTCTACACTTTGTCAAGGCCGGATTGGAATCTGAGGGTCAGTTTCAAATCTAAATCTCGTCTATTCTATGGCCTCCTACTAGAGATTGACTCTAGGCTGCCCAGGTGTGGCTTCTCCAATTTCTGGCTTCTCAGAGCTGGGTCAGGTACTCAAGGATGGTTGGGGATGTGTTCGGAGTGGCCTTGGCCTGAGGAGGTGACTCACTTATCAATTTAAAATGTTCTGCCCTGATGGTTCGATTCCCAGAATCGGACCATCCGATTCTGGGTGGTCTGACTGTGTGAGTTCTGTTCGATCGGACCAGGTGGTCCAAGTCTCAAAATGGGTCCTACTCAAAATGGCAAGGTCCGACACTGGCACGGTCAAACGGTCCAATCGCGTAGTTGGTTTGATCGAACCGGGTGGTCCGACTCTAAGGTGGTGCATCCGAGTTGGATGGTCCGATTGATAGAGTGGTCCAACTAGCAAACGGTCTGACTCTGAGAATCAAACAGTCCGAGTGTTCAATTCTGGGACTTGGACACCTGCAGCTTGGTCTGACTGTGTTTACCGCGGTGCAGTTGCGAGGGCGCAAATGACAAATGCTACGTGTGGGGGCCGTGGTACAAGCTCCAACTTTCCATATCAAACAAGCATAACACAGAGAAGGTCAAGGAATACTTGGAATGGCTGGGCAATAGCAAAACGACCGAATCAAATCCCTTCTGTACCTGCACTCATAGTCTCTCTCTCAAGCTCTCTCTCTCTCGATGTCTGACTGCAAAATGAGGCTTCCCCTAACCTTTTGAGCCTCTTATTGCCCTGATCAAGTCTCCTTCAACCTTATAGTTGCCCCTCTTGCACCCACCTACTCAAGATTTAGATTTTATGCCCCTTTCTCCCAGTTTTCAGCCTACTTTTAGCAGTAGAAAACCCTTCTATTTTTCATGTTTCCTTGGTCCTAATCCTATCCTATGCGCAACAAAAATCAAAAACAGTGGTGGAGGTTGATTTACTACTTACCTACTCAACAACAAACCAAAATACTTACTTTTTCGGAAGATCAAACCACTTAAATCTCCTATCTATCTCAAGCACTGGTTTGGGCTGAAAACCCTACTTCTATGCTCGATTCAAAGCGCGCGGCGCTCAAGGGTCGATTCCGTCGGTCCCGGCAACGAAACCAAAATTAAGCGAGCTTCAAGCTCAACCCCCCGAGACCTACAGATTTCTTATTGGTCAAGCGTTTCAAGCCGAGTAGCCATGGCTACCTCTCACATAGCCAATGCGTCCTCCCTACCTATGGGGTGTAGTGAGCTTACCTTGATGCCCGATTGAGTACCCTCCTCTCCCTGCACGCCGGTAGCTCCACGATCCTTGAGACAAGCTCAAGCAACCTCAATCCCTCTCCAACAAGCTCCATCCTCCATAGCTGCGCAAGACATGAGAAAAGTAGAGAAGAGAAGAAGATGAAGAGAGGAGATGGGGAGCTTCTTCTCCTCGATCCCTCACTCTCACACGCTCACTCCCTCACACTCACTTACTCCCTCTCTCAAGCACAAGCAAGAAGGCAAGAAGAAGAGAAGAATAAGAATAAGATTTTTGGCACACACAAGAATGAGCTTCTCATTCACTTTTCAACTTTATATACAAAACCCTAAATCCCTTTTGGGCGGCCATCCCCTTATCCCCTTTTTTACATGGCCAGCCGTGGCCTAGGCCTTTTTGCCCATTGTCCTCCTATCTTCCTAGCTTTCTTCCTACCGCCCATCTACCTTCACAAATTGCACGGGTGAGAGCCCGGCACTCTTAAAATAAATCATGGTGCACCTTGCGCCTTTTTTTATAAAAGTATTGACTTGCACTTTTTCTTGTGCACCTTTCTCCTTGCTTTAGGGCTTTTCTACACTTCTTATGTCTCCCCATTATTCTTGGTGCACCTTCATCTTTTGTTTCACTTTTGCCTTGGCCTTGTCTTCTGCTTTAGATTTTCCAAATTTTCCACCTTGTTCATTTGAGGTTTAACACACATACATTCTATAGAACACTCAAAAAAGATCTACAAAATAGAACAGAATAAGAACATAGCAGAGACAGAGCCTCTACAGAAGGTCTACAGAGGGTTACACAAGGTCATCAGAGAACAGCAGATCCTCATAACTTATACTAAAACCATTCCAAACTATCAAAAACTATTCAATAAGCTTTCAAAGATCTCAACCTTCATCAATCATTAATCCATGCTTCATACAGAAGAAAATCAGAATAAAACATAAGCTCAACAGCATGTATCAGAACCAATCAGAACCTCAATAGAACCTACCAAAACATCGCAGAGCTTCATATTTCTACTAAGAATCACCATGAGCTTCCAAAACATAATCAATATCATCCAAAAAACTCTCAAAATCTTTTAAAACAACCAAACATTACTCAAAAGCCATAAAAAATCAACCATTCAGGCCTCAAAAACAACAAAAATCAGTCAAAAATTCAGTCTTTTCCACTCTAACATATCCCCACACTTAGAAAGGAATCATCCTCGTGACCTAAATAAAAAAAGAATGTAAGTTCAGTAAAGATCTCAATTCGATCTTCTTTAGTATCTTCAATAATCACCCAAGCACAACCCCCAACTTATCACCTGTATCTAAGAAAGAATACTACTAAAGGAAAACATCGTTATGCATTAAAACATCTTATAAACAATAGAAAGTCATGATAAATTTGTAAAGGATATAAGAAGTTTAATAGCTTTGCATTGTAGGCTTGCCATCCACCATCACCATTAGTGTCAATAGTCAAAAAGAGAGCTCTCGAACAAATCCATTATTCAACTAGCACAAACTCATCACATAAAAATTAATACACACAAAACAACCATCTGAATGTCACCTTCAAAAAATATATATCATTAAGAAGCATAGAAGATACATTCATGGGTATCAATGAAGATGATCCCTCTTAAAAGCTTGATGATTACGAAAGTGATCCATGGATAAAGACTCATCTACAAAAGATTTTGGAGGATTCTGAAAGAATTGAAGGCAGCACATCCGTTCTAACAAAACAAGGTATCTGCTAGCTAAACAAAGGGCATGAAAATATAGGATTGTTGGGAATCAATGTTCACATTGACATTCATACAAAGCTTGGGAATGGTCTTTTGATCGTTATGGGAACGCCTATGCATATATGCTAGGTACCAAGCAAAATGGACTGTCAATGTCACTGAAGGATCTAGAGATTGTGAATATTTTTGGAAAAAATGGAGATAATTTTGGTACGCTTGACTAGCAGTTGTCCAGTCTCCTGGAATTAATGGCCAATTAATTTGTGGTCCCATGAGAGAATCAATTGAGCTCCATCCTCTTCCTCTTGGAATCTGTTGATCAAATCCTTCATACCCACTAACCAACTAAGGGGGTTGAGAAATAGAAGTGGTAGGAGATGGAAGAGGAATAAGTGAAAGAGGATGAAGAGATGGATAGGCAAAATCATAAAATGAGAAATAAGCTAAAGAAGGATTAGCTGAAAATTTAGGCGAATCAGCTAGGAAATGTATTAATTGATAAGCAGGAAAAGTAGAAGGTATATGGATAGATGGGAAAGGACAAGATGGAGAAGGGAAAAAGACTTGATCTTCAATCAAAGAACAATAGGTAAAGATTGGAATTTGAGGAAAACCCTGAGGTTGGAAAAGAAGAGGTAAGATGGCTACTGAGTTGGATTGATAAAGGGAAAAATAAGCATCATAGCGATGGGCCATTTGTTGATAATACAATAAGCTAGGAACAAAGGGATCTAAAATAGATTGTCAATGGTAGGCATCAAAGAAGGATGAATCAAATGAATGGTTCTTGGAAAGATAAGCTAAAAGATCCACCCTCAGTTGGTTAGTGTTCTGCACATGAGTAGAGGCTGTATTCTGTCATTGGTTCAGGACTACATAATTAATCATTGAATGCCATAAAGTGTCAGGGAAAGTAGCCACTTTAGAAGAATAGCATTGGAATATTTTATCTATCCTCAACTCCAAATGGTTGACATACAAGGCAGCTTGTAAGACCACATCCCCTACATACCAAGCCAGATCTACATCATCTGGAATTAATAGATCACCTCGTAGATACATATAAGACAACAACATGGTAACCGTCGTCACAGAATCTTCAAATACCATACGGACAACTTCTGTCAGCAAATCAGAAGACCAGGCTCCACTCCAACCATCCTCTGGAAGAGGGAGATCCATCGTTGAGAGCTTAATATAAAAGGTCAACCTCTGCAATTGATAGTGGACAAAAAAGGAATGGTCATGAGAAACATACTCCTGAAATTGCTCAAATGTAGACCATAATAAATCCATCCGGGGACTGCAATCTTTCCACTTTAGCTTGAAATAATGGACATAATGTGGCATGTCTCTAGAGAACTGCCAAGTCTTGCTAAGATATAGAAGGAATCATGGGGACACTGGGACTTGGAGGGATGGACCGTGACTGCGCCAGTTGGTCCTTCAACTATTTAATCTGTGAAGCTTGGGATTCCATTGTATTGTGAGAAGTCTGCAAAACTGACAGTTTTGTATCCAGAAGAGTCTTAAACTCTTGAGCTTCTTTGGACATTTTCTCTTTCTCTTCTGAAACTCTAGTGACCTCTCACTGAGCTTCTGCTATCTGAGTTTTCAAAGAAGATATTTCTTCTCTCTGGGTCTCAATCATTTGTGTCTGCTGCTCCATCTTTTTAAACAGATCAGAAAGAGTGTCTTTAGTAGAGGCTAACTCTGTGGTTGCCTTATGCATCTGGTCTTTGGATTGCAACAATTCTTCATAGAAAGAAGCATATAACTGTTGAATACAAGCTGTCACTAAGAGTTCAATAGAACTCTGGATGTCATTACAAAGGAAAGGAATGGCATCCCCTATCACTAAGTTGTTTAGTGAAAGAACTGATATATCCAAAGAACCCTCTTAATGTGCTCTGAATAAGTTGTTGCATGTGAGGTAGGCAGGGAAGTCACTTCCAGAGGTAGCACGAACTAACACTGAAGGAATGACTGGTGGAATTATCTCTGCTACACACTTCAAGTGCTTCCGTTGAATGACCAATGGAGAAGAGGAGTCAGTATCCTCTATGTCAATGGGTTCTGAATCTTCTAAAGGTGGAGGAGGAGGGACTGGATCAGATGGAGGAGGAGGTAAAACACCCTTCTTAAGGCCTGAATATGTCAACAAAGCATATAAATATGAACCATAGGTTACATTAGTAACATTCCCTCTAGTCACCTTGACAAAATGCTAGTCCATCTTCGTAAGAAGGTAAGTACTCTAGTCAATGGCAACCCCTTTTAAAACCATCCTAGAGGCTGTGAAGAGCTCCTTGGACAAATAGTGAGATGGTGTCTTGGCAGGCATGAACCTGTCCTAGAGAAATTGGCAGACTAGCTTCCAGAGAGGATCAGTGATCATTGAGAAAGACACGCCTGAAGTGTTAATCACCTTCTTGACATCGAGGACCTCTTTAGTCTGCTTTTGTAATAGCTTGAGGATCTCTTCATTTGAGAATAACTGTCTGGCTGTGACAAAGGGTTCTCCTTTGTAGGGAAGAGACAAAGCCTTCCCTAACCCTCTAGGTGTCAGGGCCATGGAAGTACCACGAACCAAGACCAGTTTCTTACTGTCTCACGCAAGAAACTCATCACAAAGGGCTAGATCGTTTGGAATCGAAGGGAGTGGAGCAGTCACAAAAGATGCAAGGCTAGCTTTCGCAATAGGCTCAAAAGTCAGTAGGGAAGAATAATCCCTACTGACTAATGGGATATATTGAACAGGAGGAGAAGCTTGAAGCGCCATTCAAATGAAATATACACACACACCACACGCACAGACAATCATAGTGAATGCCTGCAAAACAACATAATATCTATCAAAAAGAAATCGACCTGAATAAGCACTCACGCGTGACTGACTGACTGACCACCCCAAACAATCCACATCCTAGAAAAAAATCGGCATGACCTCTACACATATGCGACCGAAAGCTTCATGCTATGCAACAAACATGCACTCGAGACCTCGTATCAGGCAGAAAAGAAAACTACAAACTACACCCCTAATCGTATCATACCATCAAACCGTAATACCTCAATAACCCTCTCAGGACATAACCAAAACTTCGGTAAGCAATGACAGCTTGAAAGACTGCACGTGTCAATCCCACGAAATGTATTTATTGAAAAGGGGAAAAAATGCAGTGAGGGGAATGATTTTAGTGAAGGGTTCGTTTTAATAAATTATTAACAATGGTTGAAATTTTATTAGGTTGTAAACCTTAATAAAAAAACAGCAGTTCATTTTTAAATTGTTAGTTACAATTGATTAATGTGAAACGGTGCTTTTAATGAATCCCGGACTTCGATGCCCAGACTCAAGTCTCTAAATGCATATTCATTTATTAAAAATTTGATGTGTCTGAAGCGCTCTTCTTTTTCAACGCGTGTATTTTTGTGATGGCTGGTTCACTTTTATTTAAAATTAAGGTGCCTTTGAAGCGCACGTAGCGCGTGCAAAGTGAATGGCAGGTTGATTTTAATTTACTAGAAAAAGGTGTGTTTGGCGCGAGCGCGCGTGCCATGGTGGTGTTTAGGATTCATTTTAAGAATTAATTGTGAATTTTGGGGTAGCGAAAAATAAAAAATAGGAAGGAAAAAAAAAGTACTTGGAAGTGGGTATGTGTGTATGTAATGAAATGGAATGCGCACGTCTCAATCCCAAGATGCAAGTCGACAGTCCAAAAAGGGGAAAAAAACCACAAACTGAAAATGATGTGACACGTCAAGGCAAGGTTAGTGGAAGTATATTTGTTTGATGTGTGTAATTTATTTTGTTTTTGTTTTTATTGATTGTGTTATTAGATATATTTTTTTAAGATGACATCCGATGTTTGTTTGTTTTTTTAATATGATTAAAATGGGTTAAATGAGACACATGAATATCTTATAAATTTTTATGGTGAGGTTTCAGAAGTCCACCGTGAGTGAAAACTAGACCATCAAGTTTCAACAATGTATTCAGATTTATCCAGTACTTTTTAGCTTATTTTGGGAATTGAAAATGATTTTTCCATGAATTTAAGTATTGAATTTAGCATTTTTGCCTCAAAATAATAGTTGGATCATTTGGACAAAGCATTTTTAGCATATGAAACATTCTAGAAATATTCAGATGAATTGGTGGAATTTTTTGAAATTATTTCCCTTTTTTTTTATTTTTCAATGAATTTTGTTCAATTTTCAATGGATTTTGAAGGATTTTTAATATTTGTAATTTATCTGCAATTGATTTTCTCCATTTCAACCAAGAATTTTTTTTAAAAAATCCAATTTGGTAAATGATTTTTTAGCTATTTTTAATTTTTTTTAAATTGAATTTTTTATTATTTTTAATGAATTTTTAAGATTTTAGGTATTTTCTCGGGTTTTTAATCGGATTTTGAAATTAAAAATAAGTACACAAGGCTACATGTGAATAGCTGTGTGTGCTCGAGGGGTTAAATTTGGCCGGGGGTAAATTTAGCCGAGGGGTCAAATTTGACAGGGGTAAATTTAGCCGGGGGGGTCAAATTTGGCTTTGGGGGGGGGGGGGGGGAGGCAGATGAAGAGGAAGAGGAGGAGAGGAGGCGCAAGGAGAGGGGCGGTGGGCAAGCGAGGAAGGAGAAGAGGCCGAGAAGGAAGGAGAGACTACAATCACGAGCGAGAGGGAGAGGCAACGAGCAGGCAAGCGAGGAGGAGAGGAGGCCGAGAAGGAAGGAGGGATTGCGGCAAATGAGAAGGGAGGAGCGGCGAGAAGGCAAGGAGAGAAAGAAGACGAAGAAGAAGAAGGCGGCTTGTTTTTTTTTCGCTTTTTTCGTGTTTTGTTATTTGTGGTTATTATTATGATTATTATTTTTGTTTTCTTTTTTTTGTGTTCGCTTTTTTGTGTTTTTTTTCTTCTGTTGGGGGGTTTTGTTGGTTTTTGTTTTTTCTTTTGGTGGTTATTTTGTGTTTTTTTTAATATGTTTTTTTTGTTTGTTTTTTAGTTTTGTGTGTTGTGTTTTGTTTTTTGTTTTTTGTTTTTTTTTGTTTATTTTTTCATTGGTTTTTTTTTGTGTTTGTTTGTTGGTAATTATGGGTTTTTGTTTTGGTTTTTTTTTTTTTTTTGGGAATTTTTTTTAAGAAAAGTAAATTCAATGAAGAAAAGAAAAACCGAAAAATGGAAGAGCGCCCCCGTCCCGTGCGTATGCACAGGGTGGGGGTAAAAAAATTTGCAGTGACGGGATGGAACATGGCCGAAACATTAGGATGAAAAATCGCAAAGACAACGGGGAGTCTCAAGGCGCTTGAATTCAAAAACGTGCGCATTTACGCGTGAAGCAAAGCACGTGGGAACTCAGCAAAACAAAGAAAAATTAATAACGCACAAACCGTGTATCGGAACACAATGCCGTAAAAAGGAAAACTAGGCTCGAAGGCAAGGGAGAGGCTTTGAAAAAGTACAGCCGGGTATCCGGGATCAAATCAAGGCGTTCCCATGGAAAAAATGTAAAAAATAGGCCCGACAACCCATACGACAATTAATATCAAAGAATCCATTCACCAAAATGAATCACGAAAAAAATAAAAATTGTGAGAAAAATTCTACCGGACAGGCCTATCATGTCATGACATAGTTCTGACAAAGATAAGACCCTTTCATATGGAGAAAACCAAAAAATCGACCCCGATACAAGATACATAAATAAATAAAAAGATCTGGGCACCGGAATGAAGGGTAGTAAAAAGGAAAAATGTCTGCGGGAAGGGGATTCACAGGGCTGGCACATCAACACGCAGTTCTGGGGGAATTAGGAGGGGTTTGCATGTGAAAAAGATAAAAATCGACCCTGAACATGCATACAGGAATTAATATCGAAAAATCCATTAGCCGAAACAAAGTGAGGGAAGAAAGAAAAATATACAGAAAATCATGCCCGACAGGCCTATCACATCAGAACATAAGGCCAAGCAAGAGAAACCCCGTTCGCATGGAAAAAACCCAAAAATCGTATTCGAAACGAGATTCGAAAAGTAATGCGGAAGGATTCGTGGACCAAAAGGGAGAGTGGGAAAAAGAAAAAATATCAGGATAAATAGAATCTTCAAGGTTGTCACATCAAATTGCAGTTCGAATGGGATTAGGAGGCGTTCACATGAAAAAAACAATTAAGTGGAGCTCGATAACACCAATAAAAATTAATAACAAAAAATTGAGAGGTCAAAATAGGGTGGAGAAAAAATGAGAATTGTGCAAAAAAGATGGTTGGACAAGGCAATCCAGTCATAATTGAATTATGAGGAGAATAGGGCATGTTCACATGGAAAAATGTCAAAAACATACATGAAAAAGATACGAAACCACAAAAAAATTAATTATGGACAAATCATACGTCAAAATGACAGGTGATTAAAAGCAAAAATATCCTAAGGAAAGCATAGGATAGGGCTGGTATGTTAGATCACTATTATGAAGCGATAACGGTACGCTCACATGAAAATACATCCAATTGTGTGGGAAAAACTTCAAAAATGAATAACACAAAAACGGTAAACCAGAACAGGGGGCTGTAAAAAGGAAAAGTGTGTCATTCGAAGGGACAAACTGGGCTATAAGGTTGGATCGAGAGTTTAGTGAATGTAGGATATGTTCACATAGAAAATGAAAAATTTGCGCAATAAAAGCAACCAAAAGGGAAACTGCCTCGACGACAGGGGGTATGAGGGTGGGTGGGTTAGGAAGGGACCCCATCAGAACAAAACGAGTACATGGTAGACACGCATGATTGGGTAATGACATATGCAAGGGGTATGTACATCAAACGTGTAGGGACATGTCCCCACACTTAAGACCTTACCGGTTAGAGTAGATTGATCGACACGGCCACAGAATTGTCAACTGGCTGGACGTTGGCATTCCCACACTTAAGATATACACGTGCAAATAAAAAATTAGGGTTAGGAACACTTGGCCCATTTCATAGATGGTTGAAGGGAACCGTCGTTGTTGATGCAGAAAGATCGAAGCCGTTGTCATGCAGCAAGAGGGACCAGAGCGCACCACAGAATATGTCCAGCATGGCAAGGACCATGCAACAGCACCCATGGAGGTAGTTTTGTTGAGAAATTCTGTTGATTCAAGTGTCGATGACGAAAAATAGAACTCTCAGCTCACGGGCACTCAAGAGGATGATAGAACAGTCACTCACCCCATGACGCACATCACTCAATGAATAAGCATGAAATCCCATAGCTCACGGTCGGTTTAGAATTGAACAAGGGAAAAGTGATTGGGAGGGAGTATGCCAGTGTGCATAATTGATAGTGCATCCGTGCATTCCACCCATCTGGCATAAGCGCAAGAAGGAAGGCCATGGAGCCCTATAGTGCAGTGCATAGAATAGGGTGACGTGTCCTGTGTCGATGGCAGAGGCCCGTCCCGTGTGTGCATAAGGAACTGAAAACGTACCTGACTCCAATTGTCGTAACGTCCCTCAATCTCATCTCTCGGAATTGATTGAGAAGAAACACCAATCACACTCATCCCACCCTCTGTCTCACACTCTGTCGAAAGATATAGAGGGCAACCCATTCCTGAAAACCATTGGTATAATCCTCACATTCACTTGTCCAGATGTTGTATGTCTTGTGCGTATTTGATGGTGCAACAGTGCATCCCGCTCTATGCCGGCATACAGTGCAAGAAGGAAAGCCAGAGAGCCTTATGGTGCAGTGCACAGGAACAGATCGTGCATTGTGCATTGAGAGACCCAACCCGTGCATGCAACACTCCATTCACACATCTCGCCTCTCATTTGATTTAAAGGAAAAGATTGTTCACTCACCCCACACTCTGTCTTACACTTTTTTTATAGATACAAAGGGCATCCCATACTCACGTCCCCATCCTATTAGGATGAAGCTCGCATCACTCAAGGGGTTGGTGATGAAGATCGCATTAGCTATTGTTGTTACCAGAGTGTTGAAGATGATGCATACCCAGGGAGGTACCTGAAACGTTTAGTACTTCAATGATTTGTATGAAAGATCATTTGTTAAGGAGGGCAGATGAACTGATATTGCAAAGACAGCGCACCAAGGGAGGTGGCTTCAAATTGCTTGTGAAAAGGTTCTGCTGATGAATCAGCTATCCTGAACTATGGGGTGTTACCACCTTTTCCACAGTCAGCTTCCCACCCAAGGGTGTGTCCACCTTTTCTTGGAATGAGACCTGCTATGACAGGGAATTTTTTCCTTTTCTCCCATAACAATGATTTTTTTTCTCTCTTTTTTTTTCAGAAGGAAAATGGTAGAAATACCATTTGTCAGAACCATCCTCTCCACCGCAGCTGATTGAAAATAGAGGATAAGATATCAAGGGCAAGAGGTGGACTGGAGGGAATATAGGGTTGCATGCACCTCTTCAGGAGTGGCAGAAGAATGGCTATCAGAAGTAGCATCAAAGGAAATGCAATGCCACGCCGATGGGGGGAAGAAGGGGGTGACTGTGATTGTCAAGATCCCTAGGGAGAGAAGTACTTCTTCAGGCGATAGCCATTAATCAAGAAGGGATCATCAGAGGCATCAATGGTCTGCACTTGGATAGAGCCATTAGGATTGATAGCAAGTACCTTGTACGGGCCCATCCACCGTTGTTGAAGCTTGCTAGGAAACTTGCCAAATCTCAAATCATAGGCCAGGACAAGATCACCTTCTTTGAACTCCTTGTGCTTGACCAAACTGTCATGATAGGCCTTACGTCGCGCTTGAGCAGTTTTCATGCACCGCAGGGCCATTTGCCGAATCTCATCTAAACATTCCAAGTGTAGGGGATGGCATTGTAGTGACTCGTCATCTCCCAAGCATTCTTTAACTGCCACTCACAAAGAGGGAAATTCTAGTTCAACAGGAAAGACGGCTTCTATAACATACACTAGCTGGAAAGGGGTCTATCCTGTAGCAGCCTTATGGGAGGTTCTAGACACCCAGAGAACCTCTATAAGTCGATCGTCCCAATCATGATGATGTGTGGCAATCGTTCTTGTCAAGATCGAGCAGAGGATGCGGTTGATGACTTCAACTTGGCCATTGGCTCTGGGTAGTAAGGAGTGGACTTACGATGGCGGATCTTATACAGCTGTGCCAACTCTTCCATGATCTTGTTAAAGAAAATGAGTACCTCTATCACTTACCAACTCGAGGGGACTGCCAAAATGTGCGATAATATTCTCGTACATGAACAGGGTTGCGTTGTTACCATCATCTCGCTTTAGAGCTTTAGCTTCACACCACTTTGTGACATAATCCGTACATACCAGGATGTATCTGTTCTGCTTCCGTTAGGTGGGCGGATCAATGGGACCCATGAAATCAATCCCCCACTTCTCAAACGGCTTTAGGGGAAGAAAAGGTTGCAATGGGGCACTTGTTTTGGTGGGTCTCCCCATTCATTGACAAGCATTGCATCTCTTACAATAGTCATATTTATCCTTGTGGAGGGTCGACCACTAGTATCCCGCTAACAGAGCCTTTCTGGCTATTGCTTCTCCCGCGAAGTGTCCACCATATGGTTTGTCATAGCATGCTATCAATACTATGTCAATTTCATCTCCTGCAACACATCTTCGCAACACTTCATCTTTGCCTTTCTTGTATAGTGCACTGCCTAGCAAGGTGTAGGGGCTGATTCTAATAGAATCTTCTTTTTCTCACAGCTTGAGATGCCAGGAGGATACTATTGAGTTGCCACGAGGTTGGCTACATCTACATACCAGGGAGTAACTGTTTCGACTAGAAACAAGGAAGCATCATGAAGGTCTGGATCATCCTGTTCCTCTTCTGCAGTTTGAGGGATCCGTGATAGATGATCGGCTAGGACATGGGAACGGCCAGGCTTAGTGACCACTTCAAAATTGAACTCTTGGAACAAGAGCAACCATCTCATCAGTCCTTTGACATCTGCTTTGTTCATCAAGAAGAACAGGGCTTCATGATCCACGTAGAACTTGAAATGCATTGGGAGTAAATAGTGTCGAAACTTCTCGAGTGCAAACACCATTGCTAAGCACTCAAGCTCTGTCAGTAATTCCACTCTCATTTAGTTACTTTTTGACTTGCATAATAGATTGGTTGATCTAATTTAGAGAGGCCCTTTTGACATAGGATAGCATCTAGCCCTTCAACTGATGCATATGTGTGCACATGGAACTCCTTCGTCCAGTCAGAAGGCTGCAAGATAGGTGCTTGGATAAGGCATTGTTTTAGGGTATTAAAGGCTTCTTCGCAATCATCAGTCCAAAGGAAATCTGCATCTTTCCTTAGGAGCTTGTGCAAAGGGGCTACCTTGGTTGCAAATTGTGCAATAAATCTTCTGTAGTAACCCACATGGCCAAGAAATCCTCTCAGTTGCTTGAGGTTTGTTGGTGCTATCAAGGCAGAAATCTTCTCAATCTTCACCGGGTCTATTGTAATCCCTTGTGCAAAGACAATATGGCCCAAAAGGACTCCTGATGAGACACAAAATACACATTTTCCGGGGTTGAGAGAGATCCCATACTCTCAGCATTTGTCAAAACACTGCTCTAAGTGTCCCCAATGCTCACGGATTAAGCTATAGACACAGAAGTCGTCGAGATACACCTCAAAAAAATCATGCAGATGATTTTGGAAGGTGGCCATCATTACTCCTTGGAAGGTGCCAAGAGTATTATAGAGCCCAAATGGCATCACTCTATAGGCATAGGTCCCCCATTCTGTAGTGAAGGTTGTTTTGGATTGGTCCTCTTCTACAATTTGGACTTGGTTATATCTATTGAATCCATCCAAGAGGGAATAGAGCTCATGGCCTACCACTGTGTCCAACAGTTGTGGTCTGTGAAAGAGATAGGAAAATGATCCTTCTTTGTCTTCGAGTTGAGCTTTCAAATTTCCACACATATTCAAAGTTTCCCATTCTTTTTGGGTACTACCACAATGGGCGAAACCCATTTCTGTTAGCCATGGGATAAATGAACTCTGCTTCAAGGAGCTTCAATCATTCAACCTTCACCAGAGACAAATAATTAGGATTCATTCGCCATTTTCTTTGCCTTACAGGTTTGGCATCAGGCTCTAGGTCAATGTGATGTTGGCATACTGTGGGATCAATCCCCTTTAGATCTTTATATGACCAAGCAAACATGTCTAAGTTCTCCTTTATAAGTCCCATAGGACCCCTAGTTCTTCTTCTGGAAGATTGAGACCCACTTTCATGTGACGTTCAGTACCGTCAGTATCCAAGAACGTCACTTTCCTTTCACCTTCCACTTCGCGGATAAATGTCCCACGGATTGCTTCTGGATAGAGGTTTGACTCCTTCAAGGGAGTAATGTCATCATCTGATGTTCCACTACAACCAGTGTCCTCTTTTTGAATAGATAACTCATTTGTCTATTGAGATTGCTGGAAGGGTATCAGATCTTTGTTTGTGTCTATGTGAATGGGGATTTCTTCTAGACTTAGGGATTCATCTTCACAGGATGCATCTAGGAATGTCACATAGCACGGACCTTCTAGAAGCCGTGTCTCTGATGGCTCTGGCTTCTGTTGACAAGGGGCATCATCATCATCTTTTCTCCAAAATGAATGGTCAAGGTGACAGGAGCCACTGGTGAACTTAATTTTTATACCTTTGATCCATTGCTTATGCAGATTCTACATACTTTGTGGTCCACTGGTCAACCCAAATGGAACCATGGTCATTCCATCCAACACCCCGAGATCTTCGGCCACTGAGGTCTCTTTAGGGACATCAACAAGATCGTCCACTATCAGAGGAACTTCTTCAACTGCACTTTCATAACTTGCTTCGTTTTCTTTCTCATCATTTTCATCCTCTTCCTCTGGAGGCTCTGTCTCTGCTTCTGTAGAGGCTCTGTAGGAGAAGAATAGATCCTATGCCTCTGTGCCTGCTTCTGCTTTTGCCTCTATCTCTGGCTCTGTCTCTGTGATTGCCATGTAATAGGGAGAACAGTACATCCATGCTTCTATCTCGCTGTCAGAGGTGATTTCAGAAGTCAATTCTAGTTGAGGCAGGAGGTATTCTCTCATGGACAAAGACTTTGCTTCCTTCGGTAGTTGGCTTACAGTGCCCATTGTTAGGGACTGTGCCTCTATTTCTTGGGAAAGATCTATTTAATAGCCTCTTTGTCTCCTGATGTACCATATGTTACTTCATTGGAGGAGTCGGTTATGACTTCGATGGATGTGGATCCATTGCCTTTTTGCGATCCATACAATTTCAACACCACTTTATGGGGTCCTCTATGCCTAGGGTTAGGGTTCCTTTGAACCAATCCATCTTGGCTCTTACTTAAAAAATCCAAGGTCTTCCAAACAACAGAGGGTATGAGGTCCCATAAGAATTTGGTTTAACCACCAAATATGTCAGCCAATAGTCTCTTCTTGCAAGGGTTGTTTCAACGTATGGGAGGATGCCCAACAGTTTAATTCTGCTTTAGTCTGCTGCCAATCTGATAAGCCACTATGTAGGTTGAAATTCCTTGCAAACCTAGATCCTTCATTGTCACATCCGTCATTATGTTTACTGATGAGCCTCCATCAATCAATGCATCTGAAATAAAGCATCCTTCTATCCATACACTAATCTCTGGAGTTCAAGGATCTAGGAAGGCGTTAGCCATATCTACTTCCTTTACAAGCTATGGGGCCTTATTGGTCTTGGTCATTGTTGAAGGAGAAATCCTTAGTCCACGTCTTCGAGTTAAGATGCTTTTGAATCTTTTTCGGGAACTGGGAGACAGCATCAGCAACTATTGGAATGTTAAGTTTGGTTTAAAAGTTTCTAGGTCTTTTACCAAGTCATATCTTTGATAGGATCCACGGGCTTCTCCAGCCTGCTAGGGAATGGGGCTACACCCATTTTCATCTTTCCTTTTTCTTTTAGCAATGGCAACATCGGCACTTCCTCTATTTCTGGAGGTGCTTTTGTATCGTCTATCTCTTGGACCTCTGGTCCTGTTTCTAGGATTGTCTCTGTGACTCTCTGTGGCACTGTAGTGCTTTGTACTGCACTATTCTGTCATGTACTACTCTGTCCCTTTGTTGACAAGTTGAACTTCACGGTCTTGGTAGGGGAGTTGTTCTCTTTCTGGACAAATGGTTTGTTCTTCTTGGCATGCGTGATAGCGAAAACTTCCAACTCCACCGAATTGGAGGCAGGCTCTTATGCCTTTTGCTAGTTATCAGTGACATTGGCCTTGACAGGGGCTTGACTTGGACAGTCCTTTGCAATGTTGCCTTCTCCTTTGCATCGACTGCATAAGGGCTTGTAATCCACAGATCTTCTAGGGTTTGGACAATTCGGGGAGATATGTCCCTTTTCTCCACATATGTCCACCTCTGATGACTGTTGTCCTCTATAACTTTGAGAGGGAAACCTCCTTGGACCAAAATTAGGACCAAACTCTCTAGGCTTTGGTCCAATGTCATGCGTTGTCATTTTGGATTCTAGCAAGTTGAATCTTTCATTTTCATCTTTCTGTCTTCGTTCATGCATCTCTTTCAAAGAGCAAATATCCTCTGTATGGCTCTTCTGCAAACAGTAGGAACATAAGGCTCCAAGAATGGTTGGTTTTCGGGTACATTCAATGGCTAAATGTCCCGCTTGATGGCACTTTCCATACCATGTATTAGAATGCATCACATCTCTCCCACCTCCCGCAAGAGTGGATATATTGGTGGTATTCACCTTCAGCATCTGTAGTTGCTCTGTAAACACATCCATAAGCTCTTTCTTGATACTTGCGAGTGAGTTGGATAAGTAGTCCTTCATATTTTCACCTCCTGAAGTACTTGTAGTAGGGTTTTGGGAAGCTTCTGTAATTATTGTATACACTGGTTGAGTTGATCCAAAGGGTCCTCTATTTTGGTTTTGATTCAGAGCTCCTCTTGAAACTTAGGGTTGTTGATTCCAATTGATAAGGTTCCACTATTATTGAGTCACCATTGGCCATCATTTGAGGCATTGTCGTCTGCGGCGACCACTGTGGATTAAGTGCACTATATTACGGCACTATTTGCATCTAGGGATAGGAGTAGGAAACTGTCCATGGGACTACATTTGGTGGGTATACCATTCCTGGCATGGGAGGAGGTAAGACTCCTCTTCCTGGATTCATTGATAACCTTGCTTCAACTTCATCATACAATCTTGCACCTTCCACTGTAACTTGCAAATTGACTGCTCTTCTCAATTCCACGAACTTGTGAACTTCTGGTTGTAGGCCTCTGAGGAACACTCCTTTTTGGATACCTTCATCCAAATGATGGTTAGTCCATCTCTTCAGGATGAATTCCATTCGCGAGACATAAGCTTCTACTCTTTCTCCATAGGACTAACTTAGGTTCATGAACTCCTCTCGCATCTACTCTTCAAAACCTTCATGCTTGAATTTAGTGAGAAAGGCCAACTTCAGGTCGTCCCATGTGCCAAAAGTTACTGTTGCTTGTCTCTCATACCACTAAAATGTCGTGCCTTTGAAAGTGGCGGGGAAGATTACTAACCAATGCTTAGGGGTTCTGGCATTGTTAGCCACACACATGCTACCATAAACTCTACTACATGAAGATCATGGTCTTCATTGTACTCTCCCTTAAAAATTGGCAATAGGACTACATTTGCTAGCCTATCATCAATATTTCCAGAACGAATCTAACTAGGAAGGGGACCTTGAGTCGCCATGGGGACTTTTGTAAAGAGTGCTTTTAGGGCGTCAAAAGAGGCTTCTGTTGCAAGCTTGTTCTCAGCCTTGATTCTTGCCTTCTCTCTTCTCACGTACCTCTAGACTCGTTCTAACGATTGCCTCTTGATTGTGTTATTCATCAGGAGGTTGGCTCCAACCAGTTGGTCTGTACTCAATAGAATAGAATCAGAGAGGGGCTTTAGTCTCTGGAGGATTCTCTGGCCAATATCTCTTCTACTTCCTTCTTTTCAACATCTCTGAATTCACCTTTCAAACCACTACAGAGGGGGAGATATTCCATTCTGAAAGTATCAAAACTCATTCGTCTTAGGATCGTTGTTGTGCCATCATCATAATAATGCCAGGTTCTGAGGGTTTCAATAGTGTATATTGTGAAAAATACTCTGTCTACCAACTTCCAATGGGTTGCTTATTGGACAAACAAAAGGTTTTCAAAACACCAAGCATCCCACGTATCTTGCTGTTGAGTATCCATGAACAAATTTGAACTCTTTTCTTTCTTGTTTTTATGAACCTCCACTGACCACGACTCATGAAGCTTCTTCATGATCTCCCACTTGATTATGTCTGGAAACTTCTCAATGAATGCCAAATCTTCCATGGATGGCCATTCTCTCTATTTCTACCCTTCAGTTTGTTCCCAAACAATTTGCCACCAAGATGCAAGTTTATGCAACTTCAACAGGAAGAGGAAATAGTCCACCACATAGAGCTTGCATCATGATGGTAATATGTTTCCGCCATTGTGGGATGAACTTCTTGTAGAAAGTGGCTTTGGCAATAAAAATCTCCAAATCTTCAGTGGAAGAAGAAACTTTCCAAACATCCATTGAATTCTTCTCTTCTTGACAATGCCATTTCTTTCATTTTCAGCCTCTTCTAATGCTTGTTGATGGCAAGTTTCCCCGGCTCCGCACCAAAAACATAGAGCCCCAAGAGAAACACCAAGGAAAATAAATTTCTACTGCAAGAAAATCTATCTTGTAACATCAACAAGCTTTTGTTTCGTTCTTTTGATGACCAAAACAAGGAAAATAGCAAATCTTCACGGAGCATCATAGTAGATATATCCCACGGATTTTATAGAATCAACCATAATCTTCAACATCTTCACAGAATCCATCATAACAAACAAGAACACAAAGGAATACACTACTTTTGAATGGAAATCAATCACATAGTATTCATCTTCAATGTCTTTATAGTTATTTTTCTATCTCTCATACATTGTTTTGATAGAATTGGCTCTCTCTCTCTCTCTCTCTCTCTCTCTCTCTCTCTCTCTCTCTCTCTCTCTCTCACTCAAAAGTACATCATCTCCTTACTACAATGCTCAAAAATGGCACTTAATAATTCTTATTAGGTCATGGATGCACCTCCCAAGAGGTATGGGAGGTATGAAAGGGCACAAGAGCCACTACAGTGTCTCTTCATAGCTCACTGTTGTCACTGTCACTTCAGTCTTCTCTTCAGTCTTCAGCAACTACTTCTTCCATTTGTTTTAACTCTTTTGAACTTAAATTCACCCTTTCCAAAAGTTAGAAAACTTTTCCAAATTCACACATATATTCTACAGAACACTTACAGAAGATCTACAGAACAAAACAGAATATGAACAGAGCAGAGACAGAGCCTCTACAGAAGGTCTACAGAGGGTTACACAAGGTCATCTGAGAACAGCAGATCCTCATAACTTATACTAAAACCATTCCAAACTATCAAAAACTATTCAATAATCTTTCAAAAGACCTCAACCTTCATCAATCATTAATCCATGCTTCATAAGAAGAAAATTAGAACAAAATGGAAGCTAAATAGAAGGTATCAAAACCTCAACAGAACCTACCAGAACATCGCAAAGTTTCATATTTTTACTAAGAATCATCATGAGCTTCCAAAACATAATCAATATCATCCAAAACACTCTCAAACACTTCCAAAACAACCAAACATCACTCAAAATCCTTCAAAAATCAACCATTCAGGCCTCAAAAACAACAAAAATCAGTCAAAATTTTAGTCTTTTTCCACTCTCAACAATAGAGGAGAAAAGAAAGGCTTATACTCACATAGTCAATATGGCCTTGATGGCTAAGATTATGAGAGAAGTAAAGGAGCTAGCAGACTTGGAAGAAGAACTTGCAGATCTAGCACAGAGAGTAGCTATGCAAGCTGGGTATGAAAGCATAATGAAGAATGATACTTGGAAGCTAGTGGATTGGCCAAAAAACAGGAAGATTATCGGTACCAAGTGGGTCTATAATGTAAAGTACAAGGTTGATGGTAGCTTTAAAAAGTACAAAGCCAAATTAGTTTCACAAATGTTGAAGGATCTGATTTTCAAGAATCATTTGCTCCAACTCCTAGAATGGCTTCTATTCACACAATACTTGTAGTGGCTACTCATAAGAAGCAGCCAATTTACCAAAATGGATAGAAGATTATTGGTACCAAGTGGGTCTAGAAGGTAAAGTACAAGGTTCATGGTAGCTTAAAAAAGTACAAAGCCAAATTAGTTGCACTGGGATTTTCACAGGTTGAAGGATGTGATTTTCAAGAATCATTTGCTCCAACTGCTAGAATGGGTACTATTTGCATAGTACTTGTAGTGGACTGCTCATAAGAAGTGTCCAATTTACCAAATGGATGTTAAATCAACATTCTTAAATGGGAACATCAAGGAGGATATGTACATCACTCCATGAAGGTTTGAGGTCCCCCCATTTTGAGAACAAAGTTTGTAAGCTAAAGAAGGCATTGTATGGGCTGAAGCAAGCTCCTAGATCATAGTGATAGATTTAAAAAAATAGCTTGAATTTCAAAAGATGTGCCTCATATGCTAACTTGTATGTTTACAAGGATGGTGAGAAGTCTATAGTGATTTTCCTACATGTAGATGATCTTCTTATTATAGGTAACTATGAAGATATGATACATCGACTCAAAAGGCTTTAAGCTTTGAGTTTGAAATGATAGAATTGGACTTGTTGCACTATTGTTTGGGGGTTGAAGCCTTATTGGAAAAATCTTCATCTCTCAAAAGAAGTATGCATGGGAAATCTTAAAAGCATGGCATGACCAAGTGTAAGGAGATAGCTACACCAATGGAGGTGTTAACCCTCAAACGAACGAAGGTGGAAAATCCGAAAAAGCTAAAGCAGAAGACAAAGACAAAGGCCAAGGCAAAGAGAAACGGAAGACAAAGACACACAAGATGAAGAGTCCTAAATAAGGGAGAAAGGCGAACAAGGAAAAGCGCAAGTCAAAACTTTTGTAAAAGAGCGCAAGCGCATCATGGTTTAATTCAAGGAGTGCCGGGCTCTCACTCGTGCAATTTGTAAATGTAGGTGGGCGGTGGAAAGGAAGCTAGGAAGATAGAAGGACAATGGGAAAAAGGGCCTACTAGGCTACGGCCGGCCATGTAAAAAAGGGGAAAAGGGGATGACCGCCCAAAAGGGATTTAGGGTTTTGTATATAAAGTTGAAAAGTGAATGAGAAGCTCATTCTTGTGTGTGGCAAAAAGTAGCTCTCCTCCTCTTCTTCTTCTTCTTCTTCTTCTTCTTCTTCTTCTTGTTTGCTTGAGCTTGTGCTTGAGAGAGGGAGTGTGAGAGTGTGAGGGAGTGAGTGTGTGAGGGTGAGGGACCAGGGAGGAGAAGCTCTCCATCTTCTCCTCTCTTCTTCTCTTCTCTTCTCTTCTCTTGTCTCGCTCACGGCAGTGGAGCTTAGAGCGTGGAGCTTGAGGATGGAGCTTGCTTGAAGCTTGCACTTGGATCGTGGAGCTACCGGAGTGCGCTAGAGAGGAGGTAACTCGATCGGCATGAAGGTAAGCTCACTACACCCGTAGATATGGATGGCGCGTCGGCTATGTGAGAGGTAGCCATTAGTGCTCGGCTTGGAACGCTTGAAACAATAAGCGGTCCGAGGGTCTTGGCAGTTGAGTGAAAGCTCCTACATTTTGGTTCCGTTGCCGGGACCAACGGATTCAAGCCTTGAGCACTTGCGCACTTCGAATCAAGCATCAAAGTAAGGGTTTCCCCGAACCGGTGCTTGAGATAGGTAGGAAGTGAGGGGGTTGAAGATGCTATTTTATATCCTTGGCAAGTAGGTTTTTTGTTTTATTTGAGGTTTATGTTGTGAGATGGAGTAGTGTAGGTATTTACTTTGTGATTTGGATGCATTAGAGTAGGAGAAAACAAAGAAAAATAAAGAAAATCAGCATTAGGGTTTTTGCTGTCAAAACAGGGAAAGAGGGTTTGATTTGCTTGCCGATTTATACTTTGGAGGTTATTTGCTATTCCAGGGGTATAAAATCCTTCATTCATGTCTATTCTTGCATTCTGGAAGTTTGTGTGACCCCTCAAGACCAAAATCATTAAAAACGAAGCATTATTCGTCAAGTCTGCCAAAACTGCACCACGCTCAGCGTGTCCGAGTGACGGGGATTCTAGGCCGAGTCCCAAAATCGGCCCTCGGCCCACTACCACTCAGACCACTTGACTCGGCCCGTCCGAGCGACCCACTTGGCCCGGCCGACTTGGCCCAAAAACTCATTCGGCCCGTCCGAGCGACCCATTTGACCCGGCCGACTCGGCCCAAAAACTCAGTCGGCCCATCCGAGTGACCCACTCGGCCCGGCCGACTCGGCCGAAAAACTCAGTCGGCCCGTCCGAGCGACACACTTGGCCTGTCAACTCGGCCCTCGGATATCCAAATTCGGACTGGCCGAATTTGACATTCGGACCAATCACATTCGGCCCTTCCTAGTCGGCCCTCAAACGGTCCGAATCGGACATTCGGCCCCTGTAATTCAGACCTGTTGGGCTGAATTTAGATTTTCTCAAATTTTAACCTAAAGACAGTGAAATTAACCGAGAAACCATACAGAGCTGAAACCATATCATAGATCGATCACTAGGCTGAAACTTAGAGCAAGTAGTTCAAAATTTGGCTATAAACGGTCCTCCAAATTGCGCATGGTGTTTACCGTAATGGCCCTGCAGGCCGGGGGGGACTGCTCCCCCTCGGACCCCCACAGAGGGGGTCTGCCCCCTCCGCACCTCCCCTGAGTAGGTTGGAGAGAAAATGTGCGCTCTGATAGGTCCTCCAAATTGGACCCTAGTATAGCAATGGCTCTACACGAGCATGGAGTCTCACTTGCAATAGAGCAACCAAAAGCCCATACCCGAACAGAGAGAAACAGAGACCCTAGAACATCAATGGGCCAATCTAGCCATCAAGGGCAAAAAGGCCACACCACGAGAACACAAAGACATTGTGTTCATACCATGTCTAGTCAGAGCGAAATGCAACATCAGCAAGCTATCAATGCGAGGATGACTAGGCATGACAGTCCTGACGATAGATGTACCTTGAGCAGCGCTGCACAAGTGACCCAAGACCTCAGTAGATAATCTGTCAAGATTGTGGGAGAGAAGGAATGAGTCTCACTTGTAGCTTTCTTGCTTGCACAATGGGGGAATACACACAAGGGTGGAGGCTGAAAAACAGTTTTCCTCTTCTTAGTTGTGTAAGACAAAAGAACTCTCATACAAAGAAATAGAAGAACCTTATATATGGGTCTCAAACCAAAGACAACTAACTAAGGTGGCATACTAACTGAGCCACGAACTAGAGTAGATAAGGATAGCTATCATGTAGCTATTATTCATGGGCGGTGTACCAACCGCATCTGCAACTGACAAGTCGGTGACATAAATGCACAACGGTCACCCTGGCATATCACGAGTGGAGCTCGATATCTCAACACTCCCCCTCGAGCTCAATCCCAATTCCTGCACACCAAGCAGGTCTCTGAACTTGCGCAGCTTCTCTGCGTCCAATGCCTTCGTGAATATGTCAGCTACGTGATCCTCTGTGCTGACATAAACTAGATCAATAAGACCTAGTAAAACCCTCTCCCGCACATAGTGATAATGCACCTCAATGTGCTTTGTTCTAGCATGATAGACTGGGTTATTTACCAAGTGTATACTACTCATGTTGTCACAATAAATGACAACTGGCCCATCTGTAGGCTGATGCATATCATAAAATAGCTTATGCAACCAAGCTACCTCACATGCAGCCATTGCTGTACCCCTGTACTCAGCCTCTATGCTCGACAAGGCAACTATAGGCTGTTTCTTGCTGCTCCAAGTGACTGCAGCACTCCCAAAAGAGAACACATACCCACTGGTAGATCGTCTATCAGAAATACTACCAGCCTAATCAGCATCAGTGTATCCATGCAATTGTATCTGAACCCTAGTCTCATAAAATAGTCCATACTGCAATGTGGACTTCACATATCTGAGTATGCGTCTAGCCGCATCCAAATGCGATTTCCTTGGAGCCTGCATAAACTGACTTACCAATCCAATAGCATAGCTCAAATCTGGCCTGGTAATAGTCATATAAATCAAACTTCCTACTATGCGTCTGCACATAGTAGGGTCTTCCAGAAGCTCACCTGCATCTGCGCTCAGCTTCACATTCTGCTCCAAAGGAACTGAAATAGGCTTATAGCCTGTCATCCCATATTTGGACAGCATGTCCAATCCATACTGCCTCTGCAAGAGCTGTATCCCACTTGGTGATCTAATCACCTCAATGCCCAAGAAATAACGCAGCTCTCCCAAATCCTTCATCTCAAACTTTTGCTTCAATAGCATTTTCACATGAAGGATATCTTCATCACTGTTACCTGTCATAATCAAATCATCAACATAAATGACAAGTAGCATAATACCTTTCTCTGTTTTTCTCACATAAAGTGAGAAATCTACCTTGGAAATTTGAAAGCCAATAGTGACAAGATACTGTCCTATCTTGTCAGACCATGCTCTAGGTGCTTGCTTCAAGCCGTACAAGGATTTCTTCAACCTGCAAACAAACTCAGGATGAACAGCATGCACATAACCTGGTGGCTGCTCCATATAGACCTCTTCTTGCAAATCACCATGCAAGAAGGCATTCTTTACATCCATCTGATGTAAAGACCATCCCTTTGATGCAGCCATAGCAATGATTGCTCTTACGGTTGCCATCCTTGCAACCGGACTGAATGTTTCTTCATAGTCAATGCCATATGTTTGTGCATACCCCTTGACTACTAATCTTGCCTTGTATCTGTTCACAGAACCATCTGCATTGTGCTTCACCTTATAAACCCACTTACAGCCAATTGCATATTTATCTTTAGGCAAAGATACCAACTCCCATGTAGCATTTGCTTCCAAGGCATCCATTTCTTCATCCATGGCTTTCTCCCATTTTTCTTTTCCCATGGCTTGCTCAAAAGAAGTGGGTTCTGGTTCTTGTATCACTTTGACCATATAGGCATATTGAATGGCTGTAAATCCATCATATTTCAGCCTATCCACAGGATACCTAGCTCTAGTAGACCTGTGCAAAGTAGGTTCACTCCGAGGTGCTCTCAAAACATCCCTGGTCTTCCTTACTCTAGGTATAACAATAGAAGGAATACCCAACTCATCATCAATGCTCTGTTCTAAGCCACTGGATTCACCATCCACATAAGAGTGACCTGTATTCACATCAAACATGGGATGACCTATCTTCTCTTTTCCTTTTCGTGATACATGCATACCACTATCTACATTGCTTTGAGAAGATTCTCCTGATCTCAATCTTCCTGTCCATGGCAAAGAATGTGAACCACTGCTAGAGGACGCTCCAGGTCCACTAACATTTTGTGACTGCTGCTGTGAATTTTGTGCAGCATTACCATTTTGTGCATCTCCATCATCAATCACATTTACTGGTTTATACCAGCTACTCATCTCATCAAAAACAACATCTTTGCTCAGTGTAAACTTACGAGTAGAAGGGTTATAGCATCTATACCCTTTCTGCTGCAAAGAGTAACCAATAAAGATGCACTTCTCAGCTTTTGGATCCAACTTGGATCTCAACTCATCTGGCACATGAACATAGGCAATGCAACCAAAAATTTTCAAATGAGAAATATCTGGTTTCCTACCAGTATACCTCTCCTCTGGAGTCATCCCATGTATTGTTGTAGTAGGAGTTCTGTTCATTATGTAGACTGCTGTAGCAACTGCTTCAGCCCAGTAAAAATCTGGCAAGTCTTTTTCATTGAGCATGGCACGAGATACCTCTCCAATATGCCTGTTTTTTCTTTTTGCAATTCCATTCTATTGTGGGGTATGACTGCATGAATATTGCTGCTTTATGCCATGCACCTGCAGGAATCTTGCAAACTCATTTGAGAGGTACTCTCCCCCTCCATCTGACCTTAGGCATTTTATTTGCAGGCCTGTTTCTTTTTCAACCATATCTTTAAGAGTTTTAAAATGCCCAAAAACTTCACTTTTCTTTTTCATAAAACACACCCAAACTTTTCTGCTATAGTCATCAATAAAAGTGACAAAATAATGACAGCCTCCAAGAGATGCAGCTTTAGTAGTCCACACATCAGAGTGGATTAATTACAATGGCTTCTTACTCTCTTGAACATGTCTAGGAAATGGTTTCCTTGCATGTTTTCCAAACTGACAGGCTTCACATACCTTATGCATTTCTGCAACCTTGAATTTAGGCAATCCTGCAACAATATTTTGGGCATGCATTGATTTAAGTCGTTGTACATTAACATGACCAATGCGTTTATGCCAGATATCAATATCTGCAACTACACCGGTCCCATGTGCAAACATTGCTGCACTCAATTCAGACATGTCTGCATCCAACGTAAACATTCTGCCCTTCTTCTTTCCTTTTGCTATCAAGCGACCTTTATTTTTCATATCCTCAACAAAGCATCCATGAGGATTAAATCTGACCTGCAAGCCCTGTTCAACCATTTCACCAAACAGAAACCAGATTCTTGGTGATATTCGGGACATGAAATACATCGGACAGGTATTTCTTTTTTCCATCCTGCATAGACAAAGGAATTTTTCCAATCTGCACAATAGAATGTCCAGTATCATCACCAGTCTCCACAAATCTTGGTTTTTCCATTTTCCTTGCATCCTCCATCCATTCTGCATGACCTGTCATGTGGTTTGATGCACCTGAGTCAATATACCACACATCGTTGCTTTCTTCTGCACTTCACAGAATTGTTCATGTGCTGCACCATAAACAAATGCTCATTTCTGTCATCACCCTGTCTACTAGAAGATGCATAATTCCCTTGTTGCAATTTCCCATTCATGATGTCATTCTGCTTTTTATAGCAGTCTTTAGCCATATGACCCATTTTACCACAGTAGTAGCATTCAACATTGTTGTTTGCATTTTGGCCTCTTTGCCATCCACCACGATCTCTTTGACTCCCCCTGCCTCTAGATTTACCACGTCCTCCTCCATAGGACTGGTTTTCTTGAGTTTGCTGCATATTCTGATTTCTACCACGGCCTCCAAATCGGCCTCCTCTACCTCTGCCTTTACCTCTTCCAGCATTTAAGTAGAAGACATCTTCTTTTGAAGTTCCTCCTGAAGAAGATGCACCACCATTTCGCTGCTCCTCAGAAATTAGAAGAGCAATCAACTCCTCAAAATCAGGAAATCTTTCACGGACGGAAATGGATGTTCGGAACTGTGCATAATCCTTTCCTAGACGATTCAAGGTCACTAAGACTAAATCATCATCTTCCACTAGCAACCCAATGAAAGCAAGTGCATCTGCAATCTTCTTCACCTTCATGTGGTAGTCATTGATGCTCATACTTTCTCTTTGCACATTGTGCAACTCTTGCTTGAGCTGCATTTTCCTGGCTTGCGTATTTGTGCTATACATTTTTGACAAAGTATCCCATGCCTCCTTTGGCGTACTTGTATCCTGAATATGCACAATCATAGAGTCTGAAATATTGATAGACAGCCAATACATAACTTTCCTAGCTCTCTCATGCCATGCTTTAAATGCCTGCATTTGCTGTTGATTGGGAACATCAGGAAGAACTGGTTCTTCTTCATTTCCTGCAACAAATTCCCAATATCCTTTTCCCATAAGGAAATTCGTCATTCTAAACTTCCATGCTTGGAAGTTGTTCTTGTCAAGCTTTTCAGTGACAATCTGTGAAAGAGAATCAGACGCCATTACAGAACACTGCAAAAAATTCTGTCACTACAAAAAACACAGCTTCACCCTCACAAGGGCAAATTTGCAAAACTGGCGAAAGTGGTATTTGACCACACTGTCACTTCCTAGTGACGATTTTGCATAAACAGGAAACAAGGATGATTCTCTAACTCCCAATGTCTCTACACACAAGCATACGATACAATTTCTGTGGTAACTTTTCACCGACCTGTAGAACAGTGGTTGCACAGCATAAAACAGGGCCTTTTCCTGAGTGTGTGCAGAAAAATTCCGCCTCCAAAACAGGACCCGAAATGGCCTCAAATCAAAAAAACAGGGTCACCAATGGCTTAAGCCCTCTCCCGCAGCATATACTGCCCTGTTGCTTCACCGCAAAGGGCATCTCAACCTGAGACAATGCACTCTTGCAATTTCCAGTTGTGCTACCTGCAGAGATCTGCTCCCAAAACAGAAAATGAAAGCAACACTACTCCTCTTACTAGAACACCGCGAGCTTGGCTTGCTTTCTTGAGCTCCTTACCACGAACAAGGCTCTGATACCATGTCAAGATTGTGGGAGAGAAGGAAGGAGTCTCACTTGTAGCTTTCTTGCTTGCACAATGGGGGAATACACACAAGGGTGGAGGCTGAAAAACAGTTTTCCTCTTCTTAGTTGTGTAAGACAAAAGAACTCTCATACAAAGAAATAGAAGAACCCTATATATGGGTCTCAAACCAAAGACAACTAACTAAGGTGGCAGACTAACTGAGCCATGAACTAGAGTAGATAAGGATAGCTATCATCTAGCTATTATTCATGGGCAGTGTACCAACCGCATCTGCAACTGACAAGTCGGTGACATAAATGCACAACAGTCACCCTGGCATATCACGAGTGGAGCTCGATATCTCAACAAAATCCACGTCTGACTCTGTAGTTAGGGACTCAAGGGCATCTGTCAGAAGGCTTAAATTTACAAGCCAAGACCCAGAAGATGAAGACATAGTACCACCTGCCTATCTTAGGGTCAAACTCACCGCAAAAAGAGAGCATACTATTGATGCTCTGATTGATGAAGGAGAAGACTTTAACATCTTGACCTATGAATCATGGACCCTACTAGGCCAACCGGAGCTCACACTGACTAGTGCAACTCTTAGCCCTTATGGGGGACACCCACAAGCACTCATAGGGAAGTGTAAAATCCTTGCAACAATTGAAACGCAAAGCTTGCCTATCCTATTTCATGTTCCTCCAAATAGTGCTAGCTGCGGGAAAGAAACCCTCCTAGAAAGACCCTTCAAAAGGGCGACCAAGTGTGAGGCCGACTATGTAGCACAGAAGATACACTTGACACTACCGGATGTGAGGATAGTCGCAACCTTTAGCAAGGGTGACCTCATCAAACCTCGAGGGAAAGGCAAGCAAGGTGCTGACATAACAATCAAGCCTGCGGATGAGAGCAAGTACTTGTTGGAAAAGTTAATACAAGCACAGGTCGAACAACGAGAACCAGTGAGTGAGGCCATGCCGGAAATAAGAAGGTCAAGAGACAATGCCAAGGACAGCCTTTGGACTTACGAATATCGTAGAAGACCCCAAAGGAAGGCCAAGCCTTATAGACGAAGGCATCGATGGAGAGTCAGCACAACGCCGCGATGGATATCCAAAGTGTTGCTACGTGCTCAAGGGTATTATGAAGGCAACCGATGGATTTGGGTACCAAAACCCCCTGTTAAACCTCCCTGGTCGACTGAAGGCCAGATCGTATCAAGAGCAAAGAAGCGTAGGAGGAGATCTAAATGGAAAACCGTCTCGAGTCAACAACAGTGGAGTGACCGAGCCCCTCATGGTCAAAATCAAGAAACCAAACGGGACCAATCGGAGGGTAGATCCTCAGCCTAGTATGCTTGACAAGAAGACATCAGATGTAATCGTTGAGGATACACAAAAGCCGCTAGTGCCCAAGGAGCCTTTGATTCCCCAAGAGGATAGCAAGCATCATAGGCAAAACATTGCTCATGGCAAGGTTAAATGCTCAACAAAGCAAATAGCAAAATCATCGAACAGCCACGAGCAAATCTCCCAGCTAGAGTCAAAACCACTTAGGAGTCCCAAGTCTCCTACACCCTCTTCCCCTAAACGGACACAGGAAGCACAACAGTCGTCAAGTGCGGCTACTCGATCCCAATCTCTACCTACATCAGAGCTTCCAAATGTCCAAGAGGCAGGACACAATACCATCCTTAGCTCTCAACCTAGGGATATGCCTGTGCAATCCACCGTGGCTAGCTCAACTGATACTCAAGTGAATGCTCTAAGGGCAACAAAAGGCATGACCACTTCCAATCGACCTAAGGACTTAACACCGCAATCCACCAAGAGTAGCCAGCCCACTGGACTAGCCGCTCCTACTTCCAATCAGGGATCACAGCAATCACAGCCCTTGGCCGTGACAACGCCCCTTGCGCAACATGTCCTTAGTGGTTTACCTGTGGAGGAGGTGTCGCAACCAACTTCATTAACAACTCCAGCACTTCCAAAATGCCTAAAGCCTAGACTGGAGGAGTTAAATAGAAGGGAAGAGCTAGACTCTCCAAAAAGGGAGGTAGTTGTACCCTCACAACCTAGCAGGGCTATTCAGCAGGCCACATCTATGACCCATAAGGACACACTAGAAAATGAGAATTCTGAAGCCCAACCAAGCACATCAATGGTTGACCTAGTCCTGAGTCGTGAGTCGATGAGAGATGCACCTTCACAGACCAAGAAAAAGAGGAGAAAACAGCGAAAACAACAACAGTTGCTGGTGGTTGTGGACCACAAGAACACTGGGACGAAGAGCGCCGGAGAGCTGATGAATAAAGCATCGAGTCCATCCACCAATGAACCCATTAATGCCTCTCCTAATCACGGTGAACCCTCAGACACATCTGTGTGCTCTGAAAAATCAAAGCAGTCGTTGCCATCAACAGTTGCTTTCAACACTCAATCCACCGACAATAGAACTCACATCGACCAATCAAGAGTGGATACAACATCGTCACAACAGGATGACAAATCTATACCAGTCACATCCGAGAAGAACCGTGACAAAATAGCAACAAAACCTCAGGAAAAACACACAATCCCTGAGATCATAAGCAATCCTAGCGTTGACCAATCTTGCTCATCTAGGCCTAAGCCCCCAGCTATGCTAAAGCCTAAGGAAACTCTTAGAACTTTGCATGAGATAGCAACCGAGCAAGCCTTCGTTGAACATAGAAGTGTCACAGAATTCTTAACTGAGTTGGATGCTAAGCTCAAAGTGTTCGCACGTGTCTACGTCCTTGCGGACATGGGCGCATTCCGAGCAGCTTGAAGAATACTTACCATTCCCCTTATCTTGGGAAGAGCAAGAACATCTTGACGAGCACTATAACAAGCTCTTACATGAATGCATGCGACTCATCTCTGACGAGGAGGCTGACGAACTACGCTTAACCGTCATGTTCAAAGAAGTGCTATGCCGACCGAATCTCGTAGACATAGAGCAACTAAAGCGACTATCAGCAGGCCAGAGTCAATTTGAGCAGCATTGGTGCGAATGCCGCATTGTAATGGCCGAACTAGGGGCTCAGATCATGACAGTCTCTAAGGAGCAATTGGCCAAATGGCGATCCCAAAGGGACCCAACCTATGTGGCACCAACTTCCCTTCGAGTGCCGACTGCCATTCGGGGTATAGACTTGGCTGAACCTAGCCAAGCAAACTCTCTGTTTGATAAGGTTCTCACTGAGGAGGAGCTACATGTTGCCAGTAGACTCAGACAAGGGTCCATGCTGCTTGATGTGGCAAAATATCTATCGGTACTAAGTAAGCTGCCACGAGTGCTGGATGCGTGTGCCATGCTCCAGTACAACCCCAAGTTCTAAAATTGGTTCTTATCCTCGTGAAGTGACATGGATTCATAAATATGTATATAAATAAATACTGATTTTTGTGTCACCGTGTATAAACAATATCAACACACAAAAGCAATGATAGTCAAGTGCAGGGAGAAGAGTTGGGTCTGACAGGCTAAGCTTCTCAAGTCCTCCTCTCATCACGCATTTAAAAGCCGTGTGACCATCCCCACCTCCAAGTGAAGGGCATGCAACCCACATTACCACCATAGGAAGCCTTGACCAACAACTCTAATGGTGTAGATAGGGTGTAGTCCCTTTCTTTACACCTTCTTCCCTTTTCGGTCTATCCTTCCGAGGAGGAGCCCTACCTAAATCCATGACCGCCAGCCAACGTAACTCGGCGTGAACCAAGATCTGCTAATGGCAGGAGGCTAAATATACATCACGGGGGCCATCCCTCTACAACAACACTGCATGTCCCACCCCTCCCCTTCTCGTCCTATGCGCTTGATAACATGCACTATAATCCCTTACATATGAATGGTCTTATCATGTGACAAATTCTAATCCTTGATTCACATCTTACAGGCCCCTCGTGAGGAAAACATGGAGAACCAAGGGCAGCTAGCTTGCAAGGACGCTCTCCGCAACCGACAGGAACATGCAACACACGCCCCTCCGCCGGTGCGCTACATGCCCACTCTTAAAAGGTACGCCAAGAAACGTGGCCCTAAGCGACACTGCCCCGGACGAAGGCTGAAGAAGCCGCGAGCTAGGGGAGCGGACGCTCAAGGAGGCGCACACAATGTGGCAACACCAGTGGCACGTACCCCCAACGTACGCTCGGGCACCAGATGCTGAAGGGTAGAAAGGGCAGCTCGGGACAGGGAAGAACTCAATGAACTATTTAGAGGCATTTTGGAAATGGTGGCGGCCCATGACTACACCATTCATGTCCCGGCCGACATGTTCCCTGCCCAACCCCACGGGAGCCCCGCACCAGCAGAGCCCCAATCGCCCGACCACCCAGACTTGCCCCACCTCATACAAATAGAGTAGCCCCATGTTGTATAAAGGCTTATTAAAAGCTACCTGGCCAGGACTCTTTGTCTTCAAATGGTTAAGTGTTGACATGTTCCCCAATTGTACGAACTTTTCATATCTGTGTTTAATGTATTTCACGTCTTTAGCAAAAGAAAAAGCTAATCAAGCGCAGGTGATAAAATATCTAAGTCAACACCATAGAATTCAGATAAGTGATGTCTCCTTGCGTTGCACTAGTTTATTATATTTGCGGCATATATCATGCATGTACTCTCATGAAGTGACGAGTGGATGCAGGATGATGCAAGTCTTTATGTGAAAGTGTTCAATGACCGATCACCACAAGACCATCGACCCCACAAAGAGCCGCGGCAAAGCCATGCTGTCGAAAGCAAAAATCACCCTTGTCGACCGCCCACATCGCATGGCCCAAAGCATATTCATGGGCTACGCTCTCTTTCTGGGTCAAGCTCTATAGTTGGCTCACGGCAGTCGTTACCTCAATTGTACCAACATCGCGTGTGTCGCAAGGAGGTTTGCAATATCTCAAGTGTATCTCCCCATCTCAACAACTGCTTCTCTAACAACGAGGCTAGGGCACAATCATCACTGTAATATCCATTTCTTGAGCCTTCGAAGCTTGACATTTTCCAACCCACTGAAAGGCTGATAGCCTCAACATATTGTAATGGTTGTACTCAGGCAAGTCCCAAACAAAAAAAAGAAAGAAGGAGAACATAACAAAAGAAAGAAAGAAAGAAAAAAGCACAAGAAAAAGAAGCAAAAAAAAAAGAAAGAAAAAAAAAGGAAGAAAAAATTAAAAAAAAGAAACGAACGAAAAGATAAGAAGCACCCACGATCACAGCATAGCACCTAGGGGTCCTCAAATTAGGTACGTCCAGTGACCTTGGTCAACTGGCTCCATCCCTAGTCCCCTAGCCCTTTAGCATCACCCATAATTGTTCAGGGCACATCAAGGGCAGGGCATACCTAGGGAGCTTGTCTTGCCTATGGTTAGACCTGTCACCCTGACCCACTTGCACAATTCTCTCTTGCACTCTGCCTTAGTACCATTGCAATCAGTGGTGGTAAGCACCACATGATTGGCCATGAAAAGTACACCGTTGTCGTGTTGCTACGCATCCGAGTCGTATACACCTCCATTTCATTTTGTTGTGCATTTGTGTTAATTTCTGCGTGTGATTCATTGTTTGTGTGATGCATTTTAATAATCCGCATCCAATGTATATATTCCCTTAATGTATGCGCCTAATCTAGACGTTCATTCTGGTGATGACTTTTGTGACTATGTTGAAGCCACTAACCAGGCTGTCCATATTTATAATCTTCTTGGAGATTTTTGTGAACATGATGAATATTTTGCTGCTTGGGGCGATGCTGATCTCATTGAGAATATTCTTCAAATTCCTGATCATGTTGCTACTTCTGCTGACGCAATTACTACCCACCCACCTCATTCTGCTGGAAACAGAGATCATAATACTCAACAGAAAGAGGTAATGTTCAGTCATGTAATTCCTGCCATCAACACTAATATTTCGAGCATGCCTCAAAAGGCTGCAGAAGCAGCCATTCCTGCAGCAATAAAAGAGGTTGGTCCTCTTACACAAGAAAGTTCAAAAGGTTTATAAAGATAGCAAAGTCACAAAGTTCTACCCCCCTTACTGGAAATTCCGTGGGCAACTATCGCACAACTAATTTGGGCCTTTTTGGGGCTAGCCTATTCTGGGAAAAAGGGGGATATTTTTGAAAGGCTATGAATGGCGGGCTGCACCCGGATTAGAGGAGAGGGGGGAGACTAATTCCGACGGAGGCGTCTGGCAATGAAAGAGCAGGTCGAGGTGGTGTTGCAGGAAGGGTAAGGGCGCCTAACAGTATTGCACCAGTCAGACCTAATAATGTGCTGAGTTCATCATCCACAGTAATTGCTTACGAGAGAGCCTTACGAGGTACTACGAATGCGAGCGAAGCTGATCATGGGCCCACTAATTTGAGCCGCAATAACAGGAAATCTAAAGCCGCCCTCATACAGCAGCACCCTACTGTAGGTAGCTAGTGGAGAGCTAGCAGCAGGTTCAATGGAAGGAAAGACCAGTTGGCAGCCCTCCAGCAGTTCGATTCTTCTTGTGATTCGCCTACTTATAGGTTTGATCCAGCCGAAGTGGAATTTGCTGCATTGGGAACTTTAGTTCTATTTGGGTGCTGAAGGGAGCCATGCTTCAATTTTTCCTCTGTTTGACGTTCTATTTGCAAAGATCTTCGTTGGGCTGATTGATGGAGCTATGACTAGATGCTGTTAGTAACACATCAGCCAGCTATTGGCAAGGGATTTGTGATTGACTGCAGATCTTTGATAGGCAGCGCAAATCGTTTCTTTGACAAACCGAGATTGATCGTGAGATGCTGCCACGACTGCTAGTAGGCCATGGTGCTCTCTCAGAAAGAATCTGACATCTAGCTAATGTTCACCGTCGATGTGCATCTTAGCTCCAAGAATTGCGACTTTCAGTTGGAGCAATACGTGTGGTAGAGGCGTGCTAATGGTATAATTATCAACAATGTCAGTAAGACTTGGGAGATAGCATGGACAGGTTTGCTCTGCTGCTGCTGTTACAGTTTTCCTGGGAGGAAACAAACCTTCAAGATCTGGGAAATCCGTGGTGACATTGCCAATAGTTTTTCATGTGATCCTGAAAGCTCCTGGAAACTGGTTGATCTCGCTCTTGATGAGGTTGCTGCTCTCCAGGAGGGTGGGCTTTTGAATAAAAACATTACCACGATTTTGGAACTAGAACAGAGGACGTTTGAAAATGGTTAAATAACTACTGGTTAGCCTTTACTTTTTCGGATGGTGTTATACAAGAGGAGGTGCGTAGGCATATGATTGAAGCACAATCATTTATTCAGATTACATTTCCAGTGATTCTGAAGGAACGAAATGTGATGGAAGAGGCTGGTTTTGAGGTACACAAATGAGCTCATCAAAGGGTCATTTGTTAGACATTCCTTTTTATGGGAAAACCATGATTCCTTTGCTGAATGTATTGGGTTCAAATCATACAGCTAAAGTGTTTCCATTCTCTGCTGTCCACTGCTATTATCTTCTCCTGTGACAATCTCTTGTTGAAATTTGAATGCTGAGAACTGAACTGGTGCTGAATGTTGGGTAGACTTATGGGTTGTTTGCTCAAATGATTAGATTGAGAATTGTTCACAGGGATTGTTGTCTAGCAGAACTCTTTAAGACTCTTCAAGTCTATGTGCCAATGGCAGAACTGTCTTCAAACACCTGAATGCAAAACAGATTATGAGATACTACAGATTTTTCTGAACTTGGACTTCATGTATTTTACTTGACAAACAATATAGATTACTTTGGCATTTAAAAAAAATTGAGTTTTTCTTGTTAGCTCTTCCCTTGCTACAACTTGAACCCCGTGTTCTGCAGCCCTTATACGAAATCTACGACACCGTCCTCATCAAGCGAGTCCAATAGCTTCCAGCTACCAAAAGTGTGGTGTCCCTGTATTCAATTATGCTATGTCATGCAGTCACAATGCAAAGGATGTCTCATATACCTTCACGTATACTTCTTCTCAACATGGACGACTTTGCTTCATCCACACATTGTTACGAGAAACTAGCCCGCGGTCTTCTAACTACGTAATATCTAAGTATGCACGAGCACTCACATAACATCTGCACCGAAGTATCTACACAGTTTGGGTCCTCAAGTGTAGGACAATACTCCAGGCTTGAGTTCGACCTGTCTCCCAAACTAATCAAAATATGTCTTGTGCATGATTAGAAGACTAGCACTACCCCTTAAGGAGAGACCACATGAGAGGTTTTCCAATTGCAGGTATTGAAGACTCCAACGAAGGTGTTGTTCGCTCTTCATCAACACTCAACTCTAAATTCCTATCCTTATCACCCTGTAAGCCTGCCAAGAATCATCATGTACAAAATCCCTAAACAAACCGCCACTTGTACTCCATCAGTGCAACCCCCTCAAAGAACAGCCCTACCACCAACTCCCATTGCCCTACCACCTACCACTTAACCCACCAACGTGCCCCCAACGACCTTCCTCCCCACCACTACCAACACTCCATCATGGCAACCACAGACGTCCTTGCCACCCACGTCTTCGGTGCATGCTAACGCCTGCTACCTACGACGGTGAGTGCCATGGAACTGGCACTCGTCTAGGAGGGGGTGATGTTAACCCTCAAACGAACGAAGGTGGAAAATTTGGAAAAGTTAAAGTAGAAGACAAAGACAAAGGCCAAGGCAAAGAGAAACGGAAGATAAAGACACACAAGATGAAGGGTCCTAAATAAGGGAGAAAGGTGCACAAGGAAAAGCGCAAGTCAAAAATTTTGTAAAAGAGCGCAAGCGCATCATGGTTTAATTCAAGGAGTGCCGGGCTCTCACCCGTGCAATTTGTAAATGTAGACGGGCGGTGGAAAGGAAGCTAGGAAGATAGAAGGACAATGGGAAAAATGGCCTAGGCTATGGCCAGCCATGTAAAAAAGGGGAAAAGGGGATGACCGCCCAAAAGGGATTTAGGGTTTTGTATATAAAGTTGAAAATTGAATGAGAAGCTCATTCTTGTGTGTGGCAAAAAGTAGCTCTCCTCTTCTTCTTCTTCTTCTTCTTCTTCTTGCTTTCTTGAGCTTGTGCTTGAGAGAGGGAGTGTGAGAGTGTGAGGGAGTGAGTGTGTGAGGGTGAGGGACCGGGGAGAAGAAGCTCTCCATCTTCTCCTCTCTTCTTCTCTTCTCTTCTCTTCTCTTGTCTCGCTCGCGGCAGTGGAGCTTGGAGCGTGGAGCTTGAGGATGGAGCTTGCTTGAATCTTGCACTTGGATCATGGAGCTACCGGAGTGCGCGGGAGAGGAGGTAACTCGATCGGCATGAAGGTAAGCTCACTACACCCGTAGATATGGATGGCGCGTCGGCTATGTGAGAGGTAGCCATTAGTGCTTGGCTTGGAACGCTTGAAACAATAAGCGGTCCGAGGGTCTTGGCAGTTGAGTGAAAGCTCCCACAGGAGGTTAGTATGAAGTTATCCATTGAGGACACATCAACACTAGCTAACATTGGGAGGTACATGAGGTTAGTTGGTAGCCTCATCTACTTGTGTAACACTATGCCAAATATCAATTTGCTATTAATATTTTGAGCAGGTTCTCAAATAAACCACAAGAAAGTCATTGAAAAGTTTCGATGTGGGTGCTCATATACTTGAATGGAACTCTTGACTATAGTATCACATACAATTTTGCAAGTGCTCTTATGGAAATTTATGACTCGGATTGGGTGGGTGACAGTGATTCCAAGAAATGGGTTTCTGGATATTGTTTCTCTTTAGGTTTGAGAATATTCTCTTGGATCAATAAGAAGCAACCAATTGTGGCATTGTCTTCTACCGAAGCAAAGTACAAGGTAGCTTGCTTTACTGCATGTGAAGCAGTATAGTTAAGGGGGATCCTATGGCATATGGGAGTACAGGATGAAGATCCAACAGTGCTAAGATGTGATAATCAGAGTTGCATTGCAATTTCCAAAAATCCAATTTTTCATGCATGTACCAAACACATTGAGATCTACTATTACTATGTGTGTAACTTGATCGAGGATGGAATAGTAAAGCTAGTATACTATCCAAACAGAGGAGAATGGAGTAGTTGTCTTCACCAAAACTCTTACAAAGGATCTCCTTTGAATTCATCTTTAGAGACTCGACGTTGGGCCAAGGATGTAGTTCATAGACATTGAGGGGAGGTGTTAGATATACTCAATGCCCCACCCTCATAAGGTGCCACCAATGATCCATGGTGCTCTAAGTTATAAGGCCCCCATTATGAGGAGAAGCCATGTGTGAGCATGGACATTGGTTTGATCCTGACTTGTATGTCAAATGAGTTCTAAGTGACCAAATGGCAATAATGCAACCTTTGTGGATCTAGCCTTTGGGTTAGATAGAGTAGTTATGCCCCAACAATAAATGGAATATTCCCTAGAATATTTCCTAGATGACTAGGGAAGGTTCATAATATGGTCAGATAGGCCAACTAGACTACCTTCCCAAGCTATAAAAGGAAGACCCCTCCAAATCCATCGTCAATCTATCTTTCGCCGTATCAAAGTTTTTTTAGCTACCCTTAAGCTCTTCGCTTATCATCTATCTAGATCACCATCTAAGCTTCACAATGGAAGCACAAGGGTGAACAAAGCCATCTTTGTATCAATTCATTTGAAATTAAATCAATTTATATTCTTCTCATATTTATTATCTGTTCTCTACTCCTTGCTTAGATTCTATCTATTGTGCTAGGTAATTTCTACACCAATACATCTTTAGTTTGTATCTCCATAAATTTTTGCTCCAAAATTATCTCAAAATACTTTATTTCAAATATCTTTAAATATGAGATAAAAGAATTCAAAATTGAAAAATCCCCATTTTACTATAACAATAGCTCTCATGCTATTGGTTGAGAGGCTTTCTCTCTCTAAAAGTAAAGGCCCAAAGTTAAGTCTAGATCCCCCCCAATGGATGCCATACATAGGATGGATGAGGGAGTTGCAAATATGGAAAAAGTATGGATGACATGGTGGACTGTATAAAGGATTTTAGAGTCACCCACGGAATTAAAATACTATGTTTTACAAAGCCCCGAGGAGATGGGTTGTAGCCCATATGCCACTACATAGAATCGCGTACCTAGTAGATCCTGAGTATTAGGGATTGGACTTGTAGGGAGCATCAACGAGGTGGTTAAAATTTTCTATATTGTAGCATGTAAAGAATGTGTCAAGAAAATCTCTAGGTTTAGGTTAAGAGAATGTGTATTTTCAAATCCTTTTGTGCAAGAGATGGCCAAGGAGCAACTGGCATGGAAGTGGTGGACTATGAATGTAGGGATACTTGTCCACATCTGTGGCCCTTAGCTATGCGAGTGCTTGCACAATGTGCTAGCAACTCTAGCTCAAAGCAAAACTAGAGGGCATATAAATATGTGCATGGTACAATTCAAAACAAATTATTGGCAAACAAGGCTACGAAGCATGTTTACATGTATTGCAATGATAGGATCTTGTGGGTTATTGAGAGTAGTGACTATGAGGAGGATATACCCCTGTGGATGTACAATGTGATAACATTGAGACCAAGTCCTGAACCTCTAATGGGGTCAAATAATTTGATAGTGGCAATTATGCCATTGAAATAGACATTGAGATTCAAATGAATCTAGAGATAATAGATGGCAGATACTGAGGAGCATCTTGCGTGTTGGATGACTTGATCAAAGGTAGCATTTTTCAAGCAAGTACATCATGAAGCAACAATGGATTAGATTTTAATCTTTACCTTCGCATTTTTTCTTGATGTAAAAATAATAAATATTGTAACTGGTAGATCTATGGATATGTAAAGTTTTTTTATAGCAATAAGCTTACAATGTCACATTTAACATGTATTGTGGAAAAAGTATTTATTCTTTATAGACATTGATGAAAGCCACCTCTTTATAAATAATCAAAAATTTGTATTGTTTTTCCATATTGACTTGTCAATTGATATTCACACATCAATGTATTGACACTTAGTTTTTAATCAACAAAGAGGTTGTGGATATCACTAGGTGTTCTCTCAATCTCCCTCTTGAGGTTGTGTACAAGACACTCTAAATATTTTGTATAGAGCTTCAGGAATAATGGTACCACACCATGGAGACTTGTTGTGGAGAATCATTTATCACACCAAGCAAGCAAGGTGCATGTAATGCTCACAAGACAAAAATTATGAGCCCATTTCTCTATCAAATGGCTTAAAACAACCATGACACATATTGCTCGCACTCATGGAGGCATCCACATTCTAGGAGATGGCATGGGGATGGAGTATGGCACTCATAAGGTGGTCTCATGGCATCACCCCCTTGAGAAGTGCTCTCCACGATGTGGTGTTCCATATGCTCTGTAGTCCTTGTGAATGTCTTAATCCACTCCTCAATATGGGCATACACTTGGCTGTTTTTGACACTACAAGACTTGTTGGAACTCTGATTCCCTTTATGCCAACTTATTCTTCAGTTCCTCTTCTATTTCATGCAAGTCCAATGTCGCACCTTGCAATACCAATTGCAAATCATCACAAAGTGATTGTTGCACTATCCACTTGTATATCCTCTATGGAATGGTGGGTCTCCTTTGATGAGAAATCCACCAATAAGGAAGTCATCATTGTGAAGGGGTTAGCTAAACACTTCAAGATTGATATGCTAAGCATTCTCCCTAATGTCATCGTGAAGGTGTTTGTTTACTTTCCATTGCCCTTTCTTAATCTCTACACTCGAGCATGGCAGCAAACTATCTTCACCATTCCTGCACTCATTGCCTTTTTTACCTTCTTCCATTGCATATGGATTGGATCAGCCCATTGCAAGAGGCATTGAGCTATGTGTTGGGCCTCCCTTCCATCCAAGGCAACTACTAAACTCTTTGAGCACTCATATGCCTTTCGAGTGTTTTCATTGCATGCTCTCTCTTCACTATCATCACCCTCATCCTCACTCATTTGTTGATCTTTTCCCTCTGCCATGTTGCCTCTAAAATGGAAAGATGTGTGGGTCACTCTCCCATGGATTGATATAAAGAACATTGATGAGTATAAACAGCTACATGCAGCTGCACAAAATAGGCGATACATTAACACAATGATAGATAGAAAATAAGTCACTACAAAGAGACACATATACATGAGACATTTTTTGCACCACGATAAGATATATAAAATAGATTTGCAATGTGACAACTTCACAAAACAAATAATAAATCAATATGCAATGAAAGCTAAAAATAGCAAGTTAACATGCTAATATTCAATGACAAGTTAACAAAAACATGCAATATGACCAGATATGGAAGACGAGTTTAGACCATAAACTTGGAAAAGCAACAAGTTAACACAAAATGATAGATAGTGACTCCTTAAGAGATTGTATTTCATGGATTGTACAGTTTACACATGTTGCAAAAAAAATCCTCTTTGCTTTTACAATAAGGTCAATGTACTAGGCTATTCAAAGAGGGTGGTGGGCTAGGATAGGGCCAAGCTCAACAAGTGGCCTTTGCGCCTTTGCAAGATCTAATTTCACTCTGACCTCAAGAAAGCATCAAGATCACTAAAATAAATTTTTGGGGCCCTATCAACTAACTTCATGCAATCCCTTGCCTTCCATTCTAGTGTGCACATGAAGTCTTTGTTTGGAGTAACCCTCACCTCCCTATTCAACCACCGATGTTGGCCGAAGCATTAGAATTTGACAAGTCCAGATGAAGATCCAAGTGAGTGTGTAGACATCTGACTCCGAGCAACTTGAACCCTATTAAGATCCACCCAAACATTGGTAAATCAATGTACTAAAAAGTAAGCATAAGTTTTTCTTTGCCTTTTCAAAAGACATTGAACAAAAGTGCTTAAACAAATTCGACAAAGATTCATCACCATTACCTTATTAAGGTCCCTATACCCATTCCTACTAATAAAATCATACATATATGCTTCCAAACTTTACTCAATTGAATTGGATTTTAAGAATCATTGCATATCTCCTTCCCTACATCTTTGCATAGAGAGTTTAAAGCTAGATCCTTAATCAAGTTGCAAATTTCTTCTTTATTTTAGTATGTTATTCGCTTCCAAAAATTAAGAGTTTTTAATTCAACTCTTATTATACTCTTTTTTATTCTTGGCTTGAAGCTCTTGCCCTCTAGTGCTAAATTCTCAAGGCTTTTAAATTGTCTTTATTTAAACCTAAACTCAACAAAAGTCAATGAGACTTTCAATTTAGCAAGTTGCTTGTTTTGCTTTTTATTTTCCTCTTTGAACTCCTTTAATTCTTCCTTCATTAATTGCAACTCTATTGCTATCTTAGCTAATCCACTTGCTTAGTGTCTATATATTGTCTCCCAAGCATAACTGTTTTAATAAAGCATTTGTCTCACATTATGAATTTCACTTGCAAATTATTACAATATTTGTAGCAACTCGCTGTTAGTTAGAGAAAAAAGAAGACGAAGAGAAAGGCTTCTAGCTCTCAAATAATCTTCTAAAATCCTTGCCAATGTAAACAAAAAGAAAAAACTTACTCCTAGTATTTCAAACAATACCTTTCTTGCTTCTTGCAATGAAAATGATACCTCAAGCTTCTTCCAATGATATGGATGAGTATGAGAGAGAGAAATGGTAAGGAGAGTGTGTGTGAAGTAGAGAAAAAACCCAACAAATCTAAAAAAAGAATATATTGAATGCACAAAAGTGAAAATATTGAAAAATTCAAGCCCAAAAATAAAACATAATTAAAATCAAAAAATGCATAGCTTGAGGTCATAGTCAAGTATCTTTTTCAAGGTCATAATCAATTTTTTTAAGAATGGAACTATTAAACATAAAAGAAAAAAGATGGAGAGAGAAGAGAGGTGCTGATATTATTTAATTCAAACCTAAAATTAGAGAAAATGAGAAATTAATAAAGTGTCCTCCCTCTACTTTTATCTAGTTAAGAACTTCATCAAATTCTCTCACAACTGTTTGACCTCAAAGTCAGTCCTAATGAGCTCGTATATAAACTCATGTACTCAAATTATGTAGCATAATAGAGAAAATGAGATGAGTAAGAGTGAGCTAATGTGATTTTCATTAGATCAATGTTGAGGATTGAGTCAATTGTTATTTGCATCAATTTTGTCTCAAATTGTAATCCAAGTACTTCAATCTCTTTTGTGTAATACAAGCTTTCTTCATTTCACTCTTAGTCACTTTTATTTTCTTTATTTCAATCTCATCTTTTGGGCACTTATTTCTTCATATACATCTTATTTTTTGTAGTTTTACAGTAATACATCACTACTTAAATGTGGTAAAGCAATCACTAAGATATTTGCTCACCACTTCATAGTAATAAAAAAACATTGCCTTAAACTAGTCAAAAGTAGTTTGCTCACCACTTGAAAGAAATCAAAAAAAGCAATTGGGTCTCTACTTAAGAGTAATCAAAAAGTGGTCTAATCAATGTAAGAAGTTAAAAACAATCTTCATTAACCATATTCAATGCTAGTTATATTGAGAACATTGAAGGATATTGTTTGCAAGGATGACTAACCTATAGCCATTTATTAACATGGCAACAAGGCCTTCATCTTTGGTGGTCACCCCCGCCTCTTCATCACCTGCAATGCTAATGTTAAAGACAAGAATTTCTTTCATCCTCATATCATGTACTTCAATCTGTCAATGTTAGGCTTGAATGAATCTGTTCTATGCTCCCCCCCCCCCCCATCATTTGGAATTAGATTACATCAAATTATTTGTGGAAATTTATGGTTAAGCACAATTAATAAGGTGATGAATTATGTTCCTATATTGAAGTAGTATCTCATGTCATAGGTAGATAAGTACGTATCAAGTTCTAGAATTGAGAAGCAAGCAAAGAAACAAAGCAGAAAGAAAGGTTGTTCAAGATCTTATGTTATCTTCACTTAGCGAAAACTGTGAAGAGTTATAAGTAGACTAAATCCTACACGTCCTCAAAATTACCATCTACATATATAATCAAATGTACATCTTAAGCCTATCAAGACATTTCAGCTTAAGTTCCTAAAGATTGGTTATCTGGTCTACTTTTTGACAAAACTCCCTACTTCCTTCTAAGAACTCGTAGTAAGTGGAGTTAACAAATATTATTGTGATCACTACTAACTTTGTCATACACACAATGGTGTTACTGAGTGGCATGGTTTGATCAAAAATCAAATTCTAACATTCAAATAAGGGGTTGCTAAGACATTTTTTGAATTTAAAAAAGTCATTTCAACAAATATGCCCAAACCACCAAGTGATCCTGTCATAAGCCTTATTCAGCACCTCATGAATTATCTTTTTAACAATGTAGCCATATTGTCTCAAATGTACAATTCTAGCAAGAGTTTTCTTCTTTTTTTCTTTTCTTTTCTTTTTTGCACAGGCACTCAATCACTCACTCAACACGGCATAGAAAGGTCACACAATATGTGCGAGCAAGGTATACTCTTATATTCTTCAATGAAAAAAATGGTACAACATAGGCACATCCCAAGGCTATACCCTCCTGATCGACGCACATGTGAGGATTCACCACTAGGTATAGGAAATCACACATAGAGTGGAAACCAAGCAAGACTCAAAGTCACTACTACTCCCTATATAGGTGCTTCTGGCAACAATGCCATATGGTATAGCTACCAAGCCCTTACACTCATCCCCACACAATGAATGGTTGTCCTTAGTAATCTAAGGGCAGTGCTTATTGACTCATTTCGGAATCTTAACACAGCTCCTTCTATCAAACAGGTCATAGTGTCTTCCAGTCTAAGACTTCACGTATTAGCGAGGTCTTAACACAACCTTTTCTAGCAAGTTGGTGAGTAAGCCACACTACGACTTGGAAGTATACACAATCGAAGCCCCCTATCCTTCTTCTTAACAAACAACACTAGGGCACTGAATGAGGACTTTACTTGGTTGAATAAATCCTTGTTCTTCCAATTCATGCAATTGCCTCTTCAACGCCATGAGTTTAGTGTGATTTATATGGTATGGGGCTCTAGCAGTGAGACTGCCCCTAGGAGTAGCTCAATCTTGTGGTCTACGTCTTTTGGGAGGTAGGCCTTTGAGTAGTTCTGCTGGCATCACATCTACATACTCCTTAAGTATCACTTCCACTTTTTTGTTGCCAACTTGAGATTTAGGATTTTTTATGACCTCCTACTCTACATGCCATATCATGCATAAATACACATCTCTCTCTGCTTTATAGATTTCTCCACTTGTTTGGCACTAAAATCATGATGCAAGGCCTAATATTTGTGATTTGCTAAGGTGTTACTTGAACTAGAGCTCCAAGTTTACTAGATCCTAACATTGCATTTTGGAAAGAGACTCCAAGCTTGCTCTCCTTCATCAGCACCTTAAATGACGTCCTAATTGGGAGTTGCATCCTTTCAAATGGTACTCTTATGCCCTCTCCTTGCATATCCAATAACATTTCATTAACTCCTTTGCCAAACATTGCAATGGCATATTTGTCATATAACTCTAGGCCCAAAATGACTTCAAAGTCATCCATGGGTATTACTAAAAAATTGAGCCTAGCCTTCCATTTCCCAGCTTCTACATGCTTGCATGACTTCCTTTGCTTCTCCTTGTGCAAAAGCCACTATTAATTTGTTTGGTGTCTTAGACAATTTTAGTCTATGTTTTGCTGCACAATCTGGTGTGATAAAATTGTGAGTGACTCTTGTATCTACCATGATTTCTTGATCCTCTTCACTCACTCTGCCCTTAAGGTATAAGTATTGTATTGCTGCTACTCGAGCAGCCATGCATTGAGGATGTACACTAATTGTCTCCACTCTTGGGTAGTCTAGGCTCTCTTCACTTCCACTGGGGATTTCCTGGATGTGCGGGGGTTGTGGCTCCCCTCCTCCATAAGCACTTGTGGTTGTTACCTTGGACCCACTTGTTGAAGTTGTCTTCCATGGGACATCTATTTTGGAAGTGTGATCCCTCGTACTTGAAACATCTAACCCTTATGGCTAAGAGGGGATCTCCACCATGATGTGTTTGAATATACAAACTCGCAAGATGTACTAGGGATTGGTCTATGGTGGTTGTTTTCCCACTGTCCAAATGCTCTTCTTGGTACTAGGGTTGTTTGCAACGTGGCTAAGATTATGCTCAAGATTTGACCCCAAATCTCCGAGATAGGACCTCTTGGGGGATTGGATTTCAAGATCCAAGAGTTGGTGGTAAGGTTGGTGTTGAATCTAGCTTGACTCCCTTGGGTTGTTCTCCTCTCTTCTAAGTCTACTAATCTTTCAGGCATTGTCAAGGCCTCTATCTGACTAGTTGGTTCTTGCCGTTCCATGTCTCCCAGCTTACTCTTGCATGTCGAATACAAATCCATGTAACTTTGTGTCTATCCATATTGGGTAGTTGCAGTATCAACTGCCTATACTTGCTAACATACTCTGTTATCTTCCCTTGTGCTTGCTTGAGATTTCTCCACTCATCCCTAACTTTGAGTTTTTCCATTTTTGGAATAAAATAGTATTTGAGTTCCTCTTGAAGTTCCTCCCATGAGTAGATTATATCATTGCTCATATTCCAGTAGATACCAACTAGTCGCATCCTCCTCCAAATAGATGGTTGCCCCCTTCTAGATAGATGGTTGCCACTTCTCCCTTTCTATCTTCAATGATTCTAGCATAATTCAAGTATCTATCTGCTTCTGCAATTCATTTCTTCAAGACCAACTAGTCTCTCTCTCCTTTTAACTTTGTGGAGGCATCTTAAACTTACCATTGAAGGAGTGTTGCCCCATGTCATGTCGAACCTCATTGCGATGTTCCCTGGCGTGATGACCCTTGGTACGATGATTTCGATACAAGTTACCTGGCATGATGAATCTTCTCTCCTACTTCCGTGCGCACTCCTTCAATTCGAGTAAGAGTTGGTCTAATACAAAGTGTAATGCACTAACACTCAATCACTCATTTGATACGGCACAAAAAGGTAACACAATATGTGAGAGCAAGATATACTCTTATATTATTCAATGAAAGAAACAGTACAACATGGACACATTCCAGGACTACACCCTCGCAACGCCGCACGTGAAGGTTCGCCACTAGGTATAAGGAATCACATGTAAAGTGGAAACCAAGCAAGGCACAATGTCACTACTACTCCCGATATAGGTGTTTTGGGCAACAATTCTATGGTATAGCTACAAAGCCCTTGGGGGGGGGGGGGGAGGGGCAAGGGCAAGGGTAAGGCGGTTGTTGGTGGAAGGTTTCTAAAGTGACAAAGAGAGCACTGATTTTTACCTTTGTCCTTTGATGCATCAGCTGAATCAGGTAAATTTATTCTCGACATACATGGGAAGAGTCACAAAGCACACTAAGACGTTCACCATTGCTATCCATTGTTCTTGTAGTTTACAAAGCATTTATGAAACTAAAATGCAGAAAGCAAGAATGATGATATGTGTTTGCCAGCAAATAAGATTAAGTATGTGGAGTAATGGATCACAAAGCAGGAGAAAAGAAGAGACTCTTCACTTGCACCCTCTTGACAATGTCACCTTAAGAACTCACTCTGCACTGAAAGTAAGAACCAAAAGATGAAAGCATACTGGCCTAACCAGCAGCAGGCAGATGATCTCAGAGGACACCTACTTTACAGGACATAAAGCAAAAGTACACTGGCATACACTCTTCGCTGCAGATGATCAAACAGTCCCCGTACTTTAGCCTTCTAATAAATGAATTAACAAATTACAATTTTCCCTCCAACCTTCACTTGAGTCACAGCAACAGGTAGCACCATTCATCACTTCCTGAGATAGCCTGAACAGTTGTGATACATCACACTTCTCTGTCCTATGCCATGACCTCATGCATCTCAGTAAAACTCTATGCCAGTTAGCTTATTTATTGCCATGCTAGCATACAATCCTGTTTTACAGTCTTTGAACTCCTCTCAACCATCCTTCTGGAGTGGTGTCAGTTCTTTTTGTTTGTGTCAGCATCTCCTACCTGAGTATATCCCTTTTTGGTTCGTTTGATTCTCGCAAACAAGCAAAGAATGAAGAAGGAGATGCTGTAGATTCCATATATTTTCCAGCTGGTACGGGGCCCTTTCAACCCCATTGCTCGATGGAAGACTGTGACATAGTAATGTAGACCAATCATAAAGGCCACCAACCATTGCAATGTCGATGTTACTTTGATCAAAACTGTCTCTGATGTGCAAGAAGAAAAAAGATCGACCGTCTGCAAAACAATGTAGAGGATGTAGCCCAATGCCTGCAGGAGCTGCAAATGTACATACCCAGAGGGAGAGCTTTTGAAAAAGAAGGTCATAGGCTCTCCTATGATGAATGTCGCCAGTAGAAGGGTAACAAAGTAGGCAGCAAGGTAGATATTCACAAAAAGCATCACTTTCTGCAGTGAAACTAGAGCACGGATGTGCTCAAACAGGAGTATCACAACAGCAAGGGGAACAAGAAGCAAACCATAAGATATGAGAGATGCCAAGAGCGGAGCAAACTGTTTCCCCACCAAGGGAGAGAAGCTTTCAGTTATCTGCTGGTTAGCCTTGTTGAAGTATGTCTTTGATGTATCAGTGATTTTCTGGAAATTTGGTCCAAGGTGCCCAGCAACCTTCTGTGCAGTATCCTGGATCTTTGTGGAGAGGTTACCAAAATCTTGCATGAAGTCACCACCATACTCATCATCTTCATCGTCTGTGGCAGAAGTCATCCCTTCCTGTGTGTCCCCTTGGCTTTCTTTGCTTGTGGACACATTTTCAGATCCCTTTGTTTCAGAGGTCTGTTGTTGCTGCAACACTTCCTCGGACTCTTCTTCCCCTACTTTCAGGTTTTTTTCATGGACTTTTGTTGACTTCTGAGCTTGAGGTTCATTGCTCTCATCAGCCCTAGGATCCGTATCAAGTTGCAGCACCAAGCCTGAATTTGTTGCCTTCTTCACACTATCTTTACCCTGTGTCTTCTTTACTTCCTTCGGCTGAATCTTTCCTGCTTCCTTTTTGTCTGTCAAGTCATCAGATGAAGAATCAATCACTTCTTTTGTTTCTTCTTTCTTCTTGACCTTGGAGGTTCTCTCCTTCTTTGGCTTCTTAGTAGGTTTCTCCTTCTTATCTGTTTTCTTCACTGTCTCTATATTCTCTGACTCAGTATCGGAAGATTCATCTGCTTTATTCTCCATGTCTTCCTGAACCTGTAACTCCAAATCCTTACTTGACGCTACTACTGAACTCTGTGTTTTCTTCTTCTTCTCTTTCTGCTTTACCAATACTGGAGTAGTTTTCTCTATTACTACTTCAATCTCATCCATATTTTCAGAATCCACTTCCAGTTTTTCTTCCTTCTTGCTAGTAGACTTCTCTTTCTTTTGCAGCTTTTCTTGGCTATCATCTTCTATATTCTCGTCTTCCATCAAATCCAACTCTGCTGAAGGCACCTTTTTCCCGGAGCCTTTCTTTGGTTCTTTGGTTACATCAGCCAGTAGGATATCATCTGTAGATCCCTCTTCTTCTGACGACACCATTTCCTCCAATCCCTCTTCTGCATTAGCACCAGTGCCTTCCAACTTACTCTTTATTGAAGTCTTCTTGTCTTTCTTCTTTTTCTGACCTGCAGTAAACTGATCAGAACTATCTGTAGTCAATACTTCAGAGTCCATAGTATCCTTTCCTTTCTTCTTCAATTTCCCATCCTTCTTGGTAGTCACTACTGTCTTAATCTTTGCTTCAAAATTATCTTGGGTTGTATCCTCTTCCACCTTTCCATCAACAACCTCAGTTGTTTCCACATCCACATTGCTTTCCTGGTCTGCCTCTAAGTCAAGCTTTTGTTTTTTGGGCTTCTTCTGTTTCTTTTGGGAGTTCTGATCTCCCTGGAATTGGTCTTCTGATGATCCTTCCACTTCCAGCTGTGTTTCCTTTTTCTCCATTTCAAGGTTGCTGATTTCATAAACATTTTCAGAACTCTTGTTAACAGTTTCACCAGAGCTTGCCTTTTTCTTTTTTATCTTGTTCCTCTTGGATGGTTTATACCCTTCCTTTACTTGCTTCTTTTTATTGAGCAAGATGTCAATGTTCTGTTCTTGTTCTTGTGAGACAGCTTTCTTACTGAGTGTTTCCTCTTTTGGCAGGTAGTTCTTATCTTCATCGACCACCAAGGACCCACCATCAGACTCTTCTGGTTGTGGAACTTTCTCTTCTTTCCTCTTAGCAGGTTCCTTGACTTCCTTTACTTGTTTCTCTTCAACTGCCAAAGAGTCAGTCACCTGTTCATCTTCCAACTCTGCCAGAGGCTCCTCTTTTTCCTTTTCCTCTTTACCCTTTGCGTCTAAAGCTGGAGGGCTCTCCTCATCTGTCTCATCTGGCAGCATTAGCTCAGTCTCTGTTTCAGTAGTGTCGTCTTCAACTTCCAGGGATTCTCCAATGACCTTCTCCCCCTTCTTAACTTTTTTTGCCAGCAGCTTCCTTGAAGTAAATACAAGTGCACCAGCGGTGTCTGTGATATCATTGCCTTCTTCACTGATAGCCAGCACGTCACAAAAGACAAAATTGTGTGCAGCGACTAAATACAACAAAACTAGAAGGACACATGGAAGCCTCATATTGAATCCCCTGCAGAACATACAAATCATGAACAGTCACACTCATCAAACTGAAGCCACACAAGCATGCATGCAAATGTGCACGTGCACACACACACACACACACACTCGCTTTTTGTTTGTTTCATGGCTAGATGCATGCTACCAGGGCAGAGCACTCTGTCAAAAACAACCAAGCATCTAACCAACAATTGTTTTTATCCACATGGGAACTCCCTGCAGATGACAACTTCATCCACACAGAAGGTAACCCACTTCTTTGTTAGCCAACAAAGTAGAGCTGCTCAAAGCATGTGAACCGGTGATTTAAGTTGGGAGCTGGTTCACTGCCCAAAAGCTTCAATGCCGTTAGCAGCACACACATATGCATTGTTTTAGCAAGAATGATAATATACAAAAGTATCAATTCTATCAAGCCAGGGATATGTGCACATGCGCTGTTACACATACAAACAACATCTCCTACAAACCATGAAACTCAAACTTCTTTCCTGAAAGAAACACAGATAACATTATCCAGAAACTGGGTTGGTTGCATCTGAACTTAGAACTGTCAATGGGTGCAAAGGCATATATCTATAAATGCCCATTCATGATGCAGAGATGGAATTTACAAAGGGAAAAAGTATCAACAGAGTAATACGAGAGACTAATGCAAGAAGATGACAACAAAGACAGTATTTAGTGAGATAGGAAAAATACACAAAAGTGTCTGCTGTAACAGGCTCAAACCCAAAATATGAGATCAGTGATTTTTACAGCCACAATACTATGAAACGTGGCATCTTTGGAGGAGGATGCTTCAAATGTAGGCAAGCATTCTTCCCCCTTCCCTCAGAATGATTGATCTTGTGCATGCCATCTATATACAACTATATCTTATCCACATACCATTTCCCATCAGCTCATCCCCATCACATAATTCATCTACGCAGATTTTCAATTGCCATCTATCGAATGGAGAAGGCACATATACTCAAACAGAGCTGCCAGTACACTTCACATGAGCACTTTAGGCAACCCTCAAACCTCACTAAGAGTTATGTAACAAGAACACGGCACCCACACAAGACATCAGAGAAGACATGCTCTAAGGCTGATAAGAGCATGAAAGCATGCTTCCAGATCTGCGAAAGAGTACCCTTGCTTGAAGAGGACTGCTTTCTTAGTTAAACTAATATGAACACAATGATGCATTGCAATTCTGGTGTGCTTGAGCACTACTAGCCAAGTGTTGAGATGTGCCCATTCGAAGTGATTTTTACACGCCACATTTCTCATTAACTCAGAAGTAGTTTGAGCTATGGTGTCGCTAAAACTCAACCAAAACAGGCAAATTGCAAGATGTATGGGGTGAGATCTGAGCAAGCTTGGGGTGATAACTGTGAAATGCGCTCAGGCACCGTGCCAGCGAAGTAATTTACGAAGAGTACAAAGCAAAATTCCTAAGGTTCAGAAGGGAAAACACATACCTGGTTGCAAAAGAGAGCCTGCACTCTCCCCAGGTGCCTGGCAGCGAGCAATCGAACAAGATGCCACGATTCAGTAACTACAAAAAGGCACACATGGGGGAGAGAGAGAGAGAGAGAGAGAGAGAGAGACCGAGCAACTGCCCCGCAGAGAGAGTGAGAAACCGAAGTCTTATTCTGGAAGCAACAGCAGAGAATCAATGGCAAAGAAAGACCCAAACATTTAGAAACCGCCCAATTCTTCTACTGGAAAAGAAATTTCAGTTAAGTGACCAGTCTCACATGTCCCATCAGCACAATGGGCCAATGGCTATATAATAATGGATTACCATGGCGCTTACGTGCCTCTTTTAACTAATCACAATGCCAGTGTGGTCCCTCCAATTTATTTTATTTTACTCTAGCAAAGCGATGTAATCACAAGGGCCATAGCAAAGGTAGGAAATCAAATGTCTAAAGAGTTTTCATGTTCCACTCCCATGGTATCAGAGAAGACATGTTTATATATACCCTTCGAACGTTTTTTCTTTTCCCGATATACCACACACATGCCCAAACATCCCCAAGGAGAGGCACGTCCCTCCAAAATATTAGTTGAACTAGGTTGACAAATGCAGCTTAGCAAAGGAGTAAGAAGTTGTATATGCAATTCTTGCATGTTTGTTATGTAGTAAGAGGAGCAACAAGAGCCACATTGGCATCTAAAAATATTAAGTGCAAGATTTTAAATTGTATTCTGAAAATTGAAAGCATATAACCACACACCACTAGCAATTACAAAACCAGGGTTTCCAAAGAAATAAATCTTTCATTTTTCAAAAGGAAAAAGAGGGAAGCAAATGCAATGGCTAGCCTTACCAAGCTAGCAAATACTTCATGTACTTGAGTTCTAGAGTGGGCTTACTTCTTTTTCTACTATTTTAAAACTCAAGGGCATCCCTAGTACAGAGGAAAGTAAGGAGAAGAGCATCGAGGAGGATGCCATTGCCTCTAAGATGTTGCTTCTAAGACATGTCTTGTTCTTCTTCTTCTTCTCTAGAGCACACTAAGAGTATATATGTTAGAAATTTGGCCACTCAAAAAGTACTTATTGGCAGCTCCTATACCTCCAACTACTAAGATGGCATGGGAAAAACTTGGAGTCCTCCCATAGGCCCTCTATGTTTGCTTTCACAAGAGTTTCTAGGGTGAACAATTAGCTCCTCCTAGGGCACCTTATGCCCCTACGTTGTAGCTGCTTCCTCGTGTAGGTGTAGAACAAACCCCCAAATCCACTACTTTCTCCAACTAGCCTTATACTTTTGGAAAAATTTCTGCATTAAGTTTTTTTCCTATATCCACCAAGCTTTCGATGCATTAAAACCTACCGAGAATTTGCATATAACAAGCTCTGTAAGTTCATCAGATCATAGCAGTGAAGCTTATGGGTATATCTCTCTAAAAATTCAACAAGTTGATGTAAAATTCACTTCATGCTAATAGAACCCCATATTTTTCTAAAGCCTTGCCCATATCTTATACACTTTTAATCTCATCTCCATTTTACTGACTAGTAAAACCTCCACAACATAAAATCAAACCATCATTAATGACTCTAACATGCAACAACCACTTATATAGTCAAGTGTTTGACACAAACCTAAATAGCAAGTTGTCCATGCCCCCTTCATTCTTTGTGCACTTTTTTTTAGATAACTGTACAAGAGCCATTTGTTGATCTACATGTGGCATAGGAAACAAAAATAACAATGACCACTAAGTAGTCATATATTGCATCTTGACATGACAAACCACAATCTACCAAACTTGCAAACTATATAATGTTTTGCTACTACCATAGTATGGTTGCAATAGTAGATCCAGTGACATTTCCATGACCTCAATTCATACAAGAAGCACATGTATTCATTGTTGGTAGTTGATAATGTGCATAATAGCATAGGTGATAATCCAAAAGTGTTCGACACATTTCTCAGAATATAACTAAGCTAGCATGTTTGGAACATTAAGGGGTCTAAGAAATGGAGAAAACCATTAAATAGTCTTCAATTTGAGTCCATGAAATACTTTTGACAATATTAGATTATATAATGTGACCTTAGCACAAGGAGCATTTATGTATACTTTGATTACAATATGCAACTGACTATTAATGATATCATTATATGACCTGATGTAGACATTTCACTCTATGTGTTATCATAAAGCAATCAATCCACTTCAAATGGAGAATATTGCAACACATAATGTAGCTAGCAAAGTTGGCACCTCATGTGAAAATCCATGATCTTAATTGTTAACCCCTTTGTGAGCATAAGAATGAGCAACATCAACCTCACTCCATCAGTAACATGATTGGGTGAAGTTCTACATGCAAAGAATTTGTAAAACTTCTTTTAAAGGAAAAAAGGCTTTAACACCCTTAAAGATCTTCATACACCATTTTTAAGTATGATTTTATTTTCACATTCTTTACTTGAAGTATTCCAACATGCAAGTGCACTTCTTGCCTCCATCTCAACCATAATATAGTCACCTTACAACAACTTGAAGTATTCCAACATGAAAGTACATTTCTTGTTGCCTCCATCTCAACCATAATATAGTCACCTTACAACAACTTATCATATAGAGGACATCTCACTTACCTTGTCATGGACAACGAGCACTATTAACCACAACAATATATTTTATTTTCATAGCATTATGAACAATTGTCAAACATCTACATTTCAAATTTTGGATGTTAGCCTCCTTGATGAGGCCACTTAAATTGTAAAGGGATTTAATTAAGTATTTAAAAGATTGCATATCATGTCATTTGTTTGCTTCACTTCCAACGGAAGTTATTACTACTATAATTTGGTGCATACAATATGTCAATTCAAAGGTCTTGAGAATGGTGAAAGAAAAACAAGCTATATTTGTAGAAACTTAAGTAAGACTAGTTGAAAGATATGGTCGTTGGGGAGCCCTTTTACTTTGTTGTTGCCTTGTTGCTTTTCATGATGAACCAAATGGATGCATGTCATATAAATATTTTGAGCTCTTAAAGGTTTCACATCACATCACATCCCTACCTTTTATTCGATGTTCTAAGCTATCATTACATATAAATGTCACATATACTAATGTTTCCATGGAAAGTTTCACATTTTTATTACAAATCATTGTATATAGAGGATTAAAGGATAATTAGTAATTACCATGCTTTTAGGGTCGGTAATGTTGAAGAAAATGGAATCAACCCAAGCTTACTTGTTGTGGATTTCATGATTTATATGCTACAAGGTTCTAGCTAAAATGCAAAGTTCATCTTTAAATTCTTAGATATTGGATGTGGGTTTATGTGAGTCAAACATGTTATACCTTCTATATCTTCCTTTTCTAAAAACTTCAAATAATGCATCATTTAGTATCACTCTATTGCCTCCTCATTGTCAACTAAGCTTTATGCAAAAATGTATCCTTGCAAAGATGGTTGTGTCCAAATAGCTTCACACTTATTTGGATATATAGATTCTTCCATTTTCTAGCACAACATGAAGGGGATTGCCCCTTGTATTGTGCACATGCTTGCTTACACTAGACGTATAAAGATTTTGCAACTTGAGTTAATTAAGGCTTAGTTTCTTTATTGATAGACCTATGTGTGCATAGACATGTATGCAACTATAAAGGGTCATGCACATGCACACTTACTATGCATTTCTATATGGGTGTTAGTCTAGAAATACATTTACCAAATATAGGGACTAGCTTGGAGTGGGTTATAATAATTAGGGTTAGTGTTGTTGTTTTATTTGGATGGACTATTGGCTTTTTCTAGAAATGGTTTTGTTTTTACTTGTTCATACGAGTACTTGTATTATGCACAAGGGAAGTGGCCTTCTAAACCTAGTCTCTTCATTAACTTTGAAATCAAACACTACAAAGTGCCAGTTTCTTACTTCTCCTGGTATGTAGTCTCTTCTGGGTTCTCTTCCTCTTCATATAGTAGAAGCTTAAGGGGAATGGGATGTTGTGTTACCTTTGCAACTAAGCTCTCAATGTTTAGATCACAGGCCTCCTTTAGCTTTGGGTCTTTCCCTTTTTCTGTACTTTAGACTTCCTTATATTGAATTTTGGTAGCTCAAGCATGTCACTAGGGGAAATCATTATATTGGGTGGCTCTAGAGTGATGGTGGGAGAGGGTGGCATGGGTGTGTCGAGTTGTATGAGATTTGTGGCTTTTAATTCATGCTCCTCATATCCTTTATTCCTTAGGTGGTGAAGTAGGCCTTCCTTGATCTACTCCTCATTCATTAGAGTGATCTCCTTGATTCTCTCCATGCTTTCCAAGGTGTTTGAGATCAACCCTAACTAAGTTTTGACTTCTTCTAGATCATCTATATATGGGGTATAGGCCATCAATGTTTCTTCTCTAAATAGCTCCTATTACTTGGTCATTACAAACTTATAATCCTCCAAATGCACTTTGTGCTAGCTTTTACTCAATAATGCCATAGCTAGGTCATTGGAGAGCTTCATCATGGTTGTTTCATATAATCATTGTGTTTCATTCTCTACCTGTCCAACAACTCTTTTTAGGCTAGCAGATATTGCTCCTTATAATTTTGTGTATTTCTTTTCATGTAATTTTGTTTTATCTCTTGCTTGGATTAACTCAAGGGAAGTTTGTGTCCATTTGTGATTCATGTCACTATCTGCTTGCACAATTTTTCTGTGTATTCCTCCTTAATTTTGAGTGCTTCATCTTTCTATTGGAGCTCGAAGTCTTTCTCGTGCAACTTTGAGTCTGTCTCCTTGATATGAGTTTGAAGGTTTGGCACTTATTCTTCTAACACAACTAGAAACTTCCTGTATGCTTCCTAGGTATTGTTCTATCTTTTATGTAGATCATGTCTTACTGTTATGGCTTCAACTTTATCTCTTCTAAGCTCCTTATACAATTGTTCCAAAGCTTACACTCTAGTTATTACATTCTATCCTCCTTTAGGTGGTTAATGGGTACTTTTGGATGATTCTTTTGTGCATGGTCTATTATCCTAACATAGCATTGTGGTTTCCTGCCTTTGTGAGCTCATCAATTTGTGCCTTTATGCTTCCCAATTGAGTCATTAGCTCATGAAGAGTTGTTGACTTAGATGATAGTAACTCTTCTAAGACTTTTTCTTTTTCCTTGTATGACTCTCTTTTCTCTACCAAGTTCTATGCTACCTTCTAAGAGATTGATTGGTCCTTTTTGTGTTAGACCTCCTCATGGGAAGCCTTAATTAGTTTCTCATGTTCTTCTTGGATAATTTCATCGTGACTTCTTGTTTTTTCCACTCTTTCCTTGATCTCTTCTTTGCATCTCTTACTATTGTTTCTCCTTCATCTAACTCTCCAAATGATAATGAAGAGCTAAGCTCAATCTCTTCCCTTTGTTTCTTGTTTCGTTTTTTTGGGCTCATTGACAAGGTTCAAATTTTCAACTTCCTCCCTCTACCTCTTCTCCTTTTCTTGGGTGCTATGTTTTCCTGTAGTCTCCTTTGGTAGTTATTATTGTTGGGCTACAAACATTGATGGCATAGTGTCTTGCAAGGGCATACTCATACTAATTGTAATGACTTGCATTAGTGCACTACCATAGTTGATAATGCTGTTACATACCTTTGTGAGATTTAATTTCAGATTGGGATCTTTCACGAGAACTTTATGATCCTTGGTTAAGGGCAACACACATTCCAACTAGAGGGTATTTAAGCCCTGATTGACAATATTTCCCATTATGATATCCTCCAATAACCACTTTGGAACTCTAGTTGGGATGGTAGTAGCCTTATTACAAGTGAAGAGGTGATGGAGCTCCTGTGTTGTTAATCGATTTGAAGAAAAATGACAAAATGGGGCAAAAGTGAAGCATGTGAGAGGAAACAACCAAGGGCAATAGGAAAAAGCAACAAGAAAAGGAGAAAAGTAAGCGAAAGATTGGAAAAGAGTCAAAGAAGAGAGCATAGGCAACGGGAAAAGACAATGGACCCAACATTAACTATGCCAATATTTAATGGCATCACCTATAGTTAGATTTTATAAAATTAAATTTTCTCGAGCATTGGGCTCACTCCCATGTAACTTGCAAAATCAAAACCTCAATTAATGACGTGCAGTTGTGTGAGTTAGCTTCTTGTAGAAAATAGATAGCTCGAAGGTTCACAGGACACTGAGGATGGATTTTAAGGGAATGGGCGACGGGCACCAATAGAGAATAGGGTCCTACTCAAGCTTCAAAAAATTAAAACTTCATATATAAGGTGAGAAACCCTATTTGTAACTCATTCCACAACTAATGCAACAAAGGCTTATCTGCTTCTCTACCACTACTTTGTTTCTTCACCTCTAAGTGGTCTATGCATGCGAGCTTTCTAAGACAAGGAGAGAGAAGTATTGTGAGGGCTTGTGTGTTGGTTCTTACTCTATTTTTTCTCATCTACCCTTTCTCCTCACCTTCTTGGGATTCCTTCCCAAATTGAGAGGTAGAGAGATTGAGTTGATGCATCAAGTGTAGAGAGCTTGAGGGACCTTGAGAGAGAGAGAGAGAGAGAGAGAGAGAGAGAGAGAGAGAGAGAGAGAGAGAGAGAGAGAGAGAGAGAGAGAGAGAGAGAGAGAGAGAGAGAGAGAGAGAGAGAGATCAAACATGGAACCATCTCAACTTGGGCGAACGAGCAAGAGGATCTACTTCACAAGTGCAAGGGACCATAGAGTGAGAAGTGTGAAGCTCGAATGCAGACATTGGTGGAGTCCTCAGAGCTTTGAAGCTCACAATATTCATCTAGACTACAATACGGTAAGCATCCTATTTCAACTATTCTCTTTTGGTAGTCTTCTTGCTTAGCGGGCCATGGATAGCTATCTATAGCTATTCGAGCAAGCAAGATTTGATGGAAGGAGAGTTCATAGAACAAGAGACCGTGAGCAAACTTGGTTAGAGAGAGCACATGAGTGATATGCATTTCCCATCTAGATTCGACAAGTAGGCACTCAAACCTACATTTTGGTTCCGTTGTCAGGACTTGATGGAATCTCTCTAGTTGAGTCTCCAACCATAAACAACGAGTGGAATATGTCGAGTTTGAGTGAGATGGGTTTTCTTGCCATGATGGACTTGATGTGAAAAACATCACATGTCTTAGTTAGGACAGTGGACAAATTGGAAGGGTGCTGATTTGTGGACTACGCATGTATTTTTTTTCATAGGATAGGTTGGATTGTGGAAAATTTTGCTAGATTAGAAAAAAATCATTTTGATTCCTTTTTTTGAAAAAACATAAAACAAAACAATTTCACTTGCCACTAAATCTCATATCATGCAATAGAGGCAACAACATGTGCTTAAGCACTTGGATGAGCCTCATGGGATGGAAAGCATATAAGTTGCAAGCTTTTCCCTTGATTTTGCTGATTTTCATCAAATTTTATCATGGGATGCATTGGCATATCATGGGTAGCGAGTTTGATGGCAACTAGCTAGTTGTGGTCAATGATCGAGTACCCGTGAAAGAGCATTGAGAGTGTGGATATCATCATGATTTTTTTGTGGGAAAAAAAGACACTCATAAGAAGCATAAAAATAGAATGGATTTTCTAATTTCAATGAATTAAGAAAGAGGCTCTTAGAAGCGGTGGCACCTCTAACAACTAGGCACATTGTTTGCTAGTTGTGTGTTTTGGAGCATAGTTTGAAAGGGTAAAGTAATGTGGGTGATGTTGGATATTTTCTGTTTTTTTTAATATTTATGCTGATTTTTTTAATGAGAATTGATGCTTGATAAAAATGGCAAAGGATAATGGCAACATGTTGATAACTAGTTAGTCATAGTTCCCATTAGTAGCTTGTAAAGGCTAGAATATAAGTGCATGAAGGGAAAGAAGGGTGTTGGTCATTTGGCATTAGTAATTTAGCCTAGAATTCAGTTTTTGACCTAAACTTGCATGGAATATTGGTGATCTTCTGATAGCTAGCTAGACTTGCAAGCTAGCTAGACTTGCACAAGCTAGGTATCAACTACATAGTATAAGTGGACATAGTCATGATTTACGAGAGCTAGTTTGGGACTGTTGTATGGACTTGTTTTGAATCTAATTTTGCTAAAGTTTCACTATAAAATCTTTGTGAAATTTTTGAATATTCATTGGTTGAGTTCAAAAGGTTGCTTTGAAGCCAGTCAAATGATGACTAACTAGTCAATGGTAATTGTCTTGTAGATTGTTTGTGGGTGTTTTATTGATGATGCATTCAAGATTGCATTTGCTATACTTTACTATGTTTTTTAATAACAAATTTTGATCTTGGGTTGAATAGAAAATTAGTAGGCATTAGAACTGATTGGGGTGAACAGATAGATAGACTAGTTGCCATGACATCGTTACCAGCTAGAATGACTAGTTGCGGGTGTACTAAAACTATTGGGAATATTTAAACTCTTGATATGATAAGCCAAAATAGGCCACACACTTGCAAATTCTTTAAGGTTTATTGAGTACTAACCATAGGTGTTGCAAGGGTTGCATAACTCATCGAGAAAATCCTCTACAAGGCCGACTAGCTCTTTCCTACGAGGAGGGAAGAGTACGTGGTTTGAGGAGGTAAGGGCTAATGTGTAAGATGCCTTGGGTTTCACTTCCATACCAAACATTCATTGATATTTACAGAAAAGAAGGAGGGTTGAGCCACTTACAGTCAAGGGTGCTATTACAAGCTCTTGATAAGCCTATTGGTGGGGGTTCAAAAGCTAGTTTGGGGCTCCCAACAGACATAGCTTGGGTTGATTAATCCTTCTAGGTTTGTGAACTCTTGACTTATAAAGAATTTCAAGTTTTTTGGATTGAATCCCAAGTTTTGCACCAACCGTGACCCTCCCATACTCAGCTATGAATCGGGCAACTAGACATAGTCTAGTGTGACAAGGTTGCCTTTTCGGGTGTGGAAGGGATGACTTGCATTTGGTTTAGTGATCTACCTCTTCATGTTGAAGGTCACTAATTCTTTGTATGTATTCCATTCCAAAGACGAAGGGGGTAGCTTGTGACCTTGTAGAATCATAGAGGGTGGTTGCGACCTTGAAGTATGACACTCCACAGACTATTGAGATAGTTGGTAAATCACTTAGTCATTTTATGACCATATGAGAAGAACTAACAACATCTTAGATAGTTCTTTAAGCTCTCCTAAACTTCACAAGAGAAGGGATTTCCCATTTGGCTTGAGTACGAGGTGTACACTTGTAGTCCACTAACTCAAATGTCGATTTGAGCCATAGTTCTCCATCCATTAGTTGAGACAAGTATCCAAGGCCTTCTTGAAATTGAAGACTCCAAGTAACTCTCTATGTCATGAACCTTTGAGTGGGATTGGAAAAGTCATAACCACAGTTGATCAATAAGGGAGGGCTCAAACCACAATAGTCAAGTAGAGATCTTGTAACACAAAAACATCACAACTCACCTAGAGAACTATGAGAGAAGGGATAACACTCAAGGCAAAACACAAACTTGCATTGGATACTTCACGAGAATGCACCATAGTGACAACTTTGGGTAGCTTGAAGGCTTTGTAAGCCTAGGGAAAGAGACATGACAATTGGCATAAAGGAAGGGGGGTCGATCCTTGAAGAAGAACCTGGCAATTACACCATCTTGAATGCTCAAAGCACTCACGAAAAGAAGGAAACAAGGAAGTTCCCTATCTCACTTAAGGGCATATGCGGAGAAACAACAAAACATCTATACACACTATGATAGAAAGAAGTGAACATGCATATAAGACCAATGAGGATCATGAAGGAAACACATCTTAGCACTTGGCACATTAATTCTTTAAGACACATGACAAGAGCAGTGTGACCTTCTAAAGGGGACCAATAGGCACATTCTCGATGCTGCCAAAAATCACCAGTTTCATCGAGGATCTTATCATTCAAGGGCAACTAGAGATCATGGTGGGGATGAGCTCTAACATGGATAGTCTAGAGTTGGATGCTATGAAGTTCCCTATGGATATTCAGTAGCCAATATCACTCTATGACCAACACACGTGAGTTGAACATAGAGGAAGGGATGTGGAAGAGATAATGGCTGATCTCATTAAGCAAGTTGCAAGGTTTATGTGAAATCAAATGTTAGACAAGCAAAGAAAGGAGAGAAAGTTGGGTCAAATCCAACCCATTCTAGATCTAGCTGGAGGGACATCAGCTAGAGAAGAGGCAGGGTAGGTAGAGACATACAATGCCAACCTCAGTCCCTTTGAACTCCTTCTCAACCGGTTATTGGATAGGAACTCCATAGAGAAGGCAAGTGCTGCATTAGCCACCATTCTCTTGATTGGACTAGGAGCAACACTAGGGGCTAGAAGCCAAGTGAAAATACTAATTGTCACAAAGAAAATTGGCAAGTATAGGGTAGGACATGATCCTTATAGCTTTGTTGAACAATTCAAATAGTTCTATGATGCAAACAACCTCATGGATGCTAACAAGAGAGCACAAGCTTTTGGGTTGTGTTGAGCATGGTTTACAAGCCTCAATGATACTAAAAGGAACAATTTCAACACTCTCAAAAATTTGTTCATCAAACACTTCTTGAAAGCTAGGTACTCTAATAATCTAATCATCAAGCTCATGAATGCGAGCTAAAAGGATAAGGACGAAATCCAAGACTATGTTAATTGCCTTTATTAACGGGATAAAAAATGAGTTCTACAAAGCCTTGGCTAGCAAGTCGAGCATGTAGAGAGACGTATTGGAAACATATTTGATGAAGCCATAAGTGTGGACTATCTGCTAAAAGAAAGGAGTATCAAAGCCACATATTTGGTAGGAATAATCACTATTCATAGTGAAAGATCCACCATACGTAGCAAGCAAGTAACATCTAAAGTGTAGGATAAAGGCAAGGGAGTGGACTTCTCGTAAGAGATGTCTAACCTCAAGCTAGAGATCGTCAAACTTCAAGATGCCTTGTAAAGACCTACTAGAACAAACATATAGTGTGTACACTGTAGAGGTAACCATTTGTTGGAAGAGTCTCCTATAATGACACTCACATTCCAAATGTAACACCCTCTCCTATGACGGGGTCACTACAAATCAATGCATTTTGGGAAGGGATTGAGATGCATGCAATCTTACCCATTGTCGCATTCGGAAATGTGACACAAAAAGGCATTGTAGACATAGGAGTAGAGTGAGCATTCTCAGCCACACAATGTTATAAGCATGGGGAAGTCCACTTGTCGAAACTACTAGATTCAATGTGACCCTTGCTAATGGTACAAAGGTTTTCCCATTTGGAGTATTAAAGGATTGGCCAATTAGGATAGTAGGAGTCTTGAACTTCATTGTGATGAAAGGCATGGGTTATGACATCTTAGTGGGAAGATCTTCGATGTGAAGTGCCCATGTGATAAAGGATTGGGATAATGGATTGATGTTTTTCAAAAATAGAAAGGAGGTAGTTCAAGTGGAGATGGACACTTAGAAGACATCACCAGTCGATCTTGAGGCCATTTTTGCCATGCTCAAAGGAGAATCACACAGCAAGGCCAATAACCAAATACATTCCTTGTCCTAAGGATGAGTGTGATTGGATGCATGTGCTTGCAACCATAGACTTGTTGTTCTCTGATGATGAGGATGATTACAAGAGGATTGTGAAAAATGCAAGCAGCTTTAATGAAGAGACTAAGGGCTTTACACCCAAGAGCAATACCTTACCAATAGTACCTCTATGCATAATGGCATAAAGCTCAAGTGGCAAACCATTGTCTAGGACATAGTAGATTCCAACAAACAAATTGGAGTTGCATAGGATCCTTGAATATTTGATGAGGAAATTAGCATGCGACCTTGCAACCAACTTGAAAACTCTTAGAAATCTCTTGGAAGAGACAAAGTGGAAATGAACTAGAGTACATGACTTGAACCTCTCATACAATCGGATAAGGACAATGAAAATATGCAAGATGATGAACTGGTAGAGGATGAGCTTTTTGAACAAGAGGATTCTAATGACAAATACATGGACTATGACTCGAGAAGTGAGGAGAGCGATGAAGAAATGGAAACCATTAACTATGACACTGATGGGCAGACAACATAATAGATATTTATGGACTTTAAGCCTAAAGATATTACAACTTCAAGATAGAAAAAGGGGTCATCAAGGTGGACTGTAATCGTGGACTGGGCTGGAGCATCAAGATGTAGTTGACTATGAGCAAGTAGGATTGACCTAACTTGCATTCACAACATTATATGAAATAGAATCAGCACAACTGAGCTTTGATCGCCTGGTGAGAATCCCTCTTCCAATGAAGGTTGCAAACTCAACTCCAATTTTGAGATAAGCTCATGTAGTGATCCTAATATTCCAAAGCCCCCTAGGAGTCGACACACCAAAGGAGACCTCCTAGTCCACCTGAGGCACATATGGTTGAAGGAGGAAAAGAGGAAGCAATCTAAGGATTTAGATGCCAAAAAGTAAAAGAAACCACAAGATCTACCTAAGCACTTCACGAAATTCAAAATGGGCAATCGAATAGTGGTGTTATTGAGAGCAAAGATACAAGGCCAAATCAGTGAGCCCATTGAAGGACATGCCAAGGTAAAGGAAGTCAACTTAGCACGTGAAGGTGAAAATCCCCAACTAGTATTCCTAGCAAACAACATGACATGATCTGAGGATAGTAATCCCATAGCATTTCTATGATCATTGACACAACACTCTTTAAACAAAGGCCTTACACCATGAGTCCGAAGCATGCTCATGCTATAAAACAAGAGATTGACAAACTTTTGGGTGCATGATTCATTTATGAGATCGAGCACGCAAATTGGGAATTACCCATTGTTATTGTATTAAAAAAGAACAAAAAGATTTGAGTGTGCATAAACTACAAAAAGTTCAATGTAGCTACTAAGAGAGAGAACTATCCTTTGCCCTAGATCGAGCACATGCTCAAGAGAGTAGAAAGGAAGGAAGTATATAGCTTCATGGATGGGTTTTTAGGATACAACCAGGTGTAAATCCACCCAGTCAAAAGGCACAAAATAACATTCGCCAAACTAAATGGGGATGTTCTCTTACACAATCATGCCCTTTGGGCTAACCAAGGACCCTGCTACCTTTCAATACTTGATGTGTGCAATCTTCAAAGACATGCTCAAGAAGTGGTTGGAAGAGTTTGTTGATGACCTATGTTTTCACACCAATTGGAAAGAATACTTGGAGAAACTCCATATAGTCTTTGAATGGTGTAGACAATATGGTCTCTCATTGAACCCTTTGAAGTGCTAGTTTTGGATTAAACATGATTGTATATTAGGACACCTTGTGTCGAGGAATGGAATGGCCACTTACTTCTCAAAAGTTAATGTGAATGTTGATCTTCCACCTATGACCAACTATACGGAAGTTTAGTGCTTCCTAGGTCATATTGGATATTATCAAAGGTTTGAATATGCATCAATTGCTAGGCCAATATACAAATTGTTGATTATGTTCGAGGGGACAAAGGAGTGCTAGCAAGCCTATGAGTAGCTTAAGGAGGCTCTAATATTGGTACCTATATTAAGAGCCCCAAATCGGTCCATCACTTTCCATGTGCACATTAATGCTTCAAATTTTACTGTGGGAGTGGTATTGTGCCAACTTGGTGAACATAACATGGATTTTCCAATGAGTTTTGTAATAAGCAAGCAACTCACTGAAAATGTATCATCGAACTGCGATGGCCCTACTTGAGGAGTTTGAGAGAGTGTCTTTTCAGCTAATTCCACGTTACTGGAATCAGTTTGCGGATTCATTGGAAAATCTTGCTTCTGAAGAAGACCTTTTCTTCAATTGTGGTCCTAGTTTGGATATTGCTATCAATAATGAGATAGGACATGGTTGCTTGTGGGGAATGCTATCAGAGCATGTGATGTATGGCAGGCAATGGTTGATATGGGTAATGCAAAGAATAACCGAGACCAATCTACCGTTGTTATCCTAGACCCATAGGCTGATTAGACAACATGTTATACGTATGCCTCTTGCTATATATGTAGGAGGGATGGGTCATAACCTTATGCATTTAGTTTAGGACTATGAGCCCTATTTTTCCTCCTTGGAAAGGAGCATATTATTGTATATATGTACTCTTTCGGGGAGTGGTGTGTAGGTGCTATAGTGTTTTCTTTCGTCAGGCCAAGAGGGCTAGTTTCGCAAGGTTTTAGTGTTTTATTTCATTAGGCCAAGAGGGCCGATCAGTTTTGTAGTGGAATGCTTTATTTCATTAGGCCAAGAGGGCCAGTTGTCTGTTTAGTATAGGTGCGGTTAATGGTTTCTTGTTTTAGTCTTGTGCTAGACAGGTTCGAAGAAGAGCTTGAAAGGAGCCTATGTCGGTGGAGACTTCTCGTGGCTCTATCCAAGTGATATTTCTCATTTACGAGTATTGTGGTTTTATGCTATATGTGTCTGTGTACTTGTAGGGGATTTTCTTTTCTTGATTGGGGACTGGAGTCCAAGGCATGAAGTCCCAGGTTCATGTTAGGTATGTCTAAGGGAGGTTTGAGTAGTCATTGTCTCCTGTAAAGACATTGCCAGGCATCGAAAGACCTGTTTTAGAAGGCAGTTCTAGTGGCCCTGTTTTGCTAGCCTGCTAGGTAGCCGTGCGAGGAGTTCTTGTTAGTTGTGAGGCAGTTAGAGAGACCTGCCAGAGGAAAAATGATAATAAAGAGGAACAAAACCCGAATATCTTAAAGAAAATAAATATATACAAAGGTGTTGCGAGTCCTCCTGATGCTCAAAACTCGATTCTGGTGCAAGGAATAGGCAAAATTGTAAGGGGCAGCCGCTTAATAGCTTGCGTAGGCTGTTGTGAGACCTAGAGTCCTAGAGACAACCTCCCGAGCCATAAAACCTGACCTGACCAAGAACGAGCGAGGCAACGTGGTAGGAAAACCTGAAACCCTGTATGGCCAGAGAATTGATGGACGAGCCAATCGGGCCCAAAACGAAGTGAGAGTGCGTGAGACGCTTAAATATTGTTTGCTACACTCACCTTGAATTTCCACACTTGAAGTACACTTAAGAAAAACTGAAAGCCTGATTAAGCACAAGTGCAGGGGAAGGAACACACACACACTAAGAGGAGATAAATTGAGGATTGTATTTAATAAGTCAAAGAACTCACTCAAATAAACAATTCAAGGGATCCATCAATAGGAGAAGGCCCCAAGGACATAGACAAACTATCAACACATGGAATAGGACCAAGCAAGCAGCACCAAGGAGGTGGATTTGACAAACTTACTCAACCTGATCGATAGCTTGGTGGAGCACAAGAATACGATGATGACAGAAGAAAACCCAGACCGCATGCCGAATGAGGAACTCGACTTAGGAATGTTTCCAAAGGCGATTTAGCAGCTGATGAGTAGCTACGATGTGCACACACGATATGAGCAACGTGGCAAGACAACATATGCCATCATCATAGACTTAGAAGAGGAGAGGAAGCTAGCCCACAAGGCACTGCAAAGCATAGTAGAGTACAACACAGACTAGCAAGCTAGGAGCCAAAGGCAAAGCACAGAATTGCACGAGGTACAGTGGGTGCTGAACCTAGCCAGTAGAAAGGGAACTGATCACGAGAGAGCCTTGGAAGGAGACTTAACGCTGAGCGAGCTTCTCATGAAGTGACTGCTAGACAACACAGTAGTAGAGCAAGGTGCTGCAGCACTAGCAACATCACTACTAGCAGGATTAGGAGCAAACCAAGACTCCAAGAGCCAGTCCAAAATCCCAATTTTTGCTAAGTAGCTCGACAAGTACCAGCCCCACGACGATCCATATAGTTTTGTGGAGCAATCTGAACAAGTCTGCGAAGCCAATGGCCTCACCAACCTGACTAAGTGCTCCCAAGCATTTAGGCTCTGCTTAGGTGACAAGGGTAGGACTTGGTATACAAGTTTAGCTGTCACAGAGCAAGCCAACTTCAACAGCCTCAAGAATCTCTTCATCAAGAGATTTGCCGAGCCTGGATACTTCGACAATCTGCTAGTGAGATTGATGAATGTCAAGCAGAAGGAGAAGGAGGACATTCACGATTACGTGACCCACATGAGGAGTCTCTTCAAGAGAATCCCTACGGGCAAACGACCAACCGAAAGAGCAGTGTCAACTGTGTTCATCAATGGAATTCAAAATGAGGAACTATATAAGGCTTTGGTAGGCAACTCAAGCTTGCACTGAGATGCACTAGATAGGATTTTTGAGGAAGCCATCAGAGTTGATGACCAGCTGAAAGAGAGAAGCTCCAAGAGATTAAACTCAGAGGAAACCAACTCGTGGAACTTAGAGAGAGCTTCAATCTCTAGCGAACAATCAGGTGCAACCACCCAAGATAAGGGGAAAGCCACCGAGACAAACTAGGACTTGTGGGCTGATGTAAAGATGGAGATAGCCAAATTGCAAAACATGTTGAGATGACCAATGCGCCCACACGTCCAATGTGTATACTGTGGCGGAAACCACTTGCCAGCTGAGTGTCAAGACCCTAGGTCAAGACCTTGTGCAACTATGGTAGGATTGGTCACGACGTTGCGCATTGTAGATTACCAAGAAAACTTTCGTACTCGCAACCATACGGCCAACCCTACCTAGCGAATAGGCCACATCCATTCTTTGGATGAGGAGTCCCGTTGGCCCTTCCTGCGCCTAATGACATTAAGTTGGTTGTTCCTAGGGTGGACATAAACCCTACACACATACCTAGACCGCCTGGCCCCTACGTAACCCATCCACCAAGTGATGCTCCAATCCACTACGTGGAAGAGCTGACTGAGGAAGAGACTTATATATACCCTTACGTCTCGCTTGATGACGAAGGCAACACAATCCTTATGGACTATTGACCAATACTAGTGATGGCATTAGAAAGAGGACGAGGTAAAGGCCTAGGGGGGAAGACACAGGATCCAATCACCTGTTGGATGTGTGGTCACCCAGGGCATGTCTCATCATGTTGCCCAGAGAGGGAGCAACAAAATAACAGAGACAAAGCTGATCTAAGGTTCATTGAGTTTGGGATTACTTATCTCTTCATCGACTGCCCAAAGCGAAAACCATTTTTGAGTTCAGCCAACGAGCCATCTGTCCCATTGGGGCTATTTGGTGTCGATAACCTCGATGGGGAGGCCACACCAATCCCATTGCGGGTCATGACTCGTGCCCAGATGAAGCACGCCGGTATATCACTGCTAGGGCCTAGCAAGCTCGATGCAACATCGATAGGGAAGAAGAGCCGTAGATGGAAAAAGAAGAAGCCTGAAGCTAAGGTCACACTGAAAACTAAGAGTGCTACTACTCTGCCTGCTAGAAAGAAGGTCACTGATGCAGAGGCAGAAACTTTAGTCCCTAAACGGCCAAAAAGGGAAGTGCTAAGGTAGGGGAATACCCGCATCTAAAGCGACAATTAGAGGCCATAAAGAGAGTGAAGGAATGGGTAAAAGAGGCCCAAAAGCACCTAAAGGATGTTGAGCCCATCCTAGAGGATGAGATCGATGATCTCTCTAGCATGAACATGCAAGTTGCACCCCCCTCGACCAAAGTCGAGGGATGCGACTGCACCACGAGCAGTACCGCTTAGGCCAAGTCTTGATGCTGCAGGCCTGCAAATCAGCCCTCACGGCCATTGGCCAGGACAAGCTGGACTAGGAGAGAGATGACCAGCCAACGACCTCCTTACCACGCTGGTGACCATCTCTGTGACGCTAAATCTGGGAGACTTACTTAAGTAGCATCCCACCCTCTACCAAGACCTGAAACAGTGGGTTGAGGGATCATGAGAGTAAGATGCTGATCTGCACGACCATGATGCAGAGACACAATACCAACTCTGACGTTGCACTCTGCGCCAAAGTCCTTGCACGTTAATGCCTTCTGGGAGGGCACTGAGATGCATGCAGTCTTACCGGTCCTAGCCCTAGGTGACACAACGAGAAAGGGGATCGTAGACATAGGAGCTGGGCTTAGTGTACTTAGCCAATTAGTGCTTCAGACTTGGGGAAACCCACCTGTTGAGATTGCTAAGTTCAATGTCACACTAGCAAATGGTATGAGAGTGAAACCACTCGGGGTGCTAAAAAACTGGCCAGTGAAAATCGCAAGTGTCCAGTTCTCTGTTGACTCTATAGTCATGAAGGGTGTGGACTATGATATCCTATTAGGCTGACCCTGGATGCGCAATGCCAAAGTCATCGAAGATTGGGGTAACAACTTAATCTTCCTTGGCAATATAATGGATGCCATGAGGGTAGAGACGGACACTTGGAAGACCTCACTAGTCGACTTGGATGCCATCTCTGCGATTCTTAAAGGGAACACTCAAGTTAAGAAGTCATATGGACCCTTGACCAAGTATATTCCATGCCCAGAAGACGAGCGAGATTGGATGCATGTTCTTGCTATAATCGACCTGCCATTCTCAGATCATGAGGCATACGAGCAAGCCACTAAGACAATTGGTAAGTCTAAAGATGCACCCTCAGTACCAGTTTGCATGATGGCAAGAACCCTTTAGGGGAGACTTAAACCTATCACCTTCCAAGTGCCCAATAACAAGAGAGAACTCTAGGAGATTCTGGAATATTTTACAGGCAAGCTAGCCGGCAATCCAGCAAAGCAAACTTCAAACCACTCTAGGATCTCAGATGAATCTAAGTGGCAGTGGACCGGGGTGCATGACTTGAACATCATGTACAACTTGGCCCTAAGCCCCGATCAAAGACAAGGGATATACCAAGACCTAGGGGACGACAAACAGTCTAACAAAGAGGACTCCAACAATGAATACAAAGACCGCCAATCCTTCAATGACGAAAGCGAGGGTGAGATGGATACCGTAGAATACGACACTAAGGGATGGGAAATAGAACAAATATGGGTAGACTCCAAGCCGCAGAAGAAGAGGGCCTTCAAGATCGAGCAAGGGGTCATGCATAGCGATTGTGATCGTGCCTAGTTGGAACACGTAAGGGCCATAGATTTTGATCAAGCAGGCCTAGCCCAGCTCGATATGACACTAGTGCTTAGAACAGAGTCACCCTCTGAGTTGCGACCACCAGGGGAGACCACCTCTTCTAGTGCTTAGGACAGAGTCACCCTCTAAGTTGCGACCACCAAGGGAGACCACCTCTTCTAGCGTAGATGGGGAGTTCGACTCTGAGTCAGAGGTAAGTTCAGATAGCGACCTAGAGATACCTAGGTCGGCCTCACCAAGGGGGACCTACCCATCCACTTGTGGCGTAGACAGTTGAAAGAGGAAAGGATAAAACAACCCAGGGACACACGAACAGAAGAACAGAGAAAGCCGTAGGACCTCCCTAAAAGATTTACGAAATTCACGAAAGGGGATAGGGTAGTGATCCTATTGGGTGCCAAACATCAAGGGAAAATGAGTAAACTGATCGAGGGCCCAGCCAAGGTCAAGGAGGTGAACCTAGCCTAGGAAGGGGAGACACTCCGACCAGTCTTCATTGCCGATGACCTAACCGAGGAAGAGGAAACAAGTCTTGTTGCTCTCTTGCGAGAGTACATAGATGTATTTGCTTGGTCCTTAGAAGAGCTTAAGGGGGTAGATCCGAGTGTAGTGACTCATAACATACCCATGACACTAGATGCTACGCCAGTTAAGTAGCGACCGTACCTTATGAATCCAAAACACGCTCATGCGGTCAAGGAAGAGATTGACAAGCTGATGAGAGTAGGATTCATTTACGAAATTGAGCACATGGATTGGGTATTGCCCATAGTCATTGTCATGAAGAAGAATGGAAAAATCAGAGTGTGCGTCAATTACAAGAAGGTGAACGCTGCTACTAAGAGGGACAACTATCCATTGCCGTACACTGAGCACATGCTTGAAAGAGTGGCTGGCAAGGAAGCCTACAATTTTTTGGATGGCTTCTCGGGACACAATTAGGTGCAAGTGCATCTTGCCGATAGGCATAAGACTGCCTTCGCCACTGAGTGGGGCGTCTTTGCTTGCATAGTCATGCCCTTCGGGTTGATTAATGCCCCCGCCACCTTCCAATGCCTCATGTGTGCCATATTTAAAGACATGCTTCGCAAAGAGTTGGAAGTCTTTGTGGATGACATGTGTGTTCACTCGACCTGGAGAGAACACTTAGAAAAACTCTGAGTAGTCTTTGAGCGGTGTTGCCTATATCGTCTCTCCCTAAACCCCTTAAAGTGCCAGTTTTGGGTAAAGCATGGATGCATCCTAGGGCATGTGGTGTCAAAGAATCGCATTGCCACTAACTTCTCAAAGGTCTGGGTTATTGTTGATCTTCCGCCCCCAATCAACTATAAGGGAGTTCAATGCTTCTTAAGCCACACGGGATACTATCGGCGGTTTGTGTTGAATTAAACGTTGATTGTCAGACCTTTATACAAGCTGCTAATTGTCTTTGAATGGACTGAAGCATGACAATGAGCATATGAAGAGTTGAAGAAGTCTTTAACCACAACATCAATTCTATGAGCCCCGGATTGGACCATTACCTTCCATGTGCACATTGATGCCTCGAAAATTGCTGTGGGGGCAGTGTTGTGCCAACCTAGCAAACACAACCTAGACTACCCAGTGAGCTTTGCTAGCAGAAAACTCACTGAAATGGAAATGAATTACTCGATGACAGAGAGAGGGATTTGCTAACAGACAACTCACTAAAATGGAAATGAATTACTTGACGACAAAGAGAGGGCTTGGCCATGGTGTTTGGTGTGAAGAAATTTCGGCATTATCTATTGGCTACACCCTTTATCTTCTTTGTGGACCATCAAGCCTTGCTATATCTAGTGAATAAACCTTGCACTACAGGACGCATAACTTGGTGACTCCTTCTGCTTTTGGAGTTCGACTTCTCCGTGGTTGTATGGAAAAGAAAACAGCACTACATGGCTGACCATATGTCATGCATCCCGATGGGAGAGGCCACTGGAGAAGGCATTGCCGATGAATTGCTCGATGCCCACCATCTCTTTAACCTTTCCAGCGAGAGAGATTTGTTTAAGGTAGATCTAATGCCATATTGGGTAGATGACGTAGTCCAAGTGCTTGAGCACGGACTGCCTGAGCGACCGATAAACAAGGTAAGACTTAGGTGACTCATCCTCAAGATCCAACCCTACCAGTTGGTAGTAGGCTAGCTATATCGACTAGGGCAAGATGGAGTGTTGCATAGATGCATGTGCGAGCATGAGATTCAAAATGTGCTTTCAGAAGCGCACAGTGGAATCGTTGGTGGGCACTTTCGCGGAGACACGACAGCCCGCAAGGTGTTGCAATCTCAACTACGGTGGCCAATGGCCAACGCTGTTTCGTGATGCAGAACGATTCGTTAAGCATTGTGACGAGTGTCAGGAAGAAGGTCTTGATTTGCAAGGATCAAATGGAATTGATCCCAATCATTGCATGACAACCCTTCGAAAAATGGAGAATTGACTTCATAGGACCCATTAGCCCAGATGCACAATATTCACAAGCCAATACATCATTGTAGCCATAGACTACCTAACGAAATGGGTAGAAGTGAGAGTGACACGAAAGAACGATGCTAGAACGACTGCCAAGTTCTTGTGGGAGCAGGTGATTTCATGATTTGGCCGCCCCATCAAACTAGTTAGTGACCAAGGTACACACTTCATCAACGAAGTGATAGCCCATATTCTATCCACCTTTCTAATTATCCATCGAAAATCCTCTCCATACTACCCTCAAGCAAACGGCCAGGTAGAATCCACGAATAAGATTCTTGTAAACATCCTGACCAAAGTAGTCTCTGCTTCACGCAACGACTAGGACAACAAGCTGATGGCAGCCTTGTGGGCTTACCATATAGCTTATAAAACGGATGTCAGCCAGACTCCCTTTAGGTTGACCTACGGCACTGGAGCAATTCTCCCTGTAGAGTTCTTCGTTCCTAGCTTGAGAATAGCACTCTAGGAACGATGGGAAGGAAAGGAGGCATGGACGCAATGCCTGGTTGAGCTTGAACGCCTCTTGAAAACTCGTCTTCTAGCCACTCACGCACTCATATGTGAGAAGGCATGACGTAAGAGTTGGTTTGACAAGCACGTCAAGCAGCGTGATTTTGAATAGTGAGACTTAGTACTCCTATACTCAGTTAAAGGGCATAAGCAGAAAATGAAGTTTAGAGGTCTTGGACCTTTCAGAGTTCATGCAATCAGCCGAACTGGCAATGTTGAGCTCGAGACTCTAGACGGCGAGGGCATAGGCTTCTTCAATGGCAGTCATGTCAAGAAGTACTACCCTCCCACGCATCCTCTGCATGAGCCACCAATGTTAGAACCCCCTGTCAAAGTACGAGTAGCCACGATCACTGAAATGGATCATGAGGATGAGGAAGCCGTAGAACCTGCATACCTACATATCACAGTCACCGCCAAGAGAACATGCACTTTCAATGCTTTGATCAACGAGGGAGTAGACTTCAATATCTTAACCAAAGATCATTGGGCTCAACTGGGCGAACCACCACTACAGCCCACCAATGTCAAATTAAGCCCATATGGGGGCCGCTCATACACACTTCTCGGCAAGTGCAGGGCTGCGATTTCTATCAAGTTTGAGACTATACCAATGATCTTCTACGTGTTGCCGAACACTGAAGACGTAGGCACGAAATCGTTGCTAGGGCAAACCTTTAAGAAGAAAACTCACTGCAATGTCAATTATGAATCGCAGCATATCCACGTCGCCATAGGCAATGTTCGCATTGTTATAGCCTTCATCAAGGGCTGCATGACCTCGGCAGAGTCTGCCAGACCACCGGTAGAGATGTTAGCAGCCAAGTCTAAGGAGGGGGTAGTGCTCGGCCACCACCCACTGAATCTCTAGAATCGCTGCTCACAGCAGCAAAGGCTAAGGTCCAACAGCCTAGGCTTCAATGGAGGCCCGAACAACCGCAATCGCTGCCTAGGAGTCAACTCTCACGTCCTCATAACACTAAAAACTCTAAACCTAGGAGGCTAAGGCGCATTTATAGAAATCGATGCATGATCAAGCCAAGATGGGTCCCTAAAGCCCTCTTGCATGTGCAAGGCGGATATGGATCCCTAAGGCCCGCACGGCCGAAGGCACCAATCGCACACTGCCCTTAAGGTTAATCACACCAAGCCCCATAAAACCTCAAAGCCAGAAGCGGCAACGCTTCTAAGACCCATATCCATCAAGCTCATCTGCACATACGCCCAAGAAAATCGAACAAGCCTATCGGCCCAAACGACAAACACTGTCACATGACTCAACACCCGATAGAGCCACTCACACCTCCCTGATTCATATCGAAGGTAGTAGTCCATCAGATGCCACTTGGATCCCCAAGAGGAACACCAAGGAAAAGGGGATTCTACTGCAAGAAAATCTATCTTGTAACATCAACAAGCTTTTATTTCATTCTTTTGATGACCAAAACAAAGAAAACATCAAATCTTCACGCAGTATCATAGTAGATATCTCCCACGGATTTGATAGAATCAACCATAATCTTCAACATCTTCATAGAATCCATAAATAGAACAAGGAACATAAAAGAATACACCATTTTTGAATAAAATCAATCACATAATATTCATCTTCAATGTCTTCATATTTTTCTCTCTCAATCTCTCACATACAGTTACACTGTTTTGATAGAATTGACTATCTTTGGCTCTCTCTCTCTCTCTCTCTCAATAGTACATCATCTACTCACTAAAATGCTCAATAATGACTCTCAATAATACTTCTTAGGTTGTGGATGCACCTCCCAAGAGGTACGTCTGATGTGAAGAGGCACCAAAGCTACTATAGTGTCTCTTCATAGCTCACTACTATCTCTGTCACTTCAGGCTTCTCTTCAGTCTTCAGCAGCTGCTTCTTTCATTTGTTTTAGCTCTTTTGAACTTATATTCATCCTTTCCAAAAGTTAGAAAATTTTCCCAAAGTCACACATACATTCTACAGAGCACTTACAGAATATCTATATAATAGTATAGAACATGAACACAACAAATATAGAACAGATAGAGAGGCTCTACAGAAGGTTTACAGAGGGTTACAAAAGGTCATCAAAGAACATCAAATCCTCATAACTCATACTAAAACCATTCTAAACTATCAAAAGCTATTCAATAATCTTTCAAAAGATTTCAAACTCCATCAATCATCAATTCATGCTTCATACAGAAGAAAATCTGAACAAAACAGAAGCTATATAAAAGGTATACAGAACCAATCAGAACCTCAACAGAACCTATCAGAACATCACAGAGCTTCATATCTCCACTAAAAATCATCATGAGCTTCCAAAAAATAATCAATATCATCCAAAACACTCTCAAACATTTCCATTAACAACCATACATCACTCTTAATCCATCAAAAATCAATCATTCAGACCTCAAAAACAACAAAAATTAATAAAAAATTTAGTCTTTTTCCACTCTCAACATATCCCCACACTTAGAAAGGAAGAGTCCTTGCAACCTAAGGAAAAGAAGAATATAAATTCACCAAAGAGCTCAATTTTATCTTTTGTAGTATCTTTAACAATCTCGCCAAACCATGGCCCCAACTTATCACCTGTATTTCTAGAAAAGAATACTACTAAAGGAAAACTTCATTATTCATTAACACATATGATAATCAATAAAAAGTCATAACAAATTTGTAAAGGATATAAGAGGTTCTTTTTCAGCATCTTGAACTATCCAACCAGCATCACCATCACTGCAATTCTCCAAAAATGTATCTCTCGAGAGCAAATTGAATAGGCAACCACCATGAACTCATCACATAAAATTAACCCACAACACAAACACAAAAGACAAAACAACCATCTAAATGACACCTCCAAAAAGAGATATATATCATTAAGAATCATCCAAAATACATTGCAAAGGCATCAATGAAGGTGATCCCTTTTAAAGGCTTGGTGATTAAAAAAACGATCCATGGAGAAGGACTCATCCACAAATGTCTTTGAAGGATTTTGAGAGAACTGAAGGCAGTACATCCTTTCTGGCAAAACAAGGTATCTGCTAGGTAGACGTAGGGCATGAAAATATAGAACATCCAACTATTGGGAATCAATGTTCACATTGACATTCATACAAAGCTTGGGAATGGCCTTTTGATCGTTATGGGAATGCCTATGCATATATGCTAGATACAAAGCAAAATGAGCTGTCAGTCTCACTAAAGGATCTAGAGATTGTGAATATTGGTGAGAAAAATGGAGGTAATTCTGGTATGCTTGACTAGCAAATGTCTAGTCCCCTGGAATTAATGGCTAGTTAATCTGTGGTACTGTGAGAGAATCAGTCAAGGTCCATCCTCTTCTTCTCGGAATCTGTTGATCAAATCCTTCGTACCCACTAACCAACTGAGGGGGTTGAGAAATAGAAGTGGAAGGAGATGGAAGTGGAATAAGTAAAAGAGTATGAAGAGATGGGTTGGAAAAATCATAAGAGGAGGAATAAGCTAAAGAATAAGTGGCTGAAAATTTAAGTGAATTAGTTAGGAAAGGTGTTAATTGATAAGCAGGAAAAGTAGAAGGTATATGGATAGATGGAGGAGGGCATGGCGGAGAAGGGGAAAAGACTCGATCTTCCATGAAAGAACAATAGGTAAATATAGGAATTTGAGGAAAACCCTGAGGTTGGAAAAGGAGAGGTAAGATAGCTACTGAGTTGGATTGAGAAAGGGAAAGATACGTATCATAGCGATGGGCCATTTGTTGATAGTACAATAGGCTAGGAACAGAGGGACCTAAAACAGATGGTCTATGGTAGGCATCAAGGAAGGATGAATCAAATGGATGGTTCTTGGAAAGATAAGCTAGAAGATCCACCCTCAGTTGGTTAGTGCTCTGCACATAAGTAGAAGCTATATTCTGACGTTGATTCAAGACCACAGAATCAATCATTGAATGCCATGAAGTGTTAGGGCAAGTAGCCACTTTAGAAGAATAACACTGGAACATGTCATCTATCCTCAACTCCAAATAGTTGACATATAAGACATCTTGCAATATCATATCTCCCACATACCAAGCCAGATCTGCATCATCTCAAAATTAACAGATCACCTCGTAGATACATGTAAGATAGCAACATGGTATCCGTCATCACGGAATCTTCAAAGACCATACGAACAACTTCTATCAGCAAATTAGAAGACCAAGCCCCACTCCAACCATCCTCTAGAAGAGGGAGATCCATCGTTGAGAGCTTCATATAGAAGGCCAATTTCTGCCAGGCTGATAGTGGACAAAGAAGGAATGGTCCGGAGGAACATACTCTTGAAAGTGCTCAAATGTAGACCATAACAAATCCATCCTGTACAACAATCTTTCCACTTTATCTTGAAACAATGGACATAATGTGGCCTATCTCTAGAGAACTACCAAGTCCTGTTGAGATATAGAAGGAATCATAGGAACATTGGGGCTTGGAGGAATGGACCATGGCTGTGTTAGTTGGTCCTGCAAACTGCTTAATCTGGGAAGCTTGTGATTCCAATGTATTATGAGTGGTTTGCAAAGCTGAGAGTTTTGCATCTAAAAGAGTCTGAAACTCTTGAGCTTCTTTGGACATTCTCTCTTTCTCTTCCGAAACTCTGGTGACCTCTAACTGAGTTTCTGCTAACTGAATCTTCAAAGAAGATATTTCTTCTCTCTGGGTCTCAATCATTTGGGTCTGTTGCTCCATCTGCTTAAACAGATCAACAAGAGTGTCTTTAGCAGAGGCTAACTCTGAGGTTGCCTTATGCAACTGGTCTTTGGATTGCATCAATTCTTCATAGAAAGAAGCATATAACTGTTGAACACAAGCTGTCACTGAGAGTTCAATAGAACTCTAGATGTCATTACAAAGGAATGGAATGGCATCTCCTGACACTAAACTGTTTAGTGAAGGAACTGATATTTCCAAAGAACCCTCTTGATGTGCCTTGAATAAATTATTGCATGTGAGGTAGGCAGGGAGGTCACTTCCAGAAGTAGTAGGAATTGTGACTGAAGGAATGACTAGGGGGTTTTATTTGCCACACGCTTCAAGCGCTTCTGCTGAATGACCAATGGAGGAGGGAATCAAGATCCTCTATGTCAATAGGTTCTAACTCCTCTGAAGGTGGAGGGGGAGGAACTAGATCAGATGGAGGAGGGGGAATCACACCCTTCTTAAGGCCGGAATATGTCAAGAAATCATATAAATATGAACCATAAGTGACATTTGTGACATTCCCTCTGGTCACTTTGACAAAATGTTGGTCCATCTTCGTAAGTAGGTAAGTACTCCAATCAATGGCCACGCCTTTTAACACCATCATGGAAGCTGTGAAGAGTTCCTTGGACAAATAATGAGATGGTGTTTTGGCAGGCATAAATCTATCTTGGAGGAATCGGTAGACTAACTTCCAAAGAGGATCAATGATCATGGAAAAAGACACTCTTGAAGTGTTAATCACCTTCTTGACATCCAGAACCTCTTTGGTCTGCTTCTGTAACAACTTGATAATCTCATCATTTGAGAATAATTGTCTGGCTGTAACAAAGGGTTCTCCTTTGTAGGGAACCGACCCTCTACCCTACGGCAAGGGATAACACACTCTCAATCGTGGGTCAAACTCCTAAGAAAACAATTGCTATACAGTCCAGGAGATTTTTCCTTCGATACCATGAACCATGCATAGTGCATAATGTGAATGGTTTAGTGCACAACCAATAGAAAATCAGCATTGGACATCGTGCAAAACCAATATTTTCATGATTTCCATGCTAGCGTTTATGTATTGAAACGAGGAGAGACACCGAGCCTTACGCTCATGCTGCCTTTTCCTTCATTTTGAAACAACGTCCTATAGCCATGATGCAACACATAAATCAGATTTAAGATTGTACTTTGACGCTCAAACTCCCCTCTCACCCTACCGTTTAATGTTTTGCAATCATTGATAGGTGTAAGAGTCGTTTTATGTGTATTTCTTTGTAGAGAAAGCAATAAATACTGACAAAAACATAGAAATGAGGGTAAACCGAGGCTAACCTCGTGCTCTACCTTCATTATACATTGCACAAACACTTATGTAATTTTTTGGAATTTTCCTTTTATCGTTTCCTAAATTTCCCCCATTTAAAACCCATTTTCCACCATTTTTTGGTATTTTTCCTCTATTATCTTCAATAAAAAATGACTAGAAATTGAAATTGATTATGGGTTGTGGCCCTTAGGTTCTTTGACAGTAAAATTTCAGGTTTTATTGATGTTATATCTCATGTTTCCCCTTTATTTTGCAAAAAAACCCCATTTTGCCTCTTCAACGCATGTTTTACGGGTTTTATACCATTAATTTCAGTCATAACACTTATGATTTTCTGATTTTCTGAGCATAGACTGATCAAACTCATAGCAAACAATAACATATTGCATAATCAGCCCATGGGAACAATATTTCATCACCCAAATAGCATAAAAACTCATTTTTTCTTCATAAAAATTGAATTACCGCTTAGGCTGTGTCTTGGGATCTCAGTTTTGCTATGGGACTGCGTGTCAACCCTCATTCAATGTCCAACATCCTCAAGAATAGCATTCTTCATATCTTCATCCACCGGGAAGCAATCCGGTCTCATCCGGACAAACTTTCCTCCATCATTCTTCGTTGTCTTCTTCCACACAAGAACAACCCCTTAAGGGAGAGAGAGGGAGGAGAGAGAAAGACTAGAATAAGAGATTTCCATCCAGGCCACCATTTGAGGAGCGAGAGGCGGCGATATGATCAGCAGGGAGAATGTAGGCAAGCCCCATTGTCAGTTGGGTAGGTTGTATTGAGCCTGGCATCTCCAGTTTGGTCCACCTTTTCAAATCTTGCCCGGTTTCTTAGCCATTTCCTCGTCCGCACTCCGAATCGAGCTCTGAAAAATCCTGGATGTCCGGCTTGACATCCCACATTGGCCAGTAACTCCTGACAACCCACACGACAGTCTGAAAAATTATCAAAAATCAACAAGTGTCACTCAGGTGCCTTTAAAGCACTTTGACGCTTAAAATCGTCCTAGGTCGAGCCGCCGCCTTCGACGTTGAATATTTTTTCCTTGATATTCGTAATTTTTAGCTATTTTTAAGCACTTCTCCACATCAAAATTCCTCTCTCTGGGCATCTAGAGGCATATAAAACCAAAAACAAGAGTGTTCACATGCGACACGAGAAACGCGGCCACACGACAAAAAGGAAGAAAAATTAATAAAACTCAAAATGCACGGCGGATCTAAAAATTGTAAAAAGGAAATATGTGCTAGGAGATGAGGGGAAAATGATAGAAAAATGCAACATTGGGTCCAGGGAAAAATCAGGGTGTTCACATGAGAAAAACACAAAAAATAGACTTGAAACCACATACGTGTGTTAATATCGAAAAATCCGCTGATCGGAACGAAGTGTGGAAAGAAGAAAAAATTTGTAGAGTAACGTGGCCAACAAGTCTATCATGGAAAAACATCGTTCCGATTGAGATAGGATGCGTTCACATGGGAAAAATCCAAAAATCGTACCCGAAAATGGACTCGGAAATTAATATGGAACAATCCGTGCACTTGAATAGAGCACAATAAAAAGGGAAATTTTCTAGAAGAAAGGGATTCACAGGACTGGAGCATCAAAACTCGGTTTGGGGGAAATTTGGAGGGGTTCATATGGAAAAAACACAAAAAACACACCGGAAAACACTGAGAAAAATTAATAACGAAAAATCTGGCAATCGGAAGAGGGGGAAGGAAAAAGAAAAAAGTGGGAGAAAAACTGGTGAGGCACGACTGTCAAATTAAACTAGAATCCCGGTGCAAATAGGGCATGTTCACATGGAAAAATGTGAAAAATAGGCATAAAGGGCCCAAAAACCCACAAAAATTAATAACGGATGAACCGTGCATCGGAATGATAGGGTGCAAAAAGGAAAAATGTTAGGAGGAATGGGTAGGGTATGGATGGCACCTCAGATCAGTGTTTTGAAACATTAAAGATGCATTCACATGGAAAACCGTCCAATTTACGAAAATTGCGTAAAAAATTAATAACTTTAGAACCGTCTGTCGGAACAAGGGTTGGTAAAAAGGAAAAATGGGCAATTTGAAGCGACAAACATGGCTATAAGGTTGAATGTGATTCTCAGTGAACGTAGGGTGCGTTTGCATGGAAAAATCACAAAAAATAAAGAATAAAAGCAAACAGTCAAGGAATAACTCCGAGGACAGGGTGAAATAGAATAGAGGAGTGGGGAAGGGACCCCATTAGGGTAAAATGAAGTCATGGCGTAGATGCATGGTCATATCAGGGTATATGCATGGGGGTATGCAACATAAATGCGTAGGGACGCATCCCCACACTTAAAATCGTAGTAGGAAGGATAAATCGAACATCAATGACCGAATACCACACATCAGTCCAACCACAAACATCTCCACACTTAAGACATAACCGTCACTGAGAAATAGAAGGTGTAGGGTTAGAAAACTTTGCCCATATTGCCGAGGAGTAATGTCGATTATTGAGGTTGCGTCATGTATCGTTGTCGACTACAAAAGGTATCAAGGTATCTTCATAGCTCACGTCCTTCATGGCAGGGACCATGCGGTAGCACCCAGGGTGGTAGCTGGTGGAAGGAATCGTAGGAAATTCATCGATGATGAGGGATATTGCATTCAACTCGCGATCACTCAAATGAAATGAAAGAGTAATTACTCGCCCCACTACTAACATCACTTGAGGAAATAATGATGGAAACCCAGATCTCACACCCGGTTTAGGAATCAACAAGGGAATGGTGCAGAGAGAGTATGCCAGGGTGCACAATTGATGGTGCATCAGTGTGTCCAACACCGACTGGCATAGGTGCAGGCAGGAAGGCCAGGGAGCCTTGCAGTGCAGTGTACAGAACAGAGTGATGTGTCCTGTGCTGACGACAGAGACCCATCCTGTGGGTGCATTAGGGGAACAGAAACGTACCTGACTCCAATGGTCGTAATGTCCCTCAATCCTCACCTCTCGATAATTGATTGAAGAAATACCAGTCACACTCAACCCACCCTCTGTCTCACGCTCTATTGAAAGATACAGAGGGCAACCCGTTTCGGAAACCCATTGATGTAATCCTCACTGTCACTTGTGTAGAGGTTGTATGCCTTGTGCGCATTTGATGGTGCATTTGTTGGCATACAGTACAAGAAGGAAGGCCAGGGAGCCTTATAGTGCAGTGCATAGAAACAGATTGTATGTTGTGCATTGAAAGGGACAACCCGTGCGTGCAACACTCCGTTCACACATCTCACCTCTCATTTGATTTGAAGGGAAAGATTGGTTACTAACCCCACCCTTTGTCTCACGCTCTATTGAAAGATACAGAGGGCATCCCATACTCACATCCCCATCCTGTTAGGATGAAAGCTCACATCACTCAAGGGGTTGGTGATGAAGATCATGTCAGCTATTGTTGTCATCAAGATCTTGAAGAGGAGGCGTACCCATGGAGGCAGCCAACAAGTCTCATACTTCAATGATTTGCAAGAAAGGTCGGTTGTTAGAAGGGCAAACAGACTGATATTGCAAAGACAACGCACCAAGGGAGGTGGCTTCAAATTTCTTGTTGAAAAGGTTTTGCTAGTGAGTCATCTATCCTCAACTGTGGGGTGTTACCACCTTTTCCACAATTAGCTTCTCGCCCAAGGGTGTTTCCACCTTTTCTTGGAATGAGGCCTGTTATGACAGGGAATTTCTTCCTTTTCTCCCATAACAGTTTTTTTTTTGTTTTTTTTCTCATTTTTTTCATTTTTTTGTTAATAAAGAGAATGGTAGAAATACCATGTGTCAGGACCATCCTCCCCACCGTTGTTGGATCAGACGAGAAGAGAACAAGGGCGGGTTGAGAGGTATCTACGAGGGGTTAGCAGAACGAGACTGCCTCATGAGGAGAATCATAAGGGCTATTAGAAGCATGCAGAGAAGGACAGTGAGATGCCCAAAAGGGAGAGGGTAGGTCAACTGTGATTGTCAAGATTCCCAGGGAGGGAAGTACTTCTTCAGACGATTGCCATTGATCAGAAAGGGATCATTAGAGGCATCAATGGTCTGCACCTGAACAGAGCCATTAGGATTGACAGCAAGTATCTTGTATGGGCCCATCCACCGTTGTTGAAGCTTGCGAGGAAACTTGTCAAATTTTAAATCATAGGCTAGGACAAGATCACCTTCTTTGAACTCCTTGTGCTTAATGAAACTGTCATGATAGGCTTTGTGTCGCACTTGAGTGGTTTCCATGCACTGTAGGGCCATACGTCGCATCTCATCCAAACATTCCAAGTGCAGGAGGTGGCATTGCAGTGACTCATCATCTCCCAAGCATTCTTTAACTGCCACTCGCAAAGAGGGCAGTTCCATCTCAATAGGGAAGACGGCTTCTGTACCATATACTAGCTAGAAAGGGGTCTATCCTGTAGCTGCCTTATGGGAGGTTCTGTATGCCCAGAGGGCCTCTTAAGTTGATTGTCCCAATCGCGAGGATGTGCGGCAATCATTCTTGTCAGAATTGAGCAAAGGATGCGATTGGTGACTTCAACTTGGGCGTTTGCTCTGGGGTAATAGGGAATGGACTTGTGATGGCGGATCTTATACAGCTTCATTAGCTCCTCCATGATTTTGTTAAGGAAATGAGTACCTCTCTCACTTACCAGCTCGAGGGGACTGCCAAAATGTGTGATAATATGCTCATATATGAACAAGGCTACGCTGTTACCATCGTCTCGCTTCAGAGCTTTAGCTTCACACCACTTTGTGACATAATTCGTACATACTAAGATATATCTCTTCTATTTCCGTCTGGTGGGTGGATCAATGGGACCTGCAAAATCAATCCCCCACTTCTCAAACAGCTTTAGGGGAAGAATAGGTTGCAGTGGCATGGCACTTGTTTTGGTGGGTTCCCCCATTTGATGACAAGCATCATATCTCTTGCAGTAGTCATATGCATTCTCATGGAGGGTTGGCCACCAGTATCCTGCTAACAGAGCCTTCCTGGCTGTCGCTTCTCCTGCGAAGTGTCCACCACATGGTTCGTCATGGCGTGCTTTCAATACTATACCGATTTCATCCCCTGCAACACATCTTCGCACCACTTCATCTTTGCCTTTCTTGTATAGTGCACCGCCTAGCAAAGTTTAGGGGGATGATTCTAACAGAAGCTTCTTCTTCTCATGGATTGAGATACCAGGAGGATACTGTTGAGTTGCCAAGAGGTTGGCTATGTCTGCATACCAGGAAGTAACTGTTTCAACTAGAAACAAAGAAGCATCAGGGAGGTCAGGATCATCTTGTTCCTCTTCTTCTGTTTGAGGGATCCGTGATAGATGATTGACTAGGACATGGGAATGGCCAGGCTTAGTGACCACTTCAAAATCGAACTCCTGGAATAGGAGTAACCATCTCATCAGTCATCCTTTAACATATGCTTTGTTCATCAAGAAGGACATGGATTCATGATCCACATAGAACTTAAAATGCATTGACAGTAGATAGTGTGGAAACTTCTCTAGTGCAAACACCATTGCTAAGCATTCAAGTTCTGTCACTGTATAATTCCGTTCCCTATCAGTGACCTTTCGACTTGTATAATATATTGGTTGATCTAATTTAGAGGGGCCCTTTTGACATAGGACATCACCTAGCCCTTCAACTGATGCATCTATCTGCACATGAAACTCCTTCGTCTAGTTAGGGGGCTGCAAGATAGGTGCTTGGATAAGGCACTGTTTTAGGGTATTCAAAGCTTCTTCACAGTCATCAATCCAAAGGAAATCCACATCTTTCCTTAGGAGCTTGTGCAAAGGGGCTGCCTTGGTTACAAAATGTGCAATAAATCTTCTGTAGTAGCCCACATGACCAAGAAATCCTCTCAATTTCTTGAGGTTCGTTGGTGCTGTTAAGGCGGTAATCTTCTCAATCTTCGCCGAGTCTGTTGCAATCCCTTGTGCAAAGACAATATGGCCCAGAAGCTCCCGATGAGATGCCAAAGACACATTTGTCAGGGTTGAGAGAAATCCCATACTCTTGGCATCTGTCAAAACATTGCTCTAGGTGTCCCCAGTGCTCACGGATTAAACTATAGACACAAAATTCATCAAGATAAACCTCAATGAAATCATGAAGATGATTCCGGAAGGCAGCCATCATTACTCGTTGGAAGGTGGTAGGAGCATTACAGAGCCCAAATGGCATCACTCTATAGGCATAGGTCCCCCATTCTGTGGTGAAGGTTGTTTTGGATTGGCTCTCTTCTGCGATTTGGACTTAGTTATATCCGTTGAATCTATCCAAGAGGGAATAGAGCTCATGGCTTGCCACTGTGTCCAACAGTTGGTCTGTAAAAGGGATAGGAAAATGATCCTTCTTCGTCTTCGAATTGAGCCACAGGATAAATGAACTCGGCTTCAAGAAGTTTCAATAATTCAACTTTCACTAGAGCAGAATAATTAGGATTCATATGCCTTTGTCTTTGCCTTACAGGTTTGACATCAGGCTCTAGGTCAATGTGATGTTGGCATACTATGGGATCAATCTCCTTTAGATCTTTATATGACCAAGCAAACACATCTAAGTTCTCCTTTAATAAATCTCACAGGACAACTAGTTCTTCTTCTGGAAGATTGAGACCCACTTTCAGGTGACGTTTGATACCATCAGTATCCATGAATATCACTTGTCTTTCACCTTCCACTTTGCATATAAATGTCCCATGGATTGCTTCTGAATAGAGGTGTGACTCTTTCAAGAGAGTAGTATCATCATCTGATGTTCCACTAGAACCAGTGTCCTCCTTCTGAACAGATTACTCATTTGTGTGTTGAGGTTGCTGAAAGGATATCAGAGCTTTATTTGCTTCTGTGTGAGTGGTGATTTCTTCTGGACTTAGGGATTCATCTTCAGAGGATGCGTCCAGGAATGTCACATAGCACGGACCTTCTAGAAGCTTAGGCTTTGATAGCTATGGCTTCTGTGACAGGGGGCATCATCATCATCTTTTCTCTAGACTGAACGGTCAGGGCAACAGGAGCCACTAGTGAACTTAATTTTTATGCCTTTGATCCATTGCTTATGCAGATTCTGTATACTTTGTGGTCCATTGGTCAACCCAAATGGAATCATGGTCATAACATCCAACACCTTGAGATCTTTGGCCTTTGAGGTCTCTGTAGGGACATCAAGAAGATCATTTGGTATTAGAGGAAATTCTTCATATGCACTTTCATAACCTGCTTCATTTTCTTCCTCATCATTTTCATCCTCTTCCTCTGGAGGCTCTGTCTCTGCTTCTGTAGAGGCTCTGTCTCTGCTTCTGTAGAGGCTCTGTAGGAGAAGAATAGATCTTCTACCTTTGCATCTGCTTCTGCTTCTGCTTCTGTCTATGTTACTGCCTCTGTCTCTGGCTCTGTCTTTGCTTTGTATCTGTTTTGTCTCTGTGACTGTCATGTAATAGGGAGAACAATACATCCATGCTTCTATCTCAATGTCAGAGGGAATTTCAAAAGTTAATTCTAGTTAAGGCAGGAGGTATTCTCCCATGGACAAAGACTTTGCTTCCTTTGGTAGTTGGCTTATAGTGCCCACTGTTAGGGATTGTGCCTTTGTTTTCTTGGGAAAGATCTGCTTAATAGCCTCTTCGTCTCCTGATGTACCATCTGCTACCTTGTTGGAGGAGTCAGTTATGACTTCGATGGATGTGGATCCATTGCCTTTTTGCGATCCATACAATTTCAGCACCACTTTGTTTAGTCCTTTGCCTAGGGTTAGGGTTCCAATCCATCCTGGCTCTCGCTTCAAAAAGCCAAGGTCTTCCCAACAGCAGAGGGTATGAGGTCCCATAAGAATTTGGTTTAGCCACCAGATAGGTCAACCAATAATCTTTTCCTGCAAGGGTTGTTTTTACGTATGGGAGGATGCCCAATAGTTTAATTCTGCTTTGATCTGCCAATTTGATAAGCCACTGTGTAGGTTGAATTCCTTGCAACCCTAAGTCCTTCATTGTCACATCCGTCATTATGTTTACTGATGAGCCTCCATCAATCAATGCATCTGAAATAAAGCATCCTTCTATCCATACACTAATCTCTGGGGTTCTAGGATCTAGGAAGGCGTTTGCCACATCTACTTCCTTTACAGGCTCTGGGGCTCTATTGGACTTTATTGTTGTTGGGGAAGCAATCCTTAGTCCACGTCTTCTTGTCAAGTTACTTTTAAATTTCTTTTGCACCTGGGAGACATCATCAGTAACTTTCGGAATGTTAAGTTAGGTTTAAAAGTGTCTAGGTCTTTAACCAAGTCATAATCTTTGATAGGATCCACAGGCTTCTCCAGCCTGCTGGGGAATGGGGCTACACCAATTTTCATCTTTCCTTTTTCTTCTAACAATGGCATCATCAGCACTTCCTCTATTTCTGGAGGTGCTTCTGTATCGTCTATCTCCTAGACCTCTGGTCCTGTTTTTGGGACTGTCTCTACAACTCTCTGTAGCACTATAGTGCTATGTACTACACTGTTCTATTCTGTACTGCTCTATCCCTCTATTGGTAGGTTGAAATTCACAGTCTTGGCAGGAGAGGTGTTCTCTTCTTGCACAACTGGTCCCTTCTTCTTGGCGCGCGTGATAGCAACAACTTCCAACTCTACCAAATTGGAGGCAGGCTCTTGTACATTCTGTTGTCTATCAGTGCCATTGGCCTTTACAAGGGATGGACTTGGACAGTCCTTTACAGTGTGGCCTTCACCTTTGCATCGACTGCATAAGGGCTTGTAATCCAGAGATCGTCTAGGGTTTGGACGATTCGGGGAGATATGACCCTTTTCTCCACACCTATAACATTCCACCTCTGATCTCTGACCATCGCCAAACTGTCGTCCCCTGTAACTTTCAAAGAAAAACCTCCTTGGACCAAAATTAGGACCAAATTCCCTAGGCTTTGGTCCAATATCCTGGGTCATTATTTTGGATTCTAGCAAGTTGAATCTTGCATTTTCATCATTCTCTCTTCGTTTGTGCATCTCTTTCATAGAGCAAATGTCCTCTGTATGGTTCTTCCGCAAATAATATGAACAGAAGGCTCCAGGAATGGTTGGTTTTTGGGTACATTCAGTGGCTAAATGTCCCGCTTGTTGACACTTTCCGCACCATGTATTAGAGCACATCACATCTTGAGAGCGGAGTTTTGAGCCCACAAACTGCCTAAAATTTACCAAAAAAACCAGAATTTAGGGAAAAAATATCTAACATCGAAGGCGGCGGCTGCAGCTAGGACGATTTTAAGCACCAAGTGAAAGACGGCTTTTAAAAGGCACCCGAGTGACACTTGTGGATTTTTGATAATTTTTACGACTGCCCTGTGGGATGTCAGGAGTTGCCACTCAATGGGGGATGTCAAGTTGGACGCCTATGATTTTTCAGAGCTCGAATCGGAGTCCGGACGAGAAAGGGGCAAAAAATTTGGGCAAGATACAAAGAGGTGGACATTGAGGAGGACCAAAGGGGGGGTGCCCTTTGAAGCCTTGACACCACCTCCACCACCACCAACCCCTCACACCCCCCTCCCCCCCCCCCCCCCCCCCCCCTTTCAAATTTTATGCAACCAAGATGAAAAAACGTGAAGGAGATGAAGAATGGAGATGTCTGCCGACTGCCGAAATTTGCGGCCTCTCTCCTCTCCCATCATGATGGAGTATGCAGGCTGTGAAGAACCTATAGAACCGGCCAATGGAGGCCAACTTCTCTCTCTTTGCTGACTCTATTGACGCCCTTCGCGCGTGGAATGGCTGTGTGGATGAAGAGAATAGATTCTAGTCTTTCTCTCTCCTCCCTCTCTCTCTCTTCTCTATGGGTTGTTCATGTGTACCATCTTGATGAAGGAACCGGGGAAGGAGAATGAAGGAAATGGTGATGGAGATTGATGGGGATGCTGAAGATTGATGTGCAGCATTGGATTGAGAGCAATGGAGGCTCCATCTGCTGGTTACGAAGTCATTCAAGGCGTCTCGGGTTACGTAAAACCACGGTATGACCATTTATATGAAGAAAATGAAGGATTTTTGATAGTTTATGATGATAATTATGTTCTTATTGGATGAAAATTTGTGTGATTGCTATTTTCATTATGAGCAATTGATGTTCATTAGAAAATCTTGATTTTGCAATGATTTACATGATTTATTTAATTCCTATAAACCCGAAATGCGGTTTTTAAGTGGCAAAATGGTAGTTTTTTTGTTTCGGATGGGGGAAAGATGTTCCCATGGGGGGAATATGGAAGATAAATTGAATGTTAGTATGCTGAAGTGAGTGGAACAAGAAAAACCAAAAAATAGTATATTTTATTACCAAATAAATTAAGAAAATAAAAAAATAAGGAGAGAAATAGAAACATGTCTTGGAAAAATAAGGAAAAATATAATAAGTGTTTGTGGATGTGTGGTAGTGGTAGAGCATGAGGTTTGGCCTCAGTTTTTCCTATTTCTTTGTCAAAGTTTGTGATTTATTGCTTTTTATACATAAAAAAATGACAAAATGAACCTCTACACCTATGCAACGAAAGCAATACCTAAACGTAGGGGGTTGGGATGTTTGAATGGTGTGATTTGCGTGCTAATTATTACTGATTTTCTGATGCACATCATGTCATAGAGTTCGTGATATGTTAATTAAGAGGGTAGTAGCATGAGTGTTATCTCGGTGCTATCCTTGCATCGCTACAACGGGTTAGTAAATGCATTTGGAAAGCCTGGTTGTGCACCACGTGTTTCTGATTTAAAATTATGTTTGAGCACTTTAGAATCATTCACTTTGCATGTGCATGGCGATCATGGTATCGGAATAAAATTTGGATGCATAGCACCTGTTTTCAATGACAATGACCCACGTTTGAGTGTGAAAAGGCATCCCAAGCCGTAGGATAGACATTCGGTTCTTGGGGGGATTATTTGGAAAGGAAACATTGTATATCTCTTGGATTTGAAATGAAAGAGTGGAGTTTGTTCGTTTGTTTCATATGTTGAGGAGTGCATCAAGGGGCTAATCCCTGCGATGTAGGAGAGCTGTAGTGGGGCCGCGGTGTTCTATCGAGAGGTTGCCTCCCATGTATGTGATTATCGTGGTATTTATTGCCAGTTTGTATGGGTTCTCCCTCTGTGGAGTTTATAGAAAGGGAAACGTTGGACTACAAAACTATAAAACTATAAATGCATAGATTAGGCTTTAGGACAGTTTGTCCTTTAGCAATAGATAGACGCTCCTAGTCCGCGAGGCCGTGAAGGTGTGTTTGTCTGTCATGAGCATGAGGTCTGGCTAGTGCCATAGCCAGTGCCGGCCCATTTCAAATCCCATCAATGGTGCGTCTGCCGGGAGTTGCCAACAAGTGGTGGTTCTCGAATCTAGGGTTTTTAGGGACCAAAAAAGTTGGTTTATGTCCTCTGACAAGGACCATCAAGCCAAAATACAAAAAGCAGAACGTGCTGAGAGGGCTAGACGGCAGTTGGAGATTGTAAGTCACTATTCTCCTCAAAGGAGTAGCCCGATACGTATAAGAGGCAATGGTCTTAGTAACCTAACTGCTGCACATAGTCCTTTAGGTACAGAAGGAAGCGCAAGTTCTTCTTCTCTTCCACCAAGTCAACCCACTTCAAGTGGGGGTGTGATTCCATTAGTTCAAACTCCTATTGTCAATCCGATTGTCGTCATGGCATAACCCATTGCAATTCCTGCAGGGACGCCAGATTTGCCAGCTTTAGGAGTGCCTTTGCCCATTTTTAATGGGTTAGCTGAAGAAGATGCGGAGTTTCACATTTGTGAATTCCAAAGACTAATGTTTAATTATCAAATCCAAGATGAGGGACATCTCATGATGTTCTTTAACATGAACTTAAAAGGAAGAGTTGCAGTATGGTATCATAGCATAGAGACTGGAACCATAACCACAATTGATCAATTTTATGTAGCTTTCTGAGGAGAATATGCCCCTGAAAGAGGTGGCCAATACTGGTTGCATGTTTTGAATGTAACACGCCAAGACCCCCATGAGAATGTGAAAGCCTATACCAAGAAGCTTAAGGAAGTGTTTCATAAGTTACAAACTTACATTCCTATTGTGTCGGCTGCCCAATTGCAATACTTCTTGCATGGATTGGATTTCAATATTCAGGTACAATTGAGCAGTGTGGCTTTGGCTAATATAGACACCGCCATCATGCAGGCAGAAGGAGTAGAGTCACGATTACAAACGGCCTACTCCTCTTGAATAAATCTTAATGCAGGTCTAGTACCTAGAGGCAATTTACCATTGACGAATAGAAGTCAAGGGATGCCTATGAATAACCCTAATGGGAGAGGAAGCATGGTTCAAAATGTACCTTTGCTGCCAGCTCCTCCCAGTGTGACTATGCCTATGGCTAGCTAGTTGGCTCCACCAAATATTGGAGGCCAAGTTTCGAATCCTAATATTGTTCCTGTGAGTCAACAACCAATGCCCAATCAAATTGTTAGGCCAATGGAACGACGGATAGACGATCAAGGCTATGAGTCGAGTGCCTCTAATGTCATTGGCAAAGTTAAGGATATGATGAAGCACTACATTGACATGATTTCTGAACAATATCGGCAAATAGCTGTTGACGTCAATTTCCTGAAGAAGCAGCAGAATCTAATAGGGAGTTGATGCCCTGAAGCTCAAGATTCAGATGTAAGTGGTGTGGCAGATAACATTTCCCTAGAAGCTGTCCAAATGTTAAATGTGATATTTGTGGGAAGTCGGGCCACTTAGCCGCTACCTGTTGGAGTAAGATTAGTTCCCTCCAACAAGGGAGTAAACAGCCAGGTCCAGTCAATCATAGAGCGCAAGGTAATAACCTCCAGCAAAATGATGGACCAAGACAAATACTATAAAGGGAAAAGACCTCTATAGAAGAGTTGCCACAAGGCAATGGAGTCAGCCTTATCGAGGCTGTACGCATCAATGGCGTTGAAACCTCTAACCTACGAGCCGTGACAAGAGGCCAAAAGGCTAAAGAGGGTGATAGGGATAATGCAAAACCGGTCGAGGAAAACCCTAAGCAAGGGGATAAGGGGACGCAAGTCCTGAATCCTGGCATAGAAGGTGGACCTTTAAGGCCGGTTGATAGAAAAATCGGATGAGGAAGTGCCAAGAAAGAAGGCACGACCTAAAAGAGAAGCACCAAAGCTGGTCCCGAGACCAAAAGAGAGGATGGTTTGGCGAGAAAAGAGAGCTTTGGCTACTTATCATGATTTTGATTTAGCAAGTTCCCTTTGTGAAGTCAAACCAGATGTAAACCTCTTACAGTTGATTAAATTATCTCCAGGAGTATGCAAGGAATTTAAGAAGATCCTGCGTATTGGGTATATTGTAGAACCTTTGGGCATAGCATGAGTAGGGGAAGATTAGTTTGATCATGCTGAAAAGAATTGCCCTAGGGTTCTAGCATACGTGGATGGAATATTAGTAGAGCATGCTATCGTAGACACTGGGTCCTCTGTCAATATCATGAGCTCAGAGATGATGGAGAGGTTGGGTCTAGGCATCCAGAAAGATAGCTCCACCCTTCTTAGAATGGCTGATGATAGTCTAAGACAACTAGAAGGTTGTGTTACTAGAGTCCATGTTATAGTTGCAAGTGTAGAATGCTTCTTGGACTTTAGGGTGATAAGATTTACAGGACGTCCTAGCTATCGAGTCTTACTAGGCAAGCCTTGGATCTTACGAACAGACTGTCAAGTCGATATACCTACCGGTCGAGTGGTTCTAGGTAGAGGTGCTAATCGAGTAATAGTCAATGCTTACCTTGAGTCTCCTCAGAGTGAGAGAGCTCCTTTATCCTCTACTAAATTAGAAATAGCAGATGATCCATCTGGTAGTGAGACATCATCCAACGATGAATCTAAAGAGGGGTCCACTACAAAGGATATTTATTAGATAACTCTAAATGAGCCGATAGAGCCTTAAGATAGGATAAGAGACGCGGATGTGATTGAGTTGGACCTTGGCATGCTGAATGATTCGCGGCCAATTAAATTAGGTTCCATGCTCAGTTCAGCAGAAAGGGAGGACTATGTGCCCTTAATTTAAGAATTCCGCGACATCTTTGCTTGGAGTTATGACGAGCTGAGAGGCATTCCTCCCAGCCTAGCTATTCATACTATTCCTATAAAAGAAGGCAGTCGTCTTGTGCAGCGGAAGGTAAGGTGTATGTCTTTTGAATTGAGGGACATGGCTGTTTGAGGAGTTACAGAAGTTACGAAAAGCTGGTTTAATCTTCCCTGTACAGCACACAGAATGGTGTTCACCAGTTGTTATCAGGAAGAAGAAAAACAACCAGATCCGACTATGTGTAGATCTTAGAGAGCTGAATAAGCAGACGGTTAAGGATTACTACCCGTTGCCATTTATTGACTAGATTTTGGATCAATTAGCGGTTAGGAAAATATACTCGTTTATGGATTGCTTTGTGGGTTACAACCAGATGATGGCAATTGCAGAAGAGGACAAGTTAAAAACAACTTTAATTACTGTCTTTGGTACTTTTGCGTACCATGTGATGGCCTTTGGTTTGTGCAAGGCACCTAGATCATGGCAACGAATAGCAGACAAGACCTTTGGTGACATCTCCCCAGATGAGCTGAAAGTATTTATCGATGACCTAGGGGCAGCCACTGTAAGGCAAAGGATGTTGATTATTTTAAGACAGTGTTTTGAGCACTGCAGACAATTTTGTATTGCTCTTAACCCACGGAAGTGTGTCTTTGGAGTGCCTTATGGGCTATTGCTAGGCCATGTGGTCAGTTCAGTAGGAATAGCAACTGACCCTGAAAAGATCAAGGTTATAGTTGCTATGAGTGCACCACGCACTTCGAAAGAGGTACACAGCTTTCTGTCATCAATAGGGTACTATCAAAGGTTGATAAATGCCTTAGCAGAAAGGACGTTTCCATTAACGAACTTATTATCCTTTAGTTGTCTATTTGTATGGAGCGACCCTTGTAAGGTAGCTTTCGAGGATGTGAAACAGGAGCTAGTAAAAGCACCAGTTTTAAAAGCACCTAAAAGAGGGAAGGTATTTTACATATTTTCAGCAGAGCCACCATGCATAGTATTAGCTGCTGTTTAGCCCAAATATGGGAGGGAAAGTGGTATCATCCGATAGCTTTTGCTAGTTGAAAATTGGGCATATCAGAAATTAACTACACCTATATGGAGAAGTTGTGCCTGGCGATGGTCTTTGCGACTAAAAAATTCAGGCACTACATCCTCTATGAGAAGGTAGTTTTCTATACAAAGGCAGAAGGGCTTAGATTGCTTATGAACAAGCTACAACCGCCTGATCATTTGGCAAAGTGGTTAATCACTTTGTAGGAGTTCGATTATGAGATTAAGAGTAAGCCATCGAGATTGCAGGGGATTGTGGAATGCCTTGTGGATTTCAGGGAGCCAAAAGAGACTTTGGTGGAAGGAAGTGATATTGAAGAAATGTTTAAAATTGATACAGCTTCTATTCCATCTTGGTATGCTGCTATCACGCATTATCTATCAGCAGGAGAGACTGGAGATGGTTTATCAAAATCAGAAAAGAGGAAACTCAGACAACAGGCTTTGAAGTTTTCCTTGATCACAGGGACACTATATCAGTAGGGTGTTGATGATATCTATCGCCGATGTGTGATGCCTGACGAGGTTCCTTTCATCTTGGAAGAGTGCCATGACTCTGCATGTGGAGGGCACTTCGCTGGACGGTTGACAGCACAGAAAGATTTAAGAGCTGGATATTGGTGGCCATCCATCTTCCAAGATTCCTTTGAGTACGTTAAGAGATGTGATACATGTCAAAGACATGACAACAGAGAGAATAGGAAACACCCACTTACGCCTATTATGGCTATCCTTCCATTTGAGAAGTGGAGCATTGACTTTGTGGGTCCTATCACCTTGTCGTTTACTATTCAGAAGAGGTACATTATAGTAGCAACTGATTATTTTACAAAATGGTCAGAAGCGCAAGAGACGAGGTAGGACAATGCAAAAGAGACTGTAAGTTTCCTTTTAGAGTAGATTATCTGCCGTTTTGGTCCTCTGAAGGAACTAGTGTCGGACCATGGAAACCACTTTTTGAATAAAGTGATCAAAAGCTTTCCCCACTGAAACTTGGCAAATCAAGCACAATAAAACGACCCCCTATAATCCACAAGCAAATGGACAAGTCGAAAGTACTAATAAGCAGCTTGTGGGTATCTTGTCTAAAATAGTCTCTGAGAAGAAACGAGACTGGGACAGGAAGTTGTATGTGGCAGTATGGGCATACAATACAACGTTCAAGCGAGCTACCGGCCATACTCCATTTAAATTAGTTTATGGGGAAGAGTGTGTGTTACCCCTTGAAATCGAGTTGCCAACCATACGGTTTGCAATTAACCACTCTTTGGGAGATGAGGATGCACTCTTTGAATATTTCATGACCATAGCCCACCTGGATGAATTGAAATTGCAGAGCTTATTACACAAGGAGGTAGCTAAACGTCGGATGAAGCAGTGGCACGACCTTAAAGCAAAGAAGTATACCTTTAAAAAAGGGCAATTAGTTTTGTATTATGATGCGCATAGGGAGTTGTTTCCAGGGAAGTTGGAACCTAGATGGGATGGCTCCTACAAGATTGTCAGGATAGGAAAAAATAGGTCTACGGCTCTACTAGTTGATCTGTAGGGAGTAGAATTTAAAAATAAGGTTAATTTTAATAAGATTAAACCTTATTATTTGTAAGTATGCTAACATAGAAGAATGCATTGCAGGTCCCCATGCTGGGGCTGATTTGAGACCTGCAAAAGAGCTTAAAATTGGTTGATGGGGTGGTTAATTCCTTATTTGGAGCACCCATATCTGGAGCAGAGATACCATCAGGGAAAACTTATCTGGTGGAGCAAAGGTTACAAAGTGATTGAGCAAGAAGACATAACATTTGTGTGGGAGATCAAAGTCTTTTGCCATCACTGCTTACGAATGTTGACAAGTATCCCTGTTGAGTTTAATGAAGAAGGTGGGATGGAGCCGTCAATTCATCCTCTCAACATGCTAAATTTTGACCATCATAATTACAAGTAGAGGAGTTTGCGATGGCAGGCTATGTAAACCCATTGTGGACGTACACATTATATTTTGATGGAGCATCTAGGGGCCCTAATAAAAAAGGGAGTGTGGGATAGTAATCCGAGATCTCCGACGTAGAGTTACGATGAAGTTAGCTGCTTATCTTGGGGTAGGATTCACTAACAATATGGCGGAGTATAAAGCCTTGATTATGGGACTGCATATTGCCAAGCAGGGTGGTTTTTGGCAGTTTTTTGTAAAAGGGGATTCCCAGTTGATCTTGAATCAGCTAGATGGGACGTACACAGTGCGGAATCCCATTCTTTGTATGTTTCATCGAACTGCGATGACCCTACTTGAGGAGTTTGAGAGAGTGTCTTTTCAGGTGATTCCATGTTACTGGAATCAGTTTGCGGATTCACAGGCAAATCTTGCTTATGAAAAGACCTTTTCTTCAACTGTGGTCCTAGTTTGGATATTGCTATCAATAATGAGACATGACTCGGTCGCTTGTCGGGAATGTTATTAGAGTATGCAATATATGGCAGGCGATGGTTGATATGGGTGATGCAAAGAGTAGCCGAGACCAATCTACCGTTTTTATCTTGGACCCATAGGTTGATTAGACAACATGTTATGCGTACACCTCTTGCTATATATGCAGGAGGGATGGGTCATAACCTTATGCATTTAGCTTAGGGCTGCGAGTCCTATTTTTCCTCCTTGAAAAGGAGCATATTATTGCATATGTGTACTATTTCGGGGAAGGATGTGTAGGTGCTATTCTGTTTTATTTTGTTAGGCCAGGAGGACCAGTTTTGCGAGGTTTTAAATGCTTTATTTCATTAGGCCAAGAGGGCCAATCGTTTGTTTAGTATAGATGCGGTTAATGGTTTCTTGTTTTAGTCTTGTGCTAGACAGGTTCGAAGAAGAGCTTGGAAGGAGCCTTTGTCACGCGGAAGCTTCTCGTGGCCCTATCCAGGTGATATCTCTCCTTTACGAGTAATGTGTTTTTATGCTATATGTGTCTATGTACTTGTGGAAGATTTTCTTTTCTTGTTGGGGACCGGCATCCAAGGCATGAAGTCCCAAGTTTAGGTTAGGTATATTTGGGGGAGGTCCAAGTAGTCGTTGCCTCCTGTAAAGATGTTACCAGGCATCGAGAGACCTGTTTTAGAAGGAAGTCCTAGTGACCCTGTTCTGTTAACCTGCTAGGCAGCCGTTCTAGGAGTTCTTGTTAGTTGTGAGGCAGTTAGAGAAGCCTGCTAGAAGGAAAAATGATGATAGAGGAAAAAAAAACCTGAATATCTCAAAGACAATAGATATATACAAAGGTGTGCAAAAAGGGGTTCTAACCCCCTATAAAGATAGAAAAGAAAAGAAAGGAAAATCTATAAATAGTTGATCATCGCCTTGCAAAGGCCTGGTAGGTTCCTGGGGACGAGTCAGACCCGGGGCCGATGCCTTGTCTTTCTAGGGGTGGCGTCTTGCTGGAAAAGAAGAAAGTAAGGAAGGTTGGAGCGAAAATAAAAGTGAGCGTCAGAAAAGGATTAAGTGTCACCTTGCGAGGGCTTGGTAGGTTCTTGGGTACCGAGACACAACCCGAGGCCGATGCCTTGTTCTCCTCGGGTCACTACGCTCAGCTCCCTCCTTTTTACATGCTCGAGTATGGAAAAATAACAACCTAAAAGCAGAAATGTGCTAAAAAGAAAATACTTCTTGATCAGGCTATAAGAGTCCTCGCCTAGTAGGAGCTCTTGGTTGTGTTGTCCTTAGTTAGGTAGGTAGTTCAGACCACCACTTAGGGCGACTTCTTTGATAGTTCTTTTTAGTTTGGCTGTGTTGGAGCAATCGGTTAGTGACTAGCTTTCGGACCTTCTATTAGATTATGCTAGGCATACTCCTTGTGGATTTCATGCCTTGGTTTTGCTAGGGGGTAGGGTGAGCATTATGCTATGTTTTAATATGTATCTATTTTGTATTAGCTTGATGCTTCCTTTGGTTGTTTTGTACAGATCTGTTGTGGGATTCGATGGGCTGAGTTGCCCTATCCCGTGGTCGCCAATGAGAGCGGAGTTTTGAGCCCGGGAAGTGCCTAAAATTTGCCAAAAAATCTGGAATTTAGGGAAAAAATATTTAACATCGAAGGCGGCGGCTGTAGCTAGGACGATTTTAAGCACCAAGTGAAAGACGGCTTTTAAAAGGCACCCAAGCAACACTTGTGGATTTTTGATAATTTTTTCAACTAACGTGTAGGATGTTAGGAGCTGCCAGTCAGTGGGGGATGTCAAGTCGGACGCCCAGGATTTTTCAGAGCTTGAATCAGAGTCCGGACGAGAAAGGGGCCAAAAATTTGGGCAAGATACAAAGAGGTGGACATTGAGGAGGACCAAAGGGGGGGTGCCCTTTGGAGCCTTGACAACGCCACCCCCCCCCCCCCCCCCCCCCCCCCCCCCCCCCCCCCCCCGCCCCCCCCAAATTTTATGCAACCAAGATGAAAAAACGTGAAGGAGATGAAGAATGGTGACGTCTGCACACGACCGAAATTTGCGCCCTCTCTCCTCTCCCATCATGATGGAGTATACAAGCTGTGAAGAATCTATAGAACCGACAATGGGGGGCAACTTCTCTCTCTTTGCTAACTCTATCACCACCCTTCGCACGTGGAATGGCTGTGTGGATGAAGAGAATAGATTCTAGTCTTTCTCTCTCCTCCCTCTCTCTCTTCTCTATGGGCTGTTCATATGTACCATCTTGATGAAGGAACCGGGGAAGGAGAATGAAGGAAATAGTGATGGAGATTGATGGAGATGCTGAAGGTTGATATGCAGCATTGGATTGAGAGCAATGGAGGCTCCGTCTGCTGGTTATGAAGTCATTCAAGACGTCTCGGGTTACGTAAAACCACGGTATGACCATTTTTATGAAGAAAATGAAGGATTTTTGATACTTTATGATGATAATTATGTTCTTATTGGATGAAAATTTGTGTGAGTGCTGTTTCCATTATGAGTAATTGCTGTTAATCAAAAAATCTTGATTTTGCAATGATTTACATGCTTTATTTAATTCTGATAAACCTGAAATGCGGTTTTTAAGTGTCAAAATGGTAATTTTTCTGTTTCGGATGGGGGAAAGATGTTCCCATGGGGGGAATATGGAAGATAAATTGAATGTTAGTATGCTGAAGTGATTGGAATAAGAAAAACCAAAAGATAGCATATTTTATTGCCAAATAAATCAAGAAAATGAGAAAAATAAGGGAAAAAATTGAAATACGTCTTGGAAAAATAAGGAAAATATAATAAGTGTTTGTGGATGTGTGGTAGTGGTAGAGCATGAGGTTTGTATGCCCTATCTCTTTGTCAAAGTTTGTGATTTATTGCTTTTATATATCAAAACATGACAAAATGAACCTCTACACCTATGCAACGAAAGCAATACCTAAACGTAGGGGGTTGGGATGTTTGAATGGTGTGATTTGCGTGCTAATTATTGCTGATTTTTTAATGCACATCATGTCATAGAGTTCATGATATGTTAATTAAGAGGGTAGTAGCACGAGTGTTATCTCGGTGCTATCCTTGCATCGCTGCAATGGGTTAGTAAATGCATTTGGAAAGCCTGGTTGTGCACCATGTGTTTCTGATTTAAAATTATGTTTGAGCACTTTAGAATCATTCACTTTGCATGTGCATGATGATCATGGTATCGAAATAAAACCTGGATGCATAGTACGTGTTTTCAATGACAATGACCCATGTTTGAGTGTGAAAAGGCATCTCAAGCCATAGAATAGATGTTCGGTTCTTGGGGGGATTATTTGGAAAGGAAACATGGTATATCTCTTGGATTCAAAATGAAAGAGTGGAGTTTGTTCGTTTGTTTCATATGTTGAGCAGTGCATCAAGGGGCTAATCCCTGCGATGTAGGAGAGCTGCAGTGGGGCCCCAGTGTTCTACCGAGAGGTTGCCTCCCATGTATGTGATTATCGTGGTATTTATTGCCAGTGTGTATGGGTTCTCTCTGTGGAGTTTATAGAAATGGGAAACATTGGACTATAAAACTATAAAACTATAAACGCATAGATTAGGCTTTAGGGCAGTTTTTCCTTTAGCAACAGATAGACGCTCCTAGTCTGCGAGGCCGTGAGGGTGTGTTTGTCTGTCATGGGCATGAGGTCGGGCTAGTGCCATAGCCAGTGCTGGCCCATTTCAGGTCCCATCACATCTCTTCCAACTCCTGCACGAGTGGATATATTGGTAGTATTCACCTTCAACGTCTGTAGCTGCTCTGTAATCACATCCATAAGCTCTTTCTTGATACTTGCTACTGAGTTGGATAAGAAGTCCTTTAGATTTTCACCTCCTAAAGTGCTTGTAGTAGGATTTTGGGAAGCTTCTGTAATTACGGCATACACTGGTTGGGTTGATCCAGAGGGTCCTCTGTGTTGTTGTTTTGATTCAGAGCTCTTGTTGAGACTTGGGGTTGTTGATTCCAATTGGTAGGGTTTCACTGCTATTAAGTCGCCATTGGAGGAACTGTTTGAGGCCACTGTTGTTGTGGTTGAACCATCATTTGAGGCACTGTCATCTGTGGTGACCACATTGGATTAGGTGCAATATATTGCGGCACTGTTTGCATCTGGGTATAGGGGTAGAAAACTGTCCTTGGGACTACATTTGGTGGGTATACCATGTCAAGATTGTGGGAGAGAAGGAAGGAGTCTCGCTTGAAGCTTTCTTGCTTGCACAATGGGGGAAGACACACAAGGGTGGAGGCTGAAAACAGTTTTCCTCTTCTTAGTTGTGTAAGCCAAAAGAACTCTAGTACAAAGAAATAGAAGAACCCTATATATGGGTCTCAAACCAAACTCAACTAACTAAGGTGGCATACTAATTGAGCCACGAACTAGAGTAGATAAGGATAGCTATCATGTAACTATTATTCATGTGCGGTGTACCAACCGCATCTGCAACTGACAAGTCGGTGACATAAATACACAACGGTCACCCTGGCGTATCACGAGTGGAGCTCGATATCTCAACACTCCCCCTTGAGCTCAATCCCAATTCCTGCACACCAAGCAGGTCTCTGAACTTGTGCAACTTCTTTGCGCCCAATGCCTTCGTGAATATGTCAGCTACCTGATCCTCTGTGCTGACATAAACTAGATCAATAAGACCTAGTAAAACCCTCTCTCGCACATAGTGATAATGCACCTCAATGTGCTTTGTTCTAGCATGATAGACTGGGTTATTTGCCAAGTGTATACTACTCATGTTGTCACAATAAATGACAACTGGTCCATCTGTAGACTGATGCATATCATAAAGTAGCTTATGCAACCAAGCTACCTCACATGCAGCCATTGCTGCACCCCTGTACTCAGCCTCTGTGCTTGACAAGGCAACTGTAGGCTGTTTCTTGCTGCTCCAAGTGACTGCAGCACTCCCAAAAGAGAACACATATCCACTGGTAGATCGTCTATCAGAAATACTACCAGCCCAATCAGCATCAGTGTATCCATGCAACTGTATCTGAACCCCAGTCTCATAAAATAGTCCATACTGCAATGTGGACTTCACATACCTGAGTATGCGTCTAGCCGCATCCAAATGTGGTTTCCTTGGAGCCTGCATAAACTGACTTACCAATCCAACAACATAGCTCAAATCTGACCTGGTAATAGTCATATAAATCAAACTTCCTACTATGCGTCTGTACATAGTAGGGTCTTCTAGAAGCTCACCTGCATCTGTACTCAACTTCGCATTCTGCTCCAAAGGAACTGAAATAGGCTTACAGCCTATCATCCCATATTTGGACAGCATGTCCAATCCATACTGCCTCTGCAAGAGCTGTATCCCACTTGGTGATCTAATCACCTCAATGCCCAAGAAATAACGCAGCTCTCCCAAATCCTTCATCTCAAACTTCTGCTTCAATAGCATTTTCACATGAAGGATATCTTCATCACTGTCACCTGTCATAATCAAATCATCAACATAAATGACAAGTAGCATAATACCTTTCTCTGTTTTTCTCACATAAAGTGAGAAATCTGCCTTGGAAATCTGAAAGCCAATAGTGACAAGATACTGTCCTATCTTGTCAGACCATGCTCTAGGTGCTTGCTTCAAGCCATACAAGGCTTTCTTCAACCTGCAAACAAACTCAGGATGAACAGCATGCACATAACCTGGTGGCTGCTCCATATAGACCTCTTCTTGCAAATCACCATGCAAGAAGGCATTCTTTACATCCATTTGATGTAAAGACCATCCCTTTGATGCAGCCATAGCAATGACCGCTCTTACAGTTGCCATCCTTGCAACCGGATTGAATGTTTCTTCATAGTCAATACCATATGTTTGTGCATACCCCTTGACTACTAATCTTGCCTTGTATCTGTTCACAGAACCATCTGCATTGTGCTTCACCTTATAAACCCACTTACAGCCAATTGCATTTTTACCTTTAGGAAAAGGTACCAATTCCCATGTAGCATTAGCTTCCAAGGCATCCATTTCTTCATCCATGGCTTTCTCCCATTTTTCTTTTCCCATGGCTTCCTCAAAAGAAGTGGGTTCTGGTTCCTGTATCACTTTGACCATATATGCATAGTGAATGGCTGTAAATCCATCATATTTCAGCCTATCCACAGGATACCTAGCTCTCGTAGACCTACGCAAAGTAGGATCACTCCCAGGTGCTCTCAAAACATCCCTGGTCTTCCTTACTCCAGGTGTAACAATAGAAGGAATACCCAACACATCATCAATGCTCTGTTCTGAGCCACTGGATTCACCATCCACATAAGAGTGACCTACATTCACATCAAACATGGGCTGATCAACCTTCTCTTTTCCTTTTCGTGATACCTGCATACCACTATCTGCATTGCTTTGAGAAGATTCTCCTGATCTCAATCTGCCTGTCCATGGCAAAGAATGTGAACCACTGCTAGAGGACGCTCCAGGTCCACTAATATTTTGTGACTGCTGTTGTGAATTCTGTGCAGCATTACCATTTTGTGCATCTACATCATCAATCACATTTACTGGTTTATACCAGCTACTCATCTCATCAAAAACAACATCTCTACTCACTGTAAACTTACGAGTAGAATGGTTATAGCATCTATACCCTTTTTGCTGCAGAGAGTAACCAATAAAGATGCACTTCTCAGCTTTTGGATCCAACTTGGATCTCAACTCATCTCGCACATGTACATAGGCAATGCAACCAAAAATTTTCAAATGAGAAATATCTGGTTTCCTACCAGTATACCTCTCCTCTGGAGTCATTCCATGTACTGCTGGAGTGGGAGTCCTGTTCATTATGTAGACTAATGTAGCAACTGCTTCAGCCCAATAAAAATTTGGCAAGTCTTTTTCATTGAGCATGGCACGAGATACCTCTCCAATATGCCTATTTTTTCTTTCTGCAATTCCATTTTGTTGTGGGGTATGACTGCATGAATATTGCTGCTTTATGCCATGCTCCTGCAGGAACCTTGCAAACTCATTTGAGAGGTACTCTTCCCCTCCATCTGACCTTAGGCATTTTATCTGCAGGCCTGTTTCTTTTTCAACCATCGCTTTAAGAGTTTTGAAATGCCCAAAAACTTCACTTTTCTTTTTTATAAAATACACCCAAACTTTTTTGCTATAGTCATCAATAAAACTGACAAAATAATGACAGCCTCCAAGAGATGCAGCTTTAGTTGTCCACACATCAGAGTGGATTAATTCCAATGGCTTCTTACTCTCTTGAACATGTCTAGGAAATGGTTTCCTTGCCTGTTTTCCAAATTGACAGGCTTCACATATCTTATGCATTTCTGCAACCTTGAATTTCGGCAAACCTGCAACAATATTTTGGGCCTGCATTGATTTAAGTCGCTGTACATTAACATGACCAATGCGTTTATGCCAGATATCAATATCTGCAACTACACCGGTCCCATGTGCAAACATTGCTGCACTCAATTCAGACATGTCTGCATCCAATGTAAACATTCTGCCCTTCTTCTTTCCTTTTGCTATCAAGCGACCTTTATTTTTCATATCCTCAACAAAGCATCCATGAGGATTAAATCTGACCTGCAAGCCCTGTTCAACCATTTGACCAACAGAAACCAGATTCTTGGTGATATTCGGGACATGAAATACATCGGACAGGTATTTCTTTTTCCCATCCTGCATAGACAAGGGAATTTTTCCAATCTGCACAATAGGATGTGCAGTATCATCACCAGTCTCCACAAATCCTGGTTTTTCCATTTTCCTTGCATCCTCCATCCATTCTGCATGACCTGTCATGTGGTTTGATGCACCTGAGTCAACATACCATACATCATTGCTTTCTTCTGCATTTGTCACACAGTTGTTCATGTGCTGCACCATAAACAGATGCTCATTTCTGTCATCACCCTGTCTACTAGAGGATGTATAATTTCCTTGTTGCAGTTTTCCATTCATGATGTCATTCTGCTTTTTATAGCAGTCTTTAGCCATATGACCCATTTTACCACAATAGTAGCATTCAACATTACTGTTTGCATTTTGGCCTCTTTGCCATCCACCACGACCTCTTTGGCTCCCCCTGTCTCTAGAGTTACCACGTCCTCCTCCATAGGACTGGTTTTCTTGAGTTTGCTGCATATTCTGATTTCTACCACGGCCTCCAAATCGGCCTCCTCTAACTCTGCCTCTACCTCTTTCAGCATTTGAATAGAAGACAGCTTCTTTTGAAGTTCCTCCTGAAGAAGATGCACCACCATTTCTTTGCTCCTCAGAAATTAGAAGAGCAATCAGCTCCTCAAAATCAGGAAATCTTTCACGAACTGAAATGGATGTCCGAAACTGTGCATAATCCTTTCCTAGACCATTCAAGGTCACATAAACTAAATCATCATCTTCCACTGGTAACCCAATGGAAGCAAGTGCATCTGCAATCTTCTTCACCTTCATGTGGTAGTCGTTGATGCTCATATTTTCTCTTTGCACATTGTGCAACTCTTCCTTGAGCTGCATTTTCTTGGCTTGCGTATTTGTGCTATACATTTTTGACAAAGTATCCCATGCCTCCTTTGGTGTACTTGCATCCTGAATATGCACAATCATAGAGTCTGAAATGCTGATAGACAGCCAATACATAACTTTCCTGGCTCTCTCATGCCATGCTTTAAATGCCTGCATTTGCTGTTGATTGGGAACATCAGGAAGAACTGGTTCTTCTTCATTTCCTGCAACAAATTCCCAATATCCTTTTCCCATAAGGAAATTCGTCATTCTAAACTTCCATGCTTGGAAGTTGTTCTTGTCAAGCTTTTCAGTGACAACCTGTGAAAGAGAATCAGATGCCATTACAGAAGTCTGCAAAAAATTCTGTCACTGCAAAAACCACAGCTTCACCCTCACAAGGGAAAATCTGCAAAACTGGCGAATGTGGTATTTGACCACACAGTCACTTCCTAGTGACGATTTTGCATCAACAGGCAACAGGGATGATTCTGTAACTCCCAATGTCTCTGCGCACAAGCATACAATGCAATTTTTACAGTAACTATTCACCGACCTGTAGAACAGTGGTTGCACAGCATAAAACTGGGCCTTTTCCTGAGTGCGTGCAGAAAACTTCCGCCTCCAAAACAGGCCCCGAAATGGCCTCAAATCAAAAAAACAAGGTCGCGAAGGGCTAAAGCCCCGGCCGGCAGCATATACTGCCCTCTTGCTTCACCGCGAAGGGCGTCTCAACCTGAGACAATGCACTCCTGCACTTTCCGCGTGTGCTACCTGCAGAGATCTGCTCCCAAAATAGAAAATGAAAGCAACATTGCTCCTCTTACCAGAACACCGCGAGCTTGGCTTGCTTTCTTGAGCTCCTTACCACGAACAAGGCTCTGATACCATGTCAAGATTGTGGGAGAGAAGGAAGGAGTCTCGCTTGAAGCTTTCTTGCTTGCACAATGGGGGAAGACACACAAGGGTGGAGGGTGAAAACAGTTTTCCTCTTCTTAGTTGTGTAAGCCAAAAGAACTCTAGTACAAAGAAATAGAAGAACCCTATATATGGGTCTCAAACCAAACTCAACTAACTAAGGTGGCATACTAATTGAGCCACGAACTAGAGTAGATAAGGATAGCTATCATGTAGCTATTATTCATGGGCGGTGTACCAACCGCGTCTGCAACTGACAAGTCGGTGACATAAATACACAACGGTCACCCTGGCGTATCACGAGTGGAGCTCGATATCTCAACATACCATTCTTGGCATGGGAGGAGATAAGACTCCTCTTCCTGGAGTCATTAACAGCCTTCCTTTAACTTTGTCATACAATCTTGCACCTTCCATTGCAACTTGCAGATTGATTGGTCTTCTCAATTCCATGAACTTGCGAACTTCTGGTTGTAGGCCTCTAAGGAACACTCCTTTCTAGATACCTTCGTCCAAATGATGATTAGTCCATCTCTTCAGGATGGATTCCATTCGTGAGACATAAGCTTCTACTCTTTCTCCAGAGGACTAACTTAGGTTCATGAACTCCTCTTGCATTCGCTCTTCAAAACCTTCACGCTTGAATTTAGTGAGGAAGGCCATCCCAAGTGCCAAAAGTTCTTGCTGCTTGTCTTTCATACCACTGAAACGTCGCGCCCTTGAAAGTGGCGGGTAATATTGCTAACCAATGCTCAGGGGTTCTGGCATTGCTAGCCACACATGCTACCATGAATTCTGCTACATGAAGATCAGGGTCTTCATTATACTTTCCCTTAAAAACTAGCAATGGGACTACATTTGTTGACCTGTCATCAATATTTCTAGGACAAATCTGACTAGGAAGGGGTTCTTGAGTTGCCATGGGAACTTCTATAAAGAGTGCCTTCAGGGCATCAAAGGAAGCTTCTGCTCTACGAGCTCGTTCTCAACTTTGATTTTTGCCTTCTCTCTTCTCACGTACCTTTGGACTTGTTCTAACGCTTGCCTCTTGATTGCGTCATTCATTAGGGGGTTGGCTCCAACCAATTGGTCTGTACTCAACATGATAGTATCAGAGAGGGCTTCAGTCTCTGGGGGATTCTCTGGCCAACATCTCTTCTACTTCCTTCTTTTCGACATCTCTAAATTCAGCCTTCAAATCACTACAGAGGGGGAGATATTCCCTTCTAAAAGTATCAAAACTCATTCTTCTTAGGATTGTTGTTGTGTCATTATAATAATGCTAGCTTCCGAGGGTTTCAACAGTGTATGTTGTGAAAAACACTATGTCTACCAACTTCCAATGGGTTGCTAGTTGTACAAACAGAAGATTGTCAGTGCACCAAGCATCCCATATCTTGCTGTTGAGCATCCACGAACAAATTCCAACTCTTTTCCTTTTTGTTTTCGTGAACCTCCATTGACCACGACTCCTGAAGCTTCTTCACAATCTCCCACTTAATGATTTCTAAAAACTTCTCAATGAATGCTAAATCTTCCATGGATGGTCATTCTCTCTGCTTTTGCTCTTCAGTTTGTTCCCAAACAATTTGCCACCAAGATGCAAGTTTCTATTGCTTCAATAGGAAGAGGAAACAGTCCACCGCATAGAGTATGCATCATGATAGTAATATGTTTTCGCCACTATGGGATGAATTTCTTGTAGAAAGTGACTTTGATAATGAGAATCTCCAACTCTTCAGTGGAAGAAGGAACTTTACAAGCATCCATTGAATTCATATCTTCTTGGCAATGTCATTTCCTTAATTTTCAACCTCTTCTTATGCTTGTTGATGGCAAGTTTCCCTGGCTGCGCACCAAAAACATGGAGCCCCAAGAGGAACACCAAGGAAAAGGGGATTCTATTGCAAGAAAATCTATCTTGTAACATCAACAAGCTTTTATTTCATTCTTTTGATGACCAAAACAAAGAAAACAACAAATCTTCAAGCAACATCATAGTAGATATCTCCCAAGATTTGATAGAATCAACCATAATCTTCAACATCTTCATAGAATCCATAAATAGAACAAGGAACATAAAAGAATACATCATTTTTGAATGGAAATCAATCAGATAGTATTCATCTTCAATGTCTTCATAGTTTTCTCTCTCAATCTCTCATATACAGTTACACTGTTTTGATAGAATTGACTATCTCTGGCTCTCTCTCTCTCTCAATAGAACATCATATCCTCAATAAAATGCTCAATAATGACTCTCAATAATCCTTCTTAGGTCGTGGATGCACCTCCCAAGAGGTATCTCTGATGTGAAGAGGCACTAGAGCTACTACAGTGTCTCTTCATAGCTCACTACTGTTTTTTTCACTTCAGTCTTCTCTTCACTCTTCAACAGCTACTTCTTCCATTTGTTTTAGCTCTTTTGAACTTAGATTCATCCTTTCCAAAAGTTAGAAAACTTTCCCAAAGCCACACATACATTCTACAGAACACTTATAGAAGATCTACAGAATAGTGCAGCATAGGAACAGAGCAGATACAGAACAGACAGAGAGGCTCTACAGAAGGTTTACATAGGGTTATAGAAGGTCATCAGAGAACAACAAATCCTCATAACTCATACTAAAACCATTCCAAACTATCAAAAGCTATTCAATAAGCTTTCAAAAGATTTCAAACTCCATCAATCATCAATCCATGCTTCATACAGAAGAAAATCTGAACAAAACAGAAGCTATACAAAAGGTATATAGAACCAATCAGAACCTCAACAGAACCTATCGGAACATCACAGAGCTTCATATCTCCACTAAAAATCATCATGAGCTTCCAAACATAATCAATATCATCCAAAATACTCTCAAACACTTCCATTAACAACCATACATCACTCTAAATCCATAAAAAATCAATCATTCAGACCTCAAAAACAACAAAAATCAATTAAAATTTCAATCTTTTTCCACTCTCAACATCACTGCTACTACCCCAGTCCTAATTCAAGAGGTCCAACTGCCATATCAAGAACACTTGCAACCGTAACTATTTGTTGTCAAAGTCTCTAGTTCTATCAAATCATTCTTAACATTGGCTGCCGATCTGGCTGAGGACACAAGGAGGATATGGTTGATTGCATTAGAAAACTCGATGCCACTTTCATGTTGTTAGCTCTGAGCCATGATAGCTTGGATCTAGGCCTATTGCAAGAACCCTTTGCAAATGAAGTTCAAACCATGTCTTGTTCTTAGGAAATGTTTGAATTTGCATTCGCAAAAGCCTCTAATTCTGCTGCTGAATTGCTCACCAATGAGATATCCAAGGAGCAGGCCATCAAACAGCGCCTCATCATGTCCTATGATAAATGAACCACTTTCGCCATTATTGACCACGAAATTGCAGAATTATCAAAAGTTGCTGCTACTGAATCCCTTTTCTTAAGGCATTGGTACACTCTTCAATTGCAATGGGAACTTGAAGGATGCCAAATAATGACCGATGCTGAGCAGGTCGCGCAATCAAAATAGTGGAGTACGGCCCCACTTACATCGCACCAACCTTGTATAGAGTGTTAACCACTCTTCGTGGCTGACCCATGGAAGCACATATCAAAGGACACCCCTACCTCGATCGCCTACTAACTGAGGAAGAGTTACATATTGCTAGCTGTGTCGATTCCGGTGACTTCCTAACATATGTTCTCACATATCTCACACAAGTCGGCATTCGACCCTTTACTCTAGACCACAAAGCACAGTTAGAGTACAATCCTGATTTCTATACTTGGCTCCTATGCAGGTAAATCCTAGGAAGGATGCCCTTGACCTCCTAACTTTCAATCCTAGGAAGGATCCTTCTCAAGTTGGAAGGGGAGTGGGATAAGGTGAATCAAACCAAAACCAAGGAAAATCAAGCAAACTTATAAACATGTTAAAAATGAGTGAGGTAGGAAAACTAACACGAGAACTTAAATTAAAAAAAAAAACTATATTGGATTTTAATGCCTTCCTTCAATAAACACATAGAGTCTTTCTTTACCAACAAATCATTATTTTGAAAGCACTAATGAAAACTTGGGTTCATGATAGGAACGAAAGATGTCGCAGCAAGACCGTGCCCACCGATTCCCATTCATGGAGAAAGAAAGGATGCGATATCGCATCACCCTAGAAAATCGAGCCTACAACCAGCTCAAATTTCAAACCATCCATAACATAGAGGGTGTGGTGGTGAAGGAGGGAACATCCAAGAGAGTTGTTGAGCAGTGCAACCTCACAAATTACCTTGAGAAGTTTGCACAGGAGCCTGACCACACGAAGTGCGTGGAGTTCCTTAGGACGTACAACCCAGACCAGGAGTGCGGCACCGTGATAGTGGGTAGGGGAGACAAGGCCAAGCAGGTGCAGGTACACTTAAACCCAGCCTTGGTGGAGAAGGCATTGGGGTTGGAGCCAAAGGCAGAGAAAAAGAATAAGAGAGATGTTTATGCCATGCTTAAGATGAAGAAGAAAGAAGTGCTGATCAATGACAGCATCAACATCCAGGACATCCTTGTCCAGAAGCCCATCTACAAGCAAAACTAGTGCATGCGCTCTTCTCCAAGTAGCGCTACAACTCCTTGATGCATCGAATCAGTGTGCCTGTGCTAGAGAATGTGGCAGCTCGCATCTTAGACGAAGTGGACTGGAATAGCTATATGTACGTAAGACCATTGACCAAGTGGCAAAAGCGCTAGCTTTGGGTAGTAAACCAGCAGGTGGGGATTCCCCAGTATCCAAGACCACATAAAGAAAAAAGGCCTCATCCAAAGCCTCAGTCATTGGCTACAGAAGCATTTTGACTGCCCTCATTCAGGAGGCGGTAAAATAGGCGCAGGATGTAGAGGAAGGAGAAGGAGAAACACTCAAGAGATTGCCCCCTCACCAGGACAAAGAGTTATCTAGTTACAAAACTGAGAATGAAGAAGAAGGAGAAGAATAGAAGGAACAGAGGAGCAAGAAGATAGCAAAGAAACTTGTTAAAAGGACGACACAAAAGAAGAAGTAGGACGAAGGCAGGGAAAAAGATAAAGAGGATTTAGAGAGGGCAAAGAGGGAATCCCTCAAGGAGGTTGAAGAGAGGGAGAAGAAGAAAAAATAGAAAGAAGAAAGATTAGAAGAAGAGTCTAGGAAAACAGAGAAAGAAAGGGAGAGAAGAGCTACTGAAGAAGAGGAGGAGCTAAGACGAAAGGAGGAGGAAGAGGAGGAGCCACACGCCAGTCAATCGAACAACAAAACAGGGTAGACGACCTGGGGGCTATGAGCCCACCCAGAGAGGAGGGGCTCAGTTCCAACACACAGGTGCCAAAAATTGTATCGCTGACCGTCCATTGAGGGCAAAGGCAAGACTCCCATTCACCCTATTCTGACCCTACTGGTACCTCCCACCGAAGCAACAACCCTCACCCCGAGCATCCCCGCCAGCGCAAATGTCTCAAACTTCGTGATGTGGATGCAATACTTTATTAACAAAGAGCTGGCCCAAGGGAAGAGCACCGAGACCACAACCACAGGGTAGAAGACCAGCCACGGACACCAAGTCAAGGCAGGGTCCGAAGCACCAGAAACTGGAGGCCTCGACCACTCCCATCCACACAACAATGACACCACCAACTAATTATGACGAGTACATCACCGAGCTGCTCTCACAATTGGAGAAGGCTAAGGAGGAAAGGAAGATAGCTGTGGCTGAGTTGGCGGCAAAAAATGAGTCGGTGGCTGCATTTTAGCTCAAAAAGACTTGAGTAATAGCCATGCAGCAAAGGGAGATCTCTGATCTCAAAGAAGAGCTGAAGGCTAGGGATGACAGGGAAGAGGGCTGGAGGCAGCAACTGGAGAATGAAACATAGGAACTCATGAAGATGCAAAGAGAATACAAGCTCCTGATCGTGCAACTTGAAGAGTTGACTATAAAAACCAATCAGATTGAAAAGTTTATGGCCGAGTTTACCACCAGGGACGAGGAAAGAAAGCAAGAGTTAGAGCTGCAGCAGAAAGAGATCGAAATTATGACTGACAAGCTGGACCAAGAAAAGAAAGAATAAGAAACCATGAGAAAAGAGCTAAAGGACCAGGAGCAAAAACTTGTGTCCCTAGTTCAGAGGCAGGGTGAAAGCATGGAAGAGATGAAGAAGAGAGCCAAGGAATGGGTCGGGCAAAATGAAAAAAGGGTGAAGACACTGGCGCAGCGCCTGGCTCTGGTAGAGAAAGAGAAGATCGTTGCAAAGAGCAAAGCAAAAGCCGCCTAGGTTGCCTTTAATACCTAGCAAAAGGCCTTCCTAGATACACTGATGGACACCACCCGCCCTGACCAAGGAGAGTCATTGGAAGTGGTTAAGAAGAAACTCAGTATTGCATGCAGAGTTTCGCACGTAGGGTTGCACATGGCTTGCCAACCTGCGGAGGTTAAGTTGAGCCTCGATGATCAACGAAAGTACCTGTTACTGGCCGGCCTAACTCCCCAAGAAATTGATGCAATAGGGTTTGAAGAGGGAACACAACAAGGAGACCGGCAGGGGGATGAAGCTGAACTTCAACTTCATATGGGAAGGTTTAAAGAAGAGGTGATCTCACAATCCCCCTTGCCACATTCCCAAGATCAGCAGCTGGTTGACATATCTACGAAAAGACAAGCCACGCTCAGGGAAAGAAGGAAAAAATTAGTAGAAGACACTAGAAAGCAGCTAAGGGCCAAGCCAGTCGTGCAGCCATCCGTGCCCCTCCCACCATGCCCTGAGGACATTCCCGTAGGATTCCATGTAGAACTAGTAGTTTGGAGCAATAGGAAAGAGAAAAAGTGCCATTCACTTTCAGCTTTCTCATGTCCAACAACCCGCGGAGGGTCTTACCACTCAAGGTGATGGAGGAGGTGATTGGGATTGGTAGCCGATTAGGACAAAAGTGGCAAGAAGAAAGAGAGAAGAACCCCACCCTTTGGGAAACTGAAGAAGTCGAGTTCTGGAAAAATAAAGTGTTTGAAGTGATGCATTCCGTGCAAGGTTATAATTGCTAGGCCCTATGGAGGAGGCATATGTGCGACATCAGCATGCTCGCCTGGATGACTTTTTGCAACACCCTGCCCTATGAGAGAAACAACCCCGCATTTATGGCCTACCCTCGTAGGGTAGGAGTGGATTTTGCTGACCCCCTCCACGGGCGAAATGATTTTCCTATTATCTACAACTCTAATGTTGTTTCTTTTAAACATGCCCTCATCTTCAACTCGGAAAGCTTGGATGACTCCATGACTCACTTCCTTGCCGACTTCTCCTCTTGCTTGAGCTTTCATAAGTACATGTAATTATCTTAGGCTTCTTAAATTATTACTTAAGCAGGACCCGACTCTGCAAGAACGTGGCCTGCCTCCCCTCTTCTTTGATCCTAACGCCATCGACAGCTATGCCATGGTGCACCTGATGATGAGGGCTAGCCTCCTCCCTTCTTTTTGACTAGCTCTCCTGGAAGACATGAACGACAGCCAGTTCACCAGATGTAATCATCCCTTCCTCTCCACCACTTCACTCCACATTCGCATGAATCTTAAAGGATACATGCAGAGCTGGCAATTTTTGAGCAAATACATCCGACCCCCTTCTCCACTTAATTCAGACGATGAGAATTATGCACTAGCTATCATCCTATTAGTGTAACACTTATAAAAAAAAGAAAATCCATCTTGCTCTCACAAATTCTAGAACCATAATAGATTTTAGCAAGGGCACCCATGCTTTAGCTAAGCCTATGCTGCCACTGATGTTTTCATCTACTACCAACTCTAGTGGGGGGGTAAACTAATAGTGAATGAATTACAAAAAGCTCAGAAGAATAAATAGGAACCGGTAAGCAGGCTAGCCACTCCCAAAAATCCCACACCAATTATGTTCCCAAGAATAGGTCTCCAACCCATGAAAGTCAAGGCATGAAACAACCCAAATCTCAAACTTGCTATTGAGGAACCTGACAAAATAGTTAGCACTACTACAAGTGAACACATGTGAAGTTGTGATGTTAGAGAGAGAGACTCTTAGTAGATAATGTAAATCATGTCAACTCTCAAATTTTTTTTTTTTGGAGGGGGTACACTCATAATGACCTATTAGATAGGTCGATACTTATGAAGCCTTATGATTTTCAAAGTGTAGATGGGCCATGCCTATCTTGCATGAAGCCTTTTTTGTGAGCTAATGCAAGAGAGATCACACTTTCTCAGTATTTGCTCAATATGGGGATCTGCCTAATGATGGATTTATTTTTTGGTACAGTGATGGTAACAACACCAACTTCATCTTGGGCTCTTATTTTGTCCAGATGAATGTTGTCTGGTAGCTAAAATTGGCGAAGAAAGCTACCTTGAGGCCTCTCAATACTATGCTCAATCATATAGTCTCTAGTCCTTTCTAGCTCGGTGATGTGCACACCGATAATTTGAAGCACATTGCCTGGGAGAATATGTCGTCCTTGGTCAAACCTACAAGAAACAACACTATTTCAAACACTTCTTCATGTGGGGTATTGTTTGATGATATTGTTGATGCATCAAGAACCCTATTACCACCGAAAGATATTATAATTGGGCAGATTATTTCAATATGAAGGTCACATAGTTAAAGTATAGCTTACACATTATGTACATAACATTGAGAAGCCTAGTATTTAAAGGTGGTCATAGTTGACAAATTTTGCACCTGCCCTTTTATAGTAGTAGCTCTGTGTGTGTGTGTGTGTGTGTCTGTGCACCTTTGCGGGGTCTCTACTCAACCCCCATCGGGTTATTTCCTTCCCTTTTAGCTGAGTCGCTTGCTCCTTTCCTACATTGCTTATCTTTTATTTATCCTTCAAACCATCATTCTCCCCCACCGTCCCCTTGAGTGCATAAGAAGCCTCCATTCTACTATTCATTAGCATATGGCCACCTCTGTTCAATGGGTTTTGCGGTATGCAATAAGCCTTGAGAATGGCTTTTACCAACCCTAGTTAGCCCTAGTTAGACCTTACCACAACCAAAATTACTCCATATGGAGGAAAACCATACTTACTATTAGGAAAACCATACCAAAATGTTTTGGTCTTCCTTACTCCTCACAATGTGTAGGTTGGATTATAATCATTAAGGATGTCATGAATAGCCACCATTAAATCTCAATGATGCAAGCATGTAGGCCTATTGTGTCTAGCAACAATAACTAATCATGGGAGAGAGAATGGTGAGTGATAGGAAGAAGACTCGTGCTAATAAGGCATCAACCTTGGCAAATATAAAGGTGTGAATCATGATTATAAGAGTGAGTGAGATGTCATGTTCTCACCCTTTATGCACAATATAAGAGATACAGTCTGCAAAGAAGATGCCATTTTGAGTGATTTTGTCCCATGTATAAGAAACTAAGAGCCATGCATATTTGGCACTTTAACACCCAAAAATTGCATATTTTTCCTTAAAACGCATAGTCTTGGGTTTTGCATTGTCAAGCAGTTTTTCGAAAACTAAAAACCCTTAGTCATAAAATTGTAGATATGTTTGATTTTTGTTAGCTTAGTTGTTTGCATGACTGTTTGTTTTGTCATCAAGCATCCCCAAGTTCATGACATCTAGGAGACTAGCGATCCCACAGCTCCATATAGCAGAGCAATCTAGGAATGCTTCTCATGAAGCAAGCACAACTCATGAGTGCAAGGTTGTAATGCATAAGCATCAGATTAGTGCATAGCATCAGCGTGGCGCATAGGAGATAGCTGAGAGCACATAGACTATCCAAAGTCAATGATAGAAGAAGGGCCAGCATCCCAGACACATGGCAGATGGGGTCTCAAGATAGTATGCGGTCTCAGTAAAGCGAAAGAGTGACATACGGTTGTAGCATCAACCATAGTCGATGAGAAGGTTGTTCGTGAGAGGCATGGGAAGCCACAGATTCCTTTTACAAAGAGAGAGCCATAAAAATATAACTTGAATGTAGACATCTTGAGAAATGGAGACTTGAGATACAAACAAATCCAAAATCTCAAACAAGTTGTTGACGAAGAATAGAAAGCCAAAAAACTGGTGGAAGTGTGTTCCTAGGCAAATTGTGATGTAAAAGAAAGAGTAGGGACTATTGTAGCAAAAACAATAGAGGGACTACAAAAGGTAGATATTCCTCTCTTAGCAGAATTGATGCATCGAGCTCTAGGCCTACCATAGCACCATTTCAAACCAAAGAAAAGAAAAGATATTATGTCATCTCAGTTCAAATTTACAAAGCAGGCAATGGGTAGTGATGGCACCAAGCTAGAGGTAATCCCCAATCCAGATTTACAACTACATGCCAAGTTTATATACACATTGTTCTCCGATGCTCACCACAATGCTACAATGAATAGGATCCACTTGACCATGTTAAAAGACTTGGTCACATACCAGTTGAAGGAAGTGGACCTAAATGCGTACATAAGAAACATAATATATATAATGGCCAAGTTACTACCGGAGGCTGTGGAGTCTAACGAAGTCACTCGCGAAAGCCAGAAACCAACTAGAAGAAAAGTTACAATGGTGGATTTTGGCGGTATACTAACTGCCATTGTGGAGAAAGCTCTAAATGACCCAAATGTAGTCAAGAAATGGGTAAGAAGCACATAGGAGGACATGTCAATCAACTCAATATAGGAAGTAACCTCAAAAGAAAAGACCACAAGCAAAGGAGGATCCAATACACACGAGAAGCAAAATGAAACCCAAGAAGGCGAAAGTATGCAAACCTTCCCAAGGCAAAAGAAAAATGCAGATACTGAGGAACAAAAAGATGAAATAAGAGAGAATGAAAAGGATAGAACATGTAGAGCAAGCAGAGCTCGAAAGCATCAGAAATGAGAAAGAGGAGAAAGCTAGAAATGGAGAAAAAGCATTGAAAGATGACCAATAAAAAAGCGAGGATAAGAGTTTTGCAAAAGGGGGGAAAAAGATAGACACCACCAAGAACCAAGGGAAAGAGGAAAAAATACCCTTGGAAGAAAAGGATGCACTAGAAACGGCCATGGAAGAATCCCAAAAGGCAGAAGAGGAATGCCAAACCAAGGAAAGACATGAGAATGAGGACTATCATTAAAAAACTCTTTGGAGCAAACATGAGGGGAAAGAAGAGTAGACATGGATGCTCCACCAAACCCACCCCAACCTAGAGCAGGACTAGGTAAAACTATAGAGAAAGTAGGAAGTTTAGCAAGTGGAGGACACCATGGGTTTGAAGACAAGGGGAAAGACCTAATCCAACCAAGAGCATTACCAACACTCCCATCACCACTCCCACCACCAAGCCAATAAGTAGAAAAAGCCATACCACCCCTACCCTCAACCCTTGTAGAGGAGAAGGGAGCAACCAAGTTGCCTTGGCAACATAGTGGCTGGAGGTAATGTATTTGTTGGTCTCTAGAAGTAGATAAAAAGAACTAGCAGTCATTGGATCAAAGAGACTAGCCAGAGAGGAAGTAGAATCAGAGAGGAGGGGTGAGAAGATCCCAAGGGTAAAAGAAACATAATCTTACATGCCACTGATCACACAAGGAGATGGATAGGACTTTGATGATTTACCTATGTCACCCTACAACGGTAGTACACAAGGGATGTCTAGACCCTAATGATGGAGATAGCTTTACTACTAGCAAAGAGAGGAGTAGAAAATAGAAAGTATGAAGAAGTATTATAGGAGTACACACAAGAGAAGGAGATTGAGGAAAAATGGGAAGCACAACATAAGGAGGGCATAGCCACCATGACTCAACTAGTAGAGATGGTGAAGCAATAAGAAGACTAGATCACCTGGTTGCAACAAGATAGAGAAGAAACTATACAAGTGAAGGATAGGATGCTCCAGTTGGAAGGGCAATAGGAGGAAGCTAATACGAATAAGGAAGACCTTGATCAAAGAATAGAAGAAATCAACAAGGAGAAAGAAGAACTTCAACGAAATATAAGGGACCAAACTACCACTTTGGAAGCCTTGATGAAGTGGCAAAACATAGGGTTAGAACAAGCCAAGAAGACAATGTAACAATTAGAAGGAAGAAGTGAAGAATCGTTGCAAGATATGTGTAGAGGCGAGCACAAGCTCAACTGCCAAGACCCACGGACCCCTTATTATTCAAGCGTTTCCAGCGAGGACTAATGGCTACCTCTCACATAGCGATGCGCTATCCATCTCTACGAGTGTAGTGAGCTTACCTTGATGCCCAAGTGAGTTGTTTCCTCCCTCAAGCACTCTGATAGTCTCACAATTTGTGATGAAAGCTCAAGCATCCTCAAACCTCCACCTCCAAGCTCCATCCTCCATAGCCACGTGTGAGACGAGAGAAGAGAAGAGAAGAAGAAGAGAGGAGATGGAGGAGGGCTTCACCTCCAAGATCCCTTGCCCTCACACACTCACTCTCTCACTCACTCACTCACTCACACTTCCTGCCTCAAGCACTCACAAGCAAGAAAGAGAAGAGAAGAGAAGAAGAGAAGATGAAGAGTCTACTTTGCCACACACCAAAGAATGAGCTCTCATTCCCTTTTTAAACTTTAAATACAAAGTCCTCTTTCCCTTTGGGTGGTCATCCCCTTTTTACATGGCCGGCCATAGCCTAGGCCTCTTTTTTCCATTGTTCTCCTATATTCCTAGCTTCTTTCCTACTGCCCATCTACCTTTATAATTTTGCAAGGGTGAGAGCACGATGCTCTTAAAATAAATCATGGTGCACCTTGCGCTATTTTACAAAAGTATTGACTTGCGCTTTTTCTTGACGCACCTTCATTTTCCATTCCATTTTTTCATTTGCCTTGTTTTTTGCTTTAGATTTTTTGGGTTTTCCACTTTTCCACCTTGTTCCATCTAAGGGTTAACATTACCCCCTCCTAGTTGAGTGCAAAACCTAGGGCACTTGTTTGATGGTGAGTTGGAGGGTGTTACTGGGGTAGCCAAGTGGCTTTTTGAGTTTGTATACAAGCCATCTTGGGAGGTGTGTTGGATAGATTTATGGAACAGAAAGGCCCTTGCGTTGAATATGATTCTTGGTGTTAAGAGAGGCTAATGGGTGGGTCTGTCTTTGAAATTGAACATTGGGTTAGATGGATCCATCACCTAGCCTTCTGCGGTTTCCCTTTGTTGCACTATTCCAAATGAGCTGCTTCATTCACTTGTTGACTAGAGCTATTGCATTGGTCCTTTGGTTGGGCGTGGCTGCATGGTGGCATGGTGCATAAGATGGGGAGCGCATTGCATGGATGATGGGGTTTGTGGGGCCGATGGTCGGGTCCTTGGTTTGTACCTAGAAAGAAATGATGGTGCACTACCTGGGGGTGTGTTTGCCTTATCGTGGCTTGCATGGTGCTAGTGCTTGCAGGATTGGGAGATGGGTCAACGTTGGGCAAGCTTTGGTGTGTCCCATACTTGAGGACCCAGTTTGTGCATAAGGGAGGTGCAGTGCAGGGGGCCCAACCATTGGCAAGAATTACCTTGCTAGGTATGTCCTGTCCTTAATGTGCCCTAAGGATGTGTCATGGAGGATGGGGCTAGGTAGGGAAACCCTAGGTGCAGTGATTGTGGTGCACAAGTTGGTTTTTTAAAAATGTAGATGACTATAGCCAACACTTGGATGCAAGGGGTGCTCTCGGGCTCTACCCCGATCTTCCTCGGATGAGTTGCGAGGTGGTTTTAGGGGTTTAGTCAAAATGGCGTAGCTCTACAGGTATTTCTTGATGTTACTCTTCGCATGGAGAGGTGTGGTCTACAAGAAAGGATGATTGCACCTCGTAAAGTGGCTATTGTTCATGTCTTCAAGGATCCTTATACAAAATGAGGGAAGTAGGGTTGCCCTCATCATGAGCCTAGCTATAGCACAACTATCTATTCCTAGGTTAATGTCAAAAAAGGGTGGAGGAAGGTGGGCTTCCTCGGTTGCTGGCTTTTGTTTAAGCAAAAACCTAGTGATTCTAAGGTAATCTCAAGTGGTTATGAAGGCTAGGTCTAGATAGGAAGAGAAATACTTGAGGAAGCGGTTGATGGAGCACCCCCTATCATAATCCACTCCGTATTTGTGAGGCTAGAGCATGTAGACAAGATCATTCTGTTCTTCCTGTAGCGTGCAGCAGAAGGCCTCCATACATCAAAATTGGTGTCCCAAATCCTCCTCTGCCACTTTGGTTGCACCTCGTAGCCTTGGACGGTTTTGGAAACCTGATAGACCTTGTCTTGCTAGTAGTCTATGGACTCCCGCCTCCATTGTGTGATTATATTGCTCCACTCCTCGACCCATCGATTTGCTAGAGTATTGCTCAAACGAATGATTCCTTCCACTACCTCTAGGGGTAAGATGACTCGGTCCGAAGCTCATGGATAGAGGAAGGAGAACTCGAAGGGTTGGGATTTGATCTCCTAATGTTGACAGGATGCTGATCCTCGCATAGTGGCAGAGGCTCATCAGGAAGCTGATGTGGTTGTGCTTGTGCCCTTTGCTTGGCTTGCTCCACAAGTTCCCATCTTCTTCTTCTCTCAGCAATAACACGCTCAGGAACCTGGGCACCCTCAGGCTCTTCTAGGGGTAGATCAGGTAAGGGCGAACTGGGATCTTTGATTTGCGATTCTTCTTTGAATGCTTACTCAAAGTCGCCCTTCCTCGGTATCTTGTTCTGTAGTGAGTTGGATTGGGGGTGGATGGGGCTGTTGTTGTTCCTCGAATCTAAGTTCCCTGAGCTCATTGGTGGAGAGTCCGGCTTGTTGCAAGTAGCTACATTACTACTTCTTGGTTATGCTCATGCTGGTTGGGAGTGTGCGCTCTTGCAAGACATAGCTTAAAGCTCTGGTTGTCAATTCCACCTTCCTCTTCATTCTCTCTACCAAATCCTCATCTTCAACCTGTGTGACATGAAGCACATTGCTAAAAAATACTTGCCTTTGCATGTTGGAGCATGCTTCAGTGGCCTCGGCTCTGGATTCTGTGACCACCCTCTCACACTGATATTGCCAGGTGCTGTGTCAATCCTTGCACTCTTTCAAAGTTGTGCCTCTCCCATTGCCGTGCCTTCTCTTCCAAATTTTCCTTACCCCTCTCCATCTCCTGAGACATCATCATTACCACCTATTGCTGCTCATTCCACACTTCCATCATTTGGGTCTTCTCTTTATCCCGACGGTTCAATTGTTCTTCTGCTATCCTCCTACCTTGCTCAGCCATGGAGCAATGCCAATAGGCTTTTGCGATCCTTTCTGATAGATCTTCAATAGTTTGCATGCAGCTTTCTAGCTCCGCCCGGTGCAGCTTTCTTTCGGTCATGGCCATGGCCATTAGTGCCTCCACCTCCTGTCGAGCATTCTTTAGGTCGTCTTGTAGGTTTCTTGTGGCTCTGTCTATGGCCTCTTCCTTCATTTTTGAAACGGATCCTATTTCTCTCTCTAGCCTTGCTCTTCCATTGTCGACCACAACTGGAATACCAGGGCATCCTCGTGTTCTTGGCGTTGTTGTCTTGATGCTTGGTCTCCTTCTTGCAGGCTCTCCCATAGTTATGCATGCATAGCTTCCACTCGTGCCATTCATTGCTAGAGCTCAGTGCATTGTTGGATGAGCAACTTGTGGTCCCGCTGCTCTGCCACCAAGTTTTGGGCTTCATCCTATAGTCTTTTCCTTAGGTGATCTTTGTTCTCTTGAGCCTCCTTTTCTTTAGCTCTGAGTTGCTCTTTCAGGTTTCGAATTTCTTTCTAATGCTCAGTGATTTCCGTGTCATCTCTAGCCGTGGGGCCGCAATAACTTCTCTTTCGGCCTCCATAATCGCAGTCTTCTTCTCTTCCTTAGCCTTCTCTAGCTTGGCTAGGAGTTTAGCCACATAGGCATCATAGTCTGCATCCGAGGGCATCGTTGGCAGTGCTGTGGTGGTGGATGCTTGCAACCTTTGCCGCTTTGGGTCTTGTCTAGACTCAGCATCCACCACAGCCAACCTTTTGGATCTTGCCCTTGGCGACATTTCTTGTACTTTCGTGACCAGAAACTGCATCATGGACATGAGCTGAGTGGTGTCCATGTTGGCTCCTGCGTGGTGGAGGTGGTGGTGGTGGTCTGAGGTGTGAGAGTTGAAGGGAGGGGATGCAACAGGGCCTTGCCCTTCCTCGCAATGACTAGGGCTATGTCAGAGCTGCCGCTTGGTTTGCCTTTGTGCCGTGGGCTCAAGGTGGCCATTCTTTGGGTCCATGGATCTCCTCTACAGACCTGTGCATGGCCTCTACCATGTCTTCATCCTCTTTTCTCCTCAGCTCTTTTGCCTATTTCCCGGCTCTTCTCTTTCTCTCATCTTTGGCCCTCTTGGTCTCTTTTTGGGCCTTCCTCAACTCAACCCATTCCTCTCTTGTCATTGTTTCTTTTGTCTCCTTCTATAGCTTTGTTGAGGTTCTCTTCATTTGCTCCTTCGGCTCTCCTTGGCCGGAATTGCGTCTCTTGTTCTTTCTTATCACTTATAGTCCTTTCACTTGACTGCACCTATTTGTGGTGAGGCAATCAGTGTAATTCAACACAAAGTACCGATAGTATCTTGTGTGACCCAAGAAACACTGAACTCCCTTATAGTCCTTTGGTGCCGGCAAGTCGACAATGATCCTGACCTTCAAAGAATCAGTGGCTATACCTTTCTTGGACACCATGTGCCCTTGGATGCATCCATGCTTAAACAAGAATTGGCATTTCAAGGGGGTTCAATGATAGGTTCTGAAGCTTTCATCGTTCAAATACTGCTTGCAGCTTCTCCAAGTGTTTTTTCCAACTAGAGTGCACACATAGGTCATCTACGACACCTCTAACTCTTGTCTAAGCATATATTTGAAGATGGTGCACATTAGCCACTGAAAGGTTACAGATGCATTCATCAACCCAAATGGCATTACAATGTAAGTGAAAACACCCCACTCAGTAGCAAACACGGTCTTGTGCCTATCGTCAGGATGTATTTTAACCTGGTTGTATCGTGAGAAGCTGTCCAAAAAGCCATAGGCCTTTTTTCTTGCTACCCTTTCGAGTATGTGCTCTATGTATGGTAATGGATAATTATCCCTTTTTGTCATAGCGTTAACCTTCTTATATAGTTCATGCACACTCGTATCTTCCCATTCTTCTTCATGACTATCACAATGGGTGATGTTAGAATATAGGCATGGGAATCCACCCTAAGTAAGGGTCTATAAGGATAAATGTATGTGAATGGACTTAAGGGGCAGGGGAAACCCTAGGTTGGCACAGGCTATATAAATATCCTATGGGTCACTATCAGCTGTGAGAGAGTGCAAGTTGTACTCTAAGCAACTTAGTAAGCAAGATTTTGTTCTTGTACTTTGAGCTCTCATCTCCCTTGTGCACATTCTTCTTATTGCAAACTTTGATTTTTCACATAGTATTAGAGCCTCCTCTGATCCTTTTAGCACTAAGTGCACATGATTTTCATCATCATCATATTCTCCCTCTTACCTCCATAGCCAAACCTTGACCCCTTGACCTCGGGAAAATAAATCATCGTGGAGGGCAGCATTGAAGAAATAAAAAATCAGGTGCAGAATTTGTAGCCTCGTGTTCATCTCCTTGGCGCGCTTGAAGACGCAATAATGGGGGTGTCTTGGGTCAATGATAGCCCCCCAAGTGGGCTTCCTAACACCCTAAAAGGGTTTGGCCACATAGAGGCAAACCCTAACTACCTAACTCCTGGCAGCCATAGCCAAACCTCAAGCTTTCTTCACATTTCAAACTTTTTCACTATTGCTATCACTAATAGTGATTCTAATCACTGATTAAACTTCTCCAAAGTTAGTTGAAGATCAAATCCATCAAGTGGTTTATGTCATTTACCTCTTCTTGTTTGGTTTGAAGGCTATGTATATAACTATAAACACATAGACCATATCCCAATATTAGTTTGTTGCTAGTACATTAGAGATATGAGTGTTATGGTACTCTTCTCTGATTCATCCAAGAGCATAGAGTTGATCGATAAGTCGTGCTCCACCAAGAACTCCTCTAATAGACCACATTGTCGGGAAGAGCTTGAAGTCCAATCAAAGCTCACCTCGTTGAAACCGAGAAAAATAGTAAAGTTTAAATCAAGAGTTGTTCGAAGAACAGGACCTCCTAAATCCTATCTTGACATATTGCATATGTATGATTTCCAACTGTTTTCAACTCTGTAACTTTAAAAGTTGGCTATCAATTTTGCTATTCGATTGTAATTGGCCACTTGTAAAGGACTAGACACTACCATTGCTTAAGGAAATAGGTAAGAACTTCCAAAATGGCCATGGCCTATACTGATGTAAGGCCTCAAATTCACAAGTTCAATGGAAAATATTCCCATCCTTGGCAAGGGTAAAATACAAAATGATGGAAAGAGGCTATTGGGCCTTCATAAAAGGAACCAAAGTTATTGACCCATCCAATCCCCTTGATGTAGAAGATGATGAAAGAGCTCTGGCCATCATCATGCTATATTTAGATGAATCTTTAATTCATCATACTGACCAAATCTCCACTACCAAGGAGAAGTGGGATGAACTTGAAAGGCTCTACGGTGCTATATGAAAGAACTCCAAGATCTTTCTAAAGGTAGAGTTTTTCAGCTTGGAATACAAACAGGGAGGAGATCTAAGCAAGTTTATTTCACATAAGAAGGGGCTTATGGCAACTTGCCTCTGTTCAAGCACCCATTCATAATGAAGATGCCATTGCCATCCTTCTAAAGTCTATGAAGAAGGGTTTTTCAACTCTTGTGACTACCCTAACTAATATTCCAAACCCATTCTTGGCAAGTACCATCCAGTCTTGCCTGGATGAAGAGAAAAGGAACCATACTAAAGGAACTTCATCATTCACTTCCCATGAGCAAGCGTTAGTCCATACTGCTTCTACTAAGTGCTCCTTCTGTCACAAAAAAGGGCATAATGTAAGCAATTGCTGGAAGAAATATCTTGACAAAATGAAGTGCAATAAATGCAAAAAGACCGGGCATATCACAAGTTGTCCCAATGTTCCAAAATAATTGGAGGCCAACTTTGCCTCCCAATCCACAGATGACCGACTCTTTTGAGTCTTGTAACATTCTCTACCTATGAATATCCTTGTAGCCTGATTTATAAAGGCATCCCATTTGATTGAGGGGGGAATGTTAACATGTCTTGTAATGCAATGCCACCCTAGCATTGAGGGGTGTGTTAGGATATAGGCATGGGAATCCACTCAAGCAAGGGTTTATAAGGGTAGATGTATGTGAATGGCCTTAAGGGTCATTGTTTTACCGGCATTGCATCAGGGGCCATTGGTATGTTATGCGTCACCACTCTAGGATCCATGCCTTTGAGCTCATCTAAGGACGAGGCAAACACATCCTTGTACTCTTGCAAGAGTGCAATGAGACTGGCCTCTTCCTCTTCATCGGTGAGGGTGTCAGCTATAAACACTGGTCGAGGCTTCTCACCTTCCCCTGCCAAGTTGACCTCCTTGACCTTGGTGGGTCCCTTGATCGGCTCATTTATCTGTCCTTGTCTTTTTTCTCCCAACAAGACCACTACTTCATCATCTTTCTTAAAATTCTTAAATCGTCTCGGTAGGTCTTGTGCTTTCTTTTGCTGCTGCGCCCCCACCTTCTTTGTCTCTCCTCTCCTTTTTTCCTCCAATCGCCTATGCCTCAGGTGGACTAGCAGGTCCCCCTTGGTGTGTTTGATCCTAGGAGGTGGGGGTATCTCTAGGTTGCTCTCTGTATTGACTTTCAATTTAGAATTAAACTTGCAATCCTTGCTAGAGGAAGGAGTTTCCCCTAGTAGTCGGATCTTGGTGGGTGCATTTGTCCTAATAAAGGATGTTGCCGATGGTTGGGTTATCCTTGCTTATTTGTAATCTATTACTTCCACATGCTCCACCCCTTAGGCTCTCGTCTTGAGCCTTTCCTTTGTTGTCGTACATTAAGTTCAGGTGATGCACCTTAGTCCATTTTCACTCAGAATCATCGAGGAGGTCTCTGAGGGGTTTGAGATTAGCAGTAAGATTGCCAATAAATTTGCATGACAGATACTCAAGGATGTTGTGTAAATCTAGCCTATTGCTAGGAACATGGGAAGAGATAGGTCTAGGTGCTCCTAGCCATCATACCAGAGTGGCATTGTGGGCTCTCTCTTTGACACGCTTGTAGTTTTTGCAGCCTGTTTGTACATCTCCTCCTCATCTGAGAATGGGAGATCCATGGTCGCTAGGACGTGCATCCAATCTCACTCATCCTCAGGAAAAGAGATGTATTTGGTTAAAGGTATGCGAGTCTTCCTTATTGGTGCATCACCCCTGAGCATGGTAGAGATGGCATCTAGGTTGACAGGGGTCGTCTTCCAAGTGTGCATCTCAACATTTACCACTTCCATTCAGTTCCCTAGGAACATTAGACTGTTGCCCCAGTCTTCAATGACTTGAGCATTCCTAATCTAGGATCGTCCTAGCAAAATGTTGTATTCCAGACCGTTCATGACAATGAAGTTCACAAAGAACTGGACACCCGTGATCTTTATTGGCCAATTCTTTAAGACTCCAAATGGCCTTACTTTCATTCCGTTAGCTAGAGTGATGTTGAACCTAGTGGTTTTGACAAGTGAGTTTCTCCAAGCATGGAGCACGGTATGTCTCAACACACTCACTCCCGCCTCAATATCTATGGTTCCCTTCCGTGTTACATCTCCTAGGGCTAGGATAGGTAAAATTGCATGCGTCTTAGTGCCTTCCAAAAAGGCATTAATGTGTAGAGACTTTGGCACTGAGTGCAATGTCAAGTTGGGTATCTACGTGATTGCATCATGATCCTGCAAGTCAATGGCAGCATGCTCCATCGGTTCTTCTACCCAGTGTTTCAAATCCTGCCATAGCGTGGGGTGCTGTCTGTGAGCAAGTCTCCTAAACTCAGGGTCATTGGGGTGGTCACTTATGTCGTGAGGATATTGCTAGTTGTTAGCTTCTCTCTGAGGTCTGTGCTCCTTGGCCACTGGTCTTGACTAATGAGAAATGAGAAATGAGGAAGAATGATGTAAGGACCACTACTAAATTTCTTTGGGAGCAAGTTATTTCTCGATTTGGCTACCCCATTGAATTAGTTAGCGATCAAGGTACACACTTCATCAATGAGGTGATTAAGCATATGTTGTCTACTTTTTTGGTTATCAATTGGAAATTGTTACAATACTATCCCCAAGCCAATGGTCAAGTAGAAGCAACAAATAAAATCTTGGTCAATGCACTGATGAAAATTATCTCTGCTTTGTGAAGTGATTGGGACAATAAGTTGATAGCAACCCTATGGGCGGATTGCCTACAACGGCTATTAGAAAAATGCCATTGAAGCTAACATATGGAAAATAATCCATCTTGCTGATTGAATTCTTTGTTCTAAGTCTATAGATAGCTATGCAAGAGAGATGGAAAGGTTAGAATGCTTGGACTGACCATTCAATTGAACTAGAAAGGTTATCTAAGACTCGACTTATCACCATGAACACCCTTATTTGTGAAAAGGCACAAAGAAAGGCATTGTTTGACAAACATGTCAAACAACGCGACTTTGAAATAGGTGACCTAGTGTTATTGTATTCTATCAAGGTCCATAAATAGAAAATGAAATCCCAAGGATTAGGACCATTCAAAGTGCATCAAATCAGTAGCATCAGTTAGGTGGAGCTCAAAATCCTAGACGGAGAGGGCATAGGACTCTTCAAGGGAAGTTGCATTAAGAAATACTACTCGCCAGTGCACCCATTACATGGGTTCCCTATGTTGTTGCTGCCCGTAAACATACAAGTAGTATCCATTATTGAAATCCAACTTAAGAGATGAGGAAACCATTGTAGCAGCCTATTTGAGGCTACAAATCACAACTCAGAAAGATCAAGTTCTTGATGGATTGATGAAGGGGCTGATAATAAAATGCTCATGTACAATGACTATACCAAAATTAGACAACCCTAGTTAGCCCCTACCACAGCCAAAATTACTGCATATGGAGGAAAACCATACTTACTATTAGGAAAGAAAAGAGTCATGATCACCATCGATACTGAAAGCCTCTTAGTCATTTTTTAATGTACTTCCAAATGCTAAGGGAGTGGGATAGAAAAACATTGTTGGGCTGAACCTTCAAGAAACAAACTCAATGCAATATTGACTATGAGATCCAAAAAATCCATCTTGCTCTCACAAATGTTTGAGCCATAAAGATTTTAGCAAGGGCACCCATGCTTTAGCTAAGCCTATGATGTCATTGATGTTTTGATCTACTACCAACTCTGGTGGGGGGTAAACAAATAGTGAATGAATTGCAAAAATCCCACACCAAGTATGTCCCCCAGAATTGGTCTCCAACCCATGAAACTCAAGCCATGAAAAAACCCAACTCTCAAACTTGCTATTGAGGAACTTGATGAAATAGTTAGCACTACTACAAACAAACACATGTGAAGTTGTGATGGGCCCGTAAGGCTTACTATGCGCACAAGGGTATTATGAAGGCAATTATAGGGCATGGCTTCCAAAAATCCCACAATAACCACTACCACAATGATGAAACTCACAAAAGGCAAGCTAGTTCATTCTTAGATTGCTAGTGAAACTAATGTTAAACTAACCATTGTGCCTCCCTCTAGTAACCAACAATTCAGGCCAACACCTAATTAAGTGCCTAGCCAAAATGCTTCCATGCCATCACAGTCGAGTGTTGAAAGATATTTGAACCATCAACCACCACCATATTCTCATAGATGGAAGCCTAAATACCACAAGTCGATGTCTTTCACAACAACATTGATTCTAGCTACCCCAACAGTCACTAGGTTCTAGAGACAACACCTTTCCAAACTTAAAGAGACACGTCACTCATCTCCACTTCAAGTCTAATTACACCTCAAGACCATCTTCAACTAATATAATGACCACACCCCCATACATGCATGTGCAAAGTTGAATGACAATCAAGCAAATCCTCTAGTGAGGTATAGAGCAATTGGCAAAGAGGTGAGTGATTCCACACTCTACACATCTAAGGTCAGTCTTATCTCGGTTGGCTTGCTTCCTCTCCGGGCAGTGCAAAGAGATGTGTCTCTGTGTCTGTCATGTAACAGGGAGAACAATACATCCATGCTTCTATCTCGCTGTCAAAGGTAATTTCAAAAGTTTCTAGTTGAGGCAGGAGGTATTCTCCCATGGACAAAGACTTTGCTTCCTTTGGTAGTTGGCTTACAGTGTCCACTGTTAGGGACTGTGCCTCTATTTTCTTGGGAAAGATTTGCTTAACAGCCTCTTTGTCTCCTGATGTACCATCTGTTACCTCATTGGAGGACGCAGTTATGACTTCGATGGATGTGGATTCATTGTGTTTTTGTGATCCATACAAATTCAACACCACTTTGTTTGGTCCTTTGCCTAGGGTTAGGGTTCCTTTGAACCAATCTGTCCTGGCTCTCGCTTCAAAAAGCCAAGGTCTTCCCAACAGCAGAGGGTATGAGGTCCCATAAGAATTTGGTTTAACCACGAGATAGGTCAACCAATAATCTTTTCCTGCAAGGGTTGTTTTTACGTATGGGAGGATGCCCAACAGTTTAATTCTGCTTTGATCTGCCAATCTGATAAGCCACTATATAGGTTGAATTCCTTGCAACCCTAAGTCCTTCATTGTCACATCCGTCATTAAGTTTACTAATGAGCCTCCATCAATCTATGCATTTGAAATAAAGAATCCTTCTATCCATACACTAATCTCTGGGGTTCTAGGATCTAGGAAGGCGTTAGCCACATTTACTTCCTTTACAGGCTCTGGGGCTCTGTTGGACTTTATCGTTGTTGGGGAAGCAAACCTTAGTCCACATCTTCTTGTCAAGATGCTTTTGAATTTCTTTCACCAGCTGGGAGATAGCATTAGTAACTTCCAGAACGTTAAGTTAGGCTTAAAAGTGTCTAGGTCTTTAACCAAGTTATAATCTTTGATAGGATCCATAGGCTTCTCCAGCCTGCTGGGGAATGGGGCTACACCCATTTTCATATTTTCTTTTTCTTCTAACAATGGCAGCATCGTCACTTCCTCTATTTCTGGAAGTGCTTTTGTATCATCTATCTCATGGACCTCTGGTCATGTTTCTGGGAATGTCTCTGCAACTCTCTGTGGCACTATAGTGATATCTACTACACTGTTCTGTTCTGTACTGCTCTGTCCCTCTGTTGGTAGGTTGAATTTCACAGTCTTGGTAGGAGAGTTATTCTCTTCTTGCACAACTAGTCCCTTCTTCTTTTCGTGCGTGACAATGGCAACTTCCAACTCTACCAAATTGGAGGCAAGCTCTTGTACCTTATGTTCGCTATTAGTGCCATTGGCCTTTACAGGGGCTAGACTTGGACAGTCCTTTGAAGTGTGGCCTTCACCTTTGCATCGGCTGCATAAGGGCTTGTAATCCAGAGATCATCTAGGGTTTGGACAATTCCGAAGATATGACCCTTTTCTCTACACCTATAACATTCCACCTCTGATCTCTGACCATCGCCAGACTATCGTCCTCTGTAACTTTGAGAGGGAAACCTCCTTGGACCAAAATTAGGACCAAATTCCCTAGGCTTTGGTCCAATATCCTGGGTTGTCATTTTGGATTCTAGCAAGTTGAATCTTGCATTTTCATCCTTCTTTTTTTGTTCGTGCATCATTGTCAGAGAGCAAATATCCTCTATATGGTTCTTTCGCAAACAATATGAGAAGAAGGCTCCAAGAATGGTTGGTTTTTGGGTACATTCAGTGACTAAATGTCCCGCTTGATGACACTTTCTGCACCATGTATTATAGCGCATCACATCTCTTCCAACTCTTGCAAGAGTGGATATATTGGCGGTATTCACCTTCAGCGTCTATAGCTGCTCTGTAATCACATCCATAAGCTATTTCTTGATACTTGCAACTGAGTTGGATAAGTAGTCCTTTAGATTTTCACCTCCTGAAGTGCTTGTAGTAGGATTTTGGGAAGCTTCTGTAATTACTGCATACACTGGTTGGGTTGATCCAGAGGGTCCTATGTTCTGGTTCTAATTCAGAGCTCCTGTTGAGACTTGGGGTTGTTGATTCCAATTGATAGGGTTCCATTGTTGTTGAGTCGCCATTGGAGAAACTGTTTGAGGCCACTATTGTTGTGGTTGAACCATCATTTGAGGCACTGTCATCTGTGGTGACCACAGTGGATTAGGTGCATTATACTGCGGCACTATTTGCATTTGGGTATAGGGGTAGGAAATTGTCCTTGGGATTGCATTTGGTGGGTATACCATTCCTAGCATGGGAGGAGGTAAGAATCCTCTTCCGGGAGTCATTGATAGTCTTGCTTCAACTTTGTCATACAATCTTGCACCTTCCACTGCAGCTTGCAGATTGACTGGTCTTTTCAATTCCACAAACTTGCAAACTTCTGGTTGTAGGCCTCTAAGGAACACTCCTTTTTGGTTACCTTCATCCAAATGATGGTTAGTCAATCTCTTCAGGATGGATTCCATTCGCGAGACATAAGCTTCTACTCTTTCTCCAGAGGACTAACTTAGGTTAATGAACTCCTCTCGCATCTGCTCTTCAAAACCTTCACGCCTGAATTTAGTAAGGAAGACCAACTTCAGGTCGTTCCAAGTGCCAAAAGTTCCTGCTGCTTGTCTCTCATACCACTGAAACACCACGCCCTTGAAAGTGGCAAGGAATATTGCTAACCAATGCTTAGGGGTTCTGGCATTGCTAGCCATGTCAAGATTGTGGGAGAGAAGGAAGGAGTCTCACTTGTAGCTTTCTTGCTTGCACAATGGGGGAATACACACAAAGATGGAGGCTGAAAACAATTTTCCTCTTCTTAGTTGTGTAAGCCAAAAGAACTCAAGTACATAGAAATAGAAGAACCCTATATATGGGTCTAAAACCAAACTCAACTAACTAAGGTGGCATACTAACTGAGCCATGAACTAGAGTAGATAAGGATATCTGTCATGTAGCTATTATTCATGGGCGGTGTACCAACCGCATCTGCAAAAACAACTGACAAGTCGGTGACATAAATGCACAACGGTCACCCTCGCATATCACGAGTGGAGCTCGATATCTCAACACTCCCCCTCGAGCTCAATCCCAATTCCTGCACACCAAGCAAGTCTCTGAACTTGTGCAGATTCTCTGCTCCCAATGCCTTCGTAAATATGTCAGCTACCTGATCCTCTGTGTGCTGACATAAACTAGATCAACAAGACCTAGTAAAACCCTCTCCCACACATAGTGATAGTGCACCTCAATGTGCTTTGTTCTAGCATGATAGACTGGGTTATTTACCAAGTGTATACTAATGTTGTCACAATAAATGACAACTGGCCCATCTGTAGACTCATGCATATCATAAAGTAGCTTATGCAGCAGCTAAGGGCCAAGCCAGTCGTGTAGCCATCCACACCCCTCTCACCATGCCCTGAGGACATTCCCGTAGGATTCCACGAAGAACTGGTAGTTTGGAGTGACATGAAAGAGAAAAAGAGCCATTCACTTTCAGCTTTCTCATGCCCAATAGCATGTGGAGGGTCTTACCACTCAAGGTGATGGAGGAGGTGATTGGGATTCGTAGCCAACTAGGACAAAAGTGGCGGGAAGAAAGAGAAAAGAACCCCACCCTTTGGGGAACTGAAGAAGTTAGTTCTGGCAAAATAAAGTGTTCAAAGTTCCGCATTCCATGCAAGGTTATAACTGCGAGCCCCTATGGAGGAGGCGGGTGTGCGACATCAGCATGCTTGCCTGGATGGCTTTTTGCAACACCTTGCTCTATGAGAGGAACGACCCCACATTTATGGCCTACCCTCGTAGGGTAGGAGTGGATTTTGCTGCCCCCCTCCACGGGTGATATGATTTTCCTATTATCTATAACTCTAATGTTGTTTCTTTTAAACACGCCCTCATCTTCAACTTGGAAAGCTTGGATGACTCCATGACTCGCTTCCTCGCCGACTTCTCCTCTTGCCTTGATCCAGCTTTCATAACTACATGTAATTATCTTAGGCTTCTTAAATTATTACTTAAGTAGGACCCGACTCTGCAAGAACGTGGCCTGCCTCCCCTCTTCTTTGATCCTAATGCCATCGACAGCTGTGCCATGGCATGCCTGATGATGAGGGCTTGTAATATTTCTGCAACAAAATATTAATGACTCTAGACCTCGTGCAAAAGTGGTTCAAAGTAGTCCTCCGCAATAGAAAAACCTTGGGCTAAGTGGTTCTTCTTCGTGCACTAACAAACTCCAGCCTGCGTTGTGCATAAGAGACCATGGCTAAAAACGGTAGCCCATGCGGAAACACCCCTTCAAGGGACAAAAAAAGATAATGCATTAATTGTAATTTTTTTTTTCATTTTACTCCCTCCCCTTCAGCCGTTGCATGGCGGGGAGAGGGAGTATGTGTGGAGCTTGAGTGGTGGAGGGGCATGGGGAGGAGGCATGCAACCCGCCACTTGTGTGGCTACCCCCCCCTTCAACCCTATATATGAACCCCCTTCCCCAAGCTTGAGGGAGGAGGATCGTGTGCTGTTATCGCCCTGTGGAGCTGCCCACTGCCGTCCAACTAGTGCCGCTGCTGCCTGCTGTTGTGCGCCCATCACCATCATCATCATCATCGTCATCATCTCCCTCATTGTCATCTTCACCATCGTCATCATCATCTCCACCCAATCATCCTCTCCACGTCATCTCCCTGTACCTTCCAGAAGGTTGGAAGCTTCTATTGAAGCTTCCCTAGGCCTAGTTCACACTGTGTCTCCCGGGTTTTTAATTCGTGCTCCCCAAGGCATATTTCCCGTGCCGCGAGGGAGATCCCGAACTGAAGGAAATTTCAGAAATAAAAAAAGGGGGACCAAGGGAGAGTTTGCTGAATCGAGATTTAATTCGTCAATGGCTCCCAAGCAAAAGTCGAGAGGAGCACATGCGGGAGCTTCCATACAAAGTACAAGAGTGGACAACACTCTGGTATTGAATTCCCAGGTTTCGAAAATTAACCCCACATGGAAAGAATGCATTAAGCATGTTTTAATTCTCGTAGGGAATTTTAAATGCATTGGGAAATTTATATACTCATTCGATCTACAAAGTTTAGTTGCATGTCGAGTATTTGCAATTGCTTGCACTTCCGTGGTCAAGGGTAGTTGCAATTCTGAAAGTATGATGCATGAGTAAAAAGACGGAATTGTGCAAAGGCGTCCTTGTTGCATCGCGCAAAGGACTGGGCATATAACACATAATGCACTAATGTGATAATTCCCTAGTTGTGACTCGTGTATAAGATAATCGTAGACGCCCCTTAAATGATGTCCGAATAGTTGCAATGCATGGAAAGGATTTATGTACTTTGCAAATTGCATGCAATGATAGTTACATTCTAGATTGGGTTAAGTGTTAAAGAAAGGCTTAAATCAATGATGGACTCATGGCATTCGCTTATGCATGGAGTTCTTTTATCAAAGTTTGAATTTGGGAAAGGATGCATCTTCATATTAAAGCTTGAATTCAATGCATAAAACGTAGGGTTTATAGGAATAGCTCTCAATGTCGCATAAGGCAAGGAAAAGAAAGATCACTATAGATCCTTTAGTTGCATGAAGGAAAAAAGGTCTACGGTCTCAAAATTACATGGAATGATACATCTCACTCATCTTGTAGTTACTTACATATTTTAGGGGAAAGTACATGGAATGATACATCTCACTCATCTTGCAGTTACTTACATCTTTTAGGGGAAAGTACTTGCAAGTTTAGAAGAAAGTATTTGCATCTTTAAGGGGAAGTTCATCTTTAGTCGTGGGTTGGTTAGATCAATTAAGTAATTTGCATACAATGAGTAGCTTACATGAAATTCATAAAGATATGATCAATTAGCATATGACGATCACCTCAATGTGCTAGGCAGGGTTAAGCTATGTTAAAATTCTGCCTAGTATCGCACTTAGGATGCCGATCTAATATTTCCAATCTCAAAGGTCCTACCTACATTCTCCAAATGCTAGGACTATCTAACCACCCATACAAGAATGATCTAGGGTTCTCACCCTAAGGATCAGTTGGCCAAATGCTAGACTCCAGCAAGGAATTTAGCGACCCTAGGGACAAGATGATTATCAGCCTAGTAGGGTCAAGGTTTTGGAATTGGGTCAAGAGGACTCCCAAGCCCTTATCTTGATCAAGGTGTTATTGATCAAGAAAGACCGTACGAAGAAAGATATAAATCCCACAAGTCAGATACTGACACCTATCTCGTGCTACAAGCTGCAACGTTGTATGATCTTGTGTCTGAATCACAAAATAGTATTGCTACTCCTTAGACCAAGCTTGGGAGTTCTAATTACAAGTCTAATTTTCTAGAAGATGAGTAGCGTCCTGCTTCAACACTCTTCCTGGAAGACTGGTTTGTCAAGCCAGGGTAGTAATGAATTGCCAAGAAAGGAATTGACCAACCAAGTTAGGGTGACAAGGTTGCCCAAGATTTATTGTCTATAATTTAAGAAAACCTAAGGTAGAGACAATTTGGGTCAACAGGGTATAAACCCTAACCCAAGGAAAAAGGGGTAAACAAGCAACTCAGCTTAGGAAACCCTTGGGATCTTGCCAAGTCGCGAATGATCCAGGATCGAATGCTGGAAGTATTTGAGGAGAAGGAATTACACCTTAGTAATTGGCAGTACAAACGACCATTGGAATGTTCGTGATTGTACAATTAGATTCACTGTTTGTATTTCTTTGCTCAAGGAACTAATTCAGGGAAAACAACTAATGCTTCAGGTTAAAAGCCTAGAGAGAGAGGTAGTACTAGTCTGCCTAACCCTGTCCAAGGGGGTTGTTAGCCAGGCTAGGTACATGGACCGAACCCGCCGCAAGAGGTCTCTCCGTGGGTGCTACTTGGAGCAGGAGGACGCTTGGGTACCAGGAGAGGCTTTGGCCGTAAATCCCTTGCCTCCGGATCCTCCGCAAGAGGCCGACATGACTCGAGATGGGATCTTGAGGCCTGCATACTAGTCAACGTGCGAAACTTGGAATAGTGATCCCTGAGGATTGCTCGAATTAGCCTTCAGGCAGGTTTATTTGATGTATTCCAAAGACTGATAAATCAAGATCAAATGTCGAAAAAGGAACTTGCTTGAAATTGTTTTTCTGTGTCTGTGCTTAAGTTATGTGAAGGAACCGGTGATTAATTTGGTTAATTAAGGAAGCTATTTTTGCTTGTCAAACTATATGTGGTAGGTAATTAGATAACTAAAGCAACCTGAGGAAAGTGCGGTGGACATGACCCTGGGTCCGTCCTACAGAAGGGTGGTCCCGGTTGGCCAGGAACTTTTCTCAAAGGATTTGACAGTGAGGTAACAATGACCTAGAATCAATAAAAGCTAGAGTCCCGATTTGTGCTATTTTAGGGGAACGAAATGGGAGTATCCTTACAAGCAAAGAGGTTGAGCTTGGCATCCCTCTCATTCCCCATTCTCCTTGAACCAAGTGCAATATAAATCAGCTTCGACCCTAATGTTTTTGTGCAAAGTAATTCGTTTGGGGCTCGACGCTAGCTACCTTCTAGGAACTTGACCATTAGGAAAACCCTGATTTAGGTCGGTCCTAAGTGGGAATGACTGGAATGCTTCCGCTTCATGGCAGACTCGGGAATACCTAGATCACAAACCCCGTGACATTCTTTGGGAGAGCTAGACGGGACTTTTTAGACTCTCTTCCTGATGGGCTGCTAAGACATGTCCTACAAGTGGACAGGGGGACACGTTACATGGCTAGCCTCCTCACCTCTTTTTGCCTAGCTCTCTTGGAAGACTTGAACGACAGCCAGTTCACCAGATGTAATCATCCCTTCCTCTCCACCACTTCACTCCATGTTCACATGAATCTTAAAGGATACATGCAGAGCTGGCAATTTTTGAGCAAATCCATCAACCCCCTTCTCCACCTAATTCAAATGATGAGAATTAGGCACTGGCTGTCATCCTACTAGTGTAATATTTATAAAAAAAAGAATGAAAGAAGAAGAAGAAGAAGCAAAAGAAGATAAAGAGAAGCATGAAAGGAAAAGCATGAGGAACATCACTCAAGGACATGGAAAAAATGACTCACTTGAAGAAGCAGTTAACACCACATAAAATACGCTCACTGCACCTAGGGGTCCTCAAGCTAGGCATGCTTGGTGGCTTCGATCAACCGGTTATGCTCCTAACCCCCTAGCCCTTTTGCTCCCCCACTTCACACTTAGGGCCTATCAAGGGGAGGACATACCTAGGGAGGTAAAACTTGCCTATGGTTAGACCTGCCACCCTAAGCTACTTGCACCGCACCTCTCTTTGCATGAATGGGGTCCTCAAGTGTGGGACACCACCCAGGCTTGCATGTGGTTAGATCCACCTCCCCATTCCACTAGCATGAGCACGATGCACCACACAATAAGGTAGCCACCCCCCTTAGGTAGTGCACCGCACCTTCTCCTCTCAGGCATTACAAAAGGTGACAAACCACCACCTTCGGAGGCCCCCATCATCCACTTGGCATCCAATTGGATTCTCCAACGGACATAATTACTGAGCTTCCACAAGCACCCGATTCTACATGTGGCCCTACCCTCACTTGAACAATTTGCCAACTGCCTACCATTCTCCAACAGCAGAAGTGCCATGGGACTAGCACCCGTCTCGAAGGGGGGTAATGTTAACCCAAGTTGAGATGGCGGAGAAAGATGGAGGAAAAATGAAAGAAAAAGTGGATAAAAGAGGAAAAAGGAGTAAAGACATGCAGGCAGCCTCTAAAGCTAAGCTGGGGCAAAAAGTTCAATTTTAAATGAAGGGCGCCTCAAAAAACTCAAAAAACTCTTGTAAAAGAGCGTCAGGCTCCCTCCTGTGCCAAATATAAAATATTAGACGGATGTAGGCTAGAGGCATAAGGCTAGAAGAGGAAAATAGAGAAAGGACCTTGCCACAATGGCCAGTCATGTAAAAAAAAGAGATGGGTGCCATGGGAATTTAGGGTTTTGTATATAAAATCCAAAAAGTGAATGAGAGCTCATTCTTTGGTGTGTGACTAACAAGAGTTCTCTTGTTCTTCTCTTCTTCTCTCCTCCTTGCTTGTGTGTGCTCTTGAGAGAGGGAGTGTGAGAATGTGAGGGAGTGAGTGTGTGGGAGTGAAGGATCAAGAGGGTGAAGCTCTCCACCATCTCCTCTTCTCTTCTCTTCTCTTTTGTTGTGTGCGTGGCTATGGTGGATGGAGCTTGGAGATGGAAGAGGCTTGAGAAAGCTTGAGCTAGCATCTAGGATCGTGGAGTTTCGATGTGTGCGAGAGAGGAGGCAACTCATTTCGACATCAAGGTAAGATCACTACACTTGTAGGATCGACTGTGCATTGGCTAGGTGAGAGATATCCATTAGAGCTCGCTTGGAACACTTGAAACAATAAGCGGTTCATGGGTCTTGGCGGTTGAGCGAAAGCTCCCACACCTAGAGACATCGAGCCAAATGTCAAGATCTTCAAGACATAGTATCTATTGATACTCAAATAGTGCTTCTTGGCACTTGAGTCTTTCAGCTCACTCAAAAGTAACTCACCTTCTGATTCTAGTTTTGAAGAACATTCTTAGGTTGTGTAATGATTTAAAGTCACAATTATCAAATCCCTTGTAAATCTCAATCTTCTTGTAACAAGATAAACACTGCCCGAGAGTTCTTGTGGTAAGACCTCCTACTAAGATGATTGAAGTGGAACAGATAGCAAAGTTTAATGGTGAAGGATTTCATGCCTGGAAGAAGAAGACTTTCATGCCTGGAAGGAGAAGACCATATACCCATCTTATGCGGAAAGACTTGTGGGACTTGTTTGAAGATGATGTAGATAACAAGAAGGAAGATGATGAAGACGGGTTTGTTGAAGAAGACCAGTTCAAAACCAAAGAATGGAAGAATATGAATAACAAGGCACTAGGCATCATTGCCTAGGGATTAAGTGATGATGTGCTACATCATATATTTGGCATTAGAAATGCTAGAACCGCTTGGGAGGAACTTGACAGAATGTTTGGTACCCAAGCAAAGAACTCAAAGGTAAAAGTACTCATGCAGTTTTATAAACTAGATATCAAAGACAATGCTTCTATGACCATGCACATTAACAAGTTCAAGAGTCTAAAAACCCAGCTTGCAACTCTTAAGAAGAATATTGATGAAGATAAAGCAATAGCCGTACTGCTTGCAAGTGTAAACAAGGATCCACATGAGAACCTTGTGTCCACTCTAAGTAATGTTCCGAGTCTCTCACTCAAAGATATTGAGTACTCATTGCTTGATGGAGAAAGCAAATTTAAAAGCAAAGATGTAAAAGAGACTAGCTCAAGGGAAAACCTCTTATACACTAGAGGAGCTACTGGACCCAAGGGAAGAGGTTAAGGATTCAACACCGACAATAGGAGTCGGATGACATGTCATTATTGTGGTAAAACTGGTCATATTGTTAGTGAATGCTTCAACAAGAAAAGAGCACAACAGATGCTGAATGACCACCACCAAAGTCAATTCATGAAAGAAGAAGAACAAAAAGATACTTCGGCTACCATCAACAACTTTGACAAATTGTTTTAAAGAATTGGTTCCCATAGTGGATCTCTATGTTTCCCTTAGTGGATTTGATTTGTAAAACCCTTTCCAAAGATGTAAAGTCTCAAGCTTTAACTTGACTAGGCTGCCTATGAGCTAGTCTTTTGGGCCATGTTCTCATGTAGGGGGAGAAAAATCCAGCAAGTGTAGGGACTCATCATTTGAGGGGGGTGTTGAGAAATAGAAAAATGAGGTATGCTCCAAGAAGAGCTATCCTAAATCCCATATGCACAAATCCCATATGCACAGTGAGGATAGTGGAGAAGCTAGAAAGCTATAAAAGCATGTACTTGGTTCACTTTTTTGAATGAATGCTATTGTACTTTGTACATAGAGCCTGTAACTCTATGCACTCAAGATTGTGATTATGAGTCCAAGCTAATCTAACTTGGAACCTAATTGACTTGAGTAAAAGTCTGTGTCTAGTCATCACTCTTCTTCATGTCTCTTGCTTATTACGAGTTCAAGCCTTCGTAGCTAAACTGTGTTCAAGATCCATGTTTGTTAACATGAATAATGTAGTCCCTGATGTCCTCTTTATCCCTCTGCTTGACATTCATTAGCCTCACTATAAGATTATATAAATACCTACTAGCCTCCAAGAATCTCTTAATGAAGAGACTCTTGAAGTTATTGAAATTGTTGCACTTCGTAGTGTCTAGGTTGGTGTACAACGTCCTGTCCTTATTGCCCAAGCATAGACTGAAAGCTTCTGAGCACTAAGCGAGATCTGTGAGGCCGTTAACCTTGTAGACCTGCGTGAACTGCTCTACGAAACTATATGGGTCGTTGCTTGTCCGGTATTTGTCTATCTGTTTCACAACTACAAGGATTTTCGATTGGCTCTTACAGCCCTAGGTAACTCCTAATCCTGCAAGCAATGACGTTGCTAGTGCTGATGCGCTTTGTTCTGCCAAGATGTTGTCTATTAGTCACTTTGTGAGAAGCTTGCTCAATGTTAAATCCACATCTAGTGCTCTTTCCCTCTCTACATTCGATCCTATTCAATTTCTATTTGCTAGGGTTGTACTTCTTCCATTTCTATGTCCTGCGGCAATCTCCTAGTTTGTTGTTGTTGGTTGTATGCCACTATGCTTTGCAAAGTTTTCCATGCTAGCTTTCTTTTCTCCCTAAGGTCTGCTATGATGTCTTCTTATGGTTTGACATGGTGGTGCAGCCTAGTTTTTTCGTCATATTTATTCACCATTTGTTGGATTTTGACTAGGAAATCCCCTAGGTCAAAGATCTTCATTTTCGTGGTTTGTACTGGTTTTTGCTATATCTATGGTCTCTTGCTCCACCAAGTTGTCGATGAGGTTGATCAAGTTGGGTGGCATCGCGCTCCTAATGGTGTTGATCCTTCTATGTGTCTGGATTTTCGTGTTGTGCCTCTCACTTGGTCCTACCAATTGTGGCTCTTGATCATTTGTCTAGGTTTGAGGGTCATCTCCTAGTGGTGGGTTCATTTTGTTTATTAAGTCTGAGTGTGTTCCTTCTTATTTACAGAAAATCCTCAATTTATGTTCATTGTGTGTGTGTATGGTGCTCTTTTCCATGCACTATGTGAAATTAGGCTTTCAATGTTTTCAAGTGCATTTCAAGTGTTTAAAACAATGTGGGTGCGAGCACGTGATGATAAATGTAGATTTTGCACTTTGATCTATGTTCTCTGTCAAATAGGGCTTTAGGCTTAGCCCCAATTGCCACTCTCACTGGTCTCTAGGGTCTGTGCTATGTTATTCAGCTTGGTCAAGGTCAATTGGAGCCTGCAGGTTAGTTTATGGCTCTAAGAGGGGCTAAAAGCTAATGTGGTTGTCAATGGTTGGGTCTAGTTGTCCAACTACGATTTCTAAGGTCAATTATGTATGTAAGGCTTTTGGAGTCTTCCCCTGTTGCTGAGGTGTTCTTTTTCGTCCGAGATGTGCTAAATTTGTCAGTAATTCATGTCAGATTTTTTTTCCAATTTGCAATGTCCAATCCCCGGAATCAGACATCCAATTTTCAACCGTCCGATTTTCGTGCATTTGATTTAGGCATCCGATTATGATGTGTCCAATTTGGATTGGTCCAATTATCGTATGTTCAATTCTTATGGCTCAATTTCCAGTTCGTCCAATTTTCATGATCTGTGTGTCCAATTTTGAGAGTGGTCCAAGTGGCCAATGGCCGAGCGTCCAAATCTGGTTTTGGAGGTGTCCGATTGCCCAGAATCAGATGTCCGAGTGTGCGATTCTAGGAATTAGATTGTGCAAGCCCTGTCTAATTCCAACTGCACTAAGAAGGCATCGATGATAGAAAATCGAATCAAAGCAACGATTTTGGCCACATAAGCATGCAATGAGCTCCAGAATACAAGAATGGACACATAAGAAGGTTTCTATATACCTGGTATGTGCAAAAAATGCATGTGGAAGACAATTGATCTGCCCGAAGCTCAAGGTCTCTCTCTCTCTCAAGCTCTCTCTCTCTCTCTCTCTTCTGAAGGTGAAAATGAGCTTCCTTCTTGCTCTTTGAGGTCTTAAACCCTTGTTCCCTCAGCCTTGACCTCTCCGATCACTCCCCTTGTGGCATTGACATATTTAAGTGCTCTTTTTTCCCATTTTTCTCTTGTTTGTGCCCTATTTGGGCTTGTTCTACAACAACAACCCTAAAGCGTTTCGCTTCGATCTCTCAATCCTATCCTATTCTAAATGCAACAAAAATCAAAACCCAAATACAAAAATGATTTATCTTATTACCTACTCATCAAAAACTCAGAATACTTACTTGTTTTGAAGATTAAAAACCCCAATTCTCCTACCTATATCAAGCACCGGTTCAGGGATGAAACCCTACTTCGATGCTTGATTTGAGGTGCGCAAGCGCTCAAGCTTGAATCCATTGTTTCTAGTGCAACATAACCAAAATTAAGTGGGAGATCAAGCTCATCTGCCAAGACCCATGGACTGCTTATTGCTTCAAGAATTTCAAGTGAGCACAATTGGCTATCTCTCACCTGGCCGATGCGCCTTCGATCCCATGGGGGTGTAGTGAGCTTACCTTGATGTCCAAAAATGAGTAGTCTCCTCCCTCAAGCATACCGATAGCTCCATGATTTGAGATGTGAGCTCAAGCAACCTCAAGCCTCCATCTCTGAGCTCCATCCTCCTCCATAGCCACGCACGAGACAAGAGAAGAGAAGAAGAGAAGAAGAAGAGGGGAGATGGTGGAGAGCTTCTTCTCCAAGATCCCTCACCCTCACTCACACAAACACACTCCCTCACACTCTCCCCTCTCTCAACATGCACACACAAGCAAGCAAGAAGGAGAGAAGAAGAAGAGACCACTTTAGTCACACACCAAAGAATGAGAATCTCATTCACTTTTTGAGTATATATACAAGCCCTCAATCCCTTGGGCACCCATTCCCTTTTTACATGACTGGGCATCTTGCCAAGGTCCTCATTACCTATTCCCTTCTAGTTGCCTTATCCCTTAACCTATGCCCCTCTAGATTTTACAATTTGCACAAGAGGGAGCCTATCACTCTTTTACAAAATTTTAGTGACACCTTTGCATTTTAAGTTGTGCCTTTGTCTTCAACTTGGCCTTTGAGGTCGTCCTTGCACTTTGACCTTTCTTCTCTTATTCCTTTGCTTGGCTACCCTTTTTTGCATTATTTCATATTTTTGAATTTTCTTTTTCCTATCTTGCATATCGGGGTTAAAGTAGTCCAAGCAAATACATCATTGTAGCCACCAATTATCTTATGAAGTGGGTTGATGCATAAGAAATGAAGAAGAATGATGCAAGGACCACTACTAAATTTCTTTGGGAGCAAGTTATTTCTCGATTTGGCTACCCCATTGAATTAGTTATAGCGATCAAGGTACATACTTCATCAATGAGGTGATTAAGCATATGTTGTCTACTTTTCTGGTTATCAATTAGAAATTGTTACAATATTATCCCCAAGCCAATGGTCAAGTAGAAGCAACAAAAAAAATCTTGGTCAATGCACTTACAAAAATTACCTCTACTTCATGAAGTGATTTGGACAATAAGTTGATAGCAACCCTATGGGCGTACTGCATTCTTTGTGTCTATAGATAGCTAAGATATGAAACATAAGCAATCTTGCTGATTGAATTCTTTGTGTCTATAGATAGCTATGCAAGAGAGATGGAAAGGTTAGAAGGCTTGGATTTACCATTTAGTTGAACTAGAAAGGTTATCTAAAACTTGAATGATCACCACGCACACCCTTATTTGTGAAAAGGTTATCTAAAACTTGAATTATCACCACACACACCCTATGCTGTTGCTGCTCATAAACATACATGTAGTATCCATTATTGAAATCCAACTTAAGAGACGAGGAAACCATTGCACCAGCCTATTTGGGGCTACAAATCACAACTCAGAAAGATCAAGTTCTTGATGGATTGATGAAGGGACTGATAATAATATACTCATGTACAATGACTATACCAAAATTAGACAACCCTAGTTAGCCCTTACCACAGCCAAAATTACTCCATATGGAGGAAAACCATACTTACTATTAGGAAAGAAAAGAGTCATGATCACCATTGATACTGGAAGCCTCTTTGTCATTTTTTATGTACTTCCAAATGCTAAGGGGGTGGGATAGGAAACATTGTTGGGAAGAACCTTCAAGAAACAAACTCAATGCAATGTTGACTATGAGACCCAACAAATTCATCTTGCACTCACAAATGCTAGAACGATAACAGATTTTAGCAAGGGCACCCATGCTTTAGCTAAGCCTATGCTGCCACTGATGTTTTCATCTACTACCAACTCTAGTGGGGGGTAAACTAATAGTGAATGAATTACAAAAAGCTCAGAAGAATAAATAGGAACCGGTAAGCAGGCTAGCCACCTCCCAAAAATCCCACACCAAGTATGTTCCCAAGAATAGGTCTTCAACCCATGAAACTCAAGGCATGAAACAACCCAAATCTCAAACTTGCTATTGAGGACCCTGACGAAATACTTAGCATTACTACAAGTGAACACATGTGAAGTTGTGATGTGAGAGAGAGAGACTCTTAGTAGATAATGTAAAGCATGTCAACTCTCAAAAAAATTTTTTTTGGAGGGGGGATACACTCATAATGACCTATTAGATAGGTCGATACTTATGAAGCCTTATGATTTTCAAAGTGTAGATAGGCCATGCCTATCTTGCGTGAAGCCTTTTTTGTGAGCTAATGCAAAAGAGAGATCACCCTTTCTCAGTATTTGCTCATTATGGGGATTTGCCTAATGATGGATTTCTTTTTTGGTACGGTGATGATAACAACACCAACTTCATCTTGGGCTCTTATTTTGTCCAGATGAATGTTGTCTAGTAGCTGGAATTGGCAAAGAAAGCTACCTTGAGGCCTCTCAATAGTATGCTCAATCATATAGTCTCTAGTCCTTTCTAGCTCGGTGATGTGCACACCAATAATTTGAAGCACATTGCCCGAGAGCACTTGTAAGGTTATGTCATCCTTGGTCAAACCTACAAAAAACAACACAATTTCAAACACTTCTTCATGTGGGGTATTGTTTGATGATATTGTTGATACATCAAGAACCCTATTACAACTGAAAGATATTATAATTGGACATATTATTTCAATATGAAGGTCACATAGTTAAAGTATAGCTTACACATTATGTACATAACATTGAGAAGCCTAGTATTTAAAGGTGGTCATAGTTGACAATTTTTCACCTGCCCTTTTATAATAGTAGCTCACTCTCTCTCTCTCTCTCTCTCTCTTTGTGCGCCTTTGCGGGGTCTCTACTCAACCCCCATCGGGTTATTTCCTTCCCTTTCAGTTGACTCGCTTGCTCCTTTGCTACATTGTTTATCTTTTGTTTATCCTTTCGAACCATCATTCTCCCCCGCCATCCCCTTGAGTGCATAACAAGCCCCCATTCTACTGTTCATTAGCATACGGCCACCTCTGTTCAATGGGTTTTGTGGTACGCAATAAGCCTTGAGAATGGCCTTTACCAATCGGATTTTTCCCTCGCATAAGACAACCCTAGTTAGCCCTTACCATAGCCAAAATTACTCCATATGGAGGAAAACCATACTTACTATTAGGAAAACCATACCAAAATGTTTTGGTCTTCCTTACTCCTCACAATGTTTAGGTTGGATCATAATCATTAAGGATGGCATGAATAGCCACCATTCAATCTCAATGATGTAGGCATGTAGGCCTATTGTGTCTAGCAATAATAAGTAATCATGGGAGAGAGAATGGTGAGTAATAGGAAGAAGACTTGTGCTAATAAGGTATCAACCTTGGCAAATATAAGGGTGTGAATTATGATTATAAGAGTGAGTGAGATGTCATGTTCTCACCCTTTATGCACAATATAAGAGATACAGTCTGCAAAGAAGATACCATTTTGAGTGATTTTGTCCCATGTACAAGAAACCGAGCCATGCATATTCGGCACTTTCACACCCAAAAATTGCATATTTTTCCTTAAAATGCATAGTCTTGGGTTTTGCGTTGTCAAGCATTTTTTTGAAAACTGAAAACCCCTAGTAATCAAATTCTACATATGTTTGATTTTTGTTAGCTTAGTTGTTTGCGTGACTGTTTGTTTTGTCATCAAGCATCCTCGAGTCCATGACATCTAGGAGACTAGCAATCCCGCAACTCCAGACAGTAGAGCAATCCAAGAATGCTTCTCATGAAGCAAACACAACTCATGAGTGCAAGGTTGTAATGCATAAGCATCAGAGTAGTGCATAGCATCAATGTGGCGTATAGGAGACAACTGAGAGCACATAGACTCTCCAAAGTCAATCATAGAAGAAGGGCCAGTATCCCGAACACATGGCAAATGGGGTCTCAAGATAGTATGCGGTCTCAATGAAGTGAAAGACTAACATACGGTTCTAGCATCAACCATAGTCGATGAGAAGGTTGTTCGTGAGAGGCATGGGAAGTCATGTATTCTTTTTATGAAGAGAGAGCCAGCAAAATATAACTTGAATGTAGACATCTTGAGAAATGAAGATTTGAGATACAGACAAATCCAAAATCTTAGACAAGTTGTTGACGAAGAGTAGAAAGCCAAAAAACTAGTGGAAGTGTGCTCCTTGGCTAAGTATGTGGAGAAGTTTGGGGGCAAAGTTAACCATTAGAGGTGTACTAAGTTCTTTCCAAATTGTGATGTAGAAGAAAGAGCAGGGACTATCGCAGCAAAAACAACAGAGGGACTACAAAAGGTAGAGATTCCTCTCTTAGCAGAATTGATGCATCGAGCTCTAGGCCTACCATAGCACCCTTTCAAACCAAAGAAAAGAAAAGATATTGTGTTGTCTCACTTCAAATTTACAAAGTAGGCAATGGGTAGTGATGGCACCAAGCTAGAGGAAATCCCCAATCCAGATTTACAACTACATGCCAAGTTTATATAGACATTGTTCTCTGATGCTCACCAAAATGCTACAATGAATAGGATCCACTTGACCATGTTAAAAGAATTGATCACATACCACTTGAAGGATGTGGACCTAAATGCATACATAAGAAACATAATACATATAATAGCCAAGTTACTACTGGAGGCTATGGAGTCTAAGGAAGTCACTCACGGAAGCCAAAAACCAACTAGACGAAAAGTTGCAATGGTGGCTTTTGGCGGTATACTAACTGCCATTGTGGAGAAAGCTCTAAATGACCCAAATGTAGTCAGGAAATGGGTAACAAGCACATAGGAGGACATGTCAATCAACTCAATACAGGAAGTAACTTCAAAAGAAAGGACCACAAGCAAAGGAGGATCTAATACACATAAGAAGCAAAATGAAACCCAAGATAGGGAGAGTATGCAAACCTCCCAAGGCAAAAGAAAAATGTAGATACTGAGGAACAAAAAGATAAAATAAGAGAGAATGAAAAGGATAGAACATGTAGAGTAAGCAAAGCTCGAAAGCATCAGAAAAGGAGAAAGAGGAGAAAGCTAGAAATAGAGAAAAGGCACTGAAAGATGACCAATAAAAAAGCAAGGATAAGAGTTTTGCAAAAGGGGGGAAAAAGATAGACACCACCAAGAACTAAGGGAAAGAGGAAAAAATACCCTTGGAAGAAAAGGATAGAAACGGCCATGGAGGAATCCCAAAAGGCAGATTCAGAGGAATGCCAAACCAAGGAAAGACATGAGAATGAGGACTATCATTACAAAACTCTTTGGAGCAAACATGAGGGGAAAGAAGAGTAGACATGGATGCTCCACCAAACCCACCCCAACCTGGAGCAGGACTAGGTAAAACTATAGAGAAAGTAGGATGTTTATCAAGTGGAGGACACCATGGGATTGAAGACAAGGGCAAAGAACTAATCCAACCAAGAGCATTACCAACACTCCCATCACCACTCCCACCACCAAGCCAATAGGTAGAAAAAGCCATACCACCCCTACCCTTAACCCTTGTAGAGGATAAGGGAGCAACCAAGTTGCCTTGGCAGCACAATGGCTGGAGGCAATGTATTTGTTGGTCTCTAGAAGCAGATAAAAAGAACTAGTGGTCATTGGATCAAAGAGACTAGCCAAAGAGGAAGTAGAATCATAGAGAAGGGGTGAAGAGATCCCAAGGGTAAAAGAAACATCATCTCACATGCCACTCATCACACAAGGAGATGGATAGGACTTTGATGATTTACCTATGTCACCCTACAATGGTAGTACACAAGGGATGTCTAGACCCGAATGATGGAGGTAGCTTTACTACTAGCAAAGAGACGAGTAGACAATAGAAAGTATGAAGAAGTACTATAGGAGTACACACAAGAGAAGGGGAGCAAGGAAAAATGGGAAGCACAACACAAGGAGTGCATGGCCACCATGACTCAAATAGTAGAGATGGTGAAGCAATAAGAAGACTAGATCAGCTAGTTGCAACAAGATAGAGAAGAAACTATACAAGTGAAGGATAGTATGCTTCAGTTGGAAGGGCAATAGGAGGAAGCTAATAGGAACAAGGAAGACCTTGATCAAAGAATAGAAGAACTCAACAAGGAGAAAGAAGAACTTCAACGAAATATAAGGGACCAAACTACCACTTTGGAAGCCTTGATGAAGTGGCTGAACATAGAGTTAGAACAAGCCAAGAAGACAATATAACAATTAGAAGGAAGAAGTGAAGAATCATTGCAAGACATGTGTAGAGGCGACGAGCACAAGCTCAATCGATAAGACCCATGGACCCCTTATTGTTCAAGCGTTTCAAGCAAGGACTAATGGCTGCCTCTCACATAGCGACACACTATCCATCTCTACGAGTGTATTGAGCTTACCTTGATGCCTTGTGAGTTGCTTCCTCCCTCAAGCACTCCGATAGTCCCACAATTCGCGATGGAAGCTCAAGCATCCTCAAACCTCCACCTCCAAGCTCCATCCTCCATAGCCACGCATGAGACAAGAGAAGAGAAGAGAAGAAGAAGAGAGGAGATGGAGGAGGGCTTCACCTCCAAGATCCCTCGCCCTCACTCACTCACTCACTCACTCACTCACTCACACTTCCTCCCTCAAGCACTCACAAGCAAGAAAGAGAAGGGAAGAGAAGAAGAGAAGATGAAGAGTCCACTTTGCCACATACCAAAGAATGAGCTCTCATTCCCTTTTTGAACTTTATATACAAAGTCCTCTTTCCCTTGGGCAGTCATCTCCCTTTTACATGGCTAGCCATAGCTTAGGCCTCCTTTTTCCATTGTTCTCCTATCTTCCTAGCTTCTTTCCTACCCCCCATCTACCTTTACAATTTTGCACAGGTGAGAGCACAATGCTCTTAAAATAAATCATGGTGCGCCTTGTGCTCTTTTAGAAAAGTATAGACTTGTGATTTTTCTTGATGTGCCTTCATTTTCCATTCCATTTTTTCCTTGGCCTTGTCTTTTGCTTTAGATTTTCAGGATTTTCCTTTTTTCCACCTTGTTCTTCTAAGGGTTAACATTACCCCCTCCTAGTTGCATGCAAAACCCATGGCACTTGTTTGGTGGTGAATTGGAGGGTGTTGCTGGGGTAGCCAAGTGACTTTTTGAGTTTGCATACAAGCACTCTTGGGAGGTGTGTTGGAGGGATTTATGGAACAGAAAGGCCCTTGCGTTGGATATGATTCTTGGTGTTAAGAGAGGCTAATGGGCGAGTCCATCTTTAAAATTGAACATTGGGTTGGATGGATCCATCGCCTGGCCTTCTACGATTTCCCTTTGTTGCGCTATTCCAAATGGGCTGCTTCATTCACTTGTTAACTAGAGGTATCGTGTTGGTTCTTTGGTTGGGCATGGCTGCATGGTGGCATGGTGCATAAGATGGGGAGTGCATTGCATGGATGATGGGGTTTGTGGGGCCGATGGTTGGGGCCTCGATTTGTACCTAGAAAGAAAAGATGGTGCACTACCTAGGGGTGTGTCTACCTTATTGTGGCTTGCATGGTGCTAGTGCTTGTAGGAATGGGAGATGGGTCAACCTTGGGCAAGCTTTGGTGTGTCCCATACTTGAGGACATGAGGGAGGTGCAGTGCAGGGGGCTTAAGGTGATAGGTCCACCATTGGCAAGAATTACCTTGCTAGGTATGTCCTACCCTTAATGTGACCTAAGCATGTGTCATGGGGGATGGGGCTAGGTATGGAAACCCTAGGTGTAGTGTTTGAAGTGCACAATGTGCTTTTTTAAAAATGTAGATGACCATAGCCTGTCAAGATTGTGGGAGAGAAGAAAGGAGTCTCACTTGTAGCTTTCTTGCTTGCACAATGGGGGAATACACAGACAGGTGGAGGCTGAAAACAGTTTTCCTTTTCTTAGTTGTGTAAGCCAAAAGAACACTAGTACATAGAAATAGAAGAACCCTATATATGGGTCTCAAACCAAACTCAACTAACTAAGGTGGCATACTAATTGAGCCACAAACTAGAGTAGATAAGGATAGCTATCATCTAGCTATTATTCATGGGCGATGTACCAATCGCATCTGCAACTAACAAGTCGGTGACATAAATGCACAATGGTCACCCTGGCATATCACGAGTGGACCTCGATATCTCAACACTCCCCCTCGAGCTCAATCCCAATTCCTGCACATCAAGCAGGTCTCTGAACTTGCGCAGCTTCTCTGCGCCTAATGCCTTCGTAAATATGTCAACTACCTGATCCTCTGTGCTGACATAAACTAGATCAATAAGACCTAGTAAAACTCTCTCTCGCACATAGTGATAATGCACCTCAATGTGCTTTGTTCTAGCATGATAGACTGGGTTATTTTCCAAGTGTATACTACTCATGTTGTCACAATAAATGACAACTGGCCCATCTGTAGACTGATGCATATCATAAAGTAGCTTATGCAACCAAGCTATCTCACATGCAGCCATTGCTGCACCCCTATACTCAACCTCTGTGCTCGACAAGGCAACTGTAGGTTGTTTCTTGCTGCTCCAAGTGACTGCAACACTCCCAAAAGAGAACACATATCCATTGGTAGATCGTCTATCAGAAATGCTACCAGCCCAATCAGCATCAGTGTATCCATGCAACTGTATCTGAACCCCAGTCTCATAAAATAGTCCATACTGCAATGTGGACTTCACATACCTGAGTATGCATCTAGCCGCATCCAAATGTGGTTTCCTTGGAGCCTACATAAACTGACTTACCAATCCAACATCATAGCTCAAATCTGGCCTGGTAATAGTCATATAAATCAAACTTCCTACTATGCGTCTGTACATAGTAGGGTCTTCGAGAAGCTCACCTGCATCTGCGCTCAACTTCACATTCTGCTCCAAAGGAACTGAAATAGGCTTACAGCCTGTCATCCCATATTTGGACAACATGTCCAATCCATACTGCCTCTGCAAGAGCCATATCCCACTTGGTGATCTAATCACCTCAATGTCCAAGAAATAACGCAGCTCTCCTAAATCCTTCATCTCAAACTTCTGCTTCAATAGCATTTTCACATGAAGGATATCTTTATCACTGTCACATGTCATAATCAAATCATCAACATAAATGACAAGCAGCATAATACATTTCTCTGTTTTTCTCACATAAAGTGAGAAATCTGCCTTGGAAATCTGAAAGCCAATAGTGACAAGATACTATCCTATCTTGTCAGACCATGCTCTAGGTGCTTGCTTCAAGCCATACAAGGCTTTCTTCAACCTATAAACAAACTCAGGATGAATAGCATGCACATAACCTGGTAGCTGCTCCATATAGACCTCTTCTTGCAAATCACCATGCAAGAAGGCATTCTTTACATCCATCTGATGTAAAGACCATCCCTTTGATGTAGCCATAGCAATGACTACTCTTACGATTGCCATCCTTGCAACCGAACTGAATGTTTCTTCATAATCAATGCCATATGTTTGTGCATACCCCTTGACTACTAATCTTGCCTTGTATCTACTCACAGAGCCATCTGCATTGTGCTTCACCTTATAAACCCATTTACAACCAATTGCATTCTTATCTTTAGGCAAAGATACCAATTCCCATGTAGCATTTGCTTCCAAAGCATCCATTTCTTCATCCATGGCTTTCTCCCATTTTTCTTTTCCCATGGCTTGCTCAAAAGAAGTGGGTTCTGGTTACTGTATCACTTTGACCACATATGCATAGTGAATGGTTGTAAATCCATCATATTTCAGCCTATCCATAGGATACCTAGCTCTGGTAGACCTGTGCAAAGTAGGCTCACTTCTAGATGCTCTCAAAACATCCCTGGTCTTCCTTACTCCATGTGTAACAACAGAAGGAATACCCAACTCATCATCAATGCTCTGTTCTGAGCCACTAGATTCACCATCCACATAAGAGTGACCTGCTTTCATATCAAACATGGGCTGATCTACCTTCTCTTTTCCTTTTTGTGATACCTACATACCACTATCTGCATTGCTTTGAGAAGATTCTCTTGATCTCAATCTACCTGTCCATGGCGAAGAATGTGAACCACTGTTAGAGGACACTCCAGGTCCACTAATATCTTGTGACTGCTGCTGTGAATTCTGTGCAGCATTACCATTTTGTGCATCTACATTATCAATCACATTTACCGGTTTATACCAGCTACTCATCTCATCAAAAACATCATCTTTGCTCACTGTAAACTTATGAGTAGAAGGGTTATATCATCTATACCCTTTCTGCTATGCAGAGAGTAACCAATAAAGATGCACTTCTCAATTTTTGGATCCAACTTGGATCTCAACTCATCTGGCACATGTACATAGGCAATGCAACCAAAAATTTTCAAATGAGAAATATCTGGTTTCCTACCAGTATACCTCTCCTTTGGAGTCATGCCATGTATTGCTGCAGTGGGAGTCCTGTTCATTGTGTAGACTGCTGTAGCAACTGCCTCAACCCAATAAAAATCTGGCAGGTCTTTTTCATTGAGCATGGCACGAGATACCTCTCCAATATGCCTGTTTTTTCTTTCTACAATTCCATTTTGCTGTGGGGTATGACTACATGAATATTGTTGCTTTATGCCATGCTCATGCAAGAACCTTGCAAACTCATTTGAGAGCCACTCTCCCCCTCCATCTGACCTTAGGAATTTTATTTGCAGGCCTGTTTCTTTTTCAACCATAGCTTTAAGAGTTTTGAAATTCCCAAAAACTTCACTTTTCTTTTTCATAAAATACACCCAAACTTTTCTGCTATAGTCATCAATAAAAGTGACAAAATAATGACAGCCTCCAATAGATTCAGCTTTAGTAGTCCACACATCAGAGTGGATTAATTCCAATGGCTTCTTACTCTCTTGAACATGTCTAGGAAATGGTTTCCTTGCCTGTTTTCCAAATTGACAGGCTTCACATACCTTATGCATTTCTGCAACCTTGAATTTAGGCAATCCTGCAACAATATTTTGGGCTTGCATTGATTTAAGTCGCTGTACATTAACATGACCAATGAGTTTATGCTAGATATTAATATCTACAACTACACCGGTTCCATGTGCAAACATTGCTGCACTCAATTCAGGCATGTCTGCATCCAACGTAAACATTCTGCCATTCTTCTTTCCTTTTGCTATCAAGCGACCTTTATTTTTCATATCCTCAACAAAGCATCCATGAGAATTAAATCTGACCTGCAAGCCCTGCTCAACCATTTGACCAACAGAAACCAGGTTCTTGGTGATATTCGGGACATGAAATACGGAGAGGTATTTCTTTTTCCCATCTTGGATAGATAAAGGAAATTTTCCAATCTGCACAATAGGATGTCAGTATCATCACCAGTCTCTACAAGTCCTGGTTTTTCCATTTTCCTTGCATCCTGCATCCATTCTGCATGACCTGTCATGTGGTTTGATACACCTTAGTCAACATACCACACATCGTTGCTTTCTTCTGCACTTGTCACAGAATTGGTCATGTGCTGCACCATAAACAAATGCTCATTTCTGTCATCACCCTGTCTACTAGAAGATGCATAATTCCCTTGTTGCAATTTTCCATTCATGATGTCATTCTGCTTTTTATAGCAGTCTTTAGCCATATGACCTATTTTACCACAGTAGTAGCATTCAACATTGTTGTTTGCATTTTGGCCTCTTCGCCATCCACCACGACCTCTTTGGCTCCCCCTACCTCTAGAGTTACCACATCCTCCTCCATAGGACTGGTTTTCTTGAGTTTGCTGCATATTCTGATTTCTACCATGGCCTCCAGATCGACCTCCTCTACCCCTGCCTCTACCTCTTCCAGCATTTGAGTAGAAGACGGCTTCTTTTGAAGTTCCTCCTAAAGAAGATGTACCACCATTTCTCTGCTCCTCAGAAATTAGAAGAGCAATCAACTCCTCAAAATCAGGAAATCTTTCACGGACGGAAATCGATGTTCGGAACTGTGTATAATCCTTTCCTAGACCATTGAAGGTCACAAAAACTAAATCATCATCTTCCACTGGCGACTCAATGGAAGCAAGTGCATCTGCAATCTTCTTCACCTTCATGTGGTAGTCATTGATGCTCATACTTTCTCTTTGCACATAGTGCAACTCTTGCTTGAGCTACATTTTCCTGGCTTGCGTATTTGTGCTATACATTTTTGACAAAGTATCCCATGCCACCTTTGGCGTACTTGCATCCTGAATATGCACAATCATAGAGTCTGAAATACTGATAGATAGCGAGTACGTAACTTTTTTGGCTCTCTCATGCCATCCTTTAAATGCCTGCATTTGCTGTTGATTGGGAACATCAGGAAGAACTGGTTCTTCTTCAATTCCTACAATGAATTCCCAATATCCTTTTTCCATAAGGAAATTCGTCATTCTAAACTTCCATGCTTGGAAGTTGTTCTTGTTAAGATTTTCAGTGACAATCTGTGAAAGAGAATCAGACGCCATTACAAAACACTACAAAAAATTCTGTCACTGCAAAAAGCACAGCTTCAGCCTCACAAGGGCAAATCTACAAAATTGACGAAAGTGGCCACACAGTCACTTCCTAGTGACGATTTTGCATCAACAGGCAACTAGGATGATTTTGTAACTCCCAATGTCTCTGCGCATAGGCATACGATGTAATTTCTACGGAAACTTTTCATCGACCTGTAGAACAGTGGTCGCACAGCATAAAATAGGGCCTTTTCCTGAGTGCGTGCAAAAAAAATTCGCCTCCAAAACAGGCCTCGAAATGACCTCAAATAAAAAAAACAGAGCAACCGAAGGCTAAAGCCCTTGCCCGCAGCATATACTACCCTCTTGCTATACTACGAAGGGCGTCTCAATCTGAGACAATGCACTCTTGCACTTTTCGGCTGTGCTACCAGAGACTTGCTCCCAAACTTAAAAAATGAAAGCAACACTGGTCCTCTTACCAAAACACCGCGAACTTGGTTTGCTTTCTTGAGCTCCTTACCACGAACTAGACTCTGATACCGTGTCAAGATTGTGAGAGAGAAGAAAGGAGTCTCACTTGTAGCTTTCTTGCTTGCACAATGGGGGAATACACACATAGGTGGAGGCTGAAAACAGTTTTCCTCTTCTTAGTTGTGTAAGCCAAAAGAACACCAGTACATAGAAATAGAAGAACCCTATATATGGATCTCAAACCAAACTCAACTAACTAAGGTGGCATACTATTTCCTAGAGTAGATAAGGATAGCTGTCATCTAGCTATTATTCATGGGTGGTGTACCAACCGCATCTTCAACTAACAAGTTGGTGACATAAATGCACAATGGTCACCCTGGCATATCACGAGTGGAGCTCAATATCTCAATATAGCCAACACTTGGATGCAAGGGGTGCTCTCATGCTCTACCACCCTGATCTTCCTCAGATGAGTCATGAAGTGGTTTTAGGGATTTAGTCAAAAAGGCGTAGCTTTGCAGGTATTTCTTGATGTTAATCTTCACATTGAGAGGTGCGGTCTACAAGAAAGGATGATTGCACCTCATAAAGTGGCTATCGTTCATGTCTTCAAGGATCCTCAACAAAACGTGGGAAGTAGGGTTGTCCTCATCATGAGCCTAGCCATAGCACGACTATCTATTCCTAGAATGCCAAAAAAGGGTGGAAGAAGGTGGGCTTCCTCAGTTGCTGGCTTTTGTTTAAGCAGGAACCTAATGATTCTATGGTAATCTCAAGTGGTTATGAAGGCTGGGTCTGGGCAAGAGGAGAAATACGTGAGGAAGCGGTTGATGGAAGGGCGCAAGTCCCCTACTCTAAAGGTCATGCATTCCTTAGGAGTTGCTGCATTGACATTGTAGATCTTTGGAAAGCCGTACCTGCCATGCACCCCCTATCGTAATCCACTTTGTGTCTGTGAGGGTAGGGCATGTAGACGAGATCATTCTGTTCTTCCTGTAGCGTGCAACAGAAGGCCTCCATACATCAAAATTGGTGTCCCAAATCCTCCTCCACCACTTTGGTTGCGCCTCGTAGCCTTGGACGGTTTTGGGAACCTGATAGACCTTGTCTTGCTAGTAGTCTATGGGCTCCTGCCTCCATTGTGTGATTATAATGCTCTGATCCTCGACCCATCGGTTTGCTAGAGTTTGCCCAAATGAATGATTCCTTCCACTACCTCTAAGGGTAAGATGACTCGGTCCGAAGCTCATGGATAGAGAAAGGAGAACTCGAAGGGTCGGGATTTGATCTCCTGATGTTGACAGGATGCTGATCCTCGCATAGTGGTAGAGGCTCATCAGGAAGTTGCTATGCCGGTGCTTGCACCCTTTGCTCGGCTTGCTCCACAAGTTCCCATCTTCTTCTTCTCTCCGCAATAACATGCTCGGGAACCTGGGCACCCTCCGGCTCTTCTAGGGGTAGACCGGGTAAGGGCAGACTCGGATCTTTGATTTTGCGATTCTTTTTCGAATGCTTACTCAAAGTTTGGCCCTTCCCCTTGGTATCTTGTTCCATAGTGAGTTGGATTGGGGGTGGATGGGGCTGTTGTTGTTCCTCGAATCTAAGTTCCCTGAGCTCATCGGTGGAGAGCCGGCTTGTCGTAAGTAGCTACATTGTTGCTTCTTGGTTATGCTCATGTTGGTTGGGAGTGTGCACTCTTGCAGGACATAGCTTAAAGCTCTAGTTGTCAATTCCAACTTCCTCTTCATTCTCTCTACCAAATCCTTAGCTTCAACCTATGTGACATGAAACACAGTGCTAAAAAATACTTGCCTCTGCGTGTTGGAGCATGCTTCAGCAGCCTCAGCTCTGGATTCTGTGACCACCCTCTTACACTTTGATATTGCCAGGCGCTTTGTCAATCCTTGCACTCTTTCAAAGTTGCACCTCTCCCATTGCTGTGCCTTCTCTTCCAGATTTTCCTTACCCCTCTCCATCTCCTGAGACAACATCATTACCACCTGTTGTTGTGGAGCCCCAAGAGGAACACCAAGGAAAAGGGGATTCTACTACAATAAAATCTATCTTGTAACATCAACAAGCTTTTATTTCATTCTTTTGATGACCAAAACAAAGAAAACAATTCTTCACGCAGCATCATAGTAAATATCTCCCACGGATTTGATAGAATCAACCATAATCTTCAACATCTTCATAGAATCCATCAATAGAAAAATGAACATAAAATAATACACCATTTTTTAATGGAAATCAATCACATAGTATTCATCTTCAATATCTTCATAGTTTTCTCTCTCAATCTCTCATATATAGTTACATTGTTTTGATAGAATTGACTATCTCTCACTCTCACACACACACTCTCTCTCAATAGTACATAATCTCCTCATGACAATGCTCTAATAATGACTCTCAATAATCATTCTTAGGTTGTGTATACACCTCTCAAGAGGTATGTTTGATGTGAAGAGGCACCAGAGCCACTATAGTGTCTCTTCATAGCTCACTAATGTCATTGTCACTCCAATTTTCTCTTCAGTCTTCAGCAGGTGCTTCTTCCATTTGTTTTAGCTCTTTTGAACTTAGATTCATCCTTTCCAAAAGTTAGAAAACTTTTCCAAAGTCACACATACATTCTATAGAACACTTACAGAAGATCTACAGAACAGTACAGAACAGAAACAGAGTAGATATAGAGGCTCTACAAAGGGTTTATAGAGGATTACAGAAGGTCATTAGAGAACATCAAATCCTCATAATTCATACTAAAACCATTCCAAACTATAAAAAACTATTCAATAAGCTTTCAAAATATTTCAACCTTCATCAATCATCAATCCATGCTTCATACAGAAGAAAACCAGAACAAAATAGAAGCTATACAGAAGGTACCAGAACCAATTAGAACCTCAACAGAACCTATCAAAACATCACAGAGCTTCATATCTCCACTAAAAATCATAATAAGCTTCCAAAACATAAATAAATATCATCCAAAACACTCTCAAACACTTCCATTAACAACCATACATACTTAAATCCATTAAAAATCAATCATTCAGACCTCAAAAACAACAAAAATCGGTCAAAAATAAGTCTTTTTCCACTCTCAACATATCCCCACACTTAGAAAGGAAGCGTCCTCACAACCTAAGGAAAAGCAGAATATAAGTTTATTAAAGAGCTCAATTTAATCTTATATAGTATCTTCAATAATCACTCCACCACGACCCCAACTTATCACCCATATCTGATAGAAAGAATACTTCTAAAGGAAAACTTCGTTATTTATTAACACATCTAATAAGCAATAAAAATTCATAAAAATTTTGTAAAGAATATAAGAGGTTTCTTCAGCTTTCCATCGTAGTCTTGCCATCCACCATCACCATCAATAGTTGAAAAGAGAGCTCTCAAACAAATCATTCAACCAGCACGAACTCATCACATACAAATTATTACAACACATAGACAAACACAACCATCTAAATGACACCTCCAAAAAGAGATATTTATAATTAAGAATCATCCAAAATACATTGCAAAGGCATCGATGAACGTGACCCCTTTTGAAGGCTTGGTGATTTCGAAAACAATCCATGGAGAAGGACTCATTCACAAATGTCTTGGGAGGATTTTGAAAGAACTGAAGGTAGCACATCCTTTCTAGCAAAACAAGGTATCTGCTAGGTAGACATAGGGCATGAAAATATAGGATATCCAACTGTTGGGAATCAATGTTCACATTGACATTCGTACAAAGCTTTGAAATGGCATTTTGATTGTTATGGGAATGCCTATGCATATATGCTAGATACCAAGCAAAATGAGCTGTCAATCTCACTGAAGGATCTAGAGATTGTGAATATTGGTGATAAAAATGGAGGTAATTCTGGTATGCTTCACTAGTAGTTGTCCAGTCCCCTGGAATTAATGGCCAATTAATTTGTGGACCCATGAGAGAATCAGTAGAGCTCCATCCTCTTCTTCTTAGAATCTGCTGATCAAATCCTTCGTACCCACTAACCAACTGAGGGGGTTGAGAAATACAAGTGGCAGGAGATGGAAGAGGAATAAGTAAAAGAGGATAAAGAGATGGGTAGGAAAAACCATAAAAGGAGGAATAAGCTAAAGAAGGAGTGGCTGAAAATTTAAGTGAATCAGTTAGGAAAGGTGTCAATTGATAAGCAGGAAAAGTAGAAGGTACATGGATAGATGGAGAAGGGCATGGCGGAGAAGGGGAAAAGACTCGATCTTCGATGAAAGAACAATAGGTAAAGATGGGAATTTTAGGAAAACCCTGAGGTTGGAAAAGGAGAGGTAAGATAGCTGCTGAGTTGGATTGATAAAGGGAAAGATAAGTATCATAATGATGGGCCATTTGTTGATAGTACAATAGGCTAGGAACAAAGGGACCTAAAATAGATCATCTATGGTAGGTATCAAAGAAGGATGAATCAAATGGATGGTTCTTGGAAAGATAAGCTAGGAGATCTACCCTCAATTGGTTAGTGCTCTGCACATAAGTAGAAGATGTATTCTGACGTTGGTTTAGGACTACATAATCAATCATCGAATGCCATGAAGTGTCAGGGCAAGTAGCCACTTTAGAAGAATAGCATTGGAACATGTCATCTATCCTTAACTCCAAATAGTTGACATATAAGGTAGCTTGCAAAACCACATCCCCCACATACCAAGCCAGATCTACATCATCTGAAATCATCAGATCACCTCGTAGATGCATATAAGATAGCAACATGGTATCCGTCATCACAGAATCTTCAAAAACCATACAGACAACTTCTGTCAGTAAATCAGAAGACCAAGCCCCACTCCAACCATCCTCTGGAAGAGGGAGATCCATCATTGAAAGCTTCATATAAAAGGACAACTTTTGTAATTGATAGTGGACAAAAAAGGAATGGTCCGGAGGAACATACTCCTGAAAGTGCTCAAATGTAAACCATAACAAATCCATCCTAGACTACAATCTTTCCACTTTATCTTGAAATAGCAGACACAATGTGGCCTATCTCTGGAGAATGGCCAAGTTCTACTGAGATATAGAAGGAATCATAGGAACATTGGGGCTTGGAGGAATAGACCGTGACTGTGCCAATTGGTCCTGCAACTGCTTAATTTGGGAAGCTTGTGATTCCAATGTACTATGAGCAGTCTACAAAGCTGACAACTTTGCATCTAAAAGAGTTTGAAACTCTTGAGCTTCTTTGGAAATTCTCTCTTTCTCTTCCGAAACTCTAGTGACCTCTAACTGAGCTTTTACTAACTGAATCTTCAAAGAATATATTTCTTCTCTCTGGGTCTCAATCATTTGGGTCTGTTGCTCCATCTGCTTAAACAGATCAGCAAGAGTGTCTTTAGTAGAGGCTAACTCTGTGGTTGCCTTATGCAATTGGTCTTTGGATTGTAGCAATTCTTCATAGAAAGAAGCATATAACTGTTGAACATAGGCTGTCACTAAGAGTTCAATTAAACTCTGGATGTCAATTAAAAATGAATGGAATGGCATCTCCTGACACTAAACTGTTCAGTGAAGGGACTGATATTTCCAAAGAATCCTCTGGATGTGCCCTGAATAAATTGTTACATGTGAGGTAGGCAGGGAGGTCTCTACCAGAAGTAGCAGGAACTGTGACTGAGGGAATGACGAGGGAGTTTTATCTGCCACACACTTCAAGCACTTTCGCTGAATGACCAATGGAGGAGGGAAATCAAGATCCTCTATGTCAATAGGTTTTGACTCCTCTGAAGGTGGAGGGGGAGGAACTGGATCAGATGGAGGAGGTGGTAGCACACCCTTCTTAAGGCCGGAGTATGTCAAGAAAGCATATAAATAGGAGTCATAAGTGGCATTTGTGACATTCCCTTTGGTCACTTTGACAAAATGTTGGTCCATCTTCGTAAGCAGGTAAGTACTCCCATCAATAGCAACCCCTTTTAACACCATCCTAGAAGTTGTGAAGAGTTCCTTGGACAAATAGTGAGATGGTGTTTTGGTAGGCATAAACCTATCTTGGAGAAATTGGCATACTAACTTCCAAAGAGGATCAGTGATCATGGAAAAAGACACCCCTAAAGTGTTAATCACTTTCTTGACATCCAGAACCTCTTTGGTATGCTTCTGTAGCAGCTTGAGAATCTCATCATTTGAGAATAATTGTCTGGCTATAACAAAGGGTTCTCCTTTGTAGGGAAGAGACAAAGCCTTCCCTAACCCTCGGGATGTCAATACCATGGAAGTTCCACGGACCAAGCCCGATTTCTTACTGTATGATGTAAGAAAATCATCACACAGAGATGGATCGTCTGGAATCAATGGGAGTGAAGCAGCCACGAAAGCTGCAAGTCTTGCTTTCACTATAGGCTCAAAAGCCAGTAGGGAAGAATAATCCCCTGATCAACGGGACATACTGGATAGGAGGAGGAGCGTGAGGCACCATTCAGATGAAAAACACACACACCACAAACAAAGACAATCACAAAGAATGCCTGCAAAATAACCAAATAGCTATAAAAAAGAAATCGATCAAAAGAAGTACACACACAGATGTAACTAACCAATTGACCACCCCAAACAACCCACATCCTAGAAAAATTTCGGCATGACCTCTATACATATGCCAAAAAAGACCCCGTATCAGGCAAAAAAGAAAAAAAACTACAAACCGCACCCGTAATCGTATTACATAAGCAAATCATAATACCATAAAAACCTAATCAGAACCTAGCCATAACTTTGACCAACAATTTCAGCTTAAAGGACTTTACGTGCCCATCCCACGAAGTGTATTTATTAAAAGGGAAAAAAAGTGTAGTGAGGGGAAATGGTTTTAATGAAGGGTTCATTTTAAGAAATTATTAACAATGGGTAAAATTTTATTAGGTTATAAACCTTAATAAGAAAACGACAGTTCCTCCTTAAAATTTTAATTACAATTTATTAGGGTGAAATGGTGCTTAAACGAAACCCGGACTATGATACCCAGACTCGGGTCTCTAAATGCAAATTCATTAATTAGAAATTAATGGTGATGTGGAGAGCTTTTTTGCCAACACGTACTTTTTTTTATTTTTAATGATTTTTTAAAGTTTTTTGGTGTTTTATGTTTGTTTTTATGTGTTTTTCGGGTTTTGAAATTAAAAGTCGGTACCCGAGCTATGTGTGAACAGCGGAGGATGACTGCGTGTGAACGACTGACTGCAACACACCACCGCACAAACAAGTCGGAGGTGCGTCCTCGCGCGTGAACGCCCGCTAGCAACACACGAACACTTCACAAGCACATGTGGAGACACGCACGAAAAGGAACACGGGCCTGTGGGGAGGTATGGTGGTTGTTTGATGTGGGTGTATTCTTGTGGGAGAGAGGGGTGTGGGAACAGGGACTATGGGAGAGGGGGGTGCTTTTGCGGGGGGAGAGGGGTGTGGGTAGGAAGGGGGGCTAAGGGAGGGGTAACTGGGGTTAGTGGGGGGTGTGGTTAGGGGAACTAGGGGTTAGGTGGGGGTGGGGTTAAGGGAACTAGGGTTAGATTTTGGGGGGGTGGGGGGTGTTAGTGTGGTTGGGGGGGGGGGGCAAAAAGATGGGCGGGGATAGGGCCCAAGGAATTGGGCGGGCGGGGGTAAGGAGGCCGCGAGAGGGAGAGGGAGGCATTGGGCGGCAAGAGGGCGAGGAGGGCTGTTGAGGGAGAGGGAGGCGGTGGGGGGCGTTGAAAGGCAAGAAGGGCTGCTGAGGGAGAGGGAGGCGGTGGGGGGCGTTGGAAGGCGAGGAGGGCTGCTGAAGGAGGGGGAGGACGAGGCGGAGGGCGAAGAGGGCTGCTGAGGGAGAGGGAGGCGGTGGGGGGACATTGGAAGGTGAGGAGGGCTGCTGAGGGAGGGGGAGGATGAGGCGGAGGGCGAAGACGAGGAGGAGGGCGAGGACGAGGAGGAGGGCGAAGTGAGACGCCTCGTGGAGGGAAGGAGAGGACGGGACGCAATAGGTAAGGCGGGTTTTTTTAAAAAATGATAAAAGTTCGTTTTGTTTTTTTGTGTTTTTTCTTTTTTTTTCCCTCTCTTTTGAGTTTTTGTGTGTTTGTGTGGTCTTTGTATTTGCTTTTTTTTGTTTTTGTTTTTTCTTTAAATGTTTTTTGTTTTTTTTATGTTTGTTTTTTTTATGTTTGTTGTTTTTAAATTATTTTTCTTGGTTTTCTGTTTCTTTTGTGCTCTTTTGTTTGGTTTTTTTTTGTTTGTTTTTTTTGGGTTTTTTTTGTTTAAAAAATTTAATGTTTTATAATTTTTGTTTTGAATGATTAAGATAGTGTTTGTTTTTGTTTTTCTTGTTGGTTTTTGGTTTTGTTTGTTTGTTTGTTTGTTTTTTTTTTTTAACAAACAAAAAAATGTTATGATTGATAAAAAGGAGCACATGCCCGTCTCGCGCGCAGGTGTGGGGCGAGGGTAAAGAAAATTTTGCATAGGCTGGATCAAACGGGGCAGAGATAGTGATATGCAAGTCATAGAGGCCAAGGGGGCATCCCGAGGCACGTAAACCCAAAAACAATTGCGTTCATGCGCGACACAAGAAACGCGGCCACACAAGAAAAAGGAAGAAAAATTAATAAAACTCAAACCGCACGTCGGATCGAAAAATCGTAAAAAGGAAAAATGTGCTGGGAGACAAGGGAAAGATGATAGAAAAATGCGACATTGGTTCCGGGGAAAAATCAGGGTGTTCTCATGGGAAAAACGCAAGAAACAAACTTGAAAACACATACGTGTGGTAATATCAGAAAATTTACTCGTCGAAACGAAGTGTGGAAAGAAGGAAAAATGTGCAAAATAACATGGCCAACAACCCTATCATGGAAAAACATAGTTTCAATCAAGATAGGATGCATTCACATGAGAAAAACCCCAAAAATAGACCTGAAAATGGACTCAAAAATTAATATGAGAAGAACCAATTGCCGGAACAAAGTGTGATAAACTAGAAAATTGTCTAAAGAAAGGGATGCATAGGGCTGGAGCATCAAAACTCAGTTTGGGGGGAACTGGGAGGGGTTCATATGGGAAAAACACAAAAAACACACCTAGAAACACATGGAAAAATTAATAATTAAAATTTTGGCAGTCAGAAGAGAGGGGAGGAAAAAGGAAAAAGTGGGGGAAAGGCTGGAGGGACACGGCTGTCAAGTTAAACTGGAATTCCGGTGCAAATAGGGCATGTTCACATGGAAAAATGTAAAAAATAGACACGAAAAGGGCCCGAAAACCTGCAGAAATTAATAGCGGATGAACCGTGCATCAAAATGATAGGGAATAAAAATGAAAAATGTCACGGGAAATGTGTAGGATAGGGTTGGCACATTAGATCAGGGTTCTGAAGCAATAAAGATGGGTTCACATGGAAAATCGGCCAATTTATGGGAATTGCTTTAAAAATTAATAACTTTAGAACCGTCTGTCGGAACAGGGGTTGCTAAAAAGGAAAAATGGATAGTTCAAAGGGACGAACATGGCTGTAAGGTTGGATGTGATTTTCAGTGAACGTAGGGTGCATTCGTATGGAAAAATCACAAAACAAAGAATAAAGGCAAATGGTCAAGGAACAGCTCTGAGGACAGAGTGAAATAGAATGGAAGAGTGGGGAAGGGACCCCATCAGGGTAAAATGAAGTCATGGCGTAGATGCATGATCATAGCATGGTGTATGCATGGGTATATGCAACATAGACCCGTAGGGACGCGTCCCCACACTTAAAACCTTAGCAAGAAGGGTAAACCGAACATCAAGGACCTAATACCACACATTAGACCAACCGTGAATGTCCCCACACTTAAGGCATGACCGTCACTGAGAAATAGAAGGTGTAGGGTTAGAAAAACTTGGCCCATATTGCTGAGGAGTAACGTCGACTATCGAGGTTGCATCTTATATCATTGTCGGCTCTGCAGGAGGTACCAAGGTGTCTTCACATCAGACGTCTAACGTCCTTCATGGTAGGGACCACGCGGCAATACCCAGGGAGGGAGCTGGTTGAAGAAATCGTAGAAAATTCATCGATGATGAGGGATATTGCACTCAACTCACGATCACTCAAATGGAATGAAAGAACAGGCACTCACTCCATTACTAACATCACTCGAGTGAATAATGATGAAACCTAGAGCTCACACCTGGTTTAGGAATCGAAAAAGGAAATGGTGGAGAGGGAGTATGCCAGGGTGCACAATTGATGGTGCATGAGTGCATCCAACCCCGTCTGGCATAGGTGCAAGCAAGAAGGCTAGGGAGCCTTGTAGTGCAGTGTACAAAACAGAGTGACATGTCCTGTGCTGATGGTAGAGACCCATCCCATGGGTGCAACAAAAACGTACCTAACTCCAATGGTCGTAACATCCCTCAATCCTCACCTCTCGATAATTGATTCAAGAAACACCAGTCACACTCAGCCCACCCTTTGTCTCACTCTCTGTTGAAAGATACAGAGGGTAGCCATTCCTGAAACCCATTGATGTAATCCTCACTGTCACTTGTGCAGATCTTGGATGCCTTGTGCGCAATTGATGGTGCAACTGTGCATCCCGCCCTGTGCTGGCATACAATGCAAGAAGGAAGGCCAAGGAGCCTTATGTTGCAGTGCAAAGGAACAGATCGTGCATTGTGCATTGAGAGGCCCATCCCTGCGTGCAACATTCTATTCACACATCTCACTTCTCATTTGATTTGAAGGGAAAGACTGGTCACTCACCCCACCCTTTGTCTCACACTCACTGATAGATACAGAGGGCAACCCATACTCACGGCCCCATCATGTTAGGATGAAAGCTCACACCACTCAAGGGGTTGGTGATGAAGATCGTGTCGGTTGTTGTTGTCATCAGGATATTGAAGACGAGGCATACCCAGGGAGGCAACCTACAAATCTCATACTTCAATTATTTGTAAGAAAAGTCATCTGTTCAAAAGGGCAAATGGACTGATATTGCAAAGACATTGCACCAAGGGAGGTGGCTTCAAATGATGTGCTGAAAAGGTTCTGTTGATGAGTCAACTATCCTGAACTGCGGGGTGTTACCACCTTTTCCACAGCCAGCTTCTTGCCCAAGGGTGTTTCCACCTTTTCTTGGAACCAGGCCTGTTACGACAGGGAATTTCTTCCTTTCCTCCCATAACAGTTTTGGTTTTTTTTTTCTTTCTTTTTCTTTTTCCTTTGTTGTTTTTTTTTCCGCTAAGAAAGAGAATGGTAGAAATACCATGTGTCAGGACCACCCTCGCCACCGTTGTTGGATCAGACGAGAAGAGAACAAGGTCAGGTTGAGATGTATCTATGAGGGGCTAGCAAAACGAGATAGCCTCATGAGGAGAATCATCAGGGCTATCAGAAGCACGATGAGAAGGACAGTGTGATGCCCAAAAGGGGGAGGGTAGGTCGATTGTGATTGTCAAGATCCCCAGGGAGGGAACTACTTCTTCAGACGATAGCCATTGATCAAGAAAGGATCATTAGAGGCATCAATGGTCTGCACCTGAACAGATCCATTAGGATTAACAACAAGTACCTTGTACAGGCCCATCCACCGCTGTTGAAGCTTGCCAAATCTCGAATCATAGGCTAGGACAAGATCACCTTCTTTGAACTCCTTGTGCTTGATGAAACTATCATGATAGGCCTTGCATCGCGCTTGAGTGGTTTCCATACATTGTAGGGCCATCTGCCATATCTCATCCAAGCATTCCAAGTGTAGGAGGTGGCATTGTAGTGACTCATCATCTCCCAAGCGTTCTTTAACTGCCACTCGCAAAGAGGGAAATTCCAGTTCAACAGGGAAGGCGACTTCTGTACCATGTACTAGCTGGAAAGGGGTCTGTCATGTAGCTGCCTTATGGGAGGTTTTGTATGCCTAGAGGGCCTCTATAAGTCGATTGTCCCAATCATGACGATGTGCGGCAATAGTTCTTGTCAGAATCGAGCAAAGGATGCAATTGGTGACTTTAACTTGGCCATTGGCTCTGGGGTAATAAGGAGTGGACTTGTGATGGCAGATCTTATACAGTTCTGTTAGCTCCTCCATGATTTTGTTAAGGAAATGAGTACCTTTGTCACTTAGTAGCTCGAGGGGACTGCCAAAATGGAGGATAATATTATCATACATGAATAGGGCTACACTGTTACCATCATCCCGCTTCAAAGCTTTAGCTTCACACCACTTTGTGACATAATCCATACATACTAAGATGTATCTGTTCTGCTTCCATCTGGTGGGTGGATCAATGGGACCCACAAAATCAATCCCCCACTTCTCGAACGGCTTTAGGGGAAGAATGGATTGCAGTGACATGGCACTTGTTTTGGTGGGCTTCCCCATTCGCTGACAAGCATCACATCTCTTGCAATAGTCATATGCATCCTTGTGGAGGGTTGGCCACCAATATCTTGCTAATAGAGCCTTCCTGGCTATCGCTTCTCTTGCGAAGTGTCCACCACATGGTTCATCATGGCATGCTTTCAATACTATACCGATTTCATCCCCTGCAACACATCTTCACAGCACTTCATCTTTGCCTCTCTTGTACAGTGCACCGCTTAGCAAGGTGTAGGGGGATGATTCTAACAGAAGCTTCTTCTTCTCATGGCTTGAGATGCCAAGAGGATACTGTTGAGTTTCCAGGAGGTTGGCTATGTCTACATATACCAAGGAGTAATTGTTTCAACTAGAAACAAAGAAGCATCAGGAAGATCAGGATCATCTTGTTCCTCTTCTTCTGTTTGAGGGATCTGTGATAGAAGATCGGCTAGAAAATGGGAACGGCCAGGCTTAGTGACCATTTCGAAGTCAAACTCTTGGAATAGGAGCAACCATCTCATCAGTCATCCTTTAACATTTGCTTTGTTCATCAGGAAGGACATGGCTTCATGATCCACATAGAACTTAAAATGCGTTGACAATAGATAGTGTCAAAACTTCTCCAGTGCAAACATCATTGCCAAGCACTCAAGCTTTGTCATTGTATAGTTCTGTTCCCTATCAGTGACCTTCCCAATTGCATAATATATTGGTTGATCTAATTTAGAGGGGCCCTTTTGACATAGGACAACACATAGCCCTTCAACTGATGCATCTGTGTGCATATGGAACTCCTTCATCCAGTCAAGAGGTTGCAATATAGATGCTTGGATAAGGCACTATTTTAGGGTATTAAATGCTTCTTCATAGTCATCAGTCCAAAGGAAATCGGCATCTTTCCTTAGGAGCTTGTGCAGAGGAGTTGCCTTGGTTGCAAAATGTGCAATAAATCTTATGTAGTAGCCCACTTGGCCAAGAAATCCTCTCAATTGCTTGAGGTTTATTAGTGTTGTTAAGGCACCAATCTTCTCAATCTTTGCTGGGTATATTGAAATCCCTAGAAGAAATCTTGATGAGATGCCAAAGACACATTTGTCAGGGTTGAGAGAAATTGCATACTCTCGGCATCTGTCAAAACATTGCTCTAGGTGTCCCCAGTGCTCACGGATCAAACTATAGACACAGAAGTCATCAAGATACACCTTAATGAAATCATGCAAATGATTCCGAAAGGCAGCCATCATTAATCATTGGAAGGTGGCAGGAGCATTACAGAGCCCAAATGGCATCACTTTATAGGCATAGGTCCCCCACTCTGTGGTGAAGGTTGTTTTGGATTGGTCCTCTTTTGCTATTTGGACTTGGTTATATCTGCTGAATCCATCCAAGAGGGAATATAACTCATGGCCTGCCCCACTGTGTCCAACAATTGGTCCGTAAAAGGGATAGGGAAATGATCCTTCTTCGTCTTTGAATTGAGCTTTCAAAATTATATACATATTTGAAGTTTCCCGTTCTTCTTGGGTACTACCACGATGGGTGAAACCCATTCACTATTAGCCACGGGATAAATGAACTCGGCTTCAAGAAGTTTCAATAATTCAGCATTCACCAGTGTAGAATAATTAGGATTCATACGCCTTTGTCTTTGCCTTATAGGTTTGGCATCGGGCTCTAGGTCAATTTGATGTTGGCATACTGTGGGATCAATCCCCTTTAGATCTTTATATGACCAAGCAAACACGTCTAAGTTCTCCTTTAATAAGTCTCACAGAACCACTAGTTCTTCTTCTGGAAGATTAAGACCCACTTTTAGGTGACATTTGGTACCATCAGTATCCAGGAACATCACTTGTCTTTCACCTTCCACTTCGCGGTTAAATGTCCCACAGTTCTGGATAGAGGTGTGACTCTTTCAAGAGAGTAGTTGTTGAGATATCGAGCTCCACTCGTGATACGTCAGGGTGACTGTTGTGTATTTATGTCACCGACTTGTAAGTTGTAGACGCGGTTGGTACACCGCCCATGAATAATAGCTACATGATAGCTATCCTTATCTACTCTTGTTCGTGGTTCAGTTAGTATGCACCTTAGTTAGTTGAGTTTGGTTTGAGACCCATATATAGGGTTCTTCTATTTCTTTGTACTTGAGTTCTTTTGGCTTACACAACTAAGAAGAGGAAAAGTGTTTTCAGCCTCCACCTTTGTGTATATTCCCCCATTGTGCAAGCAAGAAAGCTATAAGTGAGACTCCTTCCTTCTCTCCCACAATCTTGACATGGTATCAGAGCCTTGTTCGTGGTAAGGAGCTCAAGAAAGCAAGCCAAGCTCGCGGTGTTCTGGTAAGAGGAGCAGTGTTGCTTTCATTTTCTGTTTTGGGAGCAGATCTCTGCAGGTAGCACAGCCGGAAAGTGCAGGAGTGCATTGTCTCAGGTTGAGACGCCCTTTCCGGTGAAGCAAGAGGGCAGTATATGCTGTGGGACGGGGCTTTAGCCCTCGACGACTTGTTTTTTTGATTTGAGGCCACTTCGGGGCCTGTTTTGGAGGTGGAAGTTTTCTACACGCACTCAGGAAAAGGCCCTGTTTTATGCTGTGCGACCACTGTTCTACAAATCGGTGAACAGTTACCACACAGAAATTGCATCGTATGCTTGTGTGCAGAGCCATTGGGAGTTACAGAATCATCCTTGGTTCCTGTTTATGCAAAATCATCACTAGGAAGTGACTGTGTGGTCAAATACCACTTTCGCCAGTTTTGCAGATTTTTCCTTGTGAGGGTGAAGCTGTGTTTTTTGCAGTGACATAATTTTTTGCAATGTTCTGTAATGGCGTCTGATTCTCTTTCACAGATTGTCACTGAAAAGCTTGACAAGAACAACTTCCAATCATGGAAGTTTAGAATGACGAATTTCCTTATGGGAAAAGGATATTGGGAATTCGTTGCAGGAAATGAAGAAGAACCAGTTCTTCCTGATGTTCCCAATCAACAGCAAATGCAGGCATTTAAAGCATGGCATGAGAGAGCCAGGAAAGTTATGTACTGGCTGTCTATCAGCATTTCAGACTCTATGATTGTGCATATTCAAGATGCAAGTACGCCAAAGGAGGCATGGGATACTTTGTCAAAAATGTATAGCACAAATACGCAAGCCAGGAAAATGCAGCTCAAGCAAGAGTTGCACAATGTGCAAAGAGAAAGTATGAGCATCAATGACTACCACATGAAGGTGAAGAAGATTGCAGATGCACTTGCTTCCATTGGGTCACCAGTGGAAGATGATGATTTAGTCTCAGTGACCTTGAATGGTCTAGGAAAGGATTATGCACAGTTCCGAACATCCATTTCCGTCCGTGAAAGATTTCCTGATTTTGAGGAGTTGATTGCTCTTCTAATTTCTGAGGAGCAAAGAAATGGTGGTGCATCTTCTTCAGGAGGAACTTCAAAAGAAGCTGTCTTCTACTCAAATGCTGGAAGAGGTAGAGGTAGAGGTAGAGGAGGCCGATATGGAGGCCGTGGTAGAAATCAAAATATGCAACAAACTCAAGAAAACCAGTCCTATGGAGGAGGACGTGGTAACTCTAGAGGTAGGGGGAGCCAAAGAGGTCGTGGTGGATGGCAAAGAGGCCAAAATGCAAACAGTAATGTTGAATGCTACTACTGTGGTAAAATGGGTCATATGGCTAAAGACTGCTATAAAAAGCAGAATGACATCATGAATGGAAAACTGCAACAAGGGAATTATGCATCTTCTAGTAGACAGGGTGATGACAGAAATGAGCATTTGTTTATGGTGCAGCACATGAACAATTCTGTGACAAGTGCAGAAGAAAGCAATGATGTATGGTATGTTGACTCAGGTGCATCAAACCACATGACAGGTCATGCAGAATGGATGGAGGATACAAAGAAAATGGAAAAACCAGGATTTGTGGAGACTGATGATGATACTGCACATCCTATTGTGCAGATTGGAAAAATTCCTTTGTCTATGCAGGATGGGAAAAAGAAATACCTATCCGATGTATTTCATGTCCCAAATATCACCAAGAATCTGGTTTCTGTTGGTCGAATGGTTGAGCAGGGCTTGCAGGTCAGATTTAATCCTCATGGATGCTTTGTTGAGGATATGAAAAATAAAGGTCGCTTGATAGCAAAAGGAAAGAAGAAGGGCAGAATGTTTACATTGGATGCAGACATGTCTGAATTGAGTGCAACAATGTTTGCACATGGGACCGGTGTAGTTGCAGATATTGATATCTGGCATAAACGCATTGGTCATGTTAATGTACAACGACTTAAATCAATGCAGGCCCAAAATATTGTTGCAGGATTGCCGAAATTCAAGGTTGCAGAAATGCATAAGGTATGTGAAGCCTGTCAGTTCGGAAAACAGGCAAGGAAACCATTTCCTAGACATGTTCAAGAGAGTAAGAAGCCATTGGAATTAATCCACTCTGATGTGTGGACAACTAAAGCTGCATCTCTTGGAGGCTGTCATTATTTTGTCAGTTTTATTGATGACTATAGCAGAAAAGTTTGGGTGTATTTTATAAAAAAGAAAAGTGAAGTTTTTGGGCATTTCAAAACTCTTAAAGCGATGGTTGAAAAAGAAACAGGCTTGCAAATAAAATGCCTAAGGTCAGAGGGGGAGAGTACCTCTCAAATGAGTTTGCAAGGTTCTTGCAGGGGCATGGCATAAAGCAGCAATATTCATGCAGTCATACCCCACAACAAAATGGAATTGCAGAAAGGAAAAACAGGCATATTGGAGAGGTATCTCGTGCCATGCTCAATGAAAAAGACTTGCCAGATTTTTATTGGGCTGAAGCAGTTGCTACAGCAGTCTATATAATGAACAGGACTCCCACTGTAGCAATACATGGGATGACTCCAGAGGAGAGGTATACTAGTAGGAAACCAGATATTTCTCATTTGAAAATTTTTGGTTGCATTGTCTATGTACATGTGCGAGATGAGTTGAGATCCAAGTTGGATCCAAAAGCTCAGAAGTGCATCTTTATTGGTTACTCTCTGCAGCAAAAAGGGTATAGATGCTATAACCCTTCTATTCGTAAGTTTACAGTGAGCAGAGATGTTGTTTTTGATGAGATGAGTAGCTGGTATAAACCAGTAAATGTGATTGATGATGTAGATGCACAAAATGGTAATGCTGCACAGAATTCACAGCAGCAGTCACAAAATATTAGTGGACCTGGAGCGTCCTCTAGCAGTGGTTCACATTCTTCGCCATGGACACGCAGATTGAGATTAGGAGAATCTTCTCAAAGCAATGCAGATAGTGGTATGCAGGTATCACGAAAAGGAAAAGAGAAGGTTGATCAGCCCATGTTTGATATGAATGCAGGTCACTCTTATGTGGATGGTGAATCCAGTGGCTCAGAACAGAGCATTGATGATGAGTTGGGTATTCCTTCTATTATTACACCTGGAGTAAGGAAGACCACGGATGTTTTGAGAGCACCTGGGAGTGAACCTATTTTGCGCAGGTCTACGAGAGCTAGGTATCCTGTGGATAGGCTGAAATATGATGGATTTACAGCCATTCACTATGCATATATGGTCAAAGTGATGCAGGACCAGAACCCACTTCTTTTGAGCAAGCCATGAGAAAAGAAAAATGGGAGAAAGACATGGATGAAGAAATGGATGCCTTGGAAGAAAATGCTACATGGGAATTGGTACCTTTGCCTAAAGGTAAGAATGCAATTGGCTGTAAGTGGATTTATAAGGTGAAGCACAATGCAGATGGTTCTGTGAACAGATACAAGGCAAGATTAGTAGTCAAGGGGTATGCACAAACATATGGCATTGACTATGAAGAAACATTCAGTCCGGTTGCAAGGATGGAAACCATAAGAGCAGTCATTGCTATGGCTGCATCAAAGGGATGGTCTTTACATCAGATGGATGTAAATAATGCCTTCTTGCATGGTGATTTGCAAGAAGAGGTCTATATGGAGCAACCACCAGGTTATGTGCATGCTGTTTATCCTGAGTTTGTTTGCAGGTTGAAGAAAGCCTTGTATGGCTTGAAGCAAGCACCTAGAGCATGCTCTGACAAGATAGGACAGTATCTTGTCACTATTGGCTTTCAGATTTCCAAGGCAGATTTCTCACTTTATGTGAGAAAAACAGAGAAAGGTACTATGCTACTTGTCATTTATGTTGATGATTTGATTATGACAGGTGACAGTGATGAAGATATCCTTCATGTGAAAATGCTATTGAAGCAGAAGTTTGAGATGAAGGATTTGGGAGAGCTGCGTTATTTCTTGGGCATTGAGGTGATTAGATCACCAAGTGGGATACAGCTCTTGCAGAGGCAGTATGGATTGGACATGCTGTCCAAATATGGGATGACAGGCTGTAAGCCTATTTCAGTTTCTTTGGAGTAGAATGTGAAGCTGAGCACAGATGCAAGTGGGCTTCTAAAAGACCCTACTATGTACAGACGCATAGTAGGAAGTTTGATTTATATGACTATTACCAGGCCAGATTTGAGCTATGCTGTTGGATTGGTAAGTCAGTTTATGCAGGCTCCAAGGAAACCACATTTGGATGTGGCTAGACGCATACTTAGGTATGTGAAGTCCACATTGCAGTATGGACTATTTTATGAGACTAGGGTTCAGATACAATTGCATGGATACACTGATGCTGATTGGGCTGGTAGTATTTCTGATAGACGATCTACCAGTGGATATGTGTTCTCTTTTGGGAGTGCTGCAGTCACTTGGAGCAGCAAGCAACAGCTTACAGTTGCCTTGTCGAGCACAGAGGTTGAGTACAGGGGTGCAGCAATGGCTGCATGTGAGGTAGCTTGGTTCCATAAGCTACTTTATGATATGCATCAGTCTACAGATGGGCCAGTTGTCATTTATTGTGACAACATGAGTAGTATACACTTGGCAAATAACCCAGTCTATCATGCTAGAACAAAGCACATTGAGGTGCATTATCTATGTGCGAGAGAGGGTTTTACTAGGACTTATTGATCTAGTTTATGTCAACACAGAGGATCAGGTAGCTGACATATTCACGAAGGCATTGGGCGCAGAGAAGTTGCGCAAGTTCAGAGACCTGCTTGGTGTGCAGGAATTGGGATTGAGATCGAGGGGGAGTGTTGAGATATCGAGCTCCACTCGTGATACGCCAGGGTGACCGTTGTGTATTTATGTCACCGACTTGTCAGTTGTAGACGCGGTTGGTACACCGCCCATGAATAATAGCTACATGATAGCTATCCTTATCTACTCTAGTTCGTGGCTCAGTTAGTATGCCACCTTAGTTAGTTGAGTTTGGTTTGAGACCCATATATAGGGTTCTTCTATTTCTTTGTACTTGAGTCCTTTTGGCTTACACAACTAAGAAGAGGAAAACTATTTTCAGCCTCCACCTTTGTGTGTATTCCCCCATTATGCAAGCAAGAAAGCTACAAGTGAGACTCCTTCCTTCTCTCCCACAATCTTGACAGTAGTATCATCATCTGATGTTCCACTAGAACTAGCGTCCTCCTTCTGAACAGATGACTCATTCATTTGTTAAGGTTGCTGGAAGGATATCAGAGCTTTATTTGCTTCCATGTGAGTGGTGATTTCTTCTGGACTTAGGGATTCATCTTCAGAGGATGCATCTAGGAATGTCACATAGCACGGACCTTCTAGAAGCCGAGGCTTTGATAGCTCTGGCTTTTGTTGACAGGGGGCATTATCATCATCTTTTTTTTGGACTGAACGATCAGGGCAACAGGAGCCACTGGTGAACTTAATTTTTATGCCTTTGATCCATTGCTTATGCAGGTTCTACATACTTTGTGGTCCATTGGTCAATCCAAATGGAACCATGTTCATTCCATCCAACAACTTGAGATCTTCAGCCTTTGAGGTCTCTATAGGGACATCAACAAGATCATCCGCTATTAGAGGAAATTCTTCATCTACACTTTCATAACTTGCTTCATTTTTTCTCATCATTTTCATCCTCTTCCTCTAGAGGCTCTGTCTCTGCTTCTGTAGAGGCTCTGTAGGAGAAGAATAGATCTTCTCCCTCTACATCTACTTCTGCTTCTGTCTCTGTTACAGTCACTATCTCTGTGATTGTCTTTGGTTCTGTCTCTGCTCTGTATCTACTCTGTCTCTGTTCTATCTCTGCTGCCATGTAACAGGGAGAGCAATACATCCATGCTTCTATTTCACTATTAGAGGTGATTTCAAAAGTTAATTCTAGTTGAGGTAGGAGGTATTCTCCCATGGACAAGGACTTTGCTTCCCTTGGTAGTTGGCTTATAGTACTCATTGTTAGGGAATGTGCCTCTGTTTTCTTGGGAAAGATCTGTTTAACAGCCTCTTTATCTCCTGATGTACCATCTGTTACCTCGTTGAAGGAGTCACTTATGACTTCAATGGATGTGGATCCATTGTCTTTTTGCGATCCATACAACTTCAACAACACTTTGTTGGGTCCTCTGCCTAGGGTTAGGGTTCCTTTGAACTAGTCCATCCTAGCTCTTACTTCAAAAAGCCAAGGTCTTCCCAACAGCAGAGGGTATGAGGTCCCATAAGAATTTGGTTTGACCACTAAATATGTCAGCCAATAGTCTCTTCCTGCAAGGGTTGTTTTTACTTATGGGAGGATGCCCAATGGTTTAATTGTGCTTTGATATGCCAATTTGATAAGCCATTGTGTAGGTTGAATTCCTTGCAAGTCCTTCATTGTCACATCTGTCATTATGTTTATTGATGAGCCTCCATCAATTAATGCATCTGAAATAAAGCATTCCTCTATCCATATACTAATATCTGGGGTTCCAGGATGTAGGAAGGCATTAGCCACATGTACTTCCTTTACAGGCTCCGGGGGCCTTATTGGTCTTGGTCACTGTTGAAGGAACAATCCTTAGTCCACGTCTTCTTATCAAGATGCTTTTGAATTTCTTTCAACAGTTGGGAGACAAGATTAGCAATTGTTGAAATGTTAGGTTTAGTTTAAAGGTGTCTAGGTCTTTGACCAGGTCATATTCTTTGATAGGATCCACAGGCTTCTCCAGCCTACTAGGGAATGGGGCTGCACCCATTTTCATCTTTCCTTTTTCTTCTAATAATGGTAGTATCGGCACTTCCTCTGTTTCTGGAAGCGCTTCTATCTCATCTATCTCTTGGACCTCTGGTCCTGTTTCTGGGACTGTCTCTGCAACTCTCTGTGGCACTACAGTGCTCTGTACTGCAGTGTTCTATTCTATACTGCTCTGTCCCTCTGTTGGTAGGTTGAACTTCATAGTCTTGGCATGAGAGTTGTTCTCTTCTTGCACAACTAGTCCCTTCTTCTTGGCACGCATGACAGTGACAACTTCTAACTCTACCAAATTGGAGGCAGGCTCTTGTACATTCTGTTGGCTATCAGTGCCATAAGCCTTTACAGGGGCTGGACTTGGACAGTCCTTTGAAGTGTGGCCTTTACCTTTGCATCAGCTGCATAAGGGCTTGTAATCCACATATCGTCTAGGGTTTGGACAATTCGGGGAGATATTACCCTTTTCTCCACACCTATAACATTCCACCTCTGATCTTTAACCATCGCTAGACTATCGTCCTCTGTAACGTTGAGAGGGAAACCTCCTTGGACTAAAATTAGGACCAAATTCCCTAGGCTTTGGTCCAATATCCTGGGTCGTCATTTTGGATTCTAGCAAGTTGAATCTTGCATTTTCATCCTTCTGTCTTCATTCATGCATCTCTTTCAGAGAGAAAATATCCTCTGTATGGTTTTTTTGCAAACAGTATGAACATAAGGCTCCATGAATGGTTGGTTTTCGAGTACATTCAATGGCTAAATGTCCCACTTGATGACACTTTCCGCACCATGTATTAGAGTGTATCGCATCTCTGCCAGCTCCCATAGGGGTGGATATATTGGCGGTATTCACCTTCAACGTCTGTAGCTACTATGTAATCACATCCATAAGCTCTTTCTTGATACTTACAACTGAGTTGGATAAGTAGTCCTTTAGATTTTCACCTCCTGAAGTGCTTGTAGTAGGATTTTGAGAAGCTTCTGCAATTACTGCATACATTGGTTGGGTTGATCCAGAAGGTCCTCTATTCTGGTTTTGATTCAGAGCTCCTAGTGACTTGGGATTGTTGATTCCAGTTGGTGGGTCCCACTATTGTTGAGTCGCCATTGGAGGAATTGTTTGAGGCCACTGTTGTTGTGGTTGAACCATCGTTTGAGGCACTATCGTCTGTGGTGTCCACAGTGGATTAGGTGCACTATATTGTGGCACTGTTTGCATCTAGGGATAGGGGTAGGGAACTGTCCTTGGGACTGCATTTTGTGGGTATACCATTCCTGGCATGGGAGGAGATAAGACTCCTCTTCCTGGAGTCATTGACAGCCTTGCTTCAACTTCGTCATACAGTCTTGCACTCTCCACTGCAACTTGCAAATTGATTATTTCTACGCAAAGTGGTTCATCTAGAGCTCGATGCTAGCTACTTCCTAGAGACTTGGCTGATAGGAAAGAAACCGTGACTTCAGGTTGGTCCTAAGTGGGAACGACCGGATACTTCTGCTTCGAGGCAGACTCGAGAAGACCTAGATCACAAACCCTATGACATTCCTTGCAGGTGCCAGGTGGGGCTTTCTAGACTCCCCTCTCGATGGGCTGCTAAGACGTGTCCCACAAGTGGACAAGCGGACGCGTTACAACTATAAACACATAGACCATATCCCAATATTAGTCTGCTGCTGGTACATCAGAGATATGAGTGTTATGGTACTCTTCTCTGATTCAGCATAGAGTTGATCGATAAGCTGTGCTCCACCAAGAACTCCTCTAATAGGCCACATTGTTAGGAAGAGCTTGAATTCCAATCAAAGCTCACCTCGTTGAAACCGAGGAAAATAGTAAATCTTAAATCAAGAGTTGTTTGAAGAACATGACCTCCTGAATCCTATCTTGAGATATTGCATATGTATGATTTCCAATTGTTTTCAACTCTGTAACTTTAAAAGTTGGCTATCAGTTTTGCTATTTGGTTGTACCTTGGCACCTGTAAAGGACTAGACACTGCCATTGCTTAAGGAAATATGTAAGACCTTCCAAAATGGCCATGGCCTATGCAAATGTAGGGCCTCAAATTCACAAGTTCAATGGAAAATATTTCCATCCTTGGCAAGTCTTGGTAAAATACAAAATGATGGAAAGAGGCTATTGGCCCTTCATAAAAGGAACCAAAGTTATTGAACCCATCTAATTCCCTTGATGTAGAAGATGATGAAAGAGCTTTGGCCATCATCGTGCTTCATTTAGATGAATCTTTAATTCATCATATTGACCAACTCTCCACTGCCAAGGAGAAGTGGGATGAACTTGAAAGGCTCTACGATGCTATATGAAAGAACTCCAAGATCTTTCTAAAGATTGAGTTTTTCAGCTTGGAATACAAAGAGGGAGAAGATCTAAGCAAGTTTATTTCACATATGAAGGGGCTTATAGAAACTTGCCTCTGTTCAAGCACCCATTCATAATGAAGATGCCATTGCCATCCTTCTCAAGCCTGTGGAGAAGGTTTTTCCAACTCTTGTGGCTACCCTAACTAATATTCCAAACCCATTCTTGGCAAGTACAATCCAGTCTTGCCTTGATGAAGTAAAAGAAACCATACTGAAGGAACTTCATCATTCAATTCCCGTGAGCAAGTGTTAGTCCATACTACTTCTACTAAGTGCTCATTCTGTCACAAAAAAGGGCATAATGTAAGCAATTGGTGGAAGAAATATCTTGACAAAATGAAGTGCAATAAATGCAAAGAGACCAGGCATATCACTAGTTGTCCCAGTGTTCCAAAAGTACCTAAGGAATTGGAGGCCAACTTTGCCTCCTAATCCACATATGACCGACTCTTTTGAGTCTGTAACATTCTCTACCTATGAATATCCTTGTAGCCTGATTTATAAAGGCATCCCATTTGATTGGGGGGAACTTTAACATGTATTGTGATGCAATGCCACCCTCGCATTGAGAGGGGTGTTAGGATATAGGCATGGGAATCCACTTTAAGCAAGGGTCTATAAGGGTAGATGTATGTGAATGGCCTTAAGGGGCATGAAAAACCCTAACCCTAGCTTGGTAGAGGCTATATAAATAGCCTATGGGTCACTATCAGTTGTGAAAGAGTGTACCCAAGTTGTACTCTAAACAACTTAGTAAGAAAGATTTTGTTCTTGTACTTTGAGCTCTCATCTCCCTTGTGCACATTCTCCTTGTTGCAAACACTAATTTTTCATAGGTGATACCCAATACATGTTCTCTATTTCATAGATGAATCTTGCCCTCATTAGCTTATTGATTTCCTCCTTCACGGCTTGGGCATGTTTTGGATTCATAGGGTATGGTCATTGTTTTACTGGCACTGCATCAGGGGCCATTGGTATGTTATGCATCACCACTCTAGCATCCATGCCTTTGAGCTCATGCAAACGCATCCTTGTACTCTTGCAAGAGTGCAATGAGACTGGCCTCTTCCTCCTCGGTTAGGGCATCAGCTATAAACACCAATCGAGGCTTCTTATCTTCCCCTGCCAAGTTGACTTCCTTGACCTTGGCGGGTCCCTTGATCAGCTCATTTATCTGTCCTTGTCTTTTTTCTCCCAACAAGACCACTACTCTATCATCTTTCTTAAAGTTCATAAACCACCTCGATAGGTCTTGTGCTTTCTTCTACTGCTCCACCTCCACCTACTTTGTCTCTCCTCTCCTTTTTTCCTTCAATTGCCTACGCCTTAGGTGGACTAGCATGTCCCCCTTGGTGCATTTGATCCTAAGAGGTGGGGGTATCTCTGGGTTGCTATCTGTATTGACCTCCAATTCAGAATTAAACTTGCAATCCTTGCTAGAGGAAGAAGTTTCCCCTGGTATTCGGATCTCGGTGAGTGCATTTGTCCTAAGCAAGGGTGTTGCCGATGGTTGGGTTATCCTTGCTTGTTCGTAATCTATTGCTTCCACATGCTCCAGCTAGGAGCGATTGCATTCCATCCGCATGACTCCTCTCTGAATCCTGTAAGTAGTCTCTTTTTGGGGCTTGGAGTCTTCTTTGAGCTATTCTATCACACTTCCTTTAGTGTCGTATTCTACGGTGTCCACTTCTTCCCTAGTTTTCTCACTATTGGAGTGGCAATCCTCGTACTCATCATCAGAATTAGCTCCTCTTGGTTGCTCGTCATCCCCTAGGCTCTCGTCTCTAGCCTTTCCTTTGTTTGTGACTAAGGCCAAATTGTACATTAAGTTCAGATGATGCACCTTATTCCATTTCCACTTAGAATCATCGAGGAGGTCTCTCAGGGGTTGGAGATTAGCAATTGGATTTTCAATAAATTTTCTTGCTAGATGCTGAAGGATCTTGTGTAATTCTAGCCTATTGCTAGGAACATGGAAGAGATAGGTCTACGTCGGCTGCCTGAGCTCCTAGCCATCATACAGAGTGGCACTACGGGCTCCCTCTTTGACACGCTTGTACTTTTTGCAGCCTATTTGTACGTCTCCTCCTCATCTGAGAATGGGAGATCCATGGTCTCTAGGATGTACATCCAATCTCACTCATCCTCAGGACAAGGGATGTATTTGGTTAAAGGTCTGTGAGTCTTCCTTATTGGTGCATCACCCCTAAGCATGGTAGAGATGGCATCAAGGTTGATAGGGGTCGTCTTCCAAGTGTGCATCTGGATCTTTACCACTTCCATTTAGTTCCCTAGGAAGATTATATTGTTGCCCCAATCTTCAATGACTCGAGCGTTCCTCATCTAGGATTGTCCTAGCAAAATGTCATAGTCCAGTCCCTTCATGACAATGAAGTTCATAGAGAACTGAACACCCGCAATCTTTATTGGCCAATTCTTTAAGACTCCAAATGGCCTTACTTTCATTCCATTAGCTAGAGTGACATTGAACCTAGCGGTTTCGACAAGTGAGTTTTCCCAAGCATGGAGCACACTATGTCTCAAAACACTCACTTCCGTCTCAGTATCTAAGGTTCCCTTCCCTGTTACATCTCCTAGGGATAGGATAGGCAAAATTGTGTGTGTCTTAGTGCCTTCCCAAAAGGCATTAACGTATAGAGACTTTGGCATTGAGTGCAATGTCAAGTCGGGTCTCTACGTGACTACATCATGATCCTGCAAGTCAGTGGCAGCATGCTCCATCGGTTCTTCTACCTAGTGTTTCAACTCGTGACATAGCGTGGGGTGCTATCTATGAGAAAGTATCCTAAAATTAGGGTCACTGGGGTGGTTACTAATGTCGTGAAGAGATTGCTCATTTTTTGCCTCTCTTTGAGGTTTGTGCTCCTTGGCCAGTGGTCTTGACTGATCAAATGGCTTGTGGCATCTAAACTTGGCCTAGGTGGCACCGCCTGTGTGGCATGGGTGCATCTCTCAACCTTGGTTGTGCAAGTGAGATTGGCGTGCTTACACTAGAGAGATCCTCGATCTCACCGTGTAAGATTGGCTCATCATCCTTGAAGTTCTCCTGGGCTTCTTTTACGGACTCCTTGACTTTGGCTATTGCCTCAAGTTGGTGCCTAGGGTGCGAATACTCCCCTATCTTTGCACTCCCCTTCTCTGCCATCTTTGGAGCGGTAGTTTTTTCCTTTGCATCCATGACCTTCTTGCTGGTCACTAGCGTTGTCATACCCTCAGTCTTAAGAGTGACCTTTGCGCCAGTCTTTTTCTTCTTTCTTTGTCGGTTCTTGTTTCCTATTGAGGCTATATCTAAATTGCTGGGCCTTGGTAGTGATATGCCTGCTTGCTTCGTCTGCGCTTCGATAATGACATGCAATGGGGTGGATATGCCCTCATTGTTGAATGTCTTGATTTTGAATAGCCCCAAGGGTACTGAGGGCACGTTTGCCAGGATAGGGGATGGCTTCTATCCAAGGCAATCAGCAAAGAGGTGAGTGATGCTGCACACGACACATCTAAGGTCGGCTTTTTCCTTATTCTCTTGTTCTCTCTTTGGGCAATGTGATGAGATGTGGCTCGGGTGACCGCAAGTCCAACACAAGATTGGATCTTGGGTAGGCCTTGCGAATCCTCTCCCCCTACCTCTACGTAATGCCATCACCGGTATTGGTCGATAGTCCATTAGGACTAGATTGCCCTCTTCGCCATACAAGATGTAAGGGTTTACGTAGGCATCGTCTTCTTTAGGCTCCTCCACATAATGGACTGGAGCATCACTTGGTGGATGGGTCACGTAGGATCCTGGTGGCATGGGTATGCCTGTCATATTGGTGTTGGAAGTGCCAAAAATAGGCTCCTCCTTCAAGGAAATTTGGTGGCTTGTTCCCCAGGTATGACGGGTTGGACTGCTGCACATAGGGGAATCTCCTAGGCAACCCTACAGTGCATGCCATGTGGCTAAATCTACCACAGTTCATGCAAGGCCTAGATCTAGGATCCTAGTACTTAGCTGGGAGGTGGTTGCCACCACAATGGATGCATTAGACGTGCGGTCGCGTTGGTTTCCTCACCAATTCTTGTAGTCGTGCTAACTCCATTCTCACCTTGGCTAGCTCTTGGCCTTGATCTACACTCTTCCCCCTGTCCTACGTGCTAGAGGTTAATCCCTCACTGGAGGTTGTGGTCCTCTGATTGGAGTTGTCATGGTTTGAACTTCGAGATCTTCTCTCTCTCAGCTTGTCATCTACCCTAATTGCTTTGTCAAAGACCCTAGCCAACACGTCACGTGTTGCAAGCTAGAGTTACTTGCCAAAGCCTTCTACAACTCCTCGCTACAAATTCCATTCAAGAACACACTCGCAGTTTTTGTAGCCTGTTTGTACGTCTCCTTCTCACCTGAGAATGGGAGATCGATGGTCACTAGGACATGCATCCAATCACACTCATCCTCAGGACAAGGGATGCATTTGGTTAAAGGTCCGTGAGACTTTCTTATTGGTGTGTCACCCTTGAGCATGGTAGAGATTGCATTCAGGTTGACATGGGTCGTCTTCCAAGTGTCCATCTCAACCTTTACTGCTTCCATTTGATTCCCTAGGAATGTTAGATTGTTGCCCCAGTCTTCAATGACTAGAGTGTTCCTCATCCAAGGCCGTCGTTGCAAAATGTCGTAGTCCACTCCCTTAATGAAAATGAAGTTCACGTTGAACCTAGGAGTTTTGACAAGTGGGTTTCCCCAAGCCTGGAGCACAGTATGTCTCAACACACTCACTCGCGCCACGGTATCTATGATTCACTTCCATGTTACGTCTCCTAAGGCTAGGATAGGCAAAACTACGTGCGTCTCAGTGCCTTCCTAAAATGCATTAATGTGTAGAGACTTTGGCACTGAGTGTAGTGTCAAGCTAGGTATCTGTGTGACTACATCATGATCCTCAAGCTATGATAGAAGTTCCTTAACATAGTCGCCATAGTTCCTGGACAATGGCAGTGTGGTGGGGGTAGTGGTTGTGGATGTTTCAATTCTCTATCGTTTAGGATCCTGCCTTGACTCAACATCTGCTTGCTAGTGCTGGTCTCTTCATCCCTATCACGAGAACTCGTTCAGCTCCCTCCTAGGCCATTTCTTTATTGACCAGAAATTGCACCCAGGCCATGATGTTGATGGAATCAAATTTAGGTGTAGAGCCTTGGGTGGTTGTCGTTGTTGGGGTGGTCGGTACTAGGTTGGCTAGAAGTGGGTGCGACAGACCTTTACCCTTGCCCTCCGTACTTGGCGACGATGAAGCTTCTAGCACTTGGGGGGTAGAACTTGGGACTTTATCTTTGGGTGGGCTCATGGCAGCCAACTCTTCTTCCCTAGAGGGCTGCACTATGGACATGCGTGTTGCTAAAGCTATATCCTCCTCTTCCTTTCTCCTCAACTCTTCATCTTCCTCATCAGGTTTTCCCTTTCTCTCCTCTTCAGCTTTTTTGGATTCCTCTTCTATCCTCTTTAACTACTCCTTTTCTTTCATTTTCCTTTTTTATTCAATGCTTTTTGGACTCTCTTTGGGCTCTTTGTAGGTCTACTTTCTCTTGTTTCATGCTCTCTTCTTTGGCCTTCTTGTATGGAGTCGTTTTCTTTGACTTCTTGGCCCCTCCACATCTAGATTGTGCTTCTTGCTCTTCTTCTTCGTCACTCACCATTCTCTCACTGGATTGCTCTTATTCCTGCCAGAGAGGGGACCTGTCTGGTGTTTTTCCAACTCCCTCATCTTCTTGTGCTTCCCCCAATGCCTCTCTGATGATGGTCATCAAGACCCCTTGAAACCTAATGGTCGAGGCCTTACACGATGATTTCTTCCTTGCCTTGGAGGCCGAGGACTCTCTACATGCAGGTCTTCCACCTATGTGGCCAATGCTTTTGCTAAGGTTTCTATTGTCTTTTGCACAAAGCCATTTAGGTTTAGTTAATCCAAGGATTTGGTTGCAATGCTTTCCAACATAGATAAGTTGATTCGGTTCATCAGTGCATTGTACCTATGTGACTGGAGAACAAGGCATGGACCATCTTCACTTGCAACTTGAATTCTGGATCTGGGATGTCGGTGAGACTAATGCTATCATTGGTGTGGACTAGAATCTTGTCCATTCCCAGCATATCATACACACGTCTTTTGGACTGTCTCTTGACCTTGTTGGGGAGGTCCAATGCTCTCTCCACCAACTCAGTGCTTAGCTCGACTAGCGGGTTTCTCTTGACGCACAGTTACAGTACTATGGTTCTTGTTGAAGATTTGTCAGAGGAATTTCGTCCACTTTTCATAATCCACAGCTTGCTTGAATTTGTCCAGGTACTTCTATAGATTGCATTGCTTCACTATTTATTTTATAGCTTGTTCTTCCATGGCCACATCCTCCAAGTTCAGGACATGCCTGAACCTGAATTGGTTGAAGGCCCTTGTCTCCACTGACAGGCTATCCTTAGCTTGGTCCTTAGCTTGTTCATCTAATGAGAATGGAAGTTTGCTGCTCTTCTCCTGACTTGCCATTGTGGGTCCCTGGTCATAACACCATAGCTCACCATTAGTTTTCTTAAGATAATGAGTAGAGAGTGATTGTGTGCTTATAAAAAAATGAAAAGCTTAAGTACAGAAGGAGAATTTTTCTTCACAATTCACACAATCCAATGAAGATCCATGAGAATTTTCTTAAAGTATGTTTTTCCACCTTACCCGCTCCCCCCCTCCCCTTTGGAAATGCGAAGAATCCTTCCTAGAATTAGAGGTTAAAGGGTTAAGGCCATTCAACGCATGCTCACACTGTTTCACTTTCGCATGAGACAAGCGTAGAAGTTCGGGTTGTACTCCATGTTAGCATAGTGGTCCATGTTGACATGTCAGATGCTTAAATGAGTGATGTAGGTGAGGACATCCATTAGGAAATCACCAGAGTCTACCTTGCAATGTGTAATTTCTCCTATGTCAAAATGCTATCTAAAATAGGGGTGAGTCATGATGTGCGATCTAAATTTTGATTCTTTCCATGAGCAAGGAATCATGCGTATCTTTGTTGCTAAAGACTCATCTAAAAAGACCTAGGTCTACTTGGTCATAGCTTTTAGCAAGTGTGGTAAACGTGGCATCCAAACGCCGAAGGAAAACACCCAAGTCATCCCTTGTATTTTTAGCTAAGTTTGCGGCCAAGGTAAGAATCAATCATAATCCATAAGAGGGTTTAAGTCACTTGAGGCTGGTTTGAATGGATGCTCAAGGGTATGATTCTGATGTCATGCTGCTAGATGTTTGTGAGGCTTTAGGAGCACTAGGAGTGCTAGGTTGGGTCTATTTTGAGTCAACAAGCTACGGTTTTGGTCAATAGACCTGTTTAGGCTCTGCATGCTTAACGGTGATGGGCTCTATGGGCTTTGTAGCTTGAGTCTTTTGTGGCTTTAGTTGCCTCATCGGTCATGGGCTTTGTGTGGTCAAGTTTGAGGGTGGCGTTTAAATAGTGTTGCTGGTCCTCTTGGTTTTAGGCACCCATATCCAAGCATTGGCCCTATAATAGCCTTGAGCTTGCAATAAGGTTCTGGGGATTGTTTATCAATGCCTATAATTTCTTCTTTGCCTCCTAGGTTTTGAGTGTAATTTCTTAGGCTTGCAAGGTCGTGTTTATATATTGAGAGTGGAGTTTTGAGCCCGGAATGTGCCTAAAATTTGCCAAAAATCTGGAATTTAGGGGAAAAATCTTCAACATCGAAGGCGGCGGCTGCAGTTAGGACGATTTTAAACACCAAGTGAAAGACGGCTTTTAAAAGGCACCCAAACGACACTTGTGGATTTTTGATAATTTTTTAACTGCAGTGCAAGATGCCAGGAGCTGCCAGCCAGTGCAGGATGCCGAGACTGATGCGCATGATTTTTCAGAGGTCGAATCGAAGCCCAGACGCGGAAGAGGCCAAAAATTGACAAAGATTTGAAAAGGTGGACAAAAAACTAAAGGCCAAAAGGGGGTGCCCTTTGGGAGGGGACCCCCCCCCCCCCCCCCCCCTCATTTTTTTCACGTGGTGTGTAGATATGGCGATGCCTGTTGACAGCGCGTGCAAAAATGGGACCCCCCCCCCCCCCCAAATCGATTTTGGGGCTGCAAGTAAGCCATGAAATAGACAATGCTCAGCAAATGCTCCTTCTTCCCTGATCATATTGCTAGTCTTCGTGCGAGATATGGCTGACTGAATGAAGAGATCAGAATCTAGTCTTTCTCTCTCCTCCCTCTCTCTCCTCTCTATGGGTTGTTCATGTGCACTATCTTGAAGGAGGAACCGGGAAGGAGATTGAAGAAAATGGTGATGGAGATTGATGGAGATGCTGAAGATTGATGTGCAGCATTGGCTTGAGAGTAATGGAGGCTCCGTCCGCTGGTCACGCAATCATTTAATGCATCTTGGGTTTCGTAAAAACACGGTATGACCATTTTTATGAAGAAAATGGAGTGCTATTATTTACCAAGCTCTTCATTTGGAGCTTTTTAAGTGCTTCTTGAAGCTTTTTGGTCATCACTTGGATTTTTTTGGTTATTTTATGGAGCTTTTTGTTTGATTATGTTATCACTTTGAATTTAATTATTTTGCAATTGCAAACTAATTAGATCAATTATATTAGGATGTTGAATTGCAAAGTAATCGCAAACTATTGAATGCTTTGATCTCTAACAAAAAATAGGTATGCAACTACTTCTAAAGCATGAAGTTTTAGTATAATTTTATAAGTTTATGAAGTAATCCCAATTTAAGTGAGATCCAAAATCCATAGAGTTATACATAATTCCCGAGCATCATCAAGCCCCATGGCATGCACTACCAATACAATGTAAAATATTACACGGCGCAGCGAACAGAATCTGAGAAAGAGATAGAGAGATCACAACAGATAAGAGGAGAATTAGTAAATTCTTTAACTCCAAACAACTGATACAAAGATGGCTCTGTCCACCCGTGCGCTTCCACTGTGTGAAGCTTAGATGGCGATCTAGACAGAAGATAGGTGAAGAGCTTAAGGCTAGCTGAAATAACAACTCTGACTGGGTGAAAGATGAGTGTGTGATGGCTGCGAAGGGGTTTAGCTTTTATAGCCTGCGAAGGTCGTTAGGTCGGCCTACTGACCGACCTATCATATGAGCCTCCACTAGTCGGCCAAGGAATATTCCAAGGAATATTCCCTTTACCATCGGGCCTCGAGTTGCTACCAACTTAGCCACTCCGTCTAACCCAAAGATTAGACCCACAATGGTCACCTTTTTGCCATCCGATCACATAGACCTCATCTGATATACAAGTCAGGACTCCACCAATGTCCGGGCTCACACTTGGCTTCTCCTCATAATGGGGGCCTTACAATTTTGAGCACCATGGATCATTGGTAGCACCTAATGAGGGTGGGGCATTGATCATATCTAACACCCCCCCTCAATGTCCACCCATAGGTGAACTATTTCCTTGGCCCAATGCCGAGTCTCTGAAGATGAACTTGAAGAAAATCCTTTGTAAGTGCTTTGGTGAAGATATCTGCTCCATTCTCCTCTGTTGGACAGTAGACCAATTCCACTATCCCATCCTCCATCAAATCACGCACATAGTGATACTGGATCTCTATATGTTTGGTGCGTGCATGAAACACTGGATTTTTGGCAATGGCGATGCAACTCTGATTGTCACATCTCATCACAGTTGGTTCTTCATCCTGCACTCCCATATGCCATAGAATCCTTCTCAACCATACGGCCTCACATGCAGCAAAACAAGCTGCCTTGTACTCTACTTTAGTAGAAGACAATGCCACTGTTGGTTGCTTCTTACTAATCCAAGAGAAAATTCCTGAACCCAAAGAGAAACAATAACCAGAAACTGACTTCCTGGAATCAATGTCTCCTGCCCAATCTGAGTCATAGTTCCCCACAAGAGAAGTTCCAAAACTGTATGTGATACCATAGTCAAGAGTTTTCTTCAAGTATCTGAGCACCCGCATCCCAGCCTTCCAATGACTCTCATGAGGTTTGTTTGAGAACCTGCTCAAAACACCAACAGCAAAACTGATATCTGGTCTGGTGTTACACAAGTAGATCAGATTGCCGACCAACCTCCTATACCTCCCAATGTCTGCTAGTGCTGATGTATCCTTGACGGATAACTTTGCATTCACCTCCATAGGTGTAGCTATCTCCTTGCACTCGGTCATGCCAAATGCCTTCAAGATCTCCCATGCATACTTCTTCTGAGAGATGAAGATCTTTCCTGGATCTTGCCAGACTTCAATCCCCAAACAATAGTGCAGCAAGCCCAAGTCTGTCATTTCAAACCCAGAACTCAAAGCCTTTCGAGTTTGGTTGATCATATCTTCATAATCACCTGTAATAAGAAGGTCGTCCACATATAGGACAATCACTACAAACTTTTTACCATCCCTGTAAACATACAAGTTAGCATCTGAGGCACATCTTTTGAAGTTTAGGTTTAAAAAGAACCTATCTATCCACTGGTACCATGCTCTGGGGGCTTGTTTCAGCCCATACAATGCCTTCTTCAGTTTACACACTTTGTTCTCAGAATGGGGAGCCTCAAACCCTGGTGGCTGAGCCACGTACACCTCCTCCTTGAGGTCACCATTTAAGAACGCTGATTTAACATCCATTTGGTATACTGGCCACTTCTCATGGGTAGCCACTGCAAGTACCGTGTGAATAGTGGTCATTCTGGCAGTTGGGAAAAATGACTCTTGAAAATCAAACCCTTCAACTTGTGAAAATCCTTGGGCAACCAGTCTAGCTTTGTACTTTTCTAAGGTACCATCAGCCTTGTACTTTACCTTCCAGATCCACTTGGTGCCAATAACCTTCCGCTTTGATGGTCGATCCACTAGCTCCCAAGTGTCATTCTTCATTATGCTGTCATATTCCGCCTGCATAGCAGCCTTCCATGATGGATCAGCAAGTGCTTCTTCTAAGTCAGTTGGCTCCTTTACTTCTCTCATAATCTCAACCATCAAGGCCATATTGACTATGTGAGCAGAAGCCCTCCTTTGCTCCTCTATTCTCTGAGACCTCCTTGGTCCGTCTGCCTTCTCCTCAACAGATGCAGGCATAGGATTATTGTGGTCATAGAGCTGCTTCACCCAGCGCGGCAATGGCTTTTTCGGTGGGGTGATGTCAAGTTGGTGAACTTTTTCCTCATCATCTGAAGATGATGCTTCCTCCTCCTTAAGGATAGGGATAGCTCTCGGGATAGGTTCATAGTGGACTACTTCTTCGCTTGATGATAAAGTGGAAGAACTTGCCTTCTCCTCCTCCACTGTATGCGGCTCCTCCTTGAACACCACATCACGGCTCGCGATGATCTTCTTTGCCTCTTGGTCATATAATTTGTAAGCCTTCTGCTCATCACTATAACCCAAGAAGATACATTTTCTGCTTTTTGGTTGTAACTTGTTTCTCTTCTCATCTGGAACATGTGCATAACATTCACATCCAAAAATTTTGAAATGTGAGACAGATGGTTTCTTACCAGTGTAAGCCTCATGAGGTGTTTTTCCCTTGAGAGCCTTTGTATAGCTTCGATTTAGAATGTAGACTGTAGTATTAACAGCTTCAGCCCAAAAATGGTTAGGCAATCCCTTGCCCTTTAGCATGCATCTTGCCATCTCCACAATGGTGCGATTCCTGCGTTCCACAACACCATTCTGTTGAGGTGTGTGAGGCGTCGTCAATTGACGCTTGATCCCTTTGCTCTTGCAAAAGCCTTCAAACTCCTTTGAGTTGAACTCACCACCACCATCTGTTCTAAATTTCTTCACACTTTTCCCTGTTTCATTCTCAACAAGTATTAGCCATTCTTTAAACTTACCAAAAGCTTGAGCCTTATCACGAAGGAAGTACACCCACATCTTCCTACTGTAGTCGTCGACAATCAACATAAAATAAGAAGATCCCCCCAAGGCCTGTGTAGGCATCTTACCACACAAGTCAGCATGCACCAACTCTAGAGGATCCTGTGCTCTATTCTTGCTTTCTTGTGGAAATGCCTTTCTCTGTTGCTTGCCCATCATACAAGCTTCACATGGTTCCTTCAATTGAGTTATTGTAGGTAGGTGAGCAACCATACCTTGCTTTTGCATCTCCTTCAATACTGCAAATCCGATGTGTCCAAACCTTTCATGCCAAAGCTTACTTGTGCCCACTCCAGCGGTGGCTGTAAGAGCACTTAGCTCATACAGGTTGTTCCTTCTTTCTCCTTTGCCAACAATTGTGCCAGCACTATCAATAATTTCTGCACCTGTCTTCTTGAACCTCACTTCATGACCAAGATTAGTTATGGCAGCAAAACTGATAAGAGATTTCTCCTGATTTCGGGAACATACAACACATTTGAAAGCTTTTTGACTTCACCATTTGCAGCAACAAAAGAAATAGTACCTGTGCCCGCAGCAGGGCATTTAGCATCATTTCCAACCGTCACAGTGATGGATTCTTGTAGAGGCTGCATAGAACTGTATAGACCTTTCTTGTTGGTCATGTGACGGGAGGCCCCACTATCCAACACCCAAGAGTCAGTGGTAGATTCTTCTTGCGCCGAGGAGCACACTTCCTCAATGGTCGCCATGAATAATTCCAACTCTGCTTCAGCCATATTGGATGTCTCTTTCCCTTTACTTTTAAGGGTCCCATTCTTTTCATCTGCCTTCTTGACATGATAGTCTGCAATTGCATGTCCTTTCTTCTTACAGTAGAAGCACTCTCCTTCAAACTTCTTCTTTCCGCCCTTCTTCTTTTTGTCACCATCATTTTTGGTGGAGGAAACACCTTTGCCTTTTGCATTGGCAGAGAATGCAGCATCTCCATTGTTGCTTCCTTCTCGAGCTTTCAGCCTCAACTCCTCCTCCATTAATAATGCACAAAACTCCTCAAAAGTCAAAGCTTGAGGTCTCACCTGATTATTAAGGGCAGTTACTAGTCCATTAAACTTTTGTGGACAAATCCGAAGACACCTCCGAGCTAGCTCTTCGCTAGTCTTTTGTATCCCAGCACTAGCCATCTGGTCGCGCAGATTCTTAATCTGAGTGATGAATGCTTCAACTGCCTCTCCTTCAGCAAACTTCTCCCTTGCTAGTTGATTCTCCAAGTTTTGAATCCTTGTTTGGTTTCGTGTTTCATACTGACTCCTTAGTACATTCCAAGCTTCTGACGCTTTGGTTGTATGCTGAATCAAAGTCAAAACACTGTCAGAATAGCTTGTAACTAAGGCACACAATGCATCTGCATTCCTTCGTTTCCAAGCTCGTAGAAGATCTGCATTCGGAGGAATCATCACACTAGGATTTGATGGGTCGAGGTAGGCTGTGGTTTTGCGTCAGTCCCCAGCATAGTCTCCAGAAGCTCATAAGAATCAAGGATAGTTGTAATTTTGAACTTCCACAAGGTGTAGTTTGTACCATCTAACTTGCCTTCGCTGAAGGTTGGTGGACAAATCCTCAGTGTTTGAATAGCCGGTACAGCAGCACCACCTCCTGCACCGCTTCCTGATGCGCTTGAACCGCTTCCCGGAGTCGACATAGTTTCTCTTTGCTGTTGAAGCCTTTGCCTCTTGCACGCTCTCCGATCTCTAGAGCCCCCTGGGCTCTGATACCATGTAAAATATTACACAGCGCAGTGAACAGAATCTGAGAAAGAGATAGAGAGTACACAACAGATAAGAGGAGAATTAGTAAATTCTTTAACTCCAAACAACTGATACAAAGATGGCTCTGTCCACCCGTGCGCTTCCACTGTGTGAAGCTTAGATGGCGATCTAGACAGAAGATAGGTGAAGAGCTTAAGGCTAGCTGGAATAACAACTTTGACTGGGTGAAAGATGAGTGTGTGATGGCTGCGAAGGGGTTTAGCTTTTATAGCCTGCGAAGGTCGTTAGGTCGACCTACCATATGAGCCTCCACAAGTCGGCCAGGGAATATTCCCGCAACTCGATGCAATGCGCCTCGAGTTGCTACCAGCTTAACCACTCCGTCTAACCCAAAGATTAGACCCACAATGGTCACCTTTTTGCCATCCGGTCACATAGACCTCATCTGATATACAAGTCAGGACTCCACCAATGTCCGGGCTCACACTTGGCTTCTCCTCATAATGGGGGCCTTACAACTTTGAGCACCATGGATCATTGGTAGCACCTAATGAGGGTGGGGCATTGATCATATCTAACATACAAGGCATCATATTAAAAATAATGCAACTACAAATCATGTGAAATCATCATCGTCATTAGGATGAACAGATGGCGGGGGTCCGCATGCCACATCAACCAAGCACTGGTTGTAGAGGCTAAAATCACCCTCAAGGCACATGCAAAAATGATGCATCTCTGTGCGTGCTCTATCAAGGCCGCCACAACCTGAAAAAATATCCAACACATAGTCGAGATCCTCTATGAACGTAGCAAGGAGCCACCTACAAAAGAAACCATTTAGTAACACCATAAAAAAAGCATGACATATCTTAATGCAAAGTATAAACCAGTCTGAGAGTGTATAACGCACCTATAAAAAACTAGTGATCTTTCTGCACCCCCTCGAACCTCTACACCATCCACATAAGTGTGCTCAAATGATGTGCCCTGGAGGTCTGTCTCGAAGAGGAAGCTACGAGAGCCAGGAAACTTGTATGGGCTAACCCTCTCGCCAGCCTCTCTATCATATGAAGGGACATGCATCCCTCGATAAAACAAGCCAATAGTAAGGTCCATGACCTAGCAATGCAGAATCATCTTGTTAGCTACTTAAACTTTTATTTTAAAAAGTTACAAGTTTGTCTTCAACACACTTACCTCCTCTCGAGTATCAGGGTGTCTATGTCCACCCTCACACACGAGAGTCCATGTGCGATGGAGCTTCAATCTAATGGCATGAGCTCCTCTAAGCACTTTTCCAAAGTGTTGTGCAAGTCCCAAAGTCACCAAGAACCCCTCATCTGCCAAGAATCTATGGGATAGGTCCATGACACCTTTGACAAGTGCACTAGAAAATGTATTCCATTCGGGAATCCCTTTCAAATGTAAAGATGTATAAGACCATGAAATATCACATGAGTTTATAAACTAAACTAATGCAAGCACATATACCTTCTGCCTCAAGGCCAACAACAAGCAAAGATGTAGGAAAATCTACAAATAACAACTCAGCAACCTCATATGATGGAACACCATTACACTGGTAAGAGTTGATGGTATTTCCCTCCATGAAGCGCTTAATACTAAAATTGAAAACACAATAACAAAGCATAAGTAACCATTACAATAGATGTGTATATAGAGAATGGTGATAAAATATACCCATCCAATGCAAAATCGTCGATCAATGTCACATCTACCAACAGAGCATCTACGATAGTTTGCTATTGAAATCCTATCATCAAAATAAAGTTTACTTACAAATGTTGATGTTGGCTAAATGTTAAGACTCAGAATGTAAAGCTAGAAATCTACATACCTGTCTTGCGTATAGCGGGACGTCTACAAGACTCTTATATAGGCTCTGACTGAGTCATGAATGACATAGCCGGAGAAGGTGTAGTATGTTGCAAAGATCCCTCAAAGTGACCCTTACTTTTTTCCTTTTCTTTCCAAATTCTATGCATGTCAAAACCATCTTTTTTGCCTAAAGTTGTAAAGAAAAATAGGAAGGAAAGCAAATTATTTAGTGTTTAATGTTTAGATTTTATATTATCTTCAAAAAATATAAAAAAATGTACTTTTAACATGACTCCAATAATCCAAAAAATGATACTTGATTCACCTTCTAATTCTTCATCCAATGAAACAACTTTCTCTTTGTGTTTAGACCTTCGCTTTGTTGTACCAACCTCATTTAATTCACTTATATTACCTACGCAATATAAATACAACAAGATAATACTTTAATAAATTGACTCGTCAAATGAAAATCCTAAACTCTATCAGTCATGCAAATTGGCTTACCCTTGCTATGCTTCAACGCATCATCTATCGTGGGGATATTCTTTCATTTTCCCATGGACTTTTTCTTCATTGTAGTATCAATAGTTGCATCACCAATGGCACCTAAGTAGTGTGAAGTCAACACAATATAATATCATATTCATGCAAATTAGAAACAAGGCTACTTGGATCAAACTAAAAATTTGCATTCTATCCAATATACCCTTTGCCATGCTACCACCACAAGTCGCCTTTATCCCCACAACATGAGGGACCATGTCTATTGTATTGGACATTTCTAATTTGCAAAAACAACAAAGTTAAGAAAACACAAAAGTCTAAAAAGTTATGATAAGTTTCATGTTAAACAAATACATTTTTAGAAAGTACCATTTCCTTCATCCTCTTCTTTGTGCATAGAAATTACTCTATTTTGTTCCAAAAATCCTGCATATAAGGCAAGTATTACTAAAACAAATAGCTAAGAGCAAGAGTTACCACATATTGACTATGTTTGGCTCTCAAAGTACTTACTCTCTCTTAATTCAATCTCTTGCCGTGGAATGTCATCCAATGCATAGTCTATCCACCATGGACAAATACGCATTTCCCATTCCGACAGACCCCTCTCAAGCAATGCTTTTGAGAACATACAATTTTCACATCCCAAGTCCATCCACTCCTCCATTAGAGGAGGGAGGCTTTCTAGCACTCCACTTTCCTGTAGACTACACAACCATCTTTTCCAAAAACATAAGAACAAACAACAAAAGCACTCTTAAGTTAGAATACATTTGTACATATGGTATTTAGAAAATATGGTTTCTTTATACTAGAAATACCTGTATACCACCCTCTTGCTTGATTGTGTGAGCTCTGGAACCTTGTTAGAGTCTCCAACATTCTTCATTTCACCAAAAATATTTACAAATGCCTTTAAAATATGTAAACGTATTTGGCCTTTTAAAAAAACATCAAAGCCTCCTTGAATCTCATTGCCATCAACTTGTAAGCTCTTGATCAATAAGGAGCATTCTCCAATCATATGAAACCAATACACCTCTTGCTTCATGTAGCTATGCTTTTTCTAATATATTGGTTATTGAACAAAACATAACTTCAATATTGTTGAACCAAATTATGTTTAATTCCAAAAAATAAGAGAACATTAGTCCATGAGGAAAACATACCTCTCCGGAGCAATATTAGCACTACAAATGGCATACAATTTGTCCTTGGTAATAGCCATCATGTTCTTTTCATTCCAATTCAATGCAAACAAAACAGAAAATAAATCCTCTCCATGTGCAGGATTAGCTATTCCAAGGTACTTGTATCCTTTGTCCCTCAATTTATCTTGCTCTTTGTTTATGAATTGTTTTCTTTTTGCCTCATAATTTGCCTTTGGCAATGCAAGCTCCTTGAGGCGGGCCTCCTCTTTGAGTATGGCAGAGTTATAGTCATCCTAAATAGAAAAACCAATACACTATTCTTAGTTATGGTTAAATTCAAGATACCACAATTTGTTATGCTGAAAACTAAAATACTATACCAAACTTTTTACCTTCCACACCAAAAGCGATATTAGCAAACATGGGTTCTTGTACCATGGATCATTGCCATGGTTACTTTTTCCCTAATTTCATACTCTATTTCAGCTCACCATCTTTGAGAAGGGCTCATCCTTTCCAAAATGCTTTGTTTATCAGCGATGCCAAACTTTTGGAACATGAAAAATTCATGGCCTAGGTTGGGTTTGACATGTGCTCTTGTTACACTACAACATTGAAAATTGTCTTTAAATTTTAAGATTCACACATAAATAAAACCTATTCACATTCACATAACTAATAAATGAAACCTATTGGCATTCACACGTAAATGATACCTATTGGTATAAATAAAATATCTTGACATTCACACATAAATTATCTTTATATTTTGAGATTCACACATAAATAAAAACTATTGGCAATATTCACACACAATTGATGATCTATTAACCCATTTGAAAAAGTTAATAGTTATAAGTATACTTACGCATTTGATGTATCCAATGCTAACAATAGTTCTCCTTCTTTCTTCTTCTCCACTTGAATGAATTGACATAGAACTCTAACATGTCGCAAAATATCTTCATTATAAACTACATACGTCAAATAATAAAATAAATAATTAGTCAAAGAAGGAAGTATCATCACAATAAACAAGAGAAAGCAAGACAATGCATAGTTACCTTCCTTTATCCTCTTCATCCATGTCTTCAACCTATGATTACCATCCCATACCAAAAACTTGCGCCCTCTTAAATCAGCCCACTCATCAGTCAATTCATCTTCAAACCTTTGGTTGACTTCTCTCCAAAGAGGTCCCCACTCTTCCAAAATTTGGGGAGATACATCCATTAGCTCACCAGTGGGCCTTCTCAAAGAAACCAAAAATTTTCCCATTGTTTCCATATACGAAGCATTATTGAAAGATGAAATCAACCATGTAGCAGAACTAGATGCAAGCCTTATAGCCTCATAGGGCACAAGTCTACACAAAGGGATAGGAGGAGGAGAAGTAGACCTCGTTACAAAAAATGAGGCCAGTACATATGACATAAGCCTAAACTTGACATTCTCTCCAATGTGTCTATCATGCACACTGACCTATTTCTTTTCTTCATTAGCAACATCCTCATTCACCTCTTCATTTTCCTCATGTACAGTTTGCAAATCTAAAGACCTCCCCTGTGTTGTTTCACCACACTCCGTGGTGGTAGTGTGGGTGCTCATAGGATCAGCATGAATGTCATCGCTTGCTTCATCCATGCTATCCTCAAGCGCTTCATCATCAATGAAAGGACATTTTTTCCTTGGTTTTCCACCCTTGTTATTTGGAGATTCAGAGAATGCACGGGAGGATGCTTCTTGATTGATACTTACTAGTCTATTGCATAGATCGGATCTTAACCTTGTAATTGGAGTATCTACAAAAATAATTTGAAAATAGAATATAACATTTATATGAAACTTTAAAAGAGTTGCTTAACCATTAAGAATAGAATATGTAAATTTAAAGGAGTGATTGAATGACTTAATTGGACGGCCCCTTTTGCTTTGATCTCTCCTACCACCACCACGCCGACCTCTAGCCATGCTTAGAAGCACTAAAACAAACCACAAATCATTTTAAAAATGAAGACAACTCAACTAAATCACATGTTCTATTAATTAATCTCCACCAAAATATGACCATTTGACGCAGACAACACACTTTAATATCATTTGTTATTTGGTTTTAATAAATGTATTAAATTTTCTTAATCATTTGAACCTCCTGACCACATTTTCACCCCCGCACCCCCAAAGGGGGGATACTCCCAACCCCTTGTTCCTGTCTGCGTTGACGCAGACAATGCTGAGTGTTTGACAATTCCCAATCCAAAAAAATCAAATCATGTCACACTTATTTCTTTAGGATGATTTGCGTACGATTTAAAAATGGTTTAATTTTTCATGACTTAGACTCGCGCGGTTTACACCCACTCTATATGGAGAGGGGGTGTAGGGGCCCTACTAGTGTCGCCGGGAAGCCAAAAATTGTAGGTAACTTGGCTATAGAAGAGGTTTAAGGGGCGGTTTAGGGAGGAGTAGTGGTTTAAGGATGGGGGGCTGAGAGGGGAGTGGTTTAGGGAGCAAGGACTGAGAGGGGACTGGTTTAAGGAGGAGGGGCTAAGAGGGGGGCGGCTGTGCACTACTCGCCCCATTTCATAAGGTACCCCGCCCCCCCACCAAGTCATCTGTGTTGACACAAACAGCGGGCTGGTAGTGAGGGTTCCCCCTCCTCGCCTTTTCCCTCTCCTCCTCCTCCCTCAAAAGGGGGCTGTGCCCAACCCCCGAGAGTTGTCTGCATTGACGCAGGCAGTCCCGGGTGTCCCAAAGGTATCCTCCTCTCCCATTTTTTCAGTTTACCGTCTCCTTCTCTACCTCTCCTTTCCTTCTCTCCCCTCCCATTGTTGTCCTCTCATTGTCTACCTGCTCTTCCATTTCTTTCAGCCATGGAGGAAAAATGAAACTTGAAATATAGATTTTCAGCCATAAGGATGGAGTGTGGAGCTTAACCGGTGAGTTTGATGGAGAATGTTGATCTTTTTTGAGCTTGTTGCAGGGGCTGCTCTCCTTCTTGGTTCTTCTTTATGCCTTGCAACTTGCAATGGGAGAGAAGAAGAGGGAAACAAAAGAGAAAAGGAAGAAGAAGAAAAAGAAGAAGAAGAAGAAGATGAAGAAGAAGGACAAATAAGAATATATGTTTAAACCGTTATACACAACTTTCAATGGCAAGCGGTACGTGCATATTGAACATCCATCATGAGAGAATGTTTCTCTCGAACATCGAAAAATTATTTACTAAAAAATGTAAATGCTAACGGCGCCTGACATCTGACAAAATAAAATGTGCTTATAAAAATATGTGCTACAACACGACATGATTTTCAAAAAGACACGATTTATTTTCGAAAAGATATGTTTTTTAAAAAAAATTATTTAACTAAATCTTGTGATTTTTCAATATGTAGAATTTTTTTAATGATTTGGTTCATTAATGGACTGATTCGCAACTTCAACCGTCACTAAGAACTTGCCCATGGAGTAAGAGCTCATTTAATCCATATTTGGTGGGGGTAACGGACTATTATTTCTACGTTCAAAGAAATTGATAAACAATAGGCATGCTATTAGATATAATATTTCACCTTCATAGCTCCATTGTTTGTTGAGTTTCAAACCGGCTTTTGTGAGAGACGATGGAAGAAGTTACTCTTCAATGGTCAATTGGCTCCGAATCACTGGAACGTGTTGTGCCCCTGAGGGATGGAAAGATTCTTGTGAGCTCTTATTTTCTTTAATCACTTCTACCCCCTGACCGAAAGCTGATAGGTTTGTATGCTATTTTCCAACTTGATGCTTACAGTGAAGAGATCGCGGTTCATGGCCAACATGATATCAATAGTGCGGAGCAATTTTTGCTCGATTCTTCTCTTTCATGTCAGTATAAAATAGTACATTGTGATACCACTTTCACCATGGACCAAGATGAAGGACTACACATTGTAGAAAATAGCAAACAAGCTCATTCACTTTCAGGACTTGTTGTAGACATTACATCCGATTCCTTCGCAGAGACGTCATCTCAAACTTATTTGCCACTTATAACAAATGCTTTTTGTGCACCCATCTCAACTCTGACTATTGACTTAGAGTCGGATGATGGACTTGATAGTCCTCATTTATTTCCACAAATAAAGAAAGAGATTCTACCTTGGATTGCTAATAGCCCTAGAGGAAAGAAGTTGAAGGCTTTATTGCATATGAGTGAAGGCCCTTTTTTTGTTAATGAGATTCCAAGAGAGTAGAATGGTTCTATTTCTTTCGTTCTTCTGCCGACATATGGCACATCTTCAAACATGGATGGGATGCAGCAACAACATGATGGTCATGTCTGGAAAAGACCCCATCCAACTAATATCTTCCCTGATGCTACTTCGAGAATTAGCCATTGCCTTGGAGACTTACAATGTCATCGAGTCAATTGTCCTTACTATGAGAGCAACAATCAACATAATAAAATATATTTTCATGGTTACCTCAATAGCACAGTGAGCAAGGGGCTACTTGCAAGTGAAGAAAAACATTCAATCACGTGTCAGTATTGTAGTAAAGTTATCACTTGTTATGCAACTTGTGATTGCAAAGTTTATTACATTTTGCCAAAGGACACAAGCATGGAGAGATTGATGCTTCATGTAGGCACACACACACACAATGTACAACCAGGGACTTCAATGGCTGCAATTAAAAAAATTAGATCTCTAGTTCACTCAGTTTTGCAAGTGAATCGACACTGTGGTTCTAGGAAGATTCAAATGATTGTAGCAAAACAAATTATCACTGAATCTTTGACAACTAATGGTTCAATGGTGGAGGGAGAACAAGAGCTTACAAACTTTTTGGAGGAGTTGATGCCATTGGTTCAAAATCAGAGGTTAGTTTCGGTTATTCAAGTCTACAAACTATGGTTTGTAGCATTATTATTAGTTTAACAAACTTTCGTTTGTTGAGGTTGCAGGTTCAATAGTATCGTGACATGCCAAAAAAAAAAAAGAAACATGTGTTGTTGGAGATGGCTTTGATAACATTTTGGAGTTGAAAAAAAGATGCATGTTTCCTTTTTTTCATGGCAGTAGATTTCTAGGGCAAGGAGGGGTGGGTGAAAAAAGTTACATTTTCAAGATGTCTACTAAAGGACCCGGCTCTGGAGTGGAATTGGTTAATCGAATGTGACGTTTAGGAAATGGAGACCTTTGCAAGTCTTGGGTTCACTTTGACTTTACACACAGAATAGATGACTGGGCAACAATGTCTTGTTCTATGTACGATCCATGGTTTGTTCAGGAACCTAACTTGTTATCAATTTTCATTGACATATTCTAGTTGCTAATCACTGTATTTCTTATTACAGCTTGAAGGGGATCATGGTGATTGCTATTTGTGATACAAAGGAAGAGGATACAGAAACACAAATTCTTTTTTGGAGATTCCTTAATAATGTGATGCTCGAGTGTGGACACCCTCATGCAGACTTTGCATGTTTTATGGCGGATGAAGCCGGTGCAAATTGGATGGCGATCCGCACTGTTTTCAATGCGGGACCTGACAATGTTTTGGAAGGAAGAGAGCGATCGTGTTTGTTTCACTGGGAACAAAGCTTACAAAAGCACACAACGAAATACGTACCTTCAAACCTTTGAAAGCATCACTTGAATTTATGTGAGAGGTGGCGCCTTTCAAAATCCATTGAAGAGGGCAAGAGGAATGCCACAGCTATACAAAATTGGTGGAAGCAAGTTGGACTACCTCAAGATAGTACCGTACCATTGAAGAGATGGATCAAATGGTGGGAAAATAGGATAGACCATTGGGGTAGTACTACACATGTAAATGTTTTTTTTTGTTTCTATTTGTTACATACACATGTACTAATATCATTGGGGTGGGAATACCCAAGTATGAGAACAAAATAGACATGTAAGAGGAATTGCTGAGTTTTTTATTGGGTTGCAGGCTTCCTTGAGTCCTTGGGAGAGGGCTTGTATTCCCAACACAAATCTTTCTGAGAGCGTGCATGCAAGTTGGTTGGCAGGGGAGGATGGAAAGAAGAAAATTGGTTTGTATTAGGCATGCGTCACTGACTTGATCAACTCATATATTCAATGTTCAAGGCAATTGGCCATCACAACTGGAAGATACTCTGGAAGTGGTCCCGACATGGATGCTCTTATTAATAGGGTGGTTGCAAGAAATACCCCTTCACCTGCATTCATAGCTCGAACAGTTCAAGGAGCACTTCTTGGCACCCCCATGTACGAAGAGCCTTTCATTTCTGGAAACAAAGAAACAGTTCAAAGGAAAAGAAGAACTCTAGATGGTTGTAGCTCTCATAAACCTGGCTATGTAATGGAGTCAATGGATAGAAAACAAAAAGGACAACCACACAAGATAAATTTTCAAAATAGAAATGACCAACCTATAGAAGTAGACTTGGACCATGAGGTGCATGTAGTGCCGATTGAAATGGATCTCCCAACTAATATTGTCTCAGAGGAGGAAATGCATAGAAGTTTGTGGGCCATCCAGAGAATGCATGTTCATTGCAAACGAAAATGTTTTGGTATTATAAATAGAAAGAAGTGCTGCAACGTGATAGAAAGTAGATCACTTGGGTTACTATGCCCTTCATTTTGGTCAGAGAGGGAATTTCAAGGTAAGCCTATTGCACAATGGTTCTGGTTTTGCAGTCATGATGTGGAGCATACATGGGATGTTGATAAACAAGTTAAGCATGTGCCCTTGCGACCAAGGATTTGGTCTATTGACAAGGGCACCAATGCTTCTGCAGAGGAGATTTCAATTCTTATAAAAGGAGGTTTTGTATTCAAGCATGATGGCATTCCACCTACCCCCAAAAATGCTACGACCCATGGGACAGAACCACTTAACTCTTCAAGTGGCAAGCGAAGAAAAAAATGGAGACATGGTATTTCTAAGGATGCAGAAAGAAAAATTGCATTGGTTGAGGCATTGGATGTAGTTTTCATGGAAGAGAAAGTAGTGGTGGCAAATGAGAAAGTCATATTTTATGTTATGTCAGAGTATTTGTATGAGGTGCATGTCAATCCCGAGCCCTTCTGCACGTGTCTTGACTTTCAAAAGAGAGAGTTGGAAAGTAAACCCTTCCTGGCTTGCAAGCACATGTATTATGTCTACATTCGTGTGCTTGGGATGGACAAAAATCAACATATGATGATGCATCAACCTTTCCTTAAGCAAACTGATTTAAATTTTATGCTTGCCCTTCCGCGACGCATAAAATGCAAATCAAAGACTTGAGAGTTTTATGTTGGCTATTGTTCAATGAGATGGGGACCATGCAGTACTGAATGAAAGATTTAAAGGGCATATAAAGAAGTGGAGGTGGACGTTCATTTTGGATACATGATGTGAAGGGACCACATATTTGGTATTTTTCTTTTTGAGCATAATGAAAACACTAGTAAAAGTAGACATTATTAATCATGGACCAGTTATCCATTTGTGGACATGATTGGACGAGGATCTAAAAGTGGAATTATTGATCATGATTTTTTGATTCATTGAGGGGCCATCTATTTATAGGTTATGGATCTCTTTATAAACTATGCTTATTTAGTATGCAAAGTAATTTCATTTTTTCTAATTTGATGCTCCAACTTCATTTTTGTTGAGCCAATTATTTTTCAAGGTAATCTAGATCTTACTCCTCTTCTCCTATTATGAAAAGTATGCAAGTTTATTGTTTGCCTTTTGCTATGATGAATACGTCCATAAAGCTTGGTATTCACTGAGGGGGGGTACCTATTTGTAGGTGATGGATCTCATTATAAATCATGCTTATTTTGTGTGCAAAGAAATTTCATTTTTCTTAATTTTAATGCTCCAAGTTCATTTTTGCTAGTTGTGACAATTTTTTTCTCAAGGTAATCTCGATTTTGTTTCATAAAGCTTGTTGATCACTTCATTTTAATTCCCCTCAGAGGATTGTCTATTTATATGTGAAATATCTCTTTATAAATCATTCTTGTTTTGTGTGCAAAGCATTTTCATTTTTCCTAGTATTGATGTTCCAAGTTCGTTTTTGTTGATTGTGATACTTTTTCCTTAAGGTAATCTTGATATTTGTCCTTTACTCCTATTATGGAAAGCATGGTTACATAGAATCTAATCATGTATCATCTACTCTAGTCACATTTCTAATATATATTATGGTTGCTTCTCCTTCCCATGTTACACCTTCTCAAATTGTTTGCTTCCCCTTATCACGTTATCAAGGTGTTTTTAATCTAAACCATGTTCTAATTTCTAATTTTCATTTGTTAATTGGGTATTTTTGATCTAAACCATGTTTCATCTAACCTTTGATTGGCAAGTCTGCTATTGATATAAACCATTGCCAAGTTTGATATTGAACCAAACCATGATATGGTTGCTTCCCGTCCTTATGCAACAACTCTACTATTTGCTTCTCTTTTGCATATTGCTCTTCCTTCCACTTTCCATAGTCAATTCTACTAATTTTTATTTTTAGCACAAGGTTTTCTTTAAATTCTACATGAGTCAAATCATGCCTAAATCTACACAGGAGGAGCTAGACATGAGAAAGACCTTCAAAATCGCAAATGGTAAACTAGATTCGTTGTCAAAAGCTACAAACTATGATGAGAAGTGGTCAATAAATGATGCAACATTTGCCATTGGAAAGGTTGAACAAATACTTAGCCAAATTTTTCAACGAGAGGATGAAAATGATATATCCCTTGTAGATATGTTAGAGTTAAAGCTCCCTACAACCATTGCATATATGAGAAGCTTTGGAGTGATTAGTAAAAAAGATGAGGAAGATATTGACATTTGTTGCTATCAAGTCCACATATCAATACCATATAATAGTTATATATAAGTGGCTTTCATAATTTGCCTAAATAGTTGCAAGAGAAATAATTATATTTTCCTATATTGAGTTCTTTTTGTGTTTTGTTTAGATTGACTCATAATTTTAGAGATTAATCTGATCGATAAGGATACTTTTTGAGATGTGTGGTAGAAACCCAATTTTGTTCATTTTTCTCTCTTCGGTATATTTTGAGAGTTTGAAAAAAATGGTCCCTTGAATAGCTTGTTTAATACAAATTTTCAATATGGGTAACAAGATTATCCCTCATAAAGTTACAAATTTTGTGAAAAAACTCCAAGTTTTGGCAAATACATTGAAAAACTCCAAGTTTTGGAAAATTTTGTGAAAAAACTTCAAATTGGGGGCTTGCTTTTTTAAATCCCCCAAGAAAATGAAGGGTTTTTTTGTATTTTATGATGGTAATGATGTTCTTATTGGATGAAAATTTGTTTAATACTGGTTGTATCATTATTAATTTTTGTTTAGAAAATTTTGATTTTGCAATGATTTACATGCGCTATTTAATTTCCATAAAACCTGAAATGCGGTTTTTAAGCGGTAAAATGATAGTTTTGTCGTTTCAGGTGGGTGAAATGTGTTCCTATGGGGGGAAAATGGAAAATAAATTGAATGTTAGTACACTGAATTGATTGGAACAAGAAAAATCAGAAAATAGCATAGTTTATTGACAAATAAATCAAGAAAATGGGGAAAATAAGGAAAAAAATAAAAATGCGCTTCACAAAAATAAGGAAAAATATAATGATTGTTTGTGAATGTATGGTAGTGGCAAAGCATGAGGTTTAGCCTCAGTTTGCCCTATCTCCTTGTCAATTTTTGTGATTTATCGCTTTTCATACTTCAAAACACGACAAAATGAACCTCTACACCTATGCAACGAAAGCAATACCTAAACATAGGGGGTTGTGATGTTTGAATGGTGTGATTTGCGTGCTGATTATTGCTGATTTTTTGATGCATATTTCTTGTCTCTTGAGTGAGCTTCTCCTTATGCATTCTGTGTGTGTTCGGCGCAGCATCTTGAGCAAGTCCCCCCACCACGCGATTCTTGACATTTTGCTAGTTAGAAATTGGGCATATCAGAAATTTGCTACACTTACATGGAGAAGTTGTGCCTTGCGATGGTCTTTGCAACTAAAAAATTTAGGCACTACATTCTCAATGAGAAGGTAGTTTTCTATACGAAGGCGGAAGGGCTTAGATTGCTTATAAACAAGCTGCAACCGCTTGATCGTCTGGCAAAGTAGTTAATCACTTTGCAGGAGTTCGATTATGAGATTAAGAGTAAGCCACCGAGGTTGTAGGGTATTGTGGAATGCCTTGTGGATTTCGGTGAGTCGAAAGAGATTTTGACTAAAGAAAGTGATATTGAAGAAATGTTTAAAATCGATACAGCTTCTATCCCATCTTGGTATGCTGCCATCACGCATTATCTATCAACGGGAGAGACTGGAGCTCGTTTATCAAAATCTCAAAAGAGGAAAATCAGACAACAGGCTTTGAAGTTTTCCTTGATCGTAGGAACACTATATCGACAGGGTGTTGATGATATCTATCGCCAATGTGTGATGCCTAACAAGGTTCCTTTCATCTTGGAAGAGTGCCATGACTCTGCGTGTGGAGGGCACTTTGCTGGACGGTTGACGGCACAGAAAGCTTTAAGAGCTGGATATTGGTGGTCGTCCATCTTCCAAGATTCCTTTGAGTACGTTAAGACATATGATACCTGTCAAAGACATGACAGCAGAGAGAATAGGAAACGCCCACTTATGCCTATTATGGCTATCCTTCCATTTGAGAAGTGGGGCATTGACTTTGTGGGTCCTATCACCCCGTTTTCTACTACTCAGAAGAGATACATTATAGTAGCAACTAATTATTTTACAAAATGGTCAAAATCGCGGGCGATGAGGTAGAACAATGCAAAAGAGACTGCAAGTTTTCTTTTAGAGCAGATTATCTGCCGTTTCGGTCCACCAAAGGAAACTGTGGAACCCACTTTTTGAATAAAGTGATCAAAAGCCTGACTGAAGCTTGGCAAATCAAGCATAACAAAATGACCCCCTATAATCCTCAAGCCAATGGGAAAGTCGAAAGTACTAATAAGCAGCTTGTGGATATCTTGTCTAAAATAGTCTCTTAGAAGAAACGAGACTGGGACAAGAAGTTGTATGTGGTAGTATGGGCATACAATACAACGTGCAAGCGAGCTATCGGCCATACTCCATTTAAATTAGTTTATGGGAAAGAGTGTGTGTTACCCCTCGAAATTGAGTTGCCAACCATACAGTTTGCAATTAACCACTCTTTGGGAGACGAGGATGCACTCTTTGAACGTTTCACGACCATAGCCCACCTGGATGAGCTGAAATTGCAGAGCTTATTACACCAGGAGATAGATAAACGTCGGATGAAGTAGTTGCACGACCTTAAAGCAAAAAAGTAAACCTTTAAAAAAGGGCAATTAGTTTTGTGTTACGATGCGCGTAGGGAGCTGTTTCCAGGGAAGCTGAAACCTAGATGGGATGGCCCCTACAAGATTGTCAGGATAGGAAAAAATAGGTCTATGGCTCTACTAGCTGATCTACAATGAGTAGAATTTAAAAATAAGGTTAATCTTAATAAGATTAAACCTTATTATTTCTAAGTATACTAACACGGAGAAATACATTGCAGGTCCATGCTAGGGCTGATTTGAGACCTGCAAAAGAGCTTAAAGTTGGTTGATGGGGCGGTTAATTCCTTATTTGGAGCACCCATATCTGGAGCAGAGATACCATCAGAGGAAACTTATCTGGTGGAGCAAAGGATACAAAGTGATTGAGCAAGAGGACAGAACCTTTGTGTGGGAGATCAAAGTCTTCTGCCATCACTGCTTATGAATGTTGGCAAGGATCCATGTTGGGTTTAATGAAGAAGGTGGGATGAAGCCGTCAGTTCATCCTCTAAACATGCTAAATTTTGACTATCATAATTACGAATAGAAGAGTTCATGATGGCAAGCTGTGTAAACCCATTGTGGACGTACATATTATATTTTGACGGAGCATCCAGGGGCCCTAATAAAAAGGGGAGTGTTGGAGTGTAATCCGAGATCCTCGACGTAGAGTTATGATGAAGTTAGCTGCTTATCTCGGGGTAGGATTCACTAACAACATGGCGGAGTATAAAGCCTTGATTATGGGATTGCATATTGCCAAGCAAGGTGGTATTCGGCGATTGTTAGTATAAGGGGATTCCTAGTTGATCTTGAATCAGCTAGATGGGACATACACAATGCGGAATCCCATCCTTTGTATGTATCATCAAACTGCCATGACCCTGCTTGAGGAGTTTGAGAGAGTGTCTCTTCAGTTGATTCCATATTACTGGAATCAGTTTGTGGATTCATTGGCAAACCTTGCTTATGAAGAAGACCTTTTCTTCAACTGTGGTCCTAGTTTGGATATTGCTATCAATAATGAGACAAGACCCGGTCGCTTATGGGGAATGTTATCAGAGCATGCAATATATGGCAGGCAATGGTTGATATGGGTGATACAAAGAGTAGTCAAGACCCATCTACCATTGTTATCCTGGACCCATAGGCTGATTAGGCAACATGTTATGCATACGCCTCGTGCTATATATGCAGGAGGGATGGGTCATAATCTTATGCATTTAGTTTAGGGCTGCGAGCCCTATTTTTCCTCCTTGGAAAGGAGCATATTATTGTATATCTGTACTATATCGGGGAGGGATGTGTAGGTGCAATTTTGTTTGATCTCGTTAGGCCAAGTGGGCCAGTTTTGCGAGGTTTTCAATGTTTTATCTCGTTAGGCCAAGAGGGCCGATCAGTTTTTGTAGTGAAATGCTTTATTTCATTAGGCCAAGAGGGCCAGCCATCTGTTTAGTACGGGTGCAGTTAATGGTTTCTTGTTTTAGTCTTGTGCTAGACAGGTTCAAAGAAGAGCTTGGAAGGAGTCTATGTCGCGCAGAGACTTCTCGTGGCCCTATCCAGTTGATATCTCTCCTTTACAAGTAACGTGTTTTTTATGCTATATGTGTCTGTGTACTTGTAGGGGATTTTTCTTTCTTCATTGGGGACCAGCGTCCAAGGCATGAAGTCCCAGGTTTAGGTTAGGTATGTCTGAGGGAGGTCTGAGTAGTCGTTGCTTCCTGAAAAGACATTGCCAGACATTGAGAGACCTATTTCAGAAAGTAGTCCTAGTGACCCTATTCTGCTAGCCTGCTAGGCAGTTGTTCTAGGAGTTCTTGTTAGTTGTGAAGTAGTTAGAGAAGCCTGCCAGAGGAAAAAATGATGATGATAGAGAGGAAGAAACCCTGAATATCTCAAAGACAAAAAATGTATACAAAGGTGTGTAAAAAGGGGTTCTAACCCCTATAAAAATAGAAATGAAAAGAAAGGAAAATTTATAAGAGGTTGCTCATCACCTTGCGAAGGCCTGGTAGGTTCCTAGGGACGAGTCACCAGACCTGGGGCTGATGCCTTGTCTTGCTAGGGGTGGCATCTCGTTGGAAAAGAAGAAAGCAAGGAAGCTTGGAGCGAAAATAAAAGTGGGCGTCAGAAAAGGATTAAGTGTCGCCTCGCGAGGGCTTGGTAGGTTCTTGGGTATCGAGATAGGACTCGAGGCCAATGCCCTGTTCTCCTTGGGCCACTATGCTCAGCTCCCTCCTTTTTACACACCCGAGTATGGAAAAATAAAAACCTAAAAGAAGAAATGTGCTAAAAGAAAATACTTTTTGATTAGGCTATAGGAGTCCTCACCTAGTAGGAGCTTCTGGGGTGTGTTGTCCTTAGTTAGGTAGGTAGCTCAGACCACCACGTAGGGCAACCTCTTTAATAGTTCTTTTTAGGTTGGCCGTGTTGGAGCAGTCGGTTAGTGACTAGCTTCAGGCATTCGATTAGATTATGCTAGGCCTACTCCTTGTGGATTTCATGCCTTGGTTTTGTCAGGGGTAGGGTGAGCATTGTGCTGTGTTTTAATATGTATCTATTTTGTATCAGCTTGATGCTTCCTTTGGTTGTTTTGTGCACATTTGTTGTGGGATTTGACGGGCTGAGTCGCCCTATCCCGTGGTCACCAATGAGAGCGGAGTTTTGAGCCCGAAATGTGCCTAAAATTTGCCAAAAAATCTAGAATTTAGGGAAAATATCTTCAACATCGAAGGCGGCAGCTGTAGCTAAGATGATTTTAAGCACCAAGTGAAAGACGGGTTTTAAAAGGTGCTCGAGTGACACTTGCAGATTTTCGATAATTTTTTTGACTGCCGTGCGGGATGCTGGGAGCTGCCAGTCAGTGTGGAATGCTGAGACGGATGCGCAGGATTTTTTAGAGGTCGAATCGGAGCCCGAACGCGGAAGAGGCAAAAAATTGGCCAAGATTTGAAAAGGTGGACAAAAAACTAAAGGCCAAAAGGGGGTGCCCTTTAGGAGGGGAAACTCCCCCCCCCCCCCCCCCCCTCCCCTCATTTTTTTTCACGTGGTGTGTGGATATGGCGACGCCTCTTGATAGCACGCGCAAAAATCGGACCCCCCCCCTACAAAATCAATTTTGGGGCTGCAAGTAAGCCATGAAACAGACAATGCCTGGCAAATGCTCCTTCTTCCCTGATCATATCACCGGTCTTCACGTGAGATATGGCTGACTGAATGAAGAGATCAGAATCTAGTATTTCTCTCTCCTTCCTCTCTCTCCTCTCTATGGGCTATTCATGCGCACTATCTTGAAGGAGGAACTTGGAAGGAGATTGAAGAAAACGGCGATGGAGATTGATGGAGATGCTGAAGATTGATGTGCAGCATTGGATTGAGAGCAATGGAGGCTCCGTCCGCGCTGGCCACGTAGTCATTTAATGCGTCTCAGGTTTCGTAAAAACACGATATGACAATTTTTATGAAGAAAATGAAGGGTTTTTTAATATTTTATGATGGTAATGATGTTCTTATTGGATTAATTTTGATTTTGCAATGATTTACATGCACTATTTAATTCCCATAAAACCCGAAATGCGGTTTTTAAGCAGTAAAATGATAGTTTTGTCGTTTCGGGTGGGTAAAATGTGTTCCTATGGGGGAAAAATGGAAAATAGATTGAATGTTAGTACGCTGAAGTGATTGGAACAAGAAAAATAAAAAATAACATATTTTATTGACAAATAAATCAAGAAAATGAGAAAAATAGAAATACACTTCAAAAAAATAAAGAAAAATATAATGATTGTTTATGGATGTATGGTAGTGGCAAAGCATGAGGTTTAGCCTCAGTTTTCCCTATCTCCTTGTCAAATTTTGTGATTTATCACTTTTCATACATCAAAACACGACAAAGTGAACCTCTACACCTATGCAACGAAAGCAATACCTAAACATAGGGGGTTGGGATGTTTGAATGGTACGATTTGTATGCTGATTATTGCTGATTTTTTTATGCATATCATGATATAGAGTTTGTTGTATTTTAATTAAGAGGATAGTAGCACGAGTGTTGTCTTGGTGCTATCCTTACATTGCTGCAACGAGTTAGTGAATGAGCATTGGAAAGCTTGGTTGTGCACAACACGTTTTTGATTGAAAATTATGTTCGAGCACTTTAGGATCATCCACTTTGCATGTGCATGTCAACCATGGTATCAGAATATAAAGAACTAGATGCATAGCACTTGTTTTCGATGATAATGACCCACGCTTGAGTGTGGAAGGACAACCGAAGCCGTAGGCTTGGGGGATTATTTGGTAAGGACACATGGCATCTCCTGGAATACTCTCAAAATGAAAGAGTGGAGTTAGTTCGTTCATTCTATATGTTGAGCAGTGCATCAAGGGGCCAATCCCTATGATGTAGGAGAGCTGTAGTGGGACCGTGGTGATTCCACCGAGAGGTTTCCTCCCATGTATGTGATTATCGTGGCATTTATTGCCAATGTGTATGGGTTCTCCCTCTGTGGAGTTTATAGAAAGGGAAACGTTGGACTACAAAACTAAAAACACATAGATTGGGCTTTAGGACAGTTCGTCCTTTAGCAGTAGATAGACGCTTCTGGTCCGCAAGGCTGTGTGGGTGTGTTTGTCTATTATGAGCATGAGGTCTGGGTAGTGCTGTAGCCAGTGCTGGCCCATTTGAGGTCCCATCATATACTTCTAGGCAGTAGTCATTGAGGTTTAGGTACCCAATTGAATTTTGGTTCAAGGGCCTTAGCTTTGATCTCAATAGTTTGCTAACAATGTGGCTTGGCACATGGTGACAAGTTTCAACCCCTCTCATTAGGCTTGGTGGTAGGGTTTTCTACCGGTGGCCTTATGGGCTTTAATGGATCCACGCCGCCCTTGTTGAAAGTTGTGACTATTCATATACTACCAATAGCATTGTGAATACAATGAGACTTGTAGTCGACATTACAATGTGTTTGCTTTTTAAATGAGCATCCTAACAGCAATTCCTTACAAGCATATTTTATATTCTGCAATACATAAAAAAGTACGAGTACACATAAAAAAGTACGGGTATGCTTTTAAACTTGATAGAGACTATGATTTTACACTTTCTTGAAAGGACATACGATCGGCCCCCAAATGGGCTAAGTTTGGCATTGGTAGGTTGTAGTTGTGGGTAACCAATTTGAGTCAAATGATTGTTAGTTAAGATATTAAAATTAGCTCCCTCATTGATGAATGCATCGAAGGTATGTGTTTGTTGGGCAGTGACCATTATGTGCAAGTAAGCAGGTGCTACTGCTTCTTCCTCCTCATCAATTTCCATTATTGCGGTGACTTGAACCTTCAAAGGGGACTCTAGCATGGGAGGCTCGTGTAGTGGATGTGTGGGAGAGTGTACTTCTTTATATGGCTACAATAGAAGAACCCTATGCCCTCTCCATCTAGGGTCTCAAGATCTACATTGTTGGTTTTGGTTGATAGTGCAAACTCAGAAAGGCCCTAATCCCCTAAACTTCATCTTCTATTTATGGCATTTTATTGAATACAACAACACTAAGTCACCCTGCTCAAATTCTTGCTACTTGACGTGCTTGTCAAACCAACTCTTGCGTCATATCTTTTTGCAAATCAAGGCATGGGTGGCTAAGAGCCAAGTCTCTGATAAGCGTTCTAGCTCGATTAGGCGCTCCGTCCATGCCCCCTTTCTATCCCATGTCTCGGATGTCTACTCTCAGGCTCAGAATAAAGAACTCTACAGGTAGAATGGCTTCACTCCCGTAGGTTAACTTGAAGGGAGTCTGTTCTACCATTGTTTTATAGGCTATTTGATAGACCCATAAGGCTACTATTAGTTTGTTGTCCTAGTTGCTACACAAGGTAGAGACTACTTTGGTCAGGATGCTCACTAAGATCTTATTAGTAGACTCAGCTTGGCCATTCACTTGGGGGTAGTAGGGTGATGATTTTTTATGGATGATCAGAAAGGTTGACAAGAGGAGGTGAGTAATCACTTCATTAATGAAGTGTGTGCCTTGATCACTAACTAGATGAATGGTTCAGTTGAATCATGAGATCACTTGCTCCCAAAGGAACTTACCAGTGGTTCTAGCATCATTTTTCTCATGGCTCATGCTTTTGCCCACTTTGTGAGATAGCTTGTAGCAATGATGATGTACTTGGCCTGTGAGTACTATGCCGTAGGTCTAATCAGCCCAATGAAGTCAATTCCCCATTTCTCGAATGGTTGTCTTGCAATGATTGGGCTTAGATCCATTTTGTCCTTGTGAATGAGTACCTTGGTTTGTTGGCACTCGTCACAGTGGTTTACAAATCGTGTTGCATCTAAAAGAAAAGTAGGCTACCACAGTTGAGACGGCAACACCTTGGGGGCCATCATGTCTCTGCTGAAGTGCCCTCCTACAATTCCACCATGTGCTTCTACAAGTACGTCATGCATCTCATGTTCGCACATGCATCTATGTAGCAAATTGTCTTGCCCTAACCTATAGAGTTGTCCTACTATTAACTGATATGGTTTTATTTTAAGGATGAGTCACCTAAGTTGGGGCCTTCTTTATGGGCTTTTTAGGTAGTCTATGCTCAAGCACTTGGATTATGTCATCTGCCTAGTATAGCATCAAGTTAGCTCTAAACAAGTCCCTTTTGCTAGACAGGTTAAATAGAAGAGTGTCAGACAAGTCGTCTATGATGCCCTATCCAATGCCTTCTCTTGTGGGTATGCGAGACATATGGTCAGCCATGTAGTGCTACCTCCCTTTACACACAACCATAGAGAAGTCAAACTCTAGAAGCAAAATTAGCCATCGAGCAATGCGTCCCATAGCATATGGTTCGTTAACAAGATAAAGCAAGGCTTGATGGTCAACAGAGAAGATAAAAGGTGTAGCCAAAAGGTAATGCCAAAATTTCCTTACAGCAAACACCATGGCTAACCCTTCTCTCTCCGTAGTGTAGTTCATTTTAGTATCCATGAGTTTTCTGCTAGCAAAGCTCACTAGATAGTCTAAATTATGTTCACCAAGCTGGCACAACATAGCTCCCACGAAAAACTTTGAGGTGTCAATGTGAATGTGGAAGGTTATGGTCTAGTCTGGGGCTCTTAGGATTGGTGCTATGGTTAGAGCCTTCTTCAACTCTTCGTATGCGCATTGGTATTCCTCGCATAGCTCAACACGAATAGTCAATAGTACCATGTATGGCCTAGGAAGCATAGAACTCACTTATAATCAGTTGGTGGTGGAGGATTGATGATAAACCTAACTTTCAGAAGTCGGTGGCAATGCCATTCTTTGACACACATTCCCTAGGATGCATTCATGCTTTACCCATAACTAGCACTTCAAGGGGTTCAACGAGAGACGATGATATAGTCTACATCTCTCAAAGACTGCTCGAAGCTTGTCTAGGTGTTCCTTCCAATTAGAGTAAACACATAAATTTTCAATGAATACTTATAACTCTCGCCTAAGCATGTCTCTGAAAATGGCACACATGAGCCTCTAAAATGTGGTTGGTGTGCTCGTCAACCCAAAGGGCATGACTATGTAGGCAAAGGTGCCCCACTTGGTAGCGAATGCGATCTTGTGTCTATCATCAGGATGTACCTGCACCTGATTGTACCCTGAGAAGACGTCCAAAAAATTGTAGGCCTCTTCACCAACTACTCTCTCAAGCATATGCTCAATGTACGACAACGGATAATTGTCTCTATTTATAGGAGCATAAACCTTCTTATAATTGATGCACACTCGATCTTTTCATTCTTCTTTAGTAGGGTCACGATGGGTGAAACCTAGTCGTGTGCTCAATTTTATAAATGAATCATGCTGTCAATAGCTTATCGATTTCCTATTTGATAGCATGAGCGTGTTTGGAATTCATAGGATATAGTTGTTGCTTGACTAGCATTGCGCAAGGTGTCATGGGGATGTTATGAGTCACCACGCTCGAATCTACCCCTTTCAGCTCATCGAGGGACCAAGTGAATACATCTATATACTCTCGTAAGAGAGCAATGAGACTCACTTCTTTTTGCTTGCTCAAGTCATCGGCTATAAATGTAGGTCAGGGCGTTTCCCCTTCCTTAGCTAGATTGACCTCCTTGACTTTGCTGGGTCCTTTTATAGGCTCACTCGCTTGCCCTTGTCTTTTGCCTCCTAGCAAGATCACTATCCTATTGCCTTTCTTAAATCAAATGAATCATTTTGGCAGGTCTTGCGGCTTCCTCTACTCCTCCTCAACTTGTGGAACTCTAAGATATTTCCTTCTTTCCTCCTTCAACCTTGGTGCCTTAGGTGGACTGGTAGGACTCCCTTGGTGCATTTGGTCTTAGGTGGTCAGGGTATCTTAGGATCACTGTTTGAGCTTACTTCCGACTCAGAATCAAACTCTCTACCTTCGCTAGAAGAGGGAGTCTCTCTTGGAGTTCGTAGCTCTGATGGTGATTTTGTTCTAATTACTGGTGGGGCACTTGGTTGGGCAAGACTCCCTCGTTCATAATCAATTGCTCCTATGTACTCCAACCAGGTGCAATTGCAGTCCTTTTGCATGACTTCTTTCTTGATTCTAGAGTTGTTATTCTTCTATGATTTGGAATCTACCCATATTTATTCAATCACATGTCCCTCAAGGTTGTACTCTATTGTGTCGATCTCTTCTTTGCTTACATCTCATTGAAGGAACAACCATTTTCGTACTCATCATCTGAACTATCCTCATCCAACTACTTGACATCTCCCAGGTCTTCATACTGTGTTTCCTTGTTGATGGTGACAAAGGCCCAATTTTACATCAAGTCCAGATTGTGCATCTTGGTCCATCACCACTTTGATTCTTCTAAGAGATCCTTAAGTGGTTTAAGATTTGCGACTGGGTTATTGGATAATTTGCATGACATGTGCTTTAAGATCTTGTGGAGCTCTCATTTTTTGTTCAGGATATGGAGCGTGATGGGGGTGGGTTGTCTATGTGAGCTTCTATCCATCATATAAACTAGTACTAAGGGTTTGTTCTTGGGTTCACCAACTACCTTGGTAGCTTGTATGAACTCCTCATTGTCCAAGAATGGTAGATCGATTATGGCTAACACACATATCCAATCTCACTCATCCTCAGGGTAAGGGATATACTTGGTCAGTGGCCTGTAAGATTTTCTAATCTGAGCATCGCCCTTTAGCATAGTTGAGATGGTGTCTAGGTCGATTGGTGTAGCCTTCCAAGTATCCATCTTCACTCTTACTGCTTCCATTCGATTGCCTAGGAAGATCAAACTGTTGCCCCAGTCTTCCTATGACTCATGTGTTGCGCATCCAAGGTTGGCCTAACAAGATATCATAGTCGACTCCTTTCATGACAATGAAGTCCATAGAGAACTGGACTCTTGTGAACTTCAATGGCCAATTTTTTAGCACTCCGAATGGCTTTACTTTCATTCAATTAGCTAGTGTGACGTTGAGCCTAGCATTCTCAACAGGTGGGTTACCTAAAGCCCCTAGAGTACTATGTGGCTAAGCACACTGATTCCTGCCCCTGTGTCTACAATCCCTTTCCTCATGGTATCACCTAGAGCTAGAACCAACAAGTCTGCATGTATCTATGTGCCTTCCTAGAAAGCATTAATGTGCAACGACTTGGGTTCTAGGTGTAGCGTCAGGCTCGGTATTTGCGTGACCATGTCTGGTTTTGCAAGTTGCTCTAGCAATCCTTCCGTCCACTACTTTAGCTCCTGCCATAGCCAGATGCTACCTAAGCAAATCTCCTAGGCTTAGAGTTATAGGGGTGGTCACCAGCATTGTGAGAAGATTGTTGGTTGGTTGCTTCTCTCCTAATTTTGTGCTCGGTCAATGGCCTTGACTAGTTTACTGGCCGTGGTATTCAAGCTCTGTTTAGGCAGCACAATTTGAGGTGCAGATGCATCCCTCGGTCATGTAGGAGAGATTGGCATGGTTATGCTAGAGAGATCATTGATCTCGTCCTCCAAGATGGGCTCAACATCCCTTAGGTGTTCTTGGGCTTTTCTCACCCAATCCTTGACCTTTTCTATGGCTTTGAGTTGGCACTTTGGATTGGGGTACTCCCCCAGCTTAGCACTCCCTTTCTCAGCAGTCTTTGAAGCTCATGTTTCTGCCTTTATGTCCATGACTTTGTTCCAATAGGTAGTGTCATTGCACTCTTGGTTTTAAGTGTGATCTTTGCATTGGTTTTCTTCTTCCTTCACCTACAACTCTTCTTCCCTATTGAGGCTGCGTCGTCCAAGTTAGTAAGCCCTGGTAGTGATATTCCTGCTTGCTTTGCATGTGCTTGGGTCATAACATGCAGTAGATTGGGTGTAGCCTCTACGTCAAGTGTCTCGACTCCAAACAACCCCAATGGTACTAAAGGTACGATTGCCAACTAGAGGGTGATGTCCATCTAGGACAATTGGCAAAGAGGTGAGTGATTCCACACTCTACACATCTGTGGGGCAGTGCGAAGAGATGTGTCCTAGATGACTACAAGTCCAACACGAAATTGGCTCTTGGGTCTGCCCTCCTAAGCCTCTGTCTCTTCCTCTTCCTCTTCCTCTTCCTAATGCCATCACCGACATTGGTTGATAGTCCATGAAAACTAGATTTCCCTCTTTATCGTACAATACATAAGGGTTCACATAAGGCTCCTCATCGTTTGGCTCCTCCACATAGTGGATTAGAGCTTCACTCGGTGGATGGGTTACTAGGGTCCAAGTGGCCTAAGTATGCCTGTGGGGTTGATTTCAATCCTAGGGATGACTAGCTTTGCATCATTAGGTGTCAAGGGACAATGGGGCTCCTCTTCCAATGAAATTTGGAGGCCTATTCTCTAGGTAAGGTTGGTTGTAAGGCTGTGAGTATGGGGTCTCCTCGGCAATCTACAGTGCATGGCATCGTGGCCACCTACCGTAATTGGCGCAAGGTCAGGACCTAGGGTCCTCACACTCAGTTGGAAGGTCGTCTTTGCCACATTACACACATTGGATATGTGGGCGTGTAGGCTTGTCATCATCTCTTATAGTCTGGCTAGATCCATTTTCATCTATGCTAGCGCCTCGCTTGGGTCAACACCCTTACCTTTGTCTTGGTTGCTTGGGCCTGATTGTTTGCTAGATGTTGTTACCTTTTTTGAGGTTCTAGATTTGGCTTCATCTCGATTCAAGCTCATGGAGCTTCTCTCCTTGAGCTAGTCATCCACTCGCATGGCCTCTTCAAAGATCCTAGCTAGTGTGTGTCTCTACAAGCTTGAGTTGCCTGCCAAGGCCTTGTAGAGTTTCTCATTGCATATTCTCTTGATAAATATGGTAGACACCGCTCTTTCAATGGGTCATTTGTTAGTTGGGATTCTCTTATAAGACTCTACACATGAGTAACGTAGTCCTTGATATCCTCTTTGTCCCTCTGCTTGACATTCATCAGCCTCACTATAAGATTATCTGAATACCTACTAGCCTTGAAGAATCTCTTAACGAAGAGAAACTTGAGGTTATTGAAATTGTTGCACTTTGTAGCATCTAAGTTGGTGTACCACATCCTATCCTTATTGCCCAAGCATAGGCCAAAATCTTGCGAGCACTAAGCAAGTTCGGTGAGGTCGTTAGCATCGCAGACCTTCTCAAACTACTCTAGAAAACTATATGGGTTGTTGCTTGTATGGTATTTGTCTAGCTATTTCATAACTACGAGCATTTTTTATTGGCTCTTAGAGCCCTAGGTGACTCCTAATCCTGCAGGAAATGATGTTGCTAGTGGTGATGCACTTTGTTCCGCCAACATGTTGTCTATTAGTCACTTTGTGAGAAGCTTGCTCAATGTCAAATCCACATCTAGTGCTCTTTCCCTCTCTATGTTTGGTTCTATTCGATTTCTATTTGCTAGGGTTGTGCTTCTTCCATTTCTATGTGTCCTGAGGCAATCTCCTAGTCTGTTGCTGCTCGTTGTATGCCACTATGCTTTGCAAAGCTTTCCCCACTAGCTTTCTTTCCTCCTCGAGGTCCACTATGATGTCTTCTAATGGTCTGCCATGGTGGTCCAGCTTGTTTTGTACGTCATATTTATTCACCATCTGTTGGATTTCGACTGGGAGATCCCCTAGGTCAAAGCTCTTCATTTTCGTGGTTTGTACTGGTTTTTGCTATATCTATAGTCTCTTGCTCCACCAACTTGTCGATGAGGTTGATCAATTTGGGTGACGTCGCACTCCTAATGGTGTTGATCCTTCTATGTGTCTAGCTTTTCGTGTTGCGCCTCTCACTTGGTCCTACCAATTGGGGCTCTTGATCATCTGTCTAGGTTTGAGGGTCGTCTCCTAGTGGTGGGTTCGTTTTGTTTATTAAGTCTGAGTGTGTTCCTTCTTATTTATAGACAATCCTCAATTTATGTTCATTGTGTGTGTGTGTATGGTGCTCTTTTCCATACACTATGTGAAACCAGGCTTTCCATTTTTTCAAGTGCATTTCAAGTGTTAAAAACAATGTGGGTGCAAGCATGAGATGGTAAATGCAAAGTTTGCACTTTAGTCTATGTTCTCGGCCGAATAAGGCTTTAGGCTCAGCCACCACCACTAGCCACTCTCACTGATCTCTAGGGTCTATGCTATGTTATTCATCTTGGTCAAGGTCAATTGGAGCCTACAAGTCAGTTTATGGCTCTAAGAGGGGCTAAAAGCTAACATGACTGTGAATGGTTGTGTCTAGCTATCCGATTGCAATTTCTAAGGCAATTGTGGCTCTAAGGATTTTGGAGTCTTTCCCTATTGTGGAGGTGTTCTACTTAGTCTAAGATGTGCTAAATTTGTCAGATTTTTTCTTGTCATATTTTTTGTTTGATTTTGCAATGTCTAATCCCCAGAATCGAACATCCAATTTTCAATCGTCCGATTTTCGCACGTCTGATTTAGGCCTTTGATTATGATGTGTCCAATTTGGATTGGTCCGATTGTTGTTTTTTTGATTCCTATGATTTGATTTCAAGCCCTTTCAATTTTCATGATCTGTGTGTCTAATTCTGAGAGTGGTCTGAGTGACCAATGGCCGAGCGTCCAAATCCGATTTTGGGGATGTCCGATTGTAGACCATCCGATTGTCGAATTGAACAAGCTAAGGTAGTCCGAGTGTTTGATTGCCCAAAATCGGATGTTCAAGTGTGCGATTCTAGGAATCACACCCTACGAGTCCTGCCTGATTCTAGAAGCACCACAAAGACATTGACGACAAAAAATCGAATCAAAGCAATGATTTTGGCCACGTAAGCATGCAATGAGCTCCAGAATACAAGAATGGACACATAGGAAGGTTTCTATATACTTGGTATGCACAAGAAACACTTGTGGAAGATGATTGATCTGCCTGAAGCTCAAGGTCTCTCTCTCTCTCTCTCTCTCTCTCTCTCTCTTGTGAAGGTGAAAATGAGCTTCCTTCTTGATCTTTGGGGTCTTAAACCCTTGTTCCCTCAGCCTTGATCTCTCCAATCACTCCCCTTGTGGCATTAACACATTTAAGCACTCTTTTTTCCCATTTTTTCCTTGTTTGTGCGCTGTTTGGGCCTGTTCTACAACAATTACCCTAAAGCATTTTTCTTCGATCTCTCTATCCTATCCTACTCTAAATGCAATAAAAATCAAAACCCAAATACGGAAATGATTTATCCTACTTTCCTACTCATCAAAAACCCAAAATACTTATTTGTTTTGAAGACCACACCTCAAGACTATCTTCAACCAATATGATGACCACACCTCCATACATGCATGTATCAAAGCTGAATGACAATCAAGAAAATCCTCTAGTGAGGTCAAGTATATGTATATAATTGATAAGTCATGTTAAACCACAACCACTTATAGAATTGCTGCCTACATATTTGAGACCTTTTATATTAGAACTAGCTGCAAATATGTTCCTGATATTGGTGATAGTATAGTCAATAACATCTGCTCTCTTGACAATACCTTTACCCTATTTGTTCTCAGTTATGATCATTTGGATCTAGATCTATTAGGTGAAGACACTGCAATCATAGTTAGAAGCCTTCCTTGCTCTTGGGAGGAGTATGAATTCATCTTCACCAAGCACACCTCTATTGTCAAAGAACTCATTGTTATGCAAGTCAGCAAGGAGCAAGCCATCATATAGGGGTGCTTAATAACATCTTCTAAGTGTAGCCACATAGAGGCCTCAAAAACAAAAATAGCTGACTTGGAGATACTAGCCAAATCCAAATACCCATTTTGTCAAAAGTGGTCCACTCTTCGAGTGCAGTGGGAGTGACTCAATTGTCAAATAATGATTAACGCTAAACAATGTCAAACAATCAATACCATTGAGTATTGTCAAGATTGTGGGAGAGAAGGAAGGAGTCTCGCTTGAAGCTTTCTTGCTTGCACAATGGGGGAAGACACACAAGGGTGGAGGCTGAAAACAGTTTTCCTCTTCTTAGTTGTGTAAGCCAAAAGAACTCTAGTACAAAGAAATAGAAGAACCCTATATATGGGTCTCAAACCAAACTCAACTAACTAAGGTGGCATACTAACTGAGCCACAAACTAGAGTAGATAAGGATAGCTATCATGTAGCTATTATTCATGGGCGGTGTACCAACCGCGTCTGCAACTGACAAGTCGGTGACATAAATACACAACGGTCACCCTGGCGTATCACGAGTGGAGCTCGATATCTCAACACTCCCCCTCGAGCTCAATCCCAATTCCTGCACACCAAGCAGGTCTCTAAACTTGCGCAGCTTCTCTGTGCCCAATGCCTTTGTGAATATGTCAGCTACCTGATCCTCTGTGCTGACATAAACTAGATCAATAAGACCTAGTAAAACCCTCTGTCGCACATAGTGATAATTCACCTCAATGTGCTTTGTTCTAGCATGATAGACTGGGTTATTTGCCAAGTGTATACTACTCATGTTGTCACAATAAATGACAATTGGTCCATCTGTAGACTGATGCATATCATAAAGTAGCTTATGCAACCAAGCTACCTCACATGCAGCCATTGCTGCACCCCTATACTCAGCCTCTGTGCTCGACAAGGCAACTGTAGGTTGTTTCTTGCTGCTGCAAGTGACTGCAGCACTCCCAAAAGAGAACACATATCCACTGGTAGATCGTCTATCAGAAATACTACTAGCCCAATCAGCATCAATGTATCCATACAACTGTATCTGAACCCCAGTCTCATAAAATAGTCCATACTGCAATGTGGACTTCACATGCCTGACTATGCATCTAGCTGCATCCAAATGTGGTTTCCTTGGAGCCTGCATAAACTGACTTACCAATCCAACAGCATAGCTCAAATCTGGCCTGGTAATATTCATATAAATCAAACTTCCTACTATGCGTCTGTACATAGTAGGGTCTTCTAGAAGCTCACCTGCATCTGTGCTCAGCTTCACATTCTGCTCCAAAGGAACTGAAATAGGCTTACAGCCTGTCATCCCATATTTGGACAGCATGTCCAATCCATACTGCCTCTGCAAGAGCTGTATCCCACTTGGTGATCTAATCACCTTAATGCCCAAGAAATAACGCAGCTCTCCCAAATCCTTCATCTCAAACTTCTGCTTCAATAGCATTTTCACATGAAGGATATCTTCATCACTGTCACCTGTCATAATCAAATCATCAACATAAATGACAAGTAGCATAATACCTTTCTCTGTTTTTCTCACATAAAGTGAGAAATCTGCCTTGGAAATCTGAAAGCCAATAGTGACAAGATACTGTCCTATCTTGTCAGACCATGCTCTAGGTGCTTGCTTCAAGCCATACAAGGCTTTCTTCAACCTGCAAACAAACTCAGGATGAACAGCATGCACATAACCTGGTGGCTGCTCCATATAGACATCTTCTTGCAAATCACCATGCAAGAAGGCATTCTTTACATCCATCTGATGTAAAGACCATCCCTTTGATGCAGCCATAGCAATGACTGCTCTTACAGTTGCCATCCTTGCAACCGGACTGAATGTTTCTTCATAGTCAATGCCATATCTTCTTCAGGAGGAACTTTAAAATAAGCTGTCTTCTACTCAAAACTCTCTGTTCCTCAGAAATTAGAAGAGCAATCAACTCCTCAAAATCAGAAAATCTTTCACGAACTGAAATGGATGTCCGAAACTGTGCATAATCCTTTCCTAGACCATTCAAGGTCACAGAAACTAAATCATCATCTTCCACTGGCGACCCAATGGAAGCAAGTGCATCTGCAATCTTCTTCACCTTCATGTGGTAGTCATTGATGCTCATATTTTCTCTTTGCACATTGTGCAACTCTTGCTTGAGCTGCATTTTCCTGGCTTGCGTATTTGTGCTATACATCTTTGACAGAGTATCCCATGCCTCCTTTGGCGTACTTGCATCCTGAATATGCACAATCATAGAGTCTGAAATGCTGATAGATAGCCAGTACATAACTTTCCTGGCTCTCTCATGCCATGCTTTGAATGCCTGCATTTGCTGTTGATTGGGAACATCAGGAAGAACTGGTTCTTCTTCATTTCCTGCAACAAATTCCCAATATCCTTTTCCCATAAGGAAATTCGTTATTCTAAACTTCCATGCTTGGAAGTTGTTCTTGTTAAGCTTTTCAGTTACAATCTGTGAAAGAGAATCAGACGCCATTACAGAACACTACGAAAAATTCTGTCACTGCAAAAACTCAGCTTCACCCTCACAAGGGCAAATCTGCAAAACTGGCGAAAGTGGTATTTGACCACACAGTCACTTCCTAGTGACGATTTTGCATAAACAGGAACCAAGGATGATTCTGAAACTCCCAATGTCTCTGCGCACAATCTACAGTAACTTTTCACCGACTTGTAGAACAGTGGACTGAACAGCATAAAACTGAGCCTTTTCCTGAGTGCGTGCAGAAAACTTCCGCCTCCAAAACAGGCCCCGAAATGGCCTCAAATCAAAAAAACAGGCCCCGCAGCATATATTGCCCTCTTGCTTCACCGCGAAGGGCGTCTCAACCTGAGACAATGCACTCCTGCAATTTTCGGCTGTGCTACCTGCAGAGATCTGCTCCCAAAACAGAAAATGAAAGCAACACTGCTCCTCTTACTAGACCACCGCGAGCTTGGCTTGCTTTCTTGAGCTCCTTACCACGAACAAGGCTCTGATACCATGTCAAGATTGTGGGAGAGAAGGAAGGAGTCTCGCTTGAAGCTTTCTTGCTTGCACAATGGGGGAAGACACACAAGGGTGGAGGCTGAAAACAGTTTTCCTCTTCTTAGTTGTGTAAGCCAAAAGAACTCTAGTACAAAGAAATAGAAGAACCCTATATATGGGTCTCAAACCAAACTCAACTAACTAAGGTGGCATACTAACTGAGCCACAAACTAGAGTAGATAAGGATAGCTATCATGTAGCTATTATTCATGGGTGGTGTATCAACCGCGTCTGCAACTGACAAGTCGGTGACATAAATACACAACGGTCACCCTGGCGTATCACGAGTGGAGCTCGATATCTCAACAAGTATGACTCCCCACTTATACTGCACCCACTTACTTTCGAGTACTGGCCATCACATGAAAAACTCACCTTGTGGACCATGTGCTATTACATCTATATTTGGACAGAGTACTATGCGAGGAGAAACTACACATTGCTAGCTGCTTGAACAAATGAGATTTCCTCATAGATGTTCTCACCTAGATCACCCATGTGGGCATCAAACCAAGTGACATGGACCACTATGTAGCCATGGAATACAATCCTAATTTTTATGATTGGCTTCTGTAGAAGAGTCCTACAATATCTCATTAGCGTACATTCTTGTATATATCTAGAGTTTTCACTTTGTAAAAATTTTGTTATGCTCGTTTCTTTCTTTCTTTCTTTTAGTCATTCTATAATAAGCATAGTTGAGCCATGTACCATTTCCTCCTCTGCCACTCCACCTCTACATGATGGTAGGAAGCAAAGCTAAACTTTTGGGGAGGGCAAGGAGTTGATCATTTGCTCAAAGTCAATTTCTTTCACAATTCATAATTTTTGCAAGGAATAAAGTAGCAATTAATTTTTGAAAAAATGAGATGTGCAAGCTTATGTAAGTTTAAATTTCTTTTTCATCATAAAAAATTCTCCTTTTTATAGACACATTTTAAAAAAAGACAAAATTGATGTCTGCCCTTTCAAATCATCAGATCCAGCTTGTACTTTGTTTCTTCACACCCCCTTATGCATCCATAAAATTCCTCCACTACTCTTTGGATTTGTTAATGACATATGTTAAATTACCCATCAGCAACCCCATAAAACACAAAGAGATATAGTATAACTTTTTAATCCATCATTCTCCCTTCTCTATTGGTGAAAATTTTGAGCACATTATTTGACGACTTGAACAACTCAGACCTCCAAAATAATGCCAGAATAAAAAAGGAACCAAAATACGAAAAAAATCATGAAGAGCCCTTCATTATTATAATGGACGAATATCTGACCCCCACCTTCTGGGGATCTAACAGTGCCTTTGAATTGTGTCCTACAATCAACAAACAGGTACCTTAATTTCAAGGAATGCATCCACTTCCTTGTCGCCAATTCGTCGATGATGCAATCCATGGTTTTGATACTTGCATGCCTCACTAATGCTGCTAACAATGGCTCTCTCCTAAATATTCCATGTTGTTTCCGTCCACAATCAACCCTTAAGCGAAATATATCTAATCAGCTTCCCCCCACCCCCCCCCCCCCCCCCACCCCCCCCACTAGATAGGCCGCCTTTGGATCCATTTTATCCCCCTTCAGAACAACACAATTAAGCTTTTAGCTTTTATTGCTTTGCTTTTCCTTCTTTTTTTGTGTTTTGCAAGCAAAATCTTTTTAAAGCTTTCCTTAAGCTTTTCCTTCCATCCAATGACCTTAAAAATTCTCAAAGACTTTAAGCCTACTCCCTAATACACATTAAACCAAGAATATACAATCTTACATACTCAAAAAGCTTTGTGACTTCGAAAGCAATCTTGTGTAAACTCAAAAACCATAGGGATTCTCCACCTGCTCCATTTCTTAAAATCAAAGTTCTTGTGACCAACTTGGTAGCTTGTGTGTGCTTGCTCTATCTCACGAGATGGCATTTCCTACTTTGTTTGATGTAGATTCCATTGTCATAAAAATGTCTGATAAGGGCATGGAACCATGCCTACCAGGATGGCTAGGCAGCTTATATCATGTTGTAGTCATGTCAACTCTAGAGGCTGAAGATTATGCATAAATGAATGAAGAGGGAGATTTGGATTGATTACACCTCTATTCCTTAAACTCCCTTGCGATTATTACAGCCTTCTAGTATCGGCCTTGCATTCAATTACTCCCTTCCCTCTACGAGCAACTACAATTGTCATGTTGAGACAATGGTATACTATGGGTATTATAGTTACATAATAAATCATGCATCATTCCTTGGTTTTGGCGTGTTTATCTATCATAACACATACCTAATTAAGTTATTTAAAGAACAAGTAAAATTGTCATCTTTGAGAGCCCAAGTATCAAATTATAGATAATTGTGTATTAGTATACAAGAAAAATGTCTCAATATCTACAAGATTACAAACCTCTTACTCATAAAGTAATTTGGAATTCGACAATTACATCAACCTCTTTCAAGAAGAAAAAAGAGAGAGAGAGAGAGAGAGAGAGAGAGAGAGAGAGACTCTTAGTGGATAATGGAAAGCATGTCAACTCTCAAAAGTTTTTTTTTGGAGGGGGGATACACTCATAATGACCTATTAGATAGGTCGATACTTATGAAGCCTTATGATTTTCAAAGTGTAGATAGGCCATGCCTATATTGCATGAAGCCTTTTTTGTGAGCTAATGCAAAAGAGAGATCACACTTTCTCAGTATTTGCTCATTATGGGGATTTGCCTAATGATGGATTTCTTTTTTGGTACGCTGATGGTAACAACACCAACTTCATCTTGGGCTCTTATTTTGTCCAGAAGAATGTTGTCTGGTAGCTGGAATTGGAGAAGAAAGCTACCTGAAGGCCTCTCAATACTGTGCTCAATCATATAGTCTCTAGTCCTTTCTAGCTCGGTGATGTGCACGCCAATAATTTGAAGCACATTGCCCGGGAGCACTTGTAAGCTTATGTCGTCCTTGGTCAAATCTACAAAAAACAACACAATTTCAAACACTTCTTCATGTGGGGTATTGTTTGATGATATTGTTGATACATCAAGAACCCTCTTACCACTGAAAGATATTATAATTGGGCAAATTATTTCAATATGAAGGTCACATAGTTAAAGTATAGCGTACACATTATGTACATAACATTGAGAAGCCTAGTATTTAAAGGTGGTCATAGTTGACAAATTTCTAACGGTGAGTGTAAGCTAATCTAGCTCTAGCCAATGATTTAACATCGTTTTCACGTGGAAAATGCCAATGAGGTTTGCCATTTACTTACTTCATTAGTTAGACTTCCACATGTAAAATCACCTAACGAATCATAATAAAATTTACATCATTTAGTCACCTCAAACCACTTCTAGCTCCTTGACAATGTCATGTCGATTCACCCTTCAAAAGCTATGACAATGTCATGTCGATTGTCCATTCAAATAATGGTAAGACTACCAACCATAACCAATGCATTCATTATACCAACCACCAGCCAATGTATTCATCTAGTCAATCGTCGAATCACATGGAAAATGCCAATGAGCATCGCCACATACGTACTTCATAATGAGATTTTCACACGTAAAATCGCTTCGAAGAAGCTATGACACTTTGATTCTACGTGCAAGAGGGAGCTCTGCTGGTCACCTGGTACATCGAGCTTGATGTGGTGTGCCGACGCAGTCTCGAGCCAGTCCACCTTGAGCTCGCCAACGCTGGCAATGGTAGGGAAGCGAGAGAAGCTGGCCATGATATAGGGAAGCGCGCGCAGACACAGAGAATGAGAGAAAGAGAGAGAGAGAGAGAGAGTGTGTGTGTGTGTGAGTACTAAGCCAACGAATGGGAAGGGATGAGCCAGCACCTGCCCTTTTATAGTAGTAGCGCTCGCGCGCTCTCTCTCTCTCTCTCTCTCTCTGTGTCTCTGTGCGCCTTTGCGGGGTCTCTACTCAACCCCCGTCGGGTTATTTCCTTCCCTTTCAGCTGACTCGCTACAAAAAGCATAGATATTACAAAAAGCATAGATAAAGTGTAGAAAAATCATTACATGTGTGAAGTACATCACTACAAAGATATTATCTTTACTATCACATAGATACCTAGAGGTTGTGGATAAGCAAGCTCAAGTGTTATAGGATGAAAATACCCTATCAACCTATACTCACATAATGTTTTAGTCTTCCTTACTCCTCTCAATGTTTAGGTTGGATCATAATCATTAAGGATGGCATGAATAGCCACCATTCAATAGACTCAATGATGCATGCATGTAGGCCTTTTGTCTCTAGCAACAATAAGTAATCATGGGAGAGAGAATGGTGAGTGATAGGAAGAAGACTCGTGCTAATAAGGCATCAACCTTGGCAAATATAAGGGTGTGAATCATGATTATAAGAGTGAGTGAGATGTCATGTTTTCACCCTTTATGCACAATATAAGAGATATAGTCTGCAAAGAAGATAACATTTTGAGTGATTTTGTTCCATGTGTACAAGAAACAAAGAGCCATGCATATTTGGCACTTTAACACCCAAAAATTGCATATTTTTCCTTAAAACGCATAGTCTTGGGTTTTGCGTTGTCAAGCATTTTTTTGAAAACTGTAAACCCCTAGTCATCAAACTGTAGATATGTCTGATTTTTGTTAGCTTAATTGTTTGCATGACTGTTTGTTTTGTCATCAAGCATCCCCGAGTCCATGACATCTAGGAGACTAGTGATCCTGCAACTGATTCATATAGCAGAGCAATCCAAGAATGCTTCTCATAAAGCAAGCACAACTCATGAATGCAAGGTTGTAATGCATAAGCATCAGAGTAGCGCATAGCATCAGCGTAGTGCATAGGAGACAACTAAGAGCACATAGACTCTCCAAAGTCAATCATAGAAGTAGGGCCAGCATCCTGGACACATGGCACATGGGGTCTCAAGATAGTATGCGGTCTCATTGTGAAGCGAAAGACTAACATACGGTTGTAGCATCAACCATAGTCTATGAGAAGGTTGTTCGTGACAGGCATGGGAAGCCACAGATTCCTTTTACGAAGAGAGAGCCAAGAAAATATAACTTGAATGTAGACATATTGAGAAATGGAGATTTGAGATACAAACAAATCTGAAATCTCAGATAAGTTGTTGACGAAGAGTAGAAAGCCAAAAACTGGTGGAAGTGTGCTCCTTGGCTAAGTATGTGGAGAAGTTAAGGGGCAGAGTTAACCATCAAAGGTGTACTAAGTTCTTAACAAATTGTGATGTAGAAAAAAGAGCAGGGACTATCGCAGCAAAAACAACAAAGGGACTACAAAAGGTAGAGATTCCTCTCTTAGCAGAATTGATGCATTGAGCTCTAGGCCTACCATAGCACCCTTTCAAACCAAAGAAAAGAAAAGAAATTGTGTTGTCTCAGTTCAAATTTACAAAGTAGGCAATGGGTAATTATGGCACCAAGCTAGAGGTAATCACCAATCCAAATTTACAACTACATGCCAAGTTTATATACACATTGTTCTCCGATGCTCACCACAATGCTACAATGAATAGGATCCACTTGACAATGTTAAAAGACTTGGTCACATACCATTTGAAGGATGTGGACCTCAATGCGTACATAAGAAACATAATACATATAATGGCCAAGTTACTACCGGAGGCTGTGGAGTCTAAGGAAGTCACGCGCGAAAGCCAAAAACCAACTAGAGGAACAGTTGCAATCGTGGCTTTTGGTGGTATACTAACTGCCATTGTGGAGAAAGCTCTAAATGACCCAAATGTAGTCAGGAAATGGGTAGCAAGCACATAGGAGGACATGTCAACCAACTCAATATAGGAAGTAACCTCAAAAGAAAAGACCACAAGCAAAGGAGGATCCAATACACACGAGAAGCAAAATGAAACCCAAGAAGGGGAGAGTACGCAAACCTCCCAAGGCAAAAGAAAAATGCAGATACTGAGGAACAAAAAGATAAAATAAGCAAGAATGAAAAGGATAGAACATGTAGAGTAAGGAGAGCTCAAAAGCATCAGAAAGGAGAAAGAGGAGAAAGCAAGAAATGGAGAAAAGGCACTAAAAGATGACCAATAAAAAAGCAAGGATAAGAGTTTTGCAAAAGGGGGGAAAAAGATAGACACCACCAAGAACCAAGGGAAAGAGGAAAAAATACCATTGGAAGAAAAGGATGCGCTAGAAACGGCCATGAAGGAATCCCAAAAGGCAGATTCAGAGGAATGCCAAACCAAGGAAAGACATGAGAATGAGGACTATCATTGCAAAACTCTTTGGAGCAAACAGGAGGGGAAAGAAGAGTAGACATGGATGCTCCACCAAACCCACCCCAACCTGGAGCAGGACTAGGTAAAACTATAGAGAAAGTAGGAAGTTTAGCAAGTGGAGGACACCATGGGGTTGAAGACAAGGGGAAAGACCTAATCCAACCAAGAGCATTACCAACACTCCCATCACCACTCTCACCACCAAGCCAATAGGTAGAAAAAGCCATACCACCCCTACCCTTAACCCTTGTAGAGGAGAAGGGAGCAACCAAGTTGCCTTGGCAGCACAGTGGCTGGAGGCAATGTAATTGTTGGTCTCTAGAAGTAGATAAAAAGAACTAGCGGTCATTGGATCAAAGAGACTAGCCAAAGAGGAAGTAGAATCACAGAGGAGGGGTGAGAAGATCCCAAGGGTAAAAGAAACATCATCTCACATGCCATTCATCACACAAGGAGCTGGATAGGATTTTGATGATTTACCAATGTCACCCTACAATGGTAGTACACAAGGGATGTCTAGACCCTAATGATGGAGATAGCTTTACTACTAGCAAAGAGAGGAGTAGACAATAGAAAGTATGAAGAAGTACTATAGGAGTACACACAAGAGAAGGAGAGCAACGAAAAATGGGAAGCACAACACAAGGAGTGCATGGCCACCATGACTCAACTAGTAGAGATGTTGAGGCAATAAGAAGACTAGATCAACTATTTGCAATAAGATAAAGAAGAAACTATACAAGTGAAGGATAGTATGCTTCAGTTGGAAGGGCAATAGGAGGAAGCTAATAGGAACAAGGAAGACCTTGATCAAAGAATAGAAGAACTCAACAAGGAGAAAGAAGAACTTCAACAAAATATAAGGGACTACACTACCACTTTGGAAGCCTTGATGAAGTGGCAGAACATAGGGTTAGAACAAGCCAAGAAGAGAATGTAACAATTAGAAGCAAGAAGTGAAGAATCATTACAAGAGATGTGTAGAGGCGAGCACAAGCTCAACCGCCAAGACCCACGGACCCCTTATTGTTCAAGCGTTTCAAGTGAGGACTAATGGCTACCTCTCACATAACAACGCGCTATCCATCTTTACGAGTTTAGTGAGCTTACCTTGATGCCCTCTGAGTTGCTTCCTTTCTCAAGCAATCCGATAGTCCCACGATTCGTGATGGAAGCTGAAGCATCCTCAAACCTCAATCTCCAAGCTCCATCCTCCATAGCCACGTGTGAGATAAGAGAAGAGAAGAGAAGAAGAAGAGAGGAGATGGAGGAGGGCTTCACCTCCAAGATCCCTTGCCCTCACACACTCACTCACTCCCTCACTCCCTCACTCACTCACTCACTCACTCACACTTCCTCCCTCAAGCACTCACAAGCAAGAAAGAGAAGAGAATAGAAGAAGAGAAGATGAAGAGTCCACTTTTCTACATCCCAAAGAATCACCTCTCATTTCCTTTTTGAACTTTATATACAAAGCCCTCTTTCCCTTGGGCGGTCATCCCCTTGGCATCCTTTTTCCATTGTTCTCCTATCTTTCTAGCTTCTTTCCTACCGCCCATCTACCTTTACAATTTTGCATGGGTGAGAGCACGATGCTCTTAATATAAATCATGGTGCACCTTGCGCTCTTTTATAAAAGTATTGACTTGCACATTTTCTTGATGCTTCTTCATTTTGTATTTCACTTTTTCCTTACCCTTGTCTTTTGCTTTATATTTTCTGCATTTTCCACGTTGTTTGTCTAAGGGTTAACATTACCCCCCTCCTAGTTGCATGCAAAACCCATGGCACTTGTTTGGTGGTGAGTTGGAGGGTGTTTCTGGGGTAGCCAAGTGGCTTTTTGAGTTTGTATACAAGCCGTCTTGGGAGGTGTTTTGGAGGGATTTATGGAATAGAAAGGCCCTTGCGTTGGATATGGTTCTTGGTGTTAAGAGAGGCTAATGGGCGGGTCTGTCTTTAAAATTGAACATTGGGTTGGATGGATCCATCGCTTGGCCTTCTACAGTTTCCCTTTGTTGCGCTATTCCAAATGAGCTGCTTCATTCACTTGTTGACTAGAGCTATCACGTTGGTTCTTTGGTTGGGTGTGGCTACATGGTGGCATGGTGCATAATATGGGGAGTGCATTGCATGGATGATGGGGTTTGTAGGGCCAGTGGTCGAGGCCTCGGTTTGTACCTAGAAAGAAAAGACAATGCACTACCTAGGGGTGTGTTTGCCTTATCGTGGCTTGCATGGTGCTAGTGCTTGTAGGACTGGGAGATGGGTCAACCTTGGGCAAGCTTTGGTGTGTCCCATACTTGAGAACCCAATTTTTGAATAAGGGAGGTGCAATGCAAGGGGCTTAGGGTGACAGGTCCAACCATTGGCAAGAATTACCTTGCTAGGTATGTCTTGCCCTTAATCTGCCCTAAGCATGTGTCATGGGGGATGGGGCTAGGTATGGAAACCCTAGGTGCAGTGATTGTGGTGCGCAAGGTGTTTGTTTTTAAATATAGATGACTATAGCCAACATTTGGATGCAAGGGGTGCTCTCAAGCTCTACCCTGATCTTCCTCAAACGAGTTGCGAGGTGATTTTAGGGATTTAGTCAAAAAGGCGCAGCTCTGCAGGTATTTCTTGATGTTAGTCTTTGCATTGAGAGGTGTGGTCTACAAGAAAGGATGATTGCACCTCGTAAAGTGGCTATCATTCATGTTTTCAAGGATCCTCATACAAAACAAGGGAAGCATGGTTGTCCTCATCATGAGCCTAGCCATAGCGCAACTATCTATTCCTAGATTAATGTCAAAAAAGGGTGGAAGAAGGTGGGCTTCCTCGATTGCTGGCTTTTGTTTAAGTAGAAACCTAATGATTCTAAGGTAATGTCAAGTGGTTATGAAGGCTAGGTCTGGGCAAGAAGAGAAATACTTAAGGAAGCGGTTAATGGAAGGGGACAAGTCCCCTAATCTAAAGGTCATGCATTCCTTGGGAGTTGTTGCATTAACATTGTAGATCTTCAGAAAGTCGTACCTGCCATGCACCCCCCCATCGTAATCCACTTCGTGTCTGTGAGGGTAGGGCATGTAGACAAGATCATTCTATTCTTCCTATAAGGTGCAGCAAAAGGCCTCCATACATCAAAATTTGTGTCCCAAATCCTCCTCCACCACTTTGGTTGCGCCTCTAGCATTGGACAATTTTGGGAACCTGATAGACCTTGTCTTGCTAGTAGTCTATGGACTCCTACCTCCATTGTGTGATTATAATGCTCCGTTGCTCGATCCATCGGTTTGCTAGAGTATTGTCCAAACAAATAATTCCTTCCACTACCTCTAAGGGTAAGATGAGTCAGTCTGAAGCTCATGGATAGAGCAAGGAGAAGTCAAAGGGTCGGGATTTGATCTCTTGATCTTGACAGGATGCTGATCCTCGCATAGTGGTAGAGGCTCATCGGGAAGCTATTATGGCCATGCTTGCGCCCTTTGCTTAGGGTAAGGGTAGACTGGGATCTTTGATTTGTGATTCTTCTTTAAATGCTTACTCGAAGTTTGGCCCTTCCCCTCTGTATCTTGTTCCATATGAGTTGGATTGGGGGTGGATGGGGCTGCTGTTGTTCCTCGAATCTAAGTTCCCTGAGCTCATCCATGGAGAGGCCGGCTTGTCGCAAGTAGCTACATTGCTACTTCTTGGTTATGCTCATGCTGGTTGGGAGTGTGCGCTCTTGCAGGACATAGCTTAAAGCTTTGGAACTTCCTCTTCATTTTCTCTACCAAATCCTTAGCTTCAACCTGTGTGAGATGAAGCACATTGCTCAAAAATACTTGCCTCTGCGTGTTGGAGTACGCTTCAGCGGCCTTAGCTTTGGATTCTCTGACCACCCTCTCACACTCTGAGATTGCAAGGCCCTCTATCAATCCTTGTAGTTTTTCAAAGTTGCGCCTCTCCCATTGTTGTGCCTTCTCTTCTAGATTTTCGTTACCCCTCTCCATCTCCTAAGACAACATCATTACCACCTGTTTGCTGGTCATTCCACACTTCCATCATTTGGGTCTTCTCTTTATCTCGATGGTTCAGATACTCTTATGCTATCCTCCTACCTTGCTCAGCCATGGAGCAATGCTGGTAGTCTTTTGCAATCCTTTTCGATAGAACTTCAGTAGTTTGCACGTAGCTTTCTAGCTCTGCCCACCAATGCAGCTTTCTTTCGGTCATGGCCATGGCCATTAGTGCCTCTACCTCTTGTCGAGCGTTCTTCAGGCCATCTTGCAAGTTTCTTGTGGCTCTGTCTATGGCCTCTTCCTTCATTTCTAAAATGGATCCTATTTCTCTCTCTAGCCTTCCTTTCTCTTCCATTGTCGACCACAATTGGAATAGCAAGGCATCCTTGTGTTGTTGGCGTTGTTGTCCTTCTTGCGGGCTCTCCCGTAGTTCTGCATGCATATCTTCCACTCGTTCCATTCATTGCTAGAGCTCAGTGCATTGTTGGATGAGCATCTTGTGGTGCCGTTGCTCCGCCACCAAGTCTTGGGCTTCATCCTCTAGTCTTTGCCTTAGGCGATCTTTGTTCTCTTGAGCCTCCTTTTCTTTAGCTTTGAGTTGCTCTTTCAAGTTTCAAATTTCTTTCTGAATGCTCAACGGCTTCTCGTGTCATCTCTAGCCATAGGGCCGCAATAACTTGTCTTTTGGACTCCATAACTGCAGTCTTCTTCTCTTCCTTAGCCTTAGTTGGGCTAGGAGTTCAACCACCTAGGCATCATAGTCTGTAACCGAGGGCATTGTTGACAGTGTTGTGGTGGTGGATGCTTGCAACATTTGCCGCTTTAGGTCTTTCTTGGACTCAGCGTCCACCGCAGTCAACCTTTTGGCTCTTGCCCTTGGCGACATTTCTTGTACTTTCGTGACCAGGAACTGCATCATGGACATGAGCTAAGTTGTGTCCATGGTAGATGCTAGCTCTTGCATGATGGGGGTGGTTATGGTGGTTTGAGGTATGAGAGTTGAAGGGAGGGGATGCAACGGGGCCTTGCCCTTCCTCGCAATGACTAGGGCTACGTAAGAGCTGCCACTTGGTTCACCTTCATGCCATGGGCTCAAGGTGGCCATTCTTTGGGGCCGTGGATCTCCTCCACAGACCTATGCATGGCCTCTGCCATGTCTTCATCCTCTTTTCTCCTCATCTCTTCTGCCTCTTTCTCGGCTCTTCTCTTTCTCTCATCTTTGGCCCTCTTGTACTCTTTTTGGGCCTTCCTCAACTCGGCCCATTCCTTACTTGTCATTGTTTCTTTTGTCTCCTTCTGTAGCTTTGTTGAGGTTCCCTTCATCAATCAAGAAATTGCAGTTGGCTCCCTTGTCAATCAGGACCTCAAGAGCATGCGAGCATCGAGCGGTGGCTATGATGTGTAGGTATGCTAGTGCTACAACCTCTTCATCCTCATCCTCTAGTTCAGTGATGGTGGCTACATGGACATTGACAGAGGCTTCTAGCATAGGGGGCTCATGCTATGGGTGTCTAGGAGGGTAGTACTTCTTTATGCAACTGCCATTAAAGAAGCCTATGCCCTCACCTTCAAGGGTTTCAAGTTCTACGTTGCCCGTCCTACTAATGGTGCACACTCGGAAGGGTCTCAACCCTCGGAATTTCATTTTCTACTTGTGGCCCTTTACCAAGTAGAGCAAAACAAGGTCTCTTTGCTCAAAGCCACGTTGTTTAATATGCTTGTCAAACCACATCTTGCGTCATGCTTTCTCACAAATTAGGGTGTGAGTGGCTAGGAGCCAAGTCTTAGTGAATCGTTCCAATTCCACGAGGCGGTTGGTCCAAGCTTCCTTCCCTTCTCATCTCTCTTGCATTGCTACCCTCAAGCTAGGGACAAATAATTCTAGTGGCAAAATTTCCTCAGTCCCGCAGGTCATCCTAAAGGGTGTTTGTCCCACATCCATTTTATAGGCTATCCAATAAGCCCATAATATTGCCATAGGTTTCTTGTCCTAGTCACTTTGCGAGGTAGCAACTATCTTCCTAAGGATGTTGACTAAGATCTTGTTCGTGGATTTTGCTTGGCCATTAGCTTGAGGGTATTAGGGTGAGGATTTCCTATGGATAACTAAGATGGTTGAGAGCAGGTGGGCAATCACCTCATTGATGAAGTGTGTGCCTTGGTCGCTTACTAGTTCAATAGTGTTAAAGATGCAAGATTTAGAGCATGACAAAGGTGGTAGCTATGGAGGATGGAAGATAAAGACACAACTCATGTTGACATGACAATGTAGACAACTGTTACACAAGTGGATTAGGTTTCAAGATTGAGACTTGAACTCATAAACACAATCTTGTGTATGGACAACAATGACACAGACACTTGACATAAGAGACAAGTACTATTGCATTATCATCATATGAAAGTGATAGTTCAAGTACATCATTATATAGAGTTCTTTGGTAGCACTTAACATTCACTGTGCATATGGGATCTTGTCTCTCTTCCTAGAATGGACTGCATCTTCCTAGCCTAGCTGTCCTATACAAAGGGACTAGAGTAGGTGTGATTGCAAGTATCTCAAGACCCCTCCTCAATCACAACCAAAAGTACAAAGTGTGTAGAGGCTTTAGTAAAAGCAACACCTGCAAAGTGTGGGCACACCATAAACATGGCAAAACACCAGAGGCTATCGTAGAAAAGGCTAAGTGTCGGTACCACAAATATTATGGACATCCAGAGGTTGTAGCAGAGGCCTTACAAAGTGTACAGAGGCTGTAGTACAAGGATAACTGAGTTTTACAAGTTTATGTTTGAGAAATTAGGACTAGGAAACACAAAACTAAAAAATTCTATCTGAATAGAAGGACTGATGAGGTTTGTCCTTCTCGTGGTGGTCTTCTTCTTCTTCCTTTGCTCCATTTTCTTCTTCTTCTTGGAATGCAACTAGATATGCCTTTTGGGACCTCTTTCTTGCGTGGCAAAACTTCTCAGTGTGTTTGGTCCTTTTGCAGAAATCACAGAAGAGCTGATCCTTCTTGCCTTTGTACCTGTTGCCAACATATAATGCATGCTCATCTCTAGAGGTACTTGGTTATTTCTTAGTTTTTAGCTTCTTTTCCTCTTCTAACAGTGATGCCTAGATATCAACAAGTTCAGGATTTGGCATGTTGATTAAGGTTGTTGATACATTATTATATTCAAGAGGCAAACTCTTAAGTAGAACACCAATGCAAACATCTTCTTCCATTTTAGTGTTGATTCCTACAAGTTGGCTTAAAAGTCCTTCCATGTAATTTAGATGTGTGGCAAATGATGTGCTAGACTTCATTTCAAGCTTGAAAAACTCAATCAAGAGACCATACTTTGATGATTTAGACTGTGCACCAAACAAGGTGTCAAGTCTCTTCCATGTATCTTGTGAGGTCTCACAGTTATCCACATGGTGGATATAGCTGTCGTCTAGCTCCAGTTTGATAATGGCTTGGGATTTGTCATCATTATTTTACCAAGTAGCTGCAAGGTCCACATCCCAAGGTTTCTTCTCTTTGCCATTTGTGATGGCCCAGAGACCTTTCTTCATCAAGATGAGCTTGATGTGGGTTTGCCATGTGTGAAACCCAACTCCCTTGAACCGAGCTGTCGGTGAGTCTTTTCCCATGTTAGAGAGCTAGAGCAGCAGCAAATCAGTTCCAAGATTCTCAGATTTTACAAGTGAAAGAGCAGATTACAATGTGTCAAGAGACACAAGTAATGGCAGTGTGAAAAACACACTATGTCTGACTTGATGTTGAGCTTGAATCTTCCTGTTCGGTTCTTTGATCCTTTGTCGATCTTTCTAGGTTCTTTCCCTCCTTGATTTGATGCTGGGACAATAGATATGAGTAACAAATGCTTCAGTTGATTGAGAAGAAGCAAGAGCTTGAAGTGAAGGAAGAAGCTTGAACTAAAGTGGCTATGGTGGCTTCGTCTTTAATTCTTCCAAATATTCAAGATCTCCCCTCCTTGATGATTTTATGGGAAGGTTGATCAAATCAGAGTGGAAAGAGCTTTGTTTGAGTCCTGAGGAGAGAGGAACTGATGGATTTTTGAGCTTGAAGCTCAAAGCTATGGCTGCCTAAGTTTAGGGTTCATGGACCCGACTGTTCTTTCCATTATAGCAGCACGTAGGAGTAAAATTTTTAAGAGCCCTCTTAGCTGGAGTTGGCCCACTATATGGTCTACTAAAGCCCCATAAAAGCCCCTTCAATGATTGCCCCTATGCCGAGCTGCAGCAGGTCATTTACGCAATTGCAAAAAACTATGCTAGTTTGAGGAGATTAGCAATGGCGAGCCATACGATGCACAACGTTGATTTTTTCATGCTGGGTAGTTGCGCCTAGGAATTTAGAGGATATTCTCAGAAGAAAATGTGAGGAGATAAGGACTATAGAGGAAGATATGGAGGCTTCAAGTACTGCAGGTCCAGTTTGGCTATGGCAGACATAGGACAGAGATTGAGAAAATTGTCAATGTTGAGCTCCAGGGTGTGCAATGCTTAGGTGTGAGGTGCCAAGGAGGAGCTTTAGAAGTAGAGGAACATTTTCCCAAAAGGAATTGCAGTGAGATATGACTTGTGGATGGAGATCCAAGAGCTTGAAGCAGGCATGGTGCAGGTTGGCTATAGTTGCCAAGGAAGGTCAAGTAGAGATGAAGGTGAGAAATGGAACCATGAGCTGGTCTTGAGTTGTGGACTTGAGTTGACCTGAGGTTAAAATGAGCTGAGAGAGAGAGTAGAGGAGAGCTAAGCCCTGCTCAGCTGAGCTCTGATATCATGTTAAAGATGTGGGATCTAGAGCATGACAAAGGTGGTAGCTATGGAGGATGGAAGGTAAAGACACAACTCATGTTGACATGACAATGTAGACAACTGTTACACAAATGAATTAGGTTTCAAGATTGAGACTTGAACTCATAAACACAATCTTGTGTATGGACAACAATGACAAAGACACTTGATATAAGAGACAAGTACTATTGCATTATCATCATATGAAAGTGATAGTTCAAGTACATCATAATATATAGTTCTTTGGTAGCACTTAACATCCACTGTGCATATGGGATCTTGTCTCTCTTCCTAGAATGGACTGCATCTTCCTAGCCTAGCTGTCCTATACAAAGGGACTAGAGTAGGTGTGATTGCAAGTATCTCAACAAATAGGGCAACCACATTGTGCGATAACTTGCTCCCACAAGAACTTCGCTTGTGCCTCGTGGCCCATTTCATAAGATAGTCAGTTGCTACAATGATGTATCTAGGATGTGATATTGTGCCGGGGATTGATGGGTCCAATCAAGTCGACTCTCGATTTCTCAAAGGGCTACCATGCAATGATAGGGGTCAACTCCATCTTATTGTTTCGAGCATAAACTTTAGTCCTTTGTTACTTGTCACAATGCTTCACGAATTGAACAATGTCATGGAATAGGGTGGCCCACCACAACTGAGATTGCAGCACCTTGCAGGCTGTCATATCCCCATTGAAGCGCCCTCTAGCAATCCCTCCATATGCTTTGCTCAACATGTCATGCATGTCATGCTTGCAGACACATCGCTGTAGCAACCCGTCTAGCCCTAGCCTATAGAATTGTCCAGCCATTAACTAGTAAGGTTGGATTCTCAGAATAAGTCGCCTAATCATGGCCTCCTCGATAGGTCTTTGGGGCATTCCGTGCTCTAGTACTTGGACTATATCATCCACCCAGTATGGCATTAGATTAGCTTTGAAAAAATCTTTCTTGCTAGACAAGCTGAAAGGTGGATGTCCGGCAAGTGCTCAGAGCTATGCCTTACCGAGCAACTTCTCCTGTAGGTATTCAGGACATGTAATCAGCCATGTAGTGCTGCTTGCCCTTGCGTACCACCAAAGAGAAATAAAATTCTAGAAGAAGAAGCAACCATCGAGCAATGCATCCAATAGCGCATGGCTTATTTATGAGCTAAAGCAATGCTTGATGGTCTATGAAGAAGGTGAAAGGCGCGACCAAGAGGTAATGTCAAAACTTCTTCACAGCAAACACCATGGCCAACCCTTCCCTTTCTGTGGTGGAGTAGTTCATCTCCATGTCAATGAGTTGTTTGGTGGCAAAAATCACAGGATAATCCAAGTTATGCTCCCCAGGCTGACACAAGATAGCTCCAATAGCACATTCAGATGCATCTATATGAATGTGAAAGGTGATGTTCCAGTTTGGGGCTCGTAAGATTGGTGTAGTTGTAAGATCCTTCTTCAACTCATATGCTCATTGGCACTCATCAGTCCACTCGAATACGATCAAAAACTTATAAAATGGCCTTGCAATCAATGCGTAATTCAACACAAAGCACCGATAGTATCTTGTGTGACCCAAGAAACACTGAACTCCCTTATAGTCCTTTGGTGGCGGCAAGTCGACAATGATCGTGACCTTCAAAGAGTCAGTGGCTATACCTTTCTTGGACACCACTTTCCCTTGGATGCATCCATGCTTAACCAAGAATTGGCATTTCGAGGGGTTCAATGATAGGTTCTGAAGCTTGCATCATTCAAATACTGCTCGCAACTTCTCCAAGTGTTTTCCCCAACTAGAGTGCACACATAAGTCATCTACGAACACCTCTAGCTCTTGTCTAAGCATATCTTTGAAGATGGTGCAGATTAGCCATTGAAAGGTTGCAGGTGCATTCATCAACCCAAATGGCATTACAATGTAAGCAAAAACACCCCACTCAGCAGCAAGCACTCGTTAGGATGTATTTGAACCTGGTTGTATCCTGAGAAGCTGTCCAAACAGCTGTAGACCTTTTTTCTTGCTACCCTTTCAAATATGTGCTCTATGTATGGTAATGGATAATTATCCTTTTTTCTCATAATGTTAACCTTCTTATAGTTCATGCACACTCGTATCTTCCCATTCTTCTTCATGACTATCATAATGGGTGATGTTAGAATATAGGCATGGGAATCCACCCTAAGCAAGGGTCTATAAGGGTAAATGTATGTGAATGGACTTAAGGGGTAGGGGAAACCCTAACCCTAGGTTGGCACATGCTATATAAATAGCCTATGGTTCACTATCAGCTCTGAGAGAGTGCACCCAAGTTGTACTCTAAGCAGCTTAGTAAGAAAGATTTTGTTCTTGTACTTTGAGCTCTCATCTCCCTTTTGTGCACATTCTTATTGTTGCAAAATTTTATTTTTCACATGGTATCAGAGCCTCCTCTGATCCTTTTAGCACTAAGTGCACATGATTTTCATCATCTTCATCTTCTCCCTCTTACCTCCATAGACAAACCTTGACCCCTTGACCTTGGAGGACTTGTGGAAGCCAAAGGAGAGCATTTCAGCTCCTAACTTGTACTGAGGACTTATTCCCCAACATAAGGTGAACTAGAGTTGCACATTAGAGGAAAAAATAAATTATCATGGAGGGCAGCATTGAAGAAATCAAAAATCAGGTGTGAAACTTACAGCCTCCTGTTCATCTCCTTGGCGCGGTTGAAGAGGCAATAATGGAAGGCATCTTGGGTCAATGATAGCCCCCCAAGTGGGCTTCCTAACACCCTAAAAGGGTTTGGCCACATAGAGGCAAACCCTAAATGCCTGTCTCCTAGCAGCCATAGCCAAACCTCAAGCTTTCTTCACATTTCAAACTTTTTCACTATTGCTATCACTAATAGTGATTCTAATCACTGATTGATCTTCTCCAAAAATAGTTGAAGATTTGAAAGCTCTATTTCAAATCCTCCTACCCTCAATGGACCTTAGTTCATAAAAAAATCCACATCTCACACCTCAAGTGGCATAAACTTTGAGATGAGTGCTTGTAAGCACTAATGTTGCATATTACAATCATGTTACTAGCTTGATATTGACTTAATATGGTTTTTTATCAGAATATAAAATCCATCAAATGGTTATGTCATTTACCTCTTCTTGTTTGGTTTTAAGGCTATGTGTACAACTATAAACACATAGACCATATCCCAATATTAGTCTGCTATTGGTACATCAAAGATATGAGTGTTATGGTACTCTTCTCTGATTCATCCAAGAGCATAGAGTTGATCGATAAGCCGTGCTCCACCAAGAACTCCTCTAATAGGCCACATTGTCGGGAAGAGCTTGAAGTCCAATCAACGCTCACCTCATTGAAACCGAGGAAAATAGTAAAGCTTAAATCAGGGGTTGTTCAAAGAACATGACCTCCAAAATCCTATCTTGAGATATCGCATATGTATGATTTCCAATTGTTTTCAACTCTGTAACTTTAAAAGTTGGCTATTAGTTTTGTTATTCCGTTGTGCCTTGCCACCTTTAAAGGACTAGACACTGCTATTTCTTAAGGAAATAGGTAAGACCTTCCAAAATGGCCATGGCCTATGTAGATATAAGGCCTCAAATTCACAAGTTCAATGGAAAATATTTCCATCCTTGGCAAATCTTGGTAAAATACAAAATGATGGAAAGAGGCTATTGGCCCTTCATAAAATGAACCAAAGTTATTGAACCCATCCAATCCCCTTGATGTAGAAGATGATGAAAGAGCTCTGGCCATCATCATGCTTCATTTAGATGAATCTTTAATTCATCATATTGACCAACTCTCCACTGCCAAGGAGAAGTGGGATGAACTTGAATCTACAATGCTATATGAAAGAACTCCAAGATCTTTCTAAAGATTGAGTTTTTCAGTTTGGAATACAAACAGGGAGAAGATCTACCAAGTTTATTTCACATATGAAGGGGCTTATGGCAACTTGCCTCTGTTCAAGTAACCATTCATAATTAAGATGCCATTGCCATCCTTCTGAAGTCTGTGGAGAAGGTTTTTCCAACTCTTGTGGCTACCCTAACTAATATTCCAAGCCCATTCTTGGCAAGTACCATCCAGTCTTGCCTTTGTTAGAATATCAAGCTCATATTATTCTCCTGTTAGTATGTATGACTAACATTAGCCTTGTCCAACTGTATTAGCAAGTGTGGGACATTAAATAAGTCAGTGGTCTTAGACCCAGTGTGAATGGTCCTATGGACCTTAGTACTATTGTATACACTTATGCTATGTGTGTGGTTATGATATATTGAATGGAAGAAGAAGAGAGCTTGCTTGCTCTTCAATCTGTCTCTGCCTCTCTCAATCTCAACATGATATCAGAGCCATGCTAGGCGGGATCTCTAGAGCAAGAGGAAGTCAAGAAGACTTGCAAGAGATGAAGATCAGGATTTCTCAAAGACCAAATAGGCTGCCATTATTTCTCCAAGGTATGCATTTGTTCATGTGAGATTCTATGCTTCATGGCAGTGGTGAAGACTTGTCTAGGACTCTTTGGGAGCATCCTTGAGCACATTTGAGTGCCCATCATCAACATTAGTTGCTGCTCCAAGATTTGAAAATAGTGTGACTGCGCCTACTTGTGTTGATACCTTCATGGTCTGCAAATCATCATCTCCATCATCCATAGACTGACACACAACTTGTCTATGCTCTTTGGAAGGTCATCGAAGTTCTGGATATGTCAGTACTTGATCATGGACTCATTAATGAGCTTGAGGGACTGATCATAGATTTGGAATAAATAATGGACTGCTATATACAAGTAACATATAGCAGGTATGCATCTCTAACATGAGACATGAGCATTCAAACATGCTTAGAAGCATCATTGAAGCATTGATATATGCTAGGAAGACATATAGAATTGATGTCATGCATTGGATCTAGAATTATTTGAGATCTGTGAGTTTATGATAGGCTGAAAACTATCATAAACTGTCATCAATATATACTCATTGGCTTTGAAGAAATACATGCCTTCTATTAGCTTCAGGGAGATGTATGCTATGGGATATGGATGTTGAATGTGTTGAGGATTAAAATAAGCATTGAAGGCTCTTAAAAATTGAAATCTGGACTTGGAAATTACTGCATTGACACTGTCTTGGCTGGTTGCTAACTATAAATGCAATCTATGACTTGGATTTGTGAAGACAGGATGTCTATGGTTACCCGAATGCTCATGTATTGAAGATAACACCTCAAAGTGAATGTATGACATGATTTGAGGCTGTTTTGTTGCTGGATAGACTAGGTTTTATTGAACATTTACTGACTGCAATCTATGAGTAGGAAGTTTGACACCTATACTTGCTGTGTATGCACTGATTTGTGCCCGTATGGTTATGTTTGGACTGCTACATGTACTAGTAGTTGTCTATGAAGGTTTGGGACATGTATGACATGTATATGACTTAGTTTTGGCTTTGAATAAGCTGCTGGTCACTGACAGTTAATAGTTTTCAGATTGCATGTATGAACCCTGGCAGTAAGGCTGCATGTTACAGACTTGAAGCAACTACATAGCATATGTATTGACAAATGTATCTACACGTAGTCAAACAAATCATACAACATGGCTAATGTAGAGAGGATGACAACATAACCCAGATAGTGGGGGAAAAGCTTAACAGTAATAATTATGCCATATGGAAGTTCCACATGGAGAACTTCTTAATAGGGAAAGGCTATTGGGAGTTGGTGACTGGAGCAGAAGCTGAACCTAAGCTCCCACGTTGACCTACGACTAATCAGAGACCATTACACCGAGCTTGGACAGAAAGAGCTCGTAGAGTCTTGAACTAGCTCTCTTTATGTATCTCAGATGCCATGGTAATGCAGATAATGAACTGTAGCTCTCCTAACAATGCATGGGACATTTTGGTCAAGTATTATGGCACAACCACAAGTACCAGGAAGATACAGTTGAAGCAAAAGTTCAACAACATGGAGAGGAAGAGCAGGTCTATATAGGATTATGTCACGGAGGTTAAGACCATTGCGGATCAATTGGCATCTGTTGGTTCACATGTTGAAGATGAAGACATGGTTGCTGTGTCTTTGAATGGCTTGGGGCCTGAGTATAAGTCTTTTGACACTTCTGTGTCTGTGTGGACTGAAATGCCTGATTTCAATGAGCTGGTTGCATTGCTTATCCATGAAGAGGTTAAGCTTGGCTTGGCTATAAGATCTAGCACTTCTAAAAACAAGGATGCAGTTTTCTATTCCAATCAATGCAGCCGTGGAAACTATGGTAGAGGCTATGGATCTGGCAGAGGAGGCCAGCAAAATGCATCCTATGGCAATAACAACCAACAAGTATCGAATGCAAGAAGTGGTGAAACTTTAGAGGCAGGGGGAGATCTAGCCCTAGAGATAGAGGCTCCTGGCAATAGCAACGTCCATCTGACAATCCAAACAAGGATAAGGATTGTCATTACTGTGGGAAGTATGGGCATATTGCCAAGGACTGCTAGAAGAAGCAGGGCAATCAGAAAGGCAAACAACATGGACATTTTGCTACATCTAGTCAGGCAGATGATACTTCAGGAGATAGATTGTTTGCCATGCAGTATATAAAAGACAGAGTTGCTGAAAAATGCACTGATGATGTACTTTGGTACATTGATTCAGGGGCATCGAACCACATGACTCCTCATGGTGATTAGTTCACTGATATGTGGTTGAAAAACATGGCTATGTCTGTACAGGTGATGACACACAGCATAGCATTGAGCATAAAGGCAAAGTGCCTCTTGTGGTTCATGATGGCAAAAAGAAAAATTTTCATGATGTATTGCATGTTCCTTCGGTTACGAAGAACCTACTATCTGTTGGTCAGATGAGGAGCAGAACTTGCAAGTTAGATTCAACAAGCATTTTTGCTTTATTAAAGAGTTTGGCAATGGATGCAAGTTGATAGCTCGTGGCCACAGGAATGGCATAATGTTTACTCTTGATGCTACCTTGTTAGAGATGAATTCAACTATGTTTGCCCATGGTTCTGGCACTATCAGAGATTTGGAAATTTGGCACAAGAGAGTGGGGTATGTGAATTTGCAAAGGCTACAAATTATGCAGAAAAAATAGCTCGTTATAGGTTTACCCAAGTTCCAATATTCAGATATTGGTCATGTATGCGATGCTTGCCAATTTGGTAAGCAGTCAAGGTTGCCATTTGTCAGACATGTAAGGCAGAGTACACGTCCGTTGCAGTTAGTGCACTCTGATGTTTGGGGGCCATCCCATAATGTATCCATGGGAGGCTCGAAGTATTATGTGACATTCATTGATGATTACAGTCGCTATACTTGGGTTTACATTCTCAAGACAAAGGATGAGGCGTTTGCTATTTTTCAACAGGTTGAAAAGGAATTTGATTGCTATATCTCTTGCTTGAGATCAGATAGCAATGGGAAGTATGTGTCAAATGAGTTTGACAACTTTCTAGCTGAAAATGGCATATATAAGCAGCTTACCTGCAGCTACACTCCTTAGCAGAATGGGATAGCTGAAAGAAAGAATAGGGTCTTGATGGAAGCTGCTCGTGCCATGATGAATGAGAAGAAGATGCCGCTCTATTATTGGGCTGAGGCTGTTATGATAGCCATGTATATCTTGAATCATACTCCCACTACAGGTATTCATGAGATGACAATGTTTGAGAAGTTGTATGGCTATAAGTCGGATGTAAGTCACATGAAAGTCTTTGGCTGTCTTGCTTATGTGCATATTCCAAATGAAAAAAGAAAGAAGCTAGATCCAAAAGCGCATAAGTGTGTTTTCATTGGATATTCGCAGGAGAAGAAGGCATACAAATGCTATGATCCCTCTATCAGGGAGACCTTGGTGAGCAAGGATTTTATTTTTGATGAGATGGGTTCTTGGTATGTATCACCGGCCACAGTGCCATCAGATATGCCTTCTACTCATGTATCTACAGTTGATATGCAGCAAAGCACTATTATGACAGGACCTAGTAGTTAGACAGTATCCCCATGGACAAGGAGATTGAGGAGCTCACCGTCCATTGACACTAGTATGTCAGTGAGGGGGAGATATGATATCGTAGACATCAAAGGAAAAGAGAAAGTTATTGAGGATGTATCTGTAAAATATTACACGGCGCAGCGAACAGAATCTGAGAAAGAGATAGAGAGTACACAACAGATAAGAGGAGAATCAATAACTTCTTTAACTTCAAACAACTGATACAAAGATGGCTCTGTCCACCCCTGTGCTTCCACTATGTGAAGCTTAGATGGCGATTTAGACAGAAGATAGGTGAAGAGCTTAAGGCTAGCTGGAACAACAACTGTGACTGGGTGAAAGATGAGTGTAAGATAGCTACGAAGGGGTTTAGCTTTTATAGCTCGTGAAGGTCGTTAGGTGGCCGACCTACTATATGAGCCTCCACTAGTCGGCCAGGGAATATTCCCTTTACCATCGGGTCGGGGGCAGGGGTCCCTTTTAACTCCCTTACACCGCAACTCGATGCAATGCGCCTCGAGTTGCTACCAGCTTAACCACTTTGTCTAACCCAAAGATTAGACCCACAACAGTCACCTTTTTGCCATCCGGTCACATAGACCTCATCTGATATACAAGTCAGGACTCAACCAATGTCTGGGCTCACATTTGGCTTCTCCTCATAATGGGGGCCTTACAACTTTGAGCACCATGGATCATTGGTAGCACGTAATGAGGGTGGGGCATTGATCATATCTAACAATATCTGGGATGATGACACCTGGTAGAATGACTTTTGGATATGAGTCTGCTGACACTTTAGACACTGAACTTGGTATTCTGACTGTCTATATGCTTGGCACAAGGTAGAGCAAGTACATTCCGCCTCACGAGAGAGAGGAATCCAGCAATGCACCACAGCCTGGACGCCACAGAGGGTCAGATACCCTATTGATAGGTTGACATATAGTGGTTACACTACAAGGCATTATGCTTACATGACAAAAGTGATGGAGATCAAAGAACCAAGTACATATACTGAAGCAGTGGAAGATGAGAACTCGTGTGCAACCATGGATGAAGAAATGAATGCCTTGGCTAAAAATAAGACATGGAATCTTGTACCACTACCTGAAGGAAAAAAGACCATTGGTTGCAAATGGGTCTATAAAGTCAAATGCAAGTCGGATGGCAGTGTGGAAAGGTACAAAGCCAGGCTGGTTGCTAAGGGGTATGCCCAACAATATGGACTTGATTATGAGGAAACATTCAGCCATGTTGCCAAGATGGCAACCATATGCACTGTGATTGCTTTGGCTGCTGCTAGAGGTTGGAAATTACAGCAGATGGATGTGAGGAATGCCTTTCTTAATGGTGACTTAGCAGAGGATGCCTATATGGTTTAGCCAGAAGGGTATGTTCACCCTGATTTTCAACATTATGTATGCAAGCTGAAAAAGGCACTGTACAGGCTGAAGCCGGCTCCGAGAGCTTGGTATGCTAGGATCAGTAACTACTTGCAGAGGTTGGGATTTACTGTTGGTAGGACTGATCACAGCCTATTTACAAAGAAGATTGATAGTGGCTTGGTAGTGCTGGTCATATATGTTGATGATTTGATAATCACTGGTAATGATGACTTGGGCATATAGCATGTAATGAAGATGTTGAAATCTAAATTTGACATGAAAGATCTAGGTGAATTGAAGTATTTTTTGGGTATTGAGGTAATTAAGGATAAAAATGGTTTATGGCTAATGCAGAAACATTATGCCATGGAAATGCTGAAAAAGTATGGAATGGCTGAATGCAAACCATTGGATACACCCCTTGATTAGAATGCCAAGTTGGACATTAGCACTAGAGCTAAAATTCAGGATGTGACTATGTACACGATGGTTGGAAGTCTGATCTACTTGACCATCACTAGGCTAGATTTGAGTTATGCAGTTGGGTTCATAAGTCTGTTTATGCAGAAGCCCAGGAAGCCACATTTGGATGCTGTTAGGCAGATTATGAGATATGTTAGGTCCACTGTAGATTATGGGCTATTCTATATGAGAGATAAGCCCTTGAAACTGGTTGGATACACGGATGCGGATTGGGCAGGATGCTCATATGATTGCAGATCTATGAGTGGTTATGCTTTTGGCTTTGGAAGTGGCATGATTAGCTAGAGCAGCAAGAAGCAACCAACGGTTGCATTGTCTAGTACTGAGGCAGAGTACAGGGGTGCTGCATTGGCAGCATGTGAGATTTCATGGCTGCTCAAGCTTATGGCTCATTTGGATATTCGGGTGGATTCTCCAGTGACCTTATTATGTGACAATCTCAGTAGTGTACTCCTGGCAATGAATCCAGTATACCATGCCAGGACAAAACACATAGAGGTGCACTACCATTTTATCAGAGAGATGGTTCTTGCAGGGACAGTAGATCTTATGCATGTGAAGAATGATGAACATGTTGTAGATATCTTTACCAAGTCTTTGGGTAAAGATAAGTTTAGTAGTTTTAGACAGCTACTTGGAGTTCATCAGATGATTTAAGCTTGAGGGTGAGTGTTAGAATATAAGGCTCATATTATTCTCCTTTTAGTATGTATGACCGACATTAGCCTTGTCCAATTGTATCAGCAAGTGTGGGACATTAAATAAGTTGGTGGTCGTAGAACTAGTGTGAATGGTCCTATGGACCTTAGTACTATTGTATACACTTATGCTATGTGTGTGGTTATGATATATTGAGTGGAAGAAGAAGAGAGCATGCTTGCTCTTCACTGTGTCTCTGCCATTCTCAATCTCAACAGCCTTGATGAAGTAAAAGAAACCATACTGAAGGAACTTCATCATTCACTTTCCGTGAGCAAGTGTTAGTCCATACTGCTTCTATTAAGTGCTCCTTCTATCACAAAAAAGGGCATAATGTAAGCAATTGCTGGAAGAAATATCTTGACGAAATGAAGTGCAATAAATGCAAAGAGATCGAGCATATCACCAGTTGTCCCAGTGTTCCAAAAGTACCTAAGGAATTGGAGGCAAACTTTGCCTCCCAATCCACAGATGACCAACTCTTTTGAGTCTTGTAACATTCTCTACCTATGAGTATCCTTGTAGCCTGATTTATAAAGGCATCCCATTTGATTGGGGGGGGGGAGGGGGAACTTTAACATGTCTTGTGATGTAATGCCACCCTGGCATTGAGGGGGGGTGTTAGGATATAGGCATGGGAATCCACTCTAAGTAAGGGCCTATAAGGGTAGATGTATGTGAATGGCCTTAAGGGGCAGGGAAAACCCTAACCCTAGCTTGGTAGAGGCTATATAAATAGCCTGTGGGTCACTATCAGTTGTAAGAGAGTGTACCCATGTTGTACTCTAAGCAACTTAGTAAAAAAGATTTTGTTCTTGTACTTTAAGCCCTCATCTCCCTTGTGCACATTCTTCTTGTTGCAAACACTATTTTTTCATAGCTGATACCTAGTCCATGTTCTCTATTTCATAGATGAATCCTGCCCTCATTAGCTTATTGATTTCCTGCTTAATGGCTTGGGCATGTTTTGGATTCATAGGGTAGGATCATTGTTTTACCGGCACTGCATCAGGGGCCATTGGTATGTTATGCGTCACCACTCTAGGATCCATGTCTTTGAGCTCATCTAAGCCAGGCAACCACATCCTTGTACTCTTGCAAGAGCACAATGAGATTGGCCTCTTCCTCCTCAGTTAGGGCGTCAGCTATAAACACCAATTGAGGCTTCTTACCTTCCCTTTCCAAGTTGACTTCCTTGACCTTGGTGGGTCCCTCGATCAGCTTATTTATCTTTCTTTGTCTTTTTGCTCCCACCAAGACCACTACTTTGTCATCTTTCTTAACCTTCATAAATCGTCTCTGTAGGTCTTGTGCTTTCTTTTGTTGCTCCGCCCCCACCTTCTTCGTCTCTCCTCTCCTTTTTTCCTTCAATCGCCTATGCCTTAGGTGGACTAGGACATCCCCCTTCCTGCTTTTGATCCTAGGAGGTGGGGGTATCTCTGAGTTGCTGTCTGTAGTATTGACCTCCAATTCAGAATTAAACTTGCAATCCTTGCTAGAGGAAGGAGTTTCCCTTGGTAGTCAGATCTCGGTGGGTGCATTTGTCCTAAGCAAGGGTGTTGGCCATGGCTGGGTTATCCCTGCTTGTTCGTAATCTATTGCTTCCACATGCTCCATCTAGGAGTGATCGCATTCCATCTGCATGACTCCTCTCTCAATCCTATAAAAAGTCTATTTTTCCGGCTTGGAGTCTTATTTGAGTTGTTCTATCACCCTTCCTTTAGTGCCATATTCTATGGTGTCCACTTCTTCCCCGGTTTCCTCACTATTGGAGTGGAAATCCTTGTACTCATCATCATAATCAGCTCCTCCTGGCTACTCGTCATCCTCTAGGCTCTCGTCTCTAGCCTTTCCTTTGTCGGTGACTAAGGCCCAATTGTACATTAAAGTTAGGTGATGTACCTTAGTTCATTTCCACTCAGAATCATCGAGGAGGTCTCTGAGGGGTTTGAGATGAGCAGCAAGATTTCCGATCAATTTGCTTGCCATATACTCAAGGATCTTGTGTAATTCTAGCCTATTGCTAGGAACATGGAAGAGATAGGTCTAGGTCGGCTACCTGAGATCCTAGCCATCATATAGAGTGGCAATGCGGGCTCCCTCTTTGACACGCTTGCAGTTTTTATAGCCTATTTGTATGTCTCCTCCTCATCTGAGAATGGGAGATCCATGGTTGCTAGGATGTGCATCCAATCTCACTCATCCTCAGGACAAGGGATGTATTTGGTTAAAGGTCTGTGAGTCTTCCTTATTGGTGCATCACCCCTGAGCATGGTAGAGATGGCATCCAGGTTGACAGGGGTCATCTTCCAAGTGTGCATCTCAACCTTTATTACTTCCATTCAGTTCCCTAGGAACATTAGATTGTTGCCCCAGTCTTCAATGACTCGAGCATTCCTCATCTAGGATCATTCTAGCAAAATGTCGTAGTCCAGTCCCTTCATGACAATGAAGTTCACAGAGAAATGGACACCTGCGATCTTTATTGGCCAATTCTTTAAGACTCCAAATGGCCTTACTTTCATTCCATTAGCTAGAGTTATGTTGAACCTAGCGGTTTCGACAAGCGAGTTTCCCCAAGCATGGAGCACACTATGTCTCAACACACTCACTCCCGCCTTGGTATCTATGGTTCCCTTCCGTGTTACATCTCCTAGGGCTAGGATAGGAAAAATTGTGTGTCTTAAAGCCTTCCCAAAAGTCATTAATGTGTAGAGACTTTGGCACTGAGTGCACTGTCAAGTTGGGTATCTACGTGACTGCATCATGATCCTACAAGTTAGTGGCAACATGCTCCATCGGTTCTTCTACCTAGTGTTTCAACTCGTGCCATAGCGTGGGGTGCTGTTTGTGAGCAAGTCTCCTAAACTCAGGGTCATTGGGGTGGTCACTAATGTTGTGAGGAGATTTTTGGTTGTTTGCCTCTCTCTTAGGTTTGTGCTACTTGGCCAGTGGTCTTGATTGATCGGATGGCCTGTGGCATCTAAACTTGGCCTAGGTGGCACCGCCTGTGGCATGGGTGCATATCTCAACCTTGGTTGTGCAAGTGAGACTGGCGTGCTTCCATTAGAGAGATCCTTGATCTCACCCTGTAATATTGGCTCAACATCCTTGAAGTGCTCATGGGCTTCTTTTACCCACTCCTTGACTTTTGCTATTGCCTCAAGTTGGTGCCTAGGGTGCAGATGCTCCCCTATCTTTGCACTCCCCTTCTTTGCCATCTTTGGAGCGGTATTGTTTGCCTTTGCATCCGTGACCTTCTTGCCGGTCACTAGTGTTGTCACACCCTCAGTCTTAAGAGTGACCTTTGCGTCAGTATTTTTCTTCCTTCTTCATCGGCTCTTATTTCCTATTGAGGCTACATCTAAATTGCTAGGCCTTGGTAGTGATATGCTTGCTTGCTTTGTCTGTGCTTTGGTCATGACATGCAATGGGGTGGATATGCCCTCACTGTCGAATGTCTTGATTTCGAATAGCCCCAAGGGTACTAAGGGCACATTTGCCAGGCTAGGGGATGGCTTCTATCCAAGGCAATCAGCAAAGAGGTGAGTGATGCCGCACACGACACATCTAAGGTCTACTTGTTCTTTATTCTCTTGTTCTATCTTTGGGCAATGTGATGAGATGTGGCCCCGGTGACTGCAAGTCCAACACAAGATTGGAACTTGGGTCGGCCTTGCGAATCCTCTCCCCCTAGCTCTACCTAATGCCATCACAAGTACTGGTCGATAGTCCATTAGGACTGGATTGCCCTCTTTGTCATAAAAGATGTAAGGGTTTACGTAGGCTTCCTCTTCATTAGGCTCCTCCACGTAATGGACTGGAGCATCACTTGGTGGATGGGTCACATAGGATTCTGGTGGCATGGGTATGCCTATCATCATAGAGATGACAAGCTTTGCATCATTTGGTGTTGGAAGTGCCAAAATTAGGCTCCTCTTTTGAGGAAGTTTTGCGGCCTGTTCCCTAGGTCACATAGGGGAATCTCCTAGACAACCCTACAGTTCATGCCATCGTGGCCAAATCTACCACAGTTCATGCAAGGCCTAGATCTACGATCCTGGCACTTAGCTGGAAGGTGGTTGCCAACACAATGGATGCATTGGACGTGCGGTCGCATTGGTTTCCTTACCAACTCTTGCAGTTGTGCTAACTCCATTCTCACCTTGGCTAGCTCTTGGCCTTCATCTACACTCTTCCCCTATCCTACGTGCTAGAGGTTAATCCCTCACTAGAGGTTGTGGTCCTCTGATTGGAGTTGTCGCGGTTTGAACTTCAAGATCTTCTCTCTCTTAGCTTGTCATCTACCCTAATTTCTTTGTCGAAGACCCTAGCCAACACATCATGTGTTGCAAGCTAGAGTTACCTGCCAAAGCCTTGTACAACTCCTCGTTGCAAATTCCATTCATGAACATGCTTGCAGTTTTTGTAGCCTGTTTGTACGTCTCCTCCTCACTTGAGAATGGGAGATTGATGGTCGCTAGGATGTGCATCCAATTGCACTCATCCTCCAGATAAGGGATGTATTTGGTTAAAGGTCCTGAGACTTCCTTATTGGTGCATCACCCTTGAGCATGGTAGAGATGGCATTCAGGTTGACACGGGTTGTCTTCCAAGTGTCCATCTCAACCTTTACTGCTTTCATTCGATTCCCTAGGAACGTCAGATTTTTGCCCCATCTTCAATGAATTGAGTGTTTCTCATCCAAGGTCGTCGTAGCAAAATGTTGTATTCCACTCCCTTCATGATAATGAAGTTTACATTGAACCTAGCAGTTTTGACAGCTGGGTTTCCCCAAGCTGGAGCACAGTATGTCTCAATACACTCACTCCTGCCGCGGTATCTACGATTCCCTTCCATGTTACATCTCCTAAGGGTAGGATAGACAAAACCACGTGCGTCTCAGTGCCTTCCTAAAAGGAATTAATGTGTAGAGACTTTGGCACTGAGTATAGTGTCAAGCGCTAGGTATGTGCGTGACTACATCATGATCCTCAAGCTGTGATAGAAGTTCCTTAACATAGTTGCCATAGTTCCTGGAAGATGGCAGTGTGGTGGGGGTAGTGGTTGTGGATGTACTGGTCTCTTCATCCCTATCGTGGGAACTCCTTCACCTCCATCCTAGGCCATTTCTTTATTTACCAAAACTTACACCCAGGCCATGATGTTGATGGAATCAAATTTAGGTGTAGAGCCTTGGGTGGTTGTTGTTGTTGGGGTGGTCAATACTAGGTTGGCTAGAAGTGGGTGTAACAGACCTTTACCCTTTCCTTCTGTACTTGGCAGTGCGGAATCTTCTAGCACTAGGGTGGTAGAACTTGGGACTTCATTTTTGGGTGGGCTCATGGCAGCCAGCTCTTCTTCCCTAGAGGGCTGCTCTATGGACATGCGTGTTGCTAAAGCTATATCCTCCTCTTCCTTTCTCCTCAACTCTTCATCTTCTCATCACGTTTTCTCTTTCTCTCCTCTTCGGCTTTTTTGGATTCCTCTTCTATCCTCTTTAACTCCTCCTTTTCTTTCCTTATCCTTTTTTCTTCAGTGATTTTTGGACTCTCTTTGGGCTCTTTGTAGGTCTACTTTCTCTTGTTTCATGCTCTCTTCTTTGGCCTTCTCCTATGGAGTCTTTTTCATTGACTTCTTGGCCCCTCCATAGCTAGATTGTGCTTCCTGCTCTTCTTCTTCATCACTCACCATTCTCTCACTGGATTGCTCTTATTCTTGGTGGAGAGGGGACGTGTCTGGTGTTTTGCCAACTCCCTCATCTTCTTGCACTTCCCCCAATGCCTCTCTGATGATGGTCATCAAGACCCCTCCAAACCCAATGGTCGAGGCCTTACACGAAGATTTCTTCCTTGCCTTGGAGGCCAAGGACTCTCTGCATGCAAGTCTTCCACTTGTGTGGCCAATGCTTGTGCTAAAAATTCTATTGTCTTTTGCACAAAGCCGTTCAAGTTTAGTTCCTCCAAGGATTTTGTTGTAATGCTTTCCAACATAGATATGTTGAACTGGTTCATCAGTGCATTGTACCTATGACTGGAGAACAAGGCATAATAGGGTAGACATTGCTCTTTCAATGGGTCATTTTTTAGTTGGGATTCTCTTATAAGACTCTACACATGAGTAACGTAGTCCTTGATGACCTCTTTGTCCCTCTGCTTGACATTCATCAGCCTCACTATAAGATAATCTGAATACCTACTAGCCTTGAAGAATCTCTTAATGAAGAGAATCTTGAGGTTATTGAAATTGTTGCACTTTGTAGCGTCTAAGTTGGTGTACCACATCCTACCCTTATTGCCCAAGCATAGGCCAAAATCTTGCGAGCATTAAGCGAGATCAATGAGGCCATTAGCCTCGCAGACCTTCTTGAATTGCTCTAGAAAACTATATGAGTCATTGCTCATATGGTATTTGTCTAGTTGTTTCATAACTACGAGGATTTTTTATTGGCTCTTAGAGCCCTAGGTAACTCCTAATCCTGCAAGCAATAATATTGCTAGTGGTGATGCACTTTGTTCTGCCAACATGTTCTCTATTAGTTACTTTGTGAGAAGCTTGCTCAATGTCAAATCCACATCTAGTGCTCTTTCCCTCTCTACGTTTGGTCCTATTCGATTTCTATTTGCTAGGGTTGTGCTTCTTCCATTTCTATGTTTCTTGAGGCAATCTCCTAGTTTGTTGCTGCTCGTTGTATGCCACTATTTCGTTCCTCTTTGAGGTCCGCTATGATGTCTTCTAATTGTTTGCCATGGTGGTCCAGCTTGGTTTGTACATCATATTTATTCACCATCTGTTGGATTTTGACCGAGAAATCCCCTACGTCAAAGCTCTTCATTTTCGTGGTTTGTACTGGGTTTTGCTATATCTATAGTCTCTTGCTCCACCAAGTTGTCGATGAGGTTGATTGAGTTGTGTGGCATCACACTCCTAATGGTGTCGATTCCTTCTATGTGTTTGACTTTTCGTGTTGCACCTCTCACTTGGTCCTACCAATTGGGGCTCTTGATCATGTGTCTAGGTTTGAGGGTCATCTCCTAGTGGTAGGTTTGTTTTGTTTATTAAGTCTGAGTGTGTTCCTTCTTATTTATAGACAATCCTCAATTTATGTTCATTGTGTGTGTGTATGGTTCTCTTTTCCATACACTATGTGAAATCAGGCGTTCCGTTTTTTCAAGTGCATTTCAAGTTTTAAAAACAATGTGGGTGCGAGCATGAGATAGTAAATGCAAATTTTGCACTTTGGTCTATGTTCTTGGTCGAATTGGGCTTTAGGCTCGGGAACCACTGGCCACTCTCACTGGTCTCTAGGGTCTGTGCTATGTTATTCAGCTTGGTCAGGGTTAATTGAAGCATGCAGGTCAGTTTATGGCTCTAAGAGGGGGTAAAAGCTAACGCAACTGTCAATGGTTGTGTCTAGCTATCCGACTGCGATTTCTAAGGCAATTGTGCCTCTAAGGATTTTGGAGTCTTACCCTATTGTGGAGGTGTTCTGCTTAGTCCGAGATGTGCTAAATTTGTCAATTTTTTTCCTGTCAGATCCCCAGAATCGGACATCCAATTTTCAATCGTCCAATTTTTGCATGTCTGATTTAGGCATTCGATTATGATGTGTCCAATTTGGATTGGTCCGATTATCGTTTTTTCAATTCTTATGATTTGATTTCAAGTTCGTTCAATTTTCATGATCTGTGTGTCCGATTTTGAGAGTGGTCCAAGTGACCAATGGCCGAGCGTCCAAATCCGATTTTGGGGGTGTTCGATTGTAGACCGTTCGATTGTCAAATTGAACAAGCTGAGGTAGTCCGAGTGTTTGATTTTCCAGAATCGGATGTTCAAGAGTGCGATTCTAGGAATCAGACTCTGCAAGCCCTGCCTGATTCCAACGGCACCACAAAGGCATTGACGACAAAAAATTGAATCAAAGCAATGATTTTGGCCACGCAAGCATGCAATGAGCTCCAAAATACAAGAATGGACACATAGGAAGGTTTCTATATACCTGGTATGCACAAAATACGCTTGTGGAAGATGATTGATTTGCCTGAAGCTCAATCTCTCTCTCTCTCTCTCTCTCTCTCTCTCTCTCTCTCTCTCTCTCTCTCTCTCTCAAGCTCTCTCTGTCTCTCTCTTCTAAAGGTGAAAATGAGCTTCCTTCTTGATCTTTGGGGTCTTAAACCCTTGTTCCCTCAGCCTTGATCTCTCGAATCACTCCCCTTGTGGCATTAACACATTTAAGCACTCTTTTTTTCCATTTTTTCCTTGTTTGTGCCCTGTTTGGGCCTGTTCCGCAACAATTATCCTAAAGCGTTTTGCTTCGATCTCTCAATCCTATCCTACTCTAAATGCAACAAAAATCAAAACCAAAATACGAAAATGATTTATCCTACTTGCCTACTCATCAAAAACCCAAAACACTTATTTTTTTTTGAAGATAAAAGACCCCAAATCTCCTACCAATATCAAGCACCGCGGTTTGGGAATGAACCCTACTTCGACACTTGATTTGAGGTGCGCAAGTGCTCAACTTGAATCCGTTGGTCTCGGCAACGGAACCTAAATTAAGTCGGAGCTCAAGCTCATCTACCAAGACCCACAGACCGCTTATTGCTTCAAGAATTTCAAGCGAGCACAATTGGCTATCTCTCACCTAGCTGAAGCGCCTTTGATTCCATGGGGGTGTAGTGAGCTTACCTTGATGCCCAAACAAGTAGCCTCCTCCCTCAAGCAAACGGGTAGCTCCATGATTTGAGATGTGAGCTCAAGCAACCTTAAGCCTCCACCTCCAAGCTCCATCCTCCATAGTTGCACACGAGACAAGAGAAGAGAAAGAAGAGAAGAACAAGAGAGGAGATGATGGAGAGCTTCTTCTTCAAGATCCCTCACCCTCACACACACACACTCTCTCCCTCACACTCTCCCCTCTCTCAAGCACGCACAAGCAAGAAAGAAGGAGAGAAGAAGAGAAGAAGAAGAAGAGACCACTTTAGTCACACACCAAGGAATGAGACTCTCATTCACTTTTTGAGTTTAAATACAAGCCCTCAATCCCTTGGGCACCCATCCCCTTTTTACATAATTGGGCATTTTGCCAAGGTCCTCATTACCTATTCCCTTCTAGTTGCCTTATCCCTTCACCTATGCCCGTCTAGATTTTACAATTTGCACAAGAGGGAGCCTAGCACTCTTTTACAAAATTTTAGTGGCACATTTGCATTTTAAGATGTGCCTTTGTCTTCAACTTGGCCTTTGAGGTCACCCTTGCACTTTGGCCTTTCTTCTCTTATTCCTTTGCCTAGCTGCCTTTTTTCGCATTATTTCATATTTTTGAATTTTCTTTTCCATGACTTGCATATCAGGGTTAAAGTAATCTCAAGAAATTACATCATTGTAGCCACCAATTATCTTACAAAGTGGGTTGAAGCATGAGAAATGAGGAAGAATGATGCAAGGATCACTACTAAATTTCTTTGGGAGCAAGTTATTTCTTGATTTGGCTACCCCACTGAATTAGTTAGCGATCAAGGTGCACACTTCATCAATGAGGTGATTAAGCATATGTTGTCTACTTTTCTGGTTATCAATTGGAAATTGTTACAAGACTATCCCCAAGCCAATGGTCAAGTAGAAGCAACAAACAAAATCTTGGTCAATGCACTGAAAAAAATTATCTATGCTTCTTGGGACAATAAGTGGATAGCAATTCTATGGGCATATCGCATTGCCTACAAGGGCTATCAGACAAATGCCATTCAAGCTAATATATGGAACAAAAGCAATCTTGCTGATTGAATTCTTTGTTCTGAGTCTATAGATAGCTATGCAAGAGATATGGGAAGGTTAGAAGGCTTGGACTGACCATTTAATTGAACTAGAAAGGTTATCTAAAACTTGACCTATCACCATGCACAAGCTCAAACAGTGATCCTAAGATACCCTGACCACCTAAGACCAAACACACCAAGGGAGACCTACCAGTCCACCTAAGGCGCCAAAAGTTGAAGGAGGAAAGAAGGAAATATCTTAGATATCCACAAGCTGAGCAGGAGTAGAGGAAGCCGTAAGACTTGCCAAAATGATTCTTTGATTTAAGAAAGGAAATAGGGTAGTGATCTTGCTAGGAGCCAAAAGACAAGGACAAGCGAGTGAACCTATAAAAGGACCCAGCGAAGTCAAGGAGGTCAATCTAGCTAAGGAAGGGGAAACACCCCAACCTCCGTTCATAGCCGATGACTTGAGCAAGCAAAAAGAAGTGAGTCTCATTTCTCTCTTACGAGAGTATATAGATGTATTCACTTGGTCCCTCGATGAGCTGAAAGGGGTAGATTCGAGCGTGGTGACTCATAACATCCCCATGACACCTTATGCAATGCTAATCAAGTAGCAACTGTATCCAATGAATCCCAAACATGCTCATGCTATCAAAGAGGAAATCGATAAGCTATTGACAGCATGAGTCATTTATGAAATTGAGCACATGACTAGGTTTCACCCATTGTGACCCTACTAAAGAAGAATGGAAAGATTGAGTGTGCATCAATTATAAGAAGGTTTACACTGCTATAAATAGAGACAAGTATCCATTGTCGTACATTGAGAATATGTTCAAGAGAGTAGCTGGTGAAGAGACTTACAATTTTTTGGACGTCTTGTCAAGGTACAATCAGGTGCAGGTACATCTTGATGATAGGCACAAGACCACATTTTCTACCAAGTGGGGCATCTTTGCCTACATAGTCATGCCCTTTGGGTTGACAAACACACCAACCACATTTTAGAGGCTCATGTGTGCCAGTTTCAAAGACATGCTTAGGCGAGAGTTAGAAGTATTCATTGAAAATTTATATGTTCACTCTAATTGGAAGGAACACCTAGACAAGCTTCGAGCTGTCTTTGAGAGATGTAGACTGTATCAACATCTCTCGTTGAACCCCTTGAAGTGCTAGTTATGTGTAAAGCATGGATGCATCCTAGGGAATGTGGTGTCAAAGAATGGCATTGCCACCAACTTCTCAAAAGTTAGGGTTATCATCAATCTTCCACCATCAACCGATTATAAGCAAGTTCTATGATTCCTAGGTTGTACATGGTACTATTGACGATTTGTGTTGAGCTATGCGAGGAATACCAATGCACATACGAAGACTTGAAAAAGGCTCTAACCATAGCATCAATCCTAAGAGCCCCAGATTGTACCATAACCTTCCATGTTCACATTGACACCTCAAAGTTTGTCATGGGAGCTACGTTGTGCCAGCTTGGTGAACATACTTTAGACTATCTAGTGAGCTTTGCTAGTAGAAAGCTCATGGATACTAAAATGAACCACTCCACTATGGAGAGAGAAGGGTTAGCCATGATTTTTGCTGTAAGGAAATTTTGGCATTACCTTTTGGCTACACCTTTTATCTTCTTTGTTGACCATCAAGCCTTGCTTTATCTTGTTAACAAACCTTATGTTGTGGAACGCATTGCTTAATGGTTACTTTGCTTCTAGAGTTTTTGAATTCTCTATGGTTGTGTGTAAAGGGAAGCAGCACTACATGGTTGACCATATGTCTCACATACCCACAGGAGAAGGCGTTGGACAGGTCGTCATAGACGACTTGTCTGATACGCTTCTGTTTAACCTTTCTAGCAAAAGGGACTTGTTTAGAGCTAACTTGATGCTATACTGGGCAGATGACATAATCCAAGTGCTTAACCATAGACTACGTGAAAAACCCATCAAGAAGGCCCCAACTTAGGTGACTCATCCTTAAAATACAACCATGTCAGTTAATAGCAGGACAACTCTATAGGTTAGGGCAAGACAACTTGCTGCATAGATGCATGTGTGAATATGAGATGCATGACGTACTTGTAGAAGCACATGGTGGAATTGTAGGAGGGCACTTTAGTGGAGACATGATGGCCCCCAAGGTGTTGCAGTCTCAACTATGGTAGACTACTTTTTTTTGAGATGCAACACAATTTGTAAAGCATTGTGACGAGTGCCAACAAACCAAGGTACTCATTCACAAGGACAAAATGGATCTAAGCCCAATCATTGCAAGACAACCATTCGAGAAATGGGGAATTGACTTCATTGGGCTGATTAGATGGCACAATACTCACAGGTCAAGTACATCATCATTGCTATAGGCTATCTCACAAAGTGGGCAGAAGCAGGAGCCATGAGGAAAATGATGCTAGAACCACTCCTAAGTTCCTTTGGGAGCAGGTGATCTCACGATTGAACTAAACCATTCTCATGGATCTTCATTGGATTGTATGAATTGTGAAGAAAAATTCTCCTTCCATACTTAAGCTTTTGATTTTTCTATAAGTGCACAATCACTCTCTACTCATTATCTTAAGAAAACTAATGGTGAGCTATGGTGTTATGATAGGGACCCACAATGGCAAGTCAGGAGAAGAGCAGCAAACTTCCATTCTCATTATACGAACAAGCTAAGGACCAAGCTAAGGATAGCTTGTCAGTGGAGACAAGGGCCTTCAACCAGTTCAGGTTCAGGCATGTCCTGAACTTGGAGGATGTGGCCATAAAACAAATAGTGAAGCAATGCAATCTACAGAAGTACTTGGATAAATTCAAGCAAGCTGTGGATTATCAAAAGTGGATGGAATTCCTCCGACAAATCTTCAACAAGAACCACAGTACCGTAATTGTGCATCAAGAGAAACCCGCTAGTCAAACTAAGCACTAAGTTGGTGGAGAGAGCATTGGGCCTACCCAACAAGGTCAAGAGACAGCCCAGAAGATATGTGTATGATATGCTGGGAATGGACAAGATTCTAGTCCACACCAATGATAGCATCAATCTCACCGACATCCCAAAATGTAGACATATTGAGAAATGGACATTTCAGATACAGACAAATCCGAAATCTCAGACAAGTTGTTGACGAAGAGTAGAAAGCCAAAAAACTGGTGGAATTGTGCTCCTTGGCTAAGTATGTAATGAAGTTTGGGGGCAGAGTCAACCATCAGAGGTGTACTAAGTTCCTGACAAATTGTGATGTAGAAAAAAGAGCAGGGACTATAGTAGCAAAAACAACAAAGGGACTACAAAAGGTAGAGATTCCTCTCTTAGTAGAATTGATGCATCGAGCTCTAGGCCTACAAAGCAGGCAATGGGTAATGATGGCACCAAGCTAGAGGAATCCCCAATCTAGATTTACAACTACATTCCAAGTTTATAAACACATTGTTCTCCGATGCTCACCACTTGCTACAATGAATAGGATCCACTTGACCATGCTAAAAGACTTTGTCACATACCACTTGAAGGACGTCCACCTAAATGTGTACATAAGAAACATAATACATATAATAGCCAAGTTACTACCGGAGGCTATGGAGTCTAAGGAAGTCACTTGCGGAAGCCAAAAACAAACTAGAGGAAAAGTTGCAATCGTGGCTTTTGGTGGTATACTAACTGCCATTGTGGAGAAAGCTCTAAATGACACAAATGTAGTCAAGAAATGGATAACAAGCACATAGGAGGACATGTCAACCAACTCAATACATGAAGTAACCTCAAAAGAAAAGACCACAAGAAAAGGAGGATCCAATACACACGAGAAGCAAAATGAAACCCAAGAAGGGGAGAATATGCAAACCACCCAAGGCAAAATAAAAATGCAGATATGGAGGAATAAAAAGATAAAATAAGAGAGAATGAAAAGGATAGAACATGTAGAGAAATCAGAGCTCGAAAGCATCAGAAAGGAGAAAGAGGAGAAAGTAAGAAATGGAGAAAAGGCATTGAAAGATGACCAATAAAAAAGCAAGGATAAGAGTTTTGCGAAAGGGGGAGAAAAGATAGACACCACCAAGAACCAAGGGAAAGAGGAAAAAATACCCTTGGAAGAAAAGGATGCACTAGAAATGGCCATGGAGGAATCCCAAAAGGTAGAAGAGGAAAGCCAAACCAAGGAAAGACATGAGAATGAGGACTATCATTACAAAAATCTTTGGAGCAAACATGAGGGGAAAGAGGAGTAGACATGGATGCTCCACCAAACCCACACCAACCTGGAGCAAGACTAGGTAAACCTATAGAGAAAGTAGGAAGTTTAGCAAGTGGAGGACACCATGGGGTTGAAGACAAGGGGAAAGACCTAATCCAAGCAAGAGCATTACCAACACTCCCATCACCACTCCCACCACCAAGCCAATAGGTAGAAAAAGCCATACCACCCCTACCCTTAACCCTTGTAGAGGAGAAGGGAGCAACCAACTTGCCTTGATAGCACAGTGGCTGGAGGAAATGTATTTGTTGGTCTCTAGAAGTAGATAAAAAGAAGTAGCGGTCATTGGATCAAAGAGACTAGCCAGAGAGGAAGTAGAATTAGAGAGGAGGGGTGAGAAGATCCCAAGGGTAAAAGAAACATAATCTCACATGCCATTCATCACATAAGGAGATGGATAGGACTTTGATGATTTACCTATGTCACCCTACAATGGTAGTACACAAGGTATGTCTAGACCCTAATGATGGAGATAGTTTTTCTACTAGCAAAGAGAGGAGTAGACAATAGAAAGTATGAAGAAGTATTATAGAAGTACACACAAGAGAAGGAGATCAAAGAAAAATGGGAAGCACAACACAAGGAGGGCATGGCCACCATGACTCAACTAGTAGAGATGGTGAAGCAATAAGAAGACTAGATCAGCTAGTTGTAACAAGATAGAGAAGAAACTATACAAGTGAAGGATAGGATGATCCAGTTGAAAAGGAAATAGGAGGAAGCTAAGAGGAACAAGGAAGACCTTGATCAAAGAATAAAAGAACTCAACAAGGAGAAAGAAGAACTTCAACGAAATATAAGGGACCAAACTACCACTTTGGAAGCCTTGATGAAGTGGCAAAACATAGGGTTAGAATAAGCCAAGAAGACAATGTAACAATTAGAAGCAAGAAGTGAAGAATCATTGCAAGAGATGTGTAGAGGTGAGAAAAAGCTCAACCGCCAAGACCCACGGACCCCTTATTGCTCAAGTGTTTCCAGCGAGGACTAATGGCTACCTCTCACATAGCGACGCGCTATCCATCTCTACGAGTGTAGTGAGCTTACCTTGATGCCCAAGTGAGTTGCTGATGGACCTAAAAACGGGCCGGCACTGGCTCATGCACTAGCCGGACCTCGTCACTATGCACAAGACAACCCCTCGGCCTCGCGGCCAGGAGCGTCTATCAAAATCTCTGCCTTCCTAAACATTGCGTTTGTAATACGTTGTAGTCCAACTGATCCTAACCCAATATTGCTCCTCAGAGGGAGTCCCTTCCACATAGCCAAAAGGCTCGAATCACATACACATGGGGTTCCTCCTACGACTGAATGCCGTCAACCCTCTGCGACTCTCCTACACCTTGGGGATTGGCCCCTCGATGCGCCGCTCAACATTTAGACATTTCGCACAAACGTCGCTCAAGGTACCAAATAAACGTATCCAGGAATGTACCATTGTCCTTACTTGACTTCCCCTTTATGATCCCACGACTAGCCTACAGCATAGGAACCTCACTGCCTCTCAACGGTGGGTCAAAGGCCTACTGAAAACAATTGCTATGCATGTCCAGGAGCTGACTCTGATACTTTTAATTTCCTCTAAATGATCATGCAAAGAGGTGGATGCCTAGTGCTCAAACATTCTAAAAACCAGCAGCGTGCAAGTGCAAAACATCTCTTTCATGCTTTTCTTTCTAACCGCTTTGTACTTCGCTGCGACACCTAGCACCGAAGTGATCTTCGTGCTATTAGGTTTTAATTTTTATCATTATTATTCCGTCCTAGATGCGATGCATATAAAATCAAAAAATTATTCCTCATGCTCAGCGGCATTTAATCATTTTTTCCACAACTCTACCCTCCCCCGTTGATAGTGCATCATTGCATTCATTTCTTTTAGGGTTTCCTTGTCATTTTATGTGGAGAAAGGAAGGAAACACGCACTAAAACATATAAACAAGGCTGAACTGAAGCATAACTTCATGCCCCAGCCTTGCTATACATCAACAAACATAAATCCTATTTTTCTATATTTTTCGTAGCCCCAAATATATTTTTCCCCTATTTTTCATGGGTTTTTTATCATTTTCCCGCCATTTTCTTCATTTTCTTGTATTTTTTAAATTGCTGAAAATGAAAACCAGTTTGTGGGCTATGGCCCTTAGTTCATTTGCAACAAAATTGAAAGATTAGTTGATGTGTATCGACGGTTTTCCCCATTTATATGCCCAAAACCCTTGTTTTTCCCCATTTTTCATGCGTTTTCGGGTTTCTTGACATTACTTCGAGCCATGAAATGCATGTTTTTCATAATTTCTGGTTATAAACAGTAAGAACTCAGAAGAAGCAGCAGCATAATCAAATCTTAGTCCATATGAACGGCATTCCATCAATCAAAAGCATAAAACACTAAATTTTCTTTGTAATTTTTTAGTTTACCGCTTAAACGCGTGTTTCGGGTTTTTTTTCCATGGCTGTAGATTTGGAAAACAGCAACACTTCATGTCCAGCACCATCACCAATGATCATTCTCAGCCCGTGTAGCAATCCGATCCATGCCGGACAAGCCTCCATCATTCTTTCTTCTTCCTTCTTCTCCCCACATGAACTTGCCTCTTAGAAGAGAGAGAGGGAGGAGAGAGAAAGACTAGAATCAGAAATTTCAAACCAGGCCATCATTCGACGGGCGAAGGGCGGCGATATGATCAGCATACGGAGTGTAGGCAAGGGCCAATGTCAAATAGGGGGGTTGTTTGCAGGCAGGGAGAAGCACCACCAAGATGGGAGCGCAAAATTCGGCGCCATCTCTGATCACGTCTTCTTCATCTTCTTCACGATTTTTTCATCCACATTTCATGTGGCATAAAATTTGGGCCCCAAAGGTCATGCCCACTTTGGCCAAAAATAAGTCCACCTTTTCAAATCTTGACCGGTTTGTGGCCATTTCCCCGTCCGGACTCAGAATCGAGCTCTGAAAAATCCTGGGCGTCCGGCTTAGCATCCCGCATTGGCCAGTAGCTTGTGTCAACCCGCACGACTGTCTGAAAAATTATGAAAAATCAACAAGTGTCGCTCGGGCGCCTTTAAAGCACTTTGGCGCTTAAAATCGTCCTAGATCGAGCCGCCGCCTTTGACAGTGAATATTTTTCCCTTGATCTTCATAATTTTTAGCTATTTTTAAGCACTTCCCGTCACCTAAATTCCGCTCTCATTGGCGACCACGGGATAGGGCGACTCAGCCCGTCGAATCCACGAACATATCTGCACATAAACAACCAAAGAAGCATCAAACTGATACAAAACAATTATATAATAAAACTCAGCACAATGCTCCCCCTACCCCTAGACAGAACCAAGGCATGACATCCATAAGGAGTAGGCCTAGCATCATCTAATAGAAGATCCGAAGCAAGTCACTAACCAGCTGCTCCAACACAGCCAAACTAAAAAGAACTGTCAAAGAGGTTGCCCTAAGTGGTAGTCTGAACTACTGACCAACTAAAGACAACACAACTAGGAGCTCCTACAAGGCGAGGACTCCTATAGCCTGATCAAAGAGTAGTTTCTTTCAGTACATGTCTTTTTTTAGGATTTGTATTGGATGAACATACTTGGGCATGTAAAAAGGAGGGAGCTGAGCGTAGTGACCCAAGGAGAACAGGGCATCGGTCTCAGGACCTGTCTCGGCACCCAAGAACCTACCAAGCCCTCGCAAGGCGACACTTAATCCTTTTCTAACGCTCACTTTTATTTTCGCTCCAACCTTCCTGGTTGTGATATTATTTTTCCAGCAAGAAGCCACCCCTAGGAAGACAAGGTATCGGCCCCGGGTCTGATTCGTCCCCAGGAACCTACCAAGCCCTCGCAAGGCAAAGATCAACTACTTATATATTTTTATTTCTTTTCTTTTCATTGATAGGGGTTAGAACCCCTTTTTACACACCTTCGTATTTTTATTCATCTTTTAGGATATTCAGGATTTCTTGACATCATTATTATTATCTTCTAGCAGGCTTCTCTAACTGCCTCACTACTAACAGGAACTCCTAGAACGGCTGCCTAGCAGGCTAGCAGAACAGAGCCACTAGGGCTTCCTTCTAAAACACGTCTTTCAATGTCTAACAATGTCTTTACAGGAGGCAATGACTACTCCAACCTCCTTCAAACATACTTAGCCTAAACCTGGGACTTCATGCCTTGGTTGCCGGTCCCCAAAAAAATAAATCCCCTCAACAAGTACAAATACACATATAACAGGAAAGAAAGGTACTTGGAAAGGAGAGGTATCACCTGGATTGGCCACAAGAAGCTTCCATCGCAGCAAAGGCTCCTCCAGGCTCCACAAAATTCCACAACCCGCAAAATCTGTCCATCACAACACTTAAAACAAAAACCCAATTAAACGCACCCGCACTAGACAGGGAAATGGCCCTCTTGGCCTAATGAAATCAGACATGACTTTGCTACAAAACTGAATCGGCCCTCTTGGCCTAATGAAATCAAACAATACTATGCATACCATCCTCCTGGAAACAACTATGATAGACAGCAAAGCATACTATTCCCAGGGGAACAGGGCTTGTAGCCCTAAACTAGGTGCATTAAATTATGACCTATCCCTCCTGCGTATATCGCAAGAGGTGTTCGCATCACATGGCGTCGAATCAGTCTGTGGGTCCCCCATAATAAAGGTAGATGAGTCTCGCTTACCCTCTGCATCACCCAAATCAACCATCGTCGCCAAAGAGGGCATGTTCAGAAAGCATACCCCACAAACGACCAGGTCCTGTCTCACCATCAATAGATATATCGGGACAAGGGCCACAATTAAAGAAGAGGTCCTCTTCATAAGCAAGATTAGCCAATGAATCGGCAAACTGATTCCAATTCCGTGGAATCAGCTGAAAAGACACTCGATCGAATTCGTCTAGCAGGGCTATGGCAGTATGATGGTACATACAAAGGATCGGGTTCTGCACCATGTACGTCCCATTGAGTTGATTTAAAACCAACTGAGAGTCCCCTTTCACCAACAACTAGCGGATACCACCCTTCTTTGCAATATTCAAACCCATGATCAGGGCCTTGTATTCGGCCATATTATTAGTAAAATTCGCCCCGAGATAAGCAGCTAACTTCATGACAATGCGTCGTCGGGGGTCGCGGATGACAACTCCTACACTTCCTTTTTTGCATGCACCCCTGGACGCCCCATCAAAGTACAAGGTGTACGTCCATAAAGGGTTTACATATCCTGCCATCCTGAACTCTACTCGTAATTATGGTAATCGAAATTCAGCATATTCAACGGGTGGACTGTAGGCTCCATCCCTCCATCATCATTGAATTCGACAGGGATGCTCGTCAAAATTTGTAGGCAGTGATGGCAGAAGACCTTGATTTCCCGAATAAATGTCCCGCCTTCTTGCTCAATCACCTTGTATCCTTTGCTCCACCAAATGAGCTTTCCCTGATGATATCTCTGTTCCAAATATGGGTGTTCTAAATAAGGGATCAGACAACCCATCAACCTCTATCACGATTTCCTTGCAGATGTTTGATCGATCTTTCCTAGACCTGCAAGGCAGTCATAGCATTAGTACAATCAGAAGTAATAAGGTTTAATCTTATTAAGATTAACCTTATTTTTAAATTCTATCCCCTCAAGGTCAGCTAACAACACTGTAGATTTATTCTTTCCTATTCTAACGATCTTATAGGGCCCATCCCATCTGGGTTCTAATTTGCCTGGAAATAATTCTCGTCGTGCGTCATAATACAGAACAAGCTGTCCTTTCTTGAAGGTGTATTTCTTGGCTTTGAGGTCGTGTAGCTTCTTCATTCGGCGCTTTGCCACTTCTTGGTGCAATAAGCTCTGCAACTTAAGCTCATCTAAATGTGCCAGTGTCGTCAAGCGCTCAAAAAGAGCGTCTTCATCGCTCAAAGAATGATTGATGGCAAACCGAATAGTCGGCAGCTCAATCTCTAAAGGCAAGACACACTCCTCCCCATATACTAACTTGAACGGGGTATGGCCAGTGGCTCGTTTGAAAGTCGTATTATAGGCCCACACTGCCACGTATAACTTTTTATCCCAATCCCGTTTCTTTTCCGACACAGTTTTGGACAGGATGCCCACAAGCTGCTTGTTGGTACTTTCGACTTGCCCATTGGCTTGCGGATTATATGGGGTTGTCTTGTTATGCTTGATGTTCCACAACTCTGTCAAACCTTTGATCACCTTATTCAGGAAATGGGTTCCGCGGTCCGACACTAATTCTTTCGGAGGACCAAACCGGCATATTATCTGCTCTAAAAGGAAACTAGCAGTTTCTTTAGCATCATCTTTCCTTGTTGCACGTGCTTCTGACCACTTTGTGAAGTAGTCAGTCGCTACAATGATGTACCGCTTTTGCGCAGTCGATGACGGAGTAATAGGACCCACAAAGTCTATTCCCCACTTCTCAAATGGAAGTATCGCCATAATAGGGGTGAGTGGTCGTTTCCTATTCTCTCGACTATCATGTCGTTGGCAAATATCGCATCGCTTAACATACGCAAACGCATCCTGGAAGATGGCAGGCCACCAATAACCTGCTCTTAAAGCCTTCTGTGCTGTAAGCCGTCCAGCAAAATGGCCACCGCAAGCAGAATCATGGCACTCCTCCAAAATGAATGGCACCTCATCAGGCATCACACACCGGCGATAGATGTCATCAACCCCTTGCCGATATAATGTACCTGCGATCAAGGCAAACTTTAACACTTGCTGCTTAATTTTCCTTTTCTCAGCCTTAGATAACTCGGATCCCGCCTCTCCCGTTGATAAATAATGCGTTATTGCAGCATACCAGGAGGGAATAGATGCCGTATCTATTTTAAATATCATCTCCATGTCACTACCTTCAGCCACAGATTCTTTCGGCTCCCCAAAGTCCACTAGACATTCCACGATGCCTTGCAACCTTGGTGGCTTACTCTTGATTTCATAATCAAATTCCTGCAAAGTGATCAACCACTTCGCTAAACGATCAGGCGGCTGTAACTTATTCATCAATAGTCGAAGTCCCTCCGCCTTCGTATAAAGCACGACTTTTTCATAGAGAATGTAATGCCTGAACTTCTTGGTCCCAAAGACCATCGCTAGACACAGCTTCTCCATGTAGGTGTAATTGATTTCGGATACCCCCAGCTTCCGACTAGCAAAAGCAATCGGGTGGTACCACTTCTCTTCCCAAAATTGGGCTAAACAGCAGCTGATACTATACATGGTGGCTGCTGAAAATATATAGAACACCTCACCTCTTTTAGGTGCTTTTAAAATGGGCGCTCTTGCTAGCTCTTGTTTCACGTCCTCGAATGCTACCTTGCAAGGGTCACCCCATACAAACGAACAGCTAAAGGACAATAGATTTGTAAGCGGCAACGTTCTTTCTGCTAAGGCGTTAATGAATCTACGGTAGTAACCAACCGAAGACAGAAAGCTATGAACTTCTTTCGGAGTGCGTGGTGGACCCATGGCAACTATAACTTTGACCTTCTCGGGGTCTGTCGCAATTCCTACCGAACTGACCACATGGCCCAGCAATAGCCCATAAGGTACTCCAAAAGCACACTTCCGTGGGTTTAGGGCGATGCAAAATTGTCTACAGCGCTCAAAGCATTTTCTCAAAATGATCAACTGCCTTTCTCTCACGGTGGCGGCCCCTAAGTCATCAATAAACACCCTCAACTCTTCAGGGGATATGTCACCGAATGTCTTATCGGCTGTTCGTTGCCACGAACCAGGCGCATTGCATAAACCAAAAGCCATCACGTGGTAAGCAAAAGTGCCAAATACAGTGATAAAAGTTGTTTTCAACTTGTCCTCTTCTGCAATTGCCATTTGGTTATATCCTGCAAAGCAATCCATAAACGAATATATCTCCCTACCCGCTAATTGATCCAAAATATGGTCAATAAATGGTAATGGGTAGTAGTCCTTAACTGTCTGCTTATTCAGCTCCCTAAAGTCTACACACAAACGGATCTGATTATTCTTCTTCTTTCTAATCACAACTGGCGAACACCATTCCGTGTGTTGCACAGGAAAAATCAAACCCGCTTTTCGAAGCTTCTGTAACTCTTCAAACAGCCCGTCCCTCAATTCGAAAGGCATACGCCTTACTTTCTGCCGTACAGGACGACTGCCCTCTTTCAACGGAATTGTATGAACAGCAAGACTAGGAGGAATGCCTCTCAACTCATCATAACTCCAGGCAAAGATATCACGGAATTCCTGGATCAAGGCCACATAGTCCTCCCTTTCTGCTGAGCTGAGCATAGAGCCTAATTTGATTGGCCGCGAATCATCAAGCGTACCAAGGTCTAGCTCGATAACATCTGCATCTCTTATACGCTCTTGGCCCTCTATCGGCTCGTTCAAAGTGATCTGATAGATGTCCTCCGTGGTGGATCCCTCTTTGGACTCATCACTCGATGATGTCTCACTAGCAAATAAATCTTCTAATGTCTCCAATTCTGTAGAAGATAGAGGAGCTCTCTCACTCTGCGGGGACTCAGGATAAGCATCAACCACCACACGCTGGGCACCTCTGCCGAATATCAATCGACCGGCGGGTATATCCACTTGGCAATCCGCTTGCAAGATCCAAGGTCGTCCAAGTAATACTTGGTAACTTGGCCGCCCTGCAAAACGAATCACCCTAAAATCCAACATGCATTCTACATTTGCAACAGTGACATGGACCTTAGTAATGCAGCCTTCCGGCTGTCTCAAACTGTCATCTGCCATTCTGAGAATTGTGGAGGTATCTTTCTGAATCGCAAGACCTAACCTTTCCATCAGTTCAGAACTCATAATGTTAACAGATGATCCCGTGTCGACAATGGCATAATCTACTAATATCCCATCGACATAGGCTGCAACCCTTGGGCAATGCTTCTCAGCATGCTCAAACCAGTCATCACCAACTCGCGCAATACCCAAAGGTTCTACGATGTACCCGGTACGTAGGATCTTTCTAAATTCCTTGCGTACTCCTGGGGAAAGCTTAATAAGCTGCAAAAGGTTCACATCCGGCTTGACTTCACAAAGAGAGCCCGCCAAATCGAATTCATGATAGTTCGATAGAACTCGCTTTTCACGCCAAATCATCCGCTCTTTAGGTCGCTGAACTGGCTTTATTGCCTCTTTCTTAACTTTCACCTTTTTCTTTGGTGCTTCCTTATCGGCTTTACTCTCTACGGGCTTCAAAGGTCCCCCTTCTAGGGCAGGATCCAAAACTTGCGTTCCTTTGTCGCCTTGTTTAGGGTTTCCGTCGACAGGCTTATCCATGTCGGCTTCTCTACCCTTTTTACCTCTTGTAAGGACAGCTCGTAGATTAGAGGTTTCAGCATCATTAACACGTACAGCCTCAATCAAACTAACCCCACTACCACTTGGTAGCTCCTCCACTGTAGTCTTTGGTCGTTGAAGTATTTGTTTAGGCCCGTCCTCTCGCTGGGGATCATTTCCTTGGACACGATGATTAACAGGCCCGGGTTGCCGACTACCTCGCTGGAGGGAACTAATCTTACTCCAGCAAGTAGCTGCTAAATGGCCAGATTTTCCACAAATGTCGCACTTAACATTTGGGCAATTTCTTGGATAGTGCTGCCCGCCACACCATTTACAACTAAACCTCGACGGTGCACCCTCCTCTGGGTATCTACTTCCTATCAAATTTTGTTGTTTTTTAAGGAAGTTGACATCAACGGCTATTTGTCGATACTGCTCCGTAATCATGTCGGTATAATGCTTCATCATGTCCTTAACCTCGCCAAGAACATTGGAAGAACTCGACTCATAGCCTTGGTCATTACCATGTCGCTCCATCAGCCTAACAATTCGATTAGGCACCGGTTGTTGAGTCACAGGCATGGTATTAGGATTGACTGCCTGGCCTCCACCATTTGGAGCCATTTGACTGCCCGTCGGCATCGACATGCTAGGGGGAGCTGGTAATAAAGGGACATTCTGTATCATGTTCCCTCTCCCATTAGGGTTAGCCATCGCTATCCCTTGGCCACTACTGCCATTGGCTATTGCCATATTGTTTCCCAATACTAAACCCATGTTCGAATTGCCTCTAGAAGCATAGGCTACTTGTAGTCGGGATTCCACCTCTTGTGCTCGTGTAATGGCAGTATCTATATCCCCCAAGGGGACACTACTCAACTGCAATTGGATATTGAAGTCCAACCCATGTAGGAAATATTGCAATTGGGCAGCTGCGGGGATAGGAATAGAGGTGTCCAACTTACGGAAGACCTCTTTTATCTTCTTCGCATAAGCACGAATATCCTCGTGTGGATCTTGGCGGGTCACGTTGAGTACACACAACCAATATTGCCCACCCCTTTCAGGGGCAAACTCCCTTCGAAAAGCTCCATAAAATGCATCAATGTTCAATACGGTTCCGGCTTCTAAACCATGATACCATATAGCGGCTCTTCCTTTGAGAGTCATATTGAAGAACATCATTAAATGCCCTTCTTCTTGAATGCGACAGTTAAACATCAGCTTTTGAAACTCTCTAATGTGGAGTTCCGCATCTTCCTCAACTAACCCATTAAAAATGGGTAGCGGGTAACCTAGAGCCGGCAAATCCGTTGTTCCTGCTGGAATTGCAATAGGCTGCGCCATGACGCGGATTGGATTTGCACTAGGAATAAAGACCGGTGGGGTTACACCTCCCGTACTTGACGTGGATTGGCTTATAGAAGGAAGGGGAGCACCAGAGCTTCCACCTTCTCCTAACTTACTGCTTGGGGTCCTAAGACCACTAGATCCACTCCCTCGTAAGGGTTCAGCACCGCTACGCTTAGGGGAATATCTCCTAAAAATTTCAGCACGTCGCCTAGCTCTTTCGTCTCTTTCTTGCTTTTGGATTTCTGCTAGACGATGCTTATCAATAAATAACGGATCAAGCTCAGTATCCTCTGGCATAAACTGCTAGTTGGTCCCTAAACAACCAGGATTCGAGAACCGCCACTTTTAAGCAGCTCCCGGCAGACGCACCACTGATGGACCTAAAAACGGGCCGGCACTGGCTCATGCACTAGCCGGACCTCGTCACTATGCACAAGACAACCCCTCGGCCTCGCGGCCAGGAGCATCTATCAAAATCTCTGCCTTCCTAAACATTGCGTTTGTAATACGTTGTAGTCCAACTGATCCTAACCCAATATTGCTCCTCAGAGGGAGTCCCTTCCACATAGCCAAAAGGCTCGAATCACATACACATGGGGTTCCTCCTACTGCTGAATGCCGTCAACCCTCTGCGACTCTCCTACACCTTGGGGATTGGCCCCTCGATGCGCCGCTCAACATTTAGACATTTCGCACAAACGTCGCTCAAGGTACCAAATAAATGTATCCAGGAATGTACCATTGTCCTTACTTGACTTCCCCTTTATGATCCCACGACTAGCCTACAGCATAGGAACCTCACTGCCTCTCAACGGTGGGTCAAAGGCCTACTGAAAACAATTGCTATGCATGTCCAGGAGCTGACTCTGATACTTTTAATTTCCTCTAAATGATCATGCAAAGAGGTGGATGCCTAGTGCTCAAACATTCTAAAAACCAGCAGCGTGCAAGTGCAAAACATCTCTTTCATGCTTTTCTTTCTAACCGCTTTGTGCTTTGCTGCGACACCTAGCACCGAAGTGATCTTCGTGCTACTAGGTTTTAATTTTTATCATTATTATTCTGTCCTAGATGCGATGCATATAAAATCAGCAAATTATTCCTCATGCTCAGCGGCATTTAACCATTTTTTCCACAACTCTACCCTCCCCCGTTGATAGTGCATCATTGCATTCATTTCTTTTAGGGTTTCCTTGTCATTTTATGTGGAGAAAGGAAGGAAACATGCACTAAAACATATAAACAAGGCTGAACTGAAGCATAACTTCATGCCCCAGCCTTGCTATACATCAACAAACATAAATCCTATTTTTCTATATTTTTCGTAGCCCCAAATATATTTTTCCCCTATTTTTCATGGGTTTTTTATCATTTTCCCGCCATTTTCTTCATTTTCTTGTATTTTTTAAATTGCTGAAAATGAAAACCAGTTTGTGGGCTGTGGCCCTTAGTTCATTTGCAACAAAATTGAAAGATTAGTTGATGTGTATCGACGGTTTTCCCCATTTATATGCCCAAAACCCTTGTTTTTCCCCATTTTTCATGCGTTTTCGGGTTTCTTGACATTACTTCGAGCCATGAAATGCATGTTTTTCATAATTTCTAGTTATAAACAGTAAGAACTCAGAAGAATCAGCAGCATAATCAAATCTTAGTCCATATGAACGGCATTCCATCAATCAAAAGCATAAAACACTAAATTTTCTTTGTAATTTTTTAGTTTACCGCTTAAACGCGTGTTTCGGGTTTTTTTTCCATGGCTGTAGATTTGGAAAACAGCAACACTTCATGTCCAGCACCATCACCAATGATCATTCTCAGCCCGTGTAGCAATCCGATCCATGCCGGACAAGCCTCCATCATTCTTTCTTCTTCCTTCTTCTCCCCACATGAACTTGCCTCTTAGAAGAGAGAGAGGGAGGAGAGAGAAAGACTAGAATCAGAAATTTCAAACCAGGCCATCATTCGACGGGCGAAGGGCGGCGATATGATCAGCATACGGAGTGTAGGCAAGGGCCAATGTCAAATAGGGGGGTTGTTTGCAGGCAGGGAGAAGCACCACCAAGATGGGAGCGCAAAATTCGGCGCCATCTCTGATCACGTCTTCTTCATCTTCTTCACGATTAATTCATCCACATTTCATGTGGCATAAAATTTGGGCCCCAAAGGTCATGCCCACTTTGGCCAAAAATAAGTCCACCTTTTCAAATCTTGACCGGTTTGTGGCCATTTCCCCGTCCGGACTCGGAATCGAGCTCTGAAAAATCCTGGGCATCCGGCTTAGCATCCCGCATTGGCCAGTAGCTTGTGTCAACCCGCACGACTGTCTGAAAAATTATGAAAAATCAACAAGTGTCGCTCGGGCGCCTTTAAAGCACTTTGGCGCTTAAAATCGTCCTAGATCGAGCCGCCGCCTTTGACAGTGAATATTTTTCCCTTGATCTTCATAATTTTTAGCTATTTTTAAGCACTTCCCGTCACCTAAATTCCGCTCTTAGTTGCTTCCTCCCTCAAGCACTCCGATAGTCTTACAATTTGTGATGCAAGCTCAAGCATCCTCAAACCTCCACCTCAAAGCTCCATCCTCCATAGCCACGTGTGAGACGAGAGAAGAGAAGAGAAGAAGAAGAGAGGAGATGGAGGAGGGCTTCACCTCCAAGATCCCTCACCCTCACACACTCACTCACTCATACTTCCTACCTCAAGCACTCACAAGCAAGAAAGAGAAGGGAAGAGAAAAAGTGAAGATGAAGAGTCCACTTTGCCACACATAAATGAATGAGCTCTCATTCCCTTTTTGAACTTTATAAACAAAGTCCTCTTTCTCTTGGGCGATCATCCCCTTTTTACATGACTGGCCATAGCCTACTCCCCCTTTTTACATTGTTCTCCTATCTTCCTAGCTTCTTTCCTACCGCCCATCTACCTTTATAATTTTGCACGGGTGAGCACGACACTCTTAAAATAAATCATGGTGCACCTTGTGCTGTTTTACAAAAGTATTGACTTGCACTTTGTCTAAACACGCCTTCATTTTTCATTCCACTTTTTCATTGGCCTTGTCTTTTTCTTTAGATTTTCTGGATTTTCCACTTTTCCACCTTGTTCAACATTACCCCCCCTAGTTGAGTGCAAAACCCATGGCACTTGTTTGGTGGTGAGTTGGAGGGTGTTGCTGGGGTAGCCAAGTGGCTTTTTGAGTTTGTATACAAGATGTCTTGGGAGGTGTGTTGGAGGGATTTATGGAACAGAAAGGCCCAAGCATTGGATATCATTCTTGGTGTTAAGAGAGGCTAATTGGCGGGTCCGTCTTTGAAATTGAACATTGGGTTGGATGGATCCATCGCCTGGCCTTCTACGGTTTCCATTTGTTGTGCTATTCCAAATGAGCTGTTTCATTCACTTATTGACTAGAGCTATCACATTGGCCCTTTGGTTGGGCATGGCTGCATGGTGGCATGGCATGTAAGATGGGGAGCGCATTGCATGGATGATGGGGTTTGTGGGGCCGGTGGTCGGGGCCTTGGTTTGTACCTAGAAAGAAATGATGGTGCACTACCTGGGGGTGTGTCTGCCTTATCGTGGCTTGCATGGTGCTAATGCTTGTAGGACTGGGAGATGGGTCAACCTTGGGCAAGATTTGGTGTGTCCCATACTTGAGGACCCAATTTGTGCATAAGGGAGGTACAATGCAGGGGGCTTAGGGTGATAGGTCCAACCATTGGCAAGAATTACCTTGCTAGGTATGTCCTGCCCTAAGCATGTGTCATGAGGGATGGGGCTAGGTATGGAAACCCTAGGTGGAGTGATTGTGGTGCGCAAGGTGGCTTTTTAAAAATGTAGATGGCTATAGCCAACACTTGGATGCAAGGGTGCTCTCAGGCTCTACCCCAATCTTCCTCAGACAAGTCGCGAGGTGATTTTAGGGGTTTAGTAAAAAAGGTGTAGCTTTGCAAGTATTTCTTGATGTTAATCTTTGCATTGAGAGGTGTGGTCTAAAAGAAAGGATGATTGCACCTCGTAAAGTGGCTATCGTTCATGTCTTCAAGGATCCTTATACAAAATGAGGGAAGCAGGGTTTCCCTCATCATCAGCCTAGCCATAGCGCAACTATCTATTCCTAGGTTAATGTTAGAAGGAAGGTGGGATTCCTCGATTGCTGGCTTTTGTTTAAGCAGAAACCTAATGATTCTAAGGTAATCTCAAGTGGTTATGAAGGCTGGTTTTGGGCAGGAAGAGAAATACTTGAGGAAGTGGTTGATGGAAGGGTGCAAGTCCCCTACTCTAAAGGTCATGCATTCCTTGGGAGTTGCTTCATTGACATTATAGATCTTTGGAAAGTTGTACCTGCCATGCACCCCCTATCATAATCTACTCCCTGTCTACGAGGGTAGAGCATGTAGATAAGATCATTCTGTTCTTCCTGTAGCCTACAACAGAAGGCCTCCATACATCAAAATTGGCGTCCCAAATCCTCCTCCACCACTTTGGTTGCGGCTCGTAGCCTTGGACGGTTTTGGGAACCCAAGCTGCAATGGCCGTGCTTGCGCCCTTTGCTTGGCTTGCTCCACAAGTTTTGATCTTCTTCTTCTCTAAGCAATAACACGCTCGGGAACTTGGGCACCCTCAGGCTCTTCTAGGGGTAGATCGTGTAAGGGCGGACTGGGATCTTTGATTTGTGATTCTTCTTCTAATTCTTACTCGAAGTTTGGCTCTTCCTTGGTATCTTGTTCCATAGTGAGTTCGATTGGGGGTGGATGGGGCTGCTGTTGTTCCTCTAGGTTCCTTGAGATCATTGGTGGAGAGGTCGGCTTGTTGCAAGTAGCTACATTACTGCTTCTTGGTTATTCTCGTGTTGGTTGGGAGTGTGCGCTCTTGCAAGACATAGCTTAAATCTCAGGTTGTCAATTCCAACTTCCTCTTCATTCTCTCTATTGAATCCTCACCTTCAACCTATGTGACATGAATCACAGTGCTAAAAAATACTTGCCTCTGCATGTTGGAGCACGCTTCAACGGCCTCAGCTCTGGATTCTATGACCACCCTCTCACACTGATATTTCCAGTAGGCACTCTGTCAATCCTTGCACTCTTTCAAAGTTGCGCCTCTCCCATTGCTGTGCCTTCTCTTCCAGATTTTCCTTACTCCTCTCCATCTCCTGAGACAACATCATTACCACCTCTTGCTGCTCATTTCACAGTTTGGTTCTTCTCTTTATCCTAACGGTTCAGTTGCTCTTCTACTATCCTCCTACCTTGCTTAGCCATGGAGTAATGCTGGTAGGCTTTTGCGATCCTTTTTTATAGATCTTTAGTAGTTTGCATGAAGCTTTCTAGCTCCGGCCGGTGCAGCTTTCTTTCGGTCATGGCCATGGCCATTACTGCCTCTGCCTCCTGCCGAGCGTTCTTCAGGTCGTCTTGCAGGTTTCTTGTGGCAATGTCTATGTCTTCTTCCTTTATTTCCGAAATGGTTCCTATTTCTCTCTCTAGCCTTTCTTGCTCTTCCATTACCAACCACAACTGGAATACCAGGGCATCCTTGTATTCTTGGCATTGTTATCGTGATGCTTGGTCTCCTTCTTGCGGGCTCTCTTGTAGTTCTGCATGCATAACTTCCACTTGTGCCATTCATTGCTAGATCTCAATGCATTGTTGGATGAGAAACTTGTGGTCTCGCTGCTTCGCCACCAAGTCTTGGGCTTCATCCTATAGTCTTTGCCTTAGGTGATCTTTGTTCTCTTGAGCCTCCTTTTCTTTAGCTCTGAGTTGCTCTTTCAGGTTTCGTATTTCTTTTTTATGCTCAATGGCTTCCCATGTCATCTCTAGCCGTGGGGCAGCGATAACTTCTCTTTTGGCCTCCATAACCGTAGTCTTCTTCTCTTCCTTAGCCTTCTCTAGTTGGGCTAGGAGTTCAGCTACAAAGTCATCATAGTCCGCAGTTGAGGGCATCGTTGGCGGTACTGTGGTGGTTGATGCTTGCAACCTTTGCTGCCTTGTGTCTTGCCTAGACTCAGCGTCCACCACAGCCAACCTTTTGGCTCTTGCCCTTGGCGACATTTCTTGTACTTTCGTGACTAGGAACTGCATCATGGACATGAGCTGAGTGGTGTCCATGGCAGATGCTGGCTCCTATGTTGGCTCCTATGTGGTGGAGGTGGTGGTGGTGGTCTGAGGTGTGAGAGTTGAAGGGAGGGGATGCAATGGGGCCTTGCCCTTCCTCGCAATGGCTAGGGCTACATCAGAGTTGCTACTTGGTTTGGTTTTGTGCCTTCATTCTCTTTTCTCCTTAGCTCTTTTGCCTCTTTCCCAACTCTTCTCTTTCTCTCATCTTTGGCCCTCTTGGACTCTTTTTGGGCCTTCCTCAACTCAGCCCATTCCTCCCTTGTCATTGTTTCTTTTGTTAGAAATGCGGGATCTAGAGCATGACATAACCGGAAGCTATGGAGGATGGAAGGAGAAGTGTAGACTCATGATGGAATGGACACTGTTTGTTACACAAGTGAATTAGGTTCCAAGATTGAGACTTGGACTCATAAACACAATCTTGTGTATGTGGACAATGACATTGACACTTTACTGAAATGAAAAGAGTACTATCATTCCATTAAGAAAGGAAGCAAGTACAATGCTTTATAGGAAAGTAGGAAACTGCAGTAGGCACTATTGTGCATATGGGATAAGTTAGCCTGCATATCCTTGACCCTGAGATTCCATACAAAGAGGCTGTTTGAGTGTGATTACTGATTCTCAACACCCCTCCTCAATCACAACTAGGAAAGGCACAAAGTGTGTAGAGGCTGTAATGAGAACCACCTGCAAAGTGTGGGCATACCACAGACATGGCAGAACACGAGAGGCTGTTGCAGAAAAAGCTAAGTGTGGGTACCATAAACATGGTGGACATCCAGAGGCTGTAACAGGGGCCTCACAAAGTGTACATGGACTGTAATTCCAAGTTACATAAGGAGTTTACAAAGCTTATGGCAGGAAACATTAGGGCAAGGAAAATACAAGGCTATTAAAACAGTCTATCAGAATTATGAGAGTACAAGGACTGATGAGTCTTGTCCTTCCGATCCTGGTGGTCTTCATCTTCATCTTCCTTTGCTTCATTTTCTTCTTCTTCTTTGACTACGACTAGATAGGCCTTTTGGGATCTCTTTCTTGCGTGGCATAACTTCTCGGTGTGTCCGGTCCTTTTGCAGAAGCCACAAAAGAGCTGATCTTTCTTGCCTTTGTACCTGTTGCCAACATATAATGCATACTCATCTCTAGAGGTACTTGGTTCTTCTTTAGTTTTTAGCTTCTTTTCTTCTTCTAACAGTGATGCCTGGATATCAACAAGTTCAGGATTTGGCATGTTGATTAAAGTTGTTGATACGTTATTATATTCAGGAGGCAAGCTCTTAAGTAGAACACCGATGCAAACATCTTCATCCATTTTAATGTTGATTCCTACAAGTTGGGTTAGGAGTCCTTCCATGTAATTAAGATGTGTGGCAAGTGATGTGCTGGACTTCATTTCAAGCCTGAAGAATTCAATTAGGAGACCATACTTTGATGATTTAGATTGTGCACTGAACAGGGTGTCAAGTCTTTTCCATGTATCCTGTGAGGTTTCACAGTTATCCATGTGATGGATATAACTGTCATCTAGCTCCAATTTGATAATGGCCTGGGCTCTGTCATCATTCTTTTGCCAAGTAGTTGCAAGTTCCGCGTCCCGAGGTTTCTTCTCTTTGCCATTTGTGATGGCCCAGAGACCCTTCTTCATCAGGATGAGCTTGATGCGGGTTTGCCAAGTGTGGAATCCGACTCCTTTGAATCGAGCATTTGGCGAGTCTTTGCCCATGTTAGATTTACGGGAACAGTAGCAAATCAACTTCAGACTTTATTAGATTTGAGCAACAGAAGAATTGATTGAGAGACACAAGTGCTAAAAAGCACTAACTGAGTGTCAATGAATACCAAATCTGCAAAAGTCTTTTACTCCAAGTGATCTTCCCCTTCTTGATTTGATGCTGATGTCGTCAGATCTAAGTGACAGTACTTTAACGAACTTCAGAGAGTATTGCTCAGTGATTAAAATCACTGTTGATAACTTCAGTGAGAGAAACAGTGAAAAATGTCAAGATTTTGAAGCTTTTGGCTATGGTGGATTCAGGGTTTCTGAGACAGGGGCCTGGTTTTTTGCTTATTGCAGGAGCTACAGTGCATCATTTTTAAAAATTTTTACATATCTAGGAAGCTTATGTCATGGGCTACCAAAGCCCCATGAAGATTGTGCAGATCGTGGTCAGTATAAGGCGCGCAGGTGCCGCGAACAGATTCGGCGCAGATCTGGATAGCGTGGTCGAATTTCTACAATGCTGGAGCCAGGGAGCATCAATGTCATTGATTGTTGTGCCAAGATGAAACGCCTTGAGTAGAGGAACAACTGTCCAGAAGAAATTGTGGGCTGAAATGGCCTAGTTGAAGAGTTATGGAAGCTCCAAGCAAGGTAGGTCCTGTCTGGCTATGGCAGACACAGAACAGAGATTTGGGATTTTCACAATGCTGAGCTCCAGATGGTCCAATGTCCTAGATTGATGTGATACAGAGAAGCTTTATGAGTTGGGGAATACTTTTCCAGAAGGAAGCTGTAAGAGATTTGACCTGTGGAGTGAGATATAAGCAGTTCAATCTGATAGGGTGCTGCTGGCTATGGCTGCCATGGAAGCTTCAGTGAGAGTAGAGTTGGGAGATGAAGTCATGAGCTGACATTGAGCTGGATGGAGGTTCAGAAGAATCAAGAGAGGCTAGAGAAGAAATGCCATGCCCAACTGGGCTCTGATACCATGTTAGAAATGCGGGATCTAGAGCATGACATAACCGGAAGCTATGGAGGATGGAAGGAGAAGTGTAGACTCATGATGGAATGGACACTGTTTGTTACACAAGTGAATTAGGTTCCAAGATTGAGACTTGGACTCATAAACACAATCTTGTGTATGTGGACAATGACATTGACACTTTACTGAAATGAAAAGAGTACTATCATTCCATTAAGAAAGGAAGCAAGTACAATGCTTTATAGGAAAGTAGGAAACTGCAGTAGGCACTATTGTGCATATGGGATAAGTTAGCCTGCATATCCTTGACCCTGAGATTCCATACAAAGAGGCTGTTTGAGTGTGATTGCTGATTCTCAACATCTTTTCTCTCCTTCTGTAGCTTTGTTGAGGTTTCGTTTGTTTGCTCCTTCGGCTCTCCTTGGCTAAAATTGCGTCCCTTGCTCTTCCTTATTACTTATAGTCCTTTCACTTGACTACACGTGTTTGTGGTGAGGCAATCGGCATAATTCAACACAAAGCACTGATAGTATCTTGTATGACCCAAGAGACACTGAACTCCCTTATAGTCCTTTGGTGGCAACAAGTCAACAATGATCCTGACCTTCAAAGAGTCAGTGGTTATACCTTTCTTGGACACCATGTGCCCTTAGGTGCATCCATGCTTAACCAAGAATTGGCATTTTGAGGGGTTCAACAATAGGTTATGAAGATTTCATCGTTCAAATACTGCTCGCAGCTTCTCCAAGTGTTTTTCCCAACTAGAGTGCACGCATAGGTCATCTACAAACACCTCTACTCTTGTCTAAGCATATATTTGAAGATGGTGCACATTAGCCAGTGAAAGGTTGCAGGTGCATTCATCAACCCACATGGCATTACAATGTAAGTGAAAACACCCCACTCATAGCAAACACGGTCTTGTGCCTATCGTCAGGATGTATTTGCACCTCGTTGTATCGTTAGAAGCTATCCAAAAAGCTATAGGCCTTTTTGCTTGCTACCCTTTCGAGTATGTGCTCTATGTATGGTAATGGATAATTATCCCTTTTTACCACAGCGTCAACCTTCTTATAGTTCATGCACACTCGTATCTTCCCATTCTTCTTCATGACTATCACAATGGGTGATGTTAGAATATAGGCATGGAAATCCACCCTAAGCAAGGGTTTTTAAGGGTAAATGTATGTGAATGGACCTAAGGGGCAGGGGAAACCCTAACCCTAGGTTGGCACAGGCTATATAAATAGCGTATGGGTCACTATCAGCTCTGAGAGAGTGCACCCAAGTTGTACTCTAAGCAACTTAGTAAGCAAGATTTTGTTCTTGTACTTTGACCTCTCATCTCCCTTGTGCACATTCTTCTTGTTGCAAACTCTAATTTTTCACATGGTATCAGAGCCTCCTCTGATCCTTTTAGCACTAAGTGCACATGATTTTCATAATCTTCATCTTCTTCCTCTTACCTCCATAGCCAAACCTTGACCCCCTGACCTTAGAGGACCTAGCGAAGCCAAAGAAGAGCATTTCAGCTCCTGACTTGTACTGAAAACTTATTCCCCAACACAAGGTTAATTGGTGTTGCACATCAGAGGGAAAAATAAATCATCGTGGATGGCAGCATTGAAGAAATCAAAAATCAGGTGCATAATTTGCAGCTCCTTGGCATGATTGAAGACGCAATAATGGAGGGCGTCTTGGGTCAATGATAGCCCCCCAAGTGGGCTTCCTAACACCCTAAAAGGGTTTGGCCACACAGAGGCAAACCCTAACTACCTGTCTCCTGGAAGCCATAGCCAAACCTCAAGCTTTCTTCATATTTCAAACTTTTTCACTATTGCTATCACTAACAATGATTCTAATCACTCATTGATCTTCTCCAAAGTTAGTTGAAGATTTGAAAGCTCTATTTCAAAGCCTCTTACCCTCAATGGACCTTAGTTCATAAAGCAATCCACATCTCACACCTCAAGTGGCATAAACTTTGAGATGAGTGCTTGTAAGCACTAATGTTGCATTTTACAATCATATTGCTAGCTATGTATTGAATCAATCTGGTTTTTTATCAAAAAATCAAATCCATCAAGTGTTTTATGTCATTTACCTCTTCTTCTTTGGTTTTAAGGCTATGTATACAACTATAAACACATAGACCATATCCCAATATTAGTCTACTACTGGTACATCAGAGATATGAGTGTTATGGTACTCTTCTCTGACTCATCCAAGAGCATAAAGTTGATCGATAAGCAATGCTCCACCAAGAACTCGTCTAATAGGCCACATTGTCGAGAAGAGCTTGAAGTCCAATCAAAGCTCACCTCATTGAAACCGAGGAAAAAAGTAAAGGTTAAATCAAGAGTTGTTTGAAGAACATGACCTCCTAAATTCTATGTTGAGATATTGCATATGTATGATTTCCAATTGTTTTCAACTCTATAACTTTAAAAGTTGGCTATTGATTCTACTATTCGGTTGTACTTGGCCACTTGTAAAGGACTAGACACTGCCATTGCTTAAGGCAATAGGTAAGTCCTTCCAAAATGGCCATGGCCTATGCTGATGTAGGGCCTTAAATTTACAAGTTCATTGGAAAAGATTTCCATCCTTGGCAAGTCCTCGTAAAATACAAAATGATGGAAAGAGGCTATTGGCCCTTCATAAAAGTTATTGACCCATCCAATCCCCTTGATGTAGAAGATGATGAAAGAGCTCTGGCCCATCATCATGCTTCATTTAGATGAATCTTTAATTCATCATATTGATCAACTATCCACTGCGAAGGAGAAGTGGGATGAACTTGAAAGGCTCTACGGTGCTACATGAAAGAACTCCAAGATCTTTCTAAAGATAGAGTTTTTCAGCTTGTAATACAAACAAGGAGAATATCTAAGCAAGTTTATTTCACATATGAAGGGGCTTATGGCACAACTTGCCTTCGTTCAAGCACCCATTCATGATGAAGATGCCATTGCCATCCTTTTGAAGTATCTGAAGAAGGTTTTTCCAACTCTTATGACTACCCCAACTAATATTCCAAACACAACCTTGGCAAGTACAACCTATTCTTGCCTGGATGAAGAGAAAAGAAACCATACTGAAGGAATTTCATCATTCACTTCCCTGAGCAAGTGTTAGTCCATACTACTTCTACTAAGTGCTCCTTCTGTCACAAAAAAGGGCATAATGTAAGCAATTTCTGGAAGAAATATCTTGACAAAATGAAGTGCAATATGCAAAAAAATTGGGTATATCACTAGTTTTCCCAGTGTTCCAAAAGTACCTAAGGAATTGGAGGCCAACTTTGCCTCCCAATCCACAGATGACCGACTCTTTGGAGTCTTGTAACATTGTCTACCTATGAATATCCTTGTAGCCTGATTTATAAAGGCATTCCATTTGATTGAGGGGGGAAATTTAACATGTCTTGTGATGCAATGCCACCCTGGCATTGAGGGGGGTGTTAGGATATAGGCATGGGAATCCACTTAAGCAAGAGTCTATAAGGGTAGATGTATGTGAATGGCCTTAAGGGGCAGGGAAAACCCTAACCCTAGCTTGGTAAAGGCTATATAAACAGCTTATGGGTAACTACCAGTTGTGAGAGAGTGTACCCAAGTTATACTCTAAGCAACTTAGTAAGAAAGATTTTGTTCTTGTACTTTGAGCTCTCATCTCCCTTGTGCACATTCTTCTTGTTGCAAACACTCATTTTTCATAGGTGATACCCAATCCATGTTCTCTATTTCATAGATGAATCCTACCCTCATTAGCTTATTGATTTCCTCCTTCATGACTTGGGCATGTTTTGGATCCATAGGGTACGGTCATTGTTTTGCTAGCACCGCATCAGGGGCCATTGCTATGTTATGCATCAACACTCTAGGATCCATGCCTTTGAGCTCATCTAAGGACCACGAAAACACATCCTTGTAATCTTGCAAGTGCGCAATGAGACTGGCCTCTTCCTCTTTGGTGAGGGCATTAGCTATAAACATCGGTCAAGGCTTCTCAACTTCCCCTAGCAAGTTGAATTCCTTGACCTTGGTGGGTCCCTTGATCGGCTCATTTATCTGTCCTTGTATTTTTGCTCCCAACAAGACCACTACTTTGTCATCTTTCTTAAACTTCTTAAATCGTCTTGATAGGTCTTGTCCTTTCTTCTTCTGCTCTGCCCCCACCTTCTTCTCTCTCCTCTCCTTTTTTCCTTCAATCGCCTATGCCTTAGGTGGACTAGCAAGTCCGCCTTGGTGCATTTGATCCTAGGAGGTGGGGGCATCTTTGGGTTGCTCTCTGTATTGACCTCCAATTTAGAATTAAACTTGCTATCCTTTCTAGAGGAAGGATTTTACCCTGGTAGTCGGGACTTGGTGGGTGCATTTGTCCTAATCAAGGGTGTTGCCGATGGTTGGGTTATCCTTGCTTGTTCGTAATATATTGCTTCTACATGCTCCAGCTAGGAGTGATCGCATTCCATCTGAATGAGTCCTCTCTCAATCTTGTAAGTAGTCTCTTTTTGGGGCTTGGAGTCTTCTTTGAGCTATTCTATCACCCTTCCTTTAGTGTCATATTCTACAGTGTCCACTTCTTCCCCGGTTTCCTCACTACTAAAGTGGAATTCCTCATACTCATCATCGGAATCATCTCCTCCTAGTTGTCCGTGCTCCCCGGTTTCCTCACCCTTCCTTTAGTGTCGTATTCTATGGTGTCCACTTCTTCCCCGGTTTCCTCACTACTAGAGTGGCAATCCTCGTACTCATCATCGGAATCAGTTCCTCCTAGTTGCTCGTGCTCCCCTAGGCTCTCGTCTCTAGCCTTTCCGTTATCGGTGACTAAGGCCCAATTGTACATTAAGTTCAGGTGATGCACCTTAGTCCATTTCCACTCAAAATCATCGAGGAGGTCTCTGAGGGGTTTGAGATTAGCAGCGGGATTGGCAATCAATTTTCTTGGTAGATACTCAAGGATGTTGTGTAATTCTAGCCTATTTCTAGGAACATGGAAAGAGATAGGTCTAGATCGGCTGCGTGAGCTCCTAGCCATCATACAGAGTGGAACTGCAGGCTCCCTCTTTGACATGCTTGCAGTTTTTGTAGCTTGTTTGTATGCCTCCTCCTCATCTAAGAATGGGAGATCCATGGTCGCTAGGATGTGCATCCAATCTCACTCATCCTCAGGAAAAGGGATGTATTTGGTTAAAGCTACGTGAGTCTTGCTTATTGGTGCATCACCCCTAAGCATGGTAGAGATGGCATCCAGGTTGACAAGGGTCATCTTCCAAGTGGGCATCTTGACCTTTACCACTTCCATTTAGTTCCCTAGGAACATTAGACTCTTGCCCTAGTCCTCAATGACTTGAGCATTCCTCATCTAGGATCGTCCTAGAAAAATGTCATGTTCGAGTCCCTTTCACATGACAATGAAGTTCACAGAGAACAGGAGACCCGCGACCTTTATTGGCCAATTCTTTAAGACTCCAAATGTCCTTACTTTCATTCCATTAGCTAGAGTGACGTTGAACCTAGCGGTTTTGACAAGTGAGTTTCCCCAAGCATGGAGCATAGTATGTCTCAACATACTCACTCTCGCCTCAGTATCTACGGTTCCCTTCCATGTTACATCTCCTAGGGCTAGGATAGGTAAAATTGCATGCATCTTAGTGCCTTCCAAAAAGGAATTAATGTGTAAATACTTTGGCACTGAGTGCAATGTCAATTTGGGTATCTACATGACTGCATCATGATCCTATAAGTCAGTGGCAACATGCTCCATCGGTTCTTCTACCCAGTGTTTCAACTCGTGCTATAGCGTGGGATGCTGTCTGTGAGCAAGTCTCCTAAACTCAGGGTCACTCGGGGGGTAACTAATGTCATGAGGAGATTGTTGGTTGTTTGCCTCTCTCCGAGGTTTGTGCTCCTTGGTGATTGGTCTTGACTAATCGGATGGCCTCTGGCATCTAATCTTGGCCTAGGTAGCACCGCCTGTGGCATGGGTGCATCTCTCGACCTTGGTCGTGCAGGTGAGACTAGTGTGCTTACACTAGAGAGATCCTTGATTGCACCCCATAAGATAAGCTCAGCATCCTTGAAGTGCTCCCTGGGCTTCTTTTACCCACTCCTTGACTTTGGCTATTGACTCAAGTTGGCACCTATGGTGCAGATACTCCCCTTCTCTGCCATCTTTGGAGTGGTAGTTTTTGCCTCTACATCCGTGACCTTCTTACCAGTCACTAGCATTGTCGCACCCTCAGTCTTAAGAGTGACCTTTGTGTCAGTATTTTTCTTCCTTCTTTGTCGTCTCTTCTTTCCTATTGAGGCTGCATCTAAATTACGGGGCACTAGTAGGGATACTCCTGCTTGCTTTGTTTGTGCTTTGGTTATGACATGCAACGGGATGGATATGGCCTCAGTGTCAAATGTCTTGATTTAAAATAGCCCCAAGGGTACTGAGGGCACGTTTGTCAAGCTAGGGGATGGCTTTCGTCCAAGGCAAATAGCAAAGAGGTGAGTGATACCGCACTCGACACATCTGAGGTCGGATTTTTCCTTTTTCTCTTGTTCTCTCTTTGGGAAACGTGATGAGATGTGGCCCAGGTGACCACAAGTCCAACACAAGATTGGATCTTGGGTCGGCCTTGCGAATCCTCCCCCCCTACCTCTACTTAATGCCATCACCGGTACTGGTCGATAGTCCATTAGGACTGGATTTCCCTCTTCGTCGTACAATATGTAAGGGTTTATGTAGGCTTCATCTTAGTTAGGCTCCTCCACATAATGGACTGGAGAATCACTTGGTGGATGGGTCACATAGGGTCTTGGTGGCCTGGGTATGCCTGTCATCATAGGGATGATGAGCTTTGCATCATTTTGTGTTGGAAGTGCCAAAATTGGGCTCCTCTTTCGAGGAAATCGGGCGGCCTATTCCCCAGGTATGATGGGTTGTACTGCAACACATAGGGGAATCTTCTAGGAAATGCTACAATGCATGCCATCACGGCCAAATCTACCAGAGTTCACACAAGGCCTAGATCTACGATCCTGGCACTCAACTCAGAGGTGGTTGCCACCACAATGGACGCATTGGATGGTCACATTGGTTTCCTCACCAACTCCTGCAGTCGTGCTACCTCCATTCTCACCTTGGCTAGCTCTTGGCCTTGATCTACTCTCTTCCCCCTGTACTACGTGCTAGGGGTTGATCCCTCATTGGAGGTTGTGGTCCTCTGATTGGAGCTTTTGCGGTTTGAACTTCAAGATCTTCTCTCTCTCATCTTGTCATCTACCCTAATTTCTTTGGTGAAGACCCTAGCCAACACATCGCGCACTGCAATCTAGAGTTATGTGCCAAAGCCTTGTACAACTCCTTGCTACAAATTCCATTCATGAACAAACTCGCAGTTTTTGCAGCCTGTTTGTACGTCTCCTGCTCACCTAAGAATGGGAGATCCATGGTCGCTAGGACCTGCATCCAATTGCACTCATCCTCTAGACAAGGGATGTATTTGGTTAAAGGTCTGTGAGACTTCCTTATTAGTGCATCACCCTTGAGCATGGTAGAGATGGCATTCAGGTTGAAATGGGTCGTCTTCCAAGTGTCCATCTCAACCTTTACTGCTTCCATTCGATTCCCTAGGAATGTTAGATTGTTGCCCCAGTCTTCAATGACTTGAGCATTCCTCATACAAGGTCGTCCTAGCAGAGTGTCGTAGTCCACTCCCTTCATGACAATGAAGTTCACGTTGAACCTATCAGTTTTGACAGGCGGGTTCTCCCAAGCCTAGAGCATAGTATGTCTCAAGACACTCACTCCTGCCGTGGTATCTATGATTCCTTCCATGTTACGTTTCCTAAGGCTAGGATAGGCAAAACTACATGCGTCTCAATGCCTTCCTAAAAGGCATTAATGTGTAGAGACTTTGGCACTAAGTGTAGTGTCAAGCTAGCTTTTTGCATGACTACATCATGATCCTCAAGCTATGATAGAAGTTCCTTAACATAACCGCCATAGTTTGTGGATGATGGCAGTGTGGTGGGGGTAGTGGTTGTGGATGTTTCAATTCTCTGTCTTTTAGGATCCTACCTTGACTCATCATCTGCTTGTTGGTGCTGGTCTCTTCATCCCTATCGTGGGAACTCCTTCACCTCCCTCTTGGGCCATTTCTTTATTGACCAAAAATTGCACCCAAGCCATGATGTTGTTGGCATCGGCTTTAGGTGTAGAGCCTTGGGTGGTTGTGGTTGTTGGGGTGGTCAGAACTAGGTTGGTTGGAAGTGGGTGCAACAGACCTTTACCCTTGCCCTCCGTACTTGGCGGTGATGAAGCTTCTAGAACTTGGGTGGTAGAACCTGGGCCTTCATCTTTGGGTGGGCTCATGGTAGCCAACTCTTCTTCCCTAGAGGGCTGCTCTATGGACATCCATGTTGCTAAAGCTATATCCTCCTCTTCCTTTCTCCTAACTCTTCATCTTCCTCATCAGGTTTTCTCTTTCTCTCCTTTTCGACTTTTTGGATTCCTCTTCTATCCTCTTTAACTCCTCCTTTTCTTTCCTTTTCCTTTTTTCTTCAGTGCTTTTTGGACTCTCTTTGGGCTCTTTTAGGTCTACTTTCTCTTGTTTCATGCTCTCTTCTTTGGTCTTCTCCTATGGAGTCTTTTTCTTTGACTTCTTGGCCCCTCCACAGCTAAATTGTGCTTCCTGCTCTTCTTCTTCGTCACTCACCATTCTCTCACTGGATTTCTCTTATTCCTACTGGAGAGGGGACCTGTGTGGCATTTTTCCAGCTCCCTCATCTTCTTGTGCTTTCCCCAATGCCTCTCTGATGATGGTCATCAAGACCCCTCCAAACCCAATGGTCGAGACCTTACAGGACAATTTCTTCCTTGCCTTGGAGGCCGAGGACTCTCTGCATGCAGGTCTTCAACCTGTGTGGCCAATGCTATTGCTAAAGTTTCTATTTTCTTTTGCAAAAAGCCGTTAGGTTTAGTTTGTCCAAGGATTTGGTTGCAATTCTTTCCAACATAGACACGTTGATCTGGTTCGTCAATGCATTGTACCTATGAGTGGAGAACAAGGCATTGACCATCATCATTTGTAGCTAGACTTCTGGATTTGGGATGTCGGTGAGAGTGATGCTATCATTGGTGTGGACCAAAATCTTGTCCATTCCCAGCATATCATACACATCTCTTTTGGGCTCTCTCAATCTTGTTGTGTAGGCCCAATGCTCTCTCCACCAACTTAGTGCTTAACTCAACTAGCGGGTTTCTCTTGATGCATAGTTATGGTGCTGTCATTCTTGTTGAAGATTTTTCAGAGGAATTTCCATCCACTTTTCATAATCCATGGCTTGCTTGACTTTATCCAAGACTTCTGTAGATTTCATTGCTTCACTATTTGTTTTATGGCTTGTTCTTCCATGGCCACATCCTCCAAGTCCAGGACATGCCTGAACTCGAAATGGTTGAAGGCCCTTGTCTCCAGTGCAGGCTGTCCTTAGCTTGGCCCTTAGCTCATTTGTCTAATGAGAACGGAAGTTTGCTGCTCTTCTCCTGACTTGCCATTGTGGGTCCTTGTCATAACACCATATCTCACCATTATTTTTCTTAAGATAATGAGTAGAGAGTGATTGTGCGCTTATAGAAAAATGAAAAGCTTAAGTATAGAAGGAGATCTTTTCTTCACAATTCACACAATCCAATGAAAATACATGAGAATTTTCTAAAAGTAAAATTTTCCACCTTACCCACTCCCCCTCCGAAGAATCCTTCCTAGGATTAGAGGTTGAAGGGTTAAGGCCATTCAACGCATGCTCACAGTGTTTCACTTTTGCATGAGCCAAGCATAAAAGTTTGGGTTGTACTCCATGTTAGCATAGTGTTCCATGTTGACATGTTGGATGCTTAAATGAGTGATGTAGGTGAGGACATCCATTAGGAAATCACCAAAGTCTATTCTGCCTTGCAATGTCATTTACCTCTTCTTGTTTGGTATAAGGCTATGTGTACAACTATAAACACATAGACCATATCCCAGTATTAGTCTAATGCTGGTACATCAGATATATGAGTATTATTGTACTCTTCTCTAATTCACCCAAGAGCATAGAGTTGATCGATAATCCGTGCTCCACCAACAACTCCTCTAGTAGACCACATTGTCGGGAAGAGCTTGAAGTCCAATCAAAGCTCACCTCGTTGAAACCTAGGAAAACAATATAGCTTAAATCAAGAGTTGTTCGAAGAACAAGACCTCCTAAATCCTATCTTGAGATATTTCATATGCATGATTTCCAACCATTTTCAACTCTGTAAGTTTAAAAGTTGGCTATCAATTTTGTTATTCGGTTGTACTTGACCACCTTTAAAGGACTAGACACAGCCATTGCTTAAGGCAATAGGTAAGACCTTCCAAAATGGCCATGGCCTATCCAGATACAAAGTCTCAAATTCACAAATTCAATGGAAAAGAGTTCCATCCTTGGCAAGTCCTGGTAAAATACAAAATGATGGAAAGAGGCTATTGGCCCTTCATAAAAGGAACCAAAGTTATTGACCCATCCAATCTCCTTGATGTAGAAGATGATGAAAGAGCTTAGGCCATCATCATGCTTCATTTAGATGAATCTTTAATTCATCATATTTACCAACTCTCCACTACCAAGGAGAAGTGGGATGAACTTGAAAGGCTCTATGGTGCTATAGGAAAGAACTCCAAGGTCTTTCTAAAGATTGAGTTTTTTAGATTGAAATACAAATAGGGAGAAGATCTAATCAAGTTTATTTCACATATGAAGGGGCTTATGGCACAACTTGCCTCCATTCAAGCACCCATTCATGATGAAGATGCCATTGCCATCCTTTTGAAGTCTCTGAAGAAGGGTTTTCCAACTCTTGTGACTACCCCAACTAATATTCCAAACACAACCTTGGCAAGTACAACCTAGTCTTGCCTGGATGAAGAGGAAAGAAACCATACTGAAGGAATTTCATCATTCACTTCCCATGAGCAAGTGTTAGTCCATACTGCTTCTATTAAGTGCTCCTTTTGTCACAAAAAAGGGCATAATGTGAGCAATTGTTGGAATAGATATCCTAAAAAAATGAAGTGGAATAAATGCAAAAAGATCAGGCATATCACTAGTTGTCCCAGTGTTCCAAAAGTACCTAAGGAATTGGAGGCCAACTTTGCCTCCCAATCCACAAATGATAGACTCTTTTGAATCTTGTAACATTATCTACCTATGAATATCCTTGTAGCCTAATTTATAAAGGCATCCCATTTGATTGAGGGGGGGAACTTTAACATGTCTTGTGATGCAATGCCACCTTGGCATTGAGGGGGGGTGCTAGGATATAGGCATGGGAATCCATCCTAAGCAAGGGTCTAGAAGGGTAGATGTATGTGAATGGACTTAAGGGGTAGGAAAAACCCTAGCCCTAGCTTGGCAAAGGCTATATAAACAGCCTATGGGTCACTATGAGTTGTGAGAGAGTGTACCCAAGTTGTACTCTAAGAAACTTAGTAAGCAAGATTTTGTTCTTATACTTTGAGCTCTCATCTCCCTTGTGCACATTCTTCTTGTTGCAAACTCTAATTTTTCATAGGTGATACCCAGTCCATGTGCTCTATTTCATAGATGAATCCTATCCTCATTAGCTTATCAATTTTCTCCTTCACGGCTTGAGCATATTTTGGATTCATAGGGTACGCTCATTGTTTTGCTAGCACCGCATCAGGGGCCATTGCTATGTTGTGCATCACCACTCTAGGATCCATGCCTTTGAGCTCATCTAAGGACCATGCAAACACATCTGTATACTCTTGCAAGAGCACAATAAGATTGGACTCTTCCTCCTCGGTCAGGGGGGCATCAACTATAAACACCGGTCAAGGCTTCTCTCCTACCCCTACCAAGTTGACTTCCTTGACCTTGGAGGGTCCCTTGATAGGCTCATTTTTCTATCCTTGTCTTTTTTCTCCCAACAAGACCACTACTTTATCATCTTTCTTAAAGTTCATAAATCACCTCAATAGGTCTTGTGCTTTCTTCTACTGCTCCACCTCCACCTACTTCGTCTCTCCTTTCCTTTTTTCCTTCAATTGCCTACGCCTTAGGGGGACTAGCAAGTCCCCCTTGGTGTGTTTGTTCCTAGGAGGTCGGGGTATCTCCAGGTCGCTCTCTGTATTTACCTCCAATTCAGAATTAAACTTGCAATCAATGCTAGAGAAAGGAGTTTCCCCTTGTAGTCGGATCTCAGTGGGTGCGTCTATCCTAAGCAAGGGTGTTGCTAGTGGTTGGGCTATCCCTTCTTTTTCATAATATATTGCTTCCACATGCTCCAGCTAGGAGCAATTGCATTCCATCCACGTGATTCCTCTCTCAATCCTATAAGTAGTCTCTTTTTGGGGCTTGGAGTCTTCTTTGAGGTGTTCTATCACCCTTCCTTTAGTGTTGTATTCTACAGTGTCCACTTCTTCCCTAGTTTCCTCACTATTGGAGTGGCAGTCCTTGTTCTCATCATTCGAATCAGCTCCTCCTGGCTGCTCGTCATCCCCTAGGCTCTCGTCTCTAGCCTTTCCTTTGTCGATGACTAAGGCCCAATTATACATTAAGTTCAGGTGATGCACCTTAGTCCATTTCCACTCAGAATTATTGAAGAGGTCTTTGAGGGGTTTAAGATTAGCAGTGGGATTGCCAATCAATTTACCTGGTAGATACTCAAGGATCTCGTGTAGTTCTAGCCTATTGATAGGAACATGGGAAGAGATAGGTCTAGGTTGGCTGTGTGAGCTCCTCTTTGACACGCTTGCAGTTTTTGTAGCCTATTTGTACGTCTCCTCCTCATGAGAATGGGATATTGACGGTCACTAGGACGTGCATCGAATATCACTCATCCTCAGGATAAGGGATGTATTTGGTTAAAGGTCCACGAGACTTCCTTATTGGTGCATTAATCCTGAGCATGGTAGAGATGGCACCCAGGTCAATAGGGGTGCATCTTCCAAGTGTCCATCTCAATCTTTACAGCTTCCATTCAGTTCCATAGGAACATTAGATTGTTGCCCTAGTCTTCAATGACTCGAGCGTTCCTCATCCAAGGTCATCCTAGCAAAATGTCGTAGTCCACTGCCTTCATGATAGTGAAGTTCACAGAGAACTAGACACCCACAATATTTACTGGCCAATTATTTGAGACTCCAAATGGCCTTACTTTCATTCCATTAGCTAGAGTGACATTGAACCTAGCGGTTTTGATAAGTGAATTTCCCTAAGCCTAGAGCAAAGTATGGCTCAACACACTCACTCCCACCTCAGTATCTACGATTCCCTTCCATGTTACATCTCCTAGGACTAGGATAGGCTAAATTGTGTGCACCTCAGTTCATTCCCAAAAGGCATTAACATGTAGAGACTTGGGCACAGAGTGTAATGTCAAGCTTGGTATCTATGTGACTACATTATGATCCTGCAAGTCAGTGGGGCAAGATGCTCCATCGGTTCTTCTACCCACTATTTCAACTCCTGCCATAGCTTGGGGTGCTGTCTATGAGCAGGTCTCCTAAACTCAGGGTCACTGGGGTGGTCACTAATATCGTGGTATTTTTGGTTTTTTTCTTCTCTTTGAGGTCTGTGCTCCTTGGCCACTGGTCTTGACTGATCGGCTGACCCGTGGCATCTAAACTTAGCCTAGGTGGCACGGCTTTTGGCATGGGTGCATCTCTCAACCTTGGTCATGTAGGTGAGATTGGCATGCTTACACTAGAGAGATCCTTGATCTCACCCTCTAAGATAGGCTCATCATCCTTGAGGTGCTCTTGGGCTTCCTTTACCCACTCCTTAACTTTGGCTATTGCCTCAAGTTGGCGTATAGGGTGGGGACACTCCCCTACCTTTGCACTCCCCTTCTCTGCTGTCTTTCGAGCGGTAGTTTGAGCCTCTGCATCCATGACCTTGTTGTTGGTCACTAGTGTTGTCGCACCCTCCGTATTAAGAGTGGCCTTTGCGTCAGTCTTTTTCATCCTTCTCCATCGACTCTTCTTCCCTATTGAGGCTGCATCTAAATTGCTGGGCCCTGACAGTGATATGCTTGCTTGCTTCGACTATGCTTTGGTCATGACATGCAGTAGGATGGGTTTGTCCTCGCTATCAAATGTTGATTTCAAATAGCCCCAAGGGTACTGAGGGCACGTTTGCCAGGCTAGAGGATGGCTTCCACCTAGGGCAGTCAAAAAAAGGTGAGTGATCCTGCAATTGACACATCAAAGGTCGACTTTTTCCTTATTCTCTTATTCTCTCTTTGGGCAACGTGATGAGATATGTCCCAAGTGAGCGCAAGTCCAACACGAGATTGGATCTTGGGTTGGTCTTGCGAATCCTCTCCCTCTACCTCTACCTAGCTCCATCACCAGTACTGGTTGATAGTCCATTAGGACCGTATTTCCCTCTTTGTCGTAATAGATGTGAGGGTTAACATAGGCTTTGTCTTTGTTAGGCTCCTCCACAAAATGGATTGGAGCATCACTCGGTGGATGGGTCCAAAGGGTTCTGGTAGCATGGCTATGCCTGTCATCCTAAGGATGACAAGCTTTGCATCATTTGGTGCTGGAAGAGCCAAAACTGGGCTCCTCTTTCAATAAAATTTGGTGGCTTGTTCCCCAGGTATGGTGGGTTATACTGCTACACACAGGGGAATCTTCTAGGCAACCTACAGTGCATGACATCATGGCATAATCTACCATAGTTCACGCAAGGCCTTGATCTAGAATCTTGGCACTCGGCTAGGAGGTGGTTGCTACCACAATGGATGCACTGGATGTGCAGTCGCATTGGTTTCCTCACCAACTCTTGCAGTTCTGCTAACTCCATTCTCACCTTGGCTAGCTCCTGGCCTTGATCTACACTCTTCCCCTTGTCCTGCGTGCTAGGGGTTAATCCCTCACTGGAGGTTGTGGTCCTCTGATTGGAGTTGTCACGGTTCAAAATTTCAAGAGCTTCTCTCTCTCAGCTGGTCATCTACTCTAATTACTTTTTCCAAGACCCTAGCCAACACCTCTCATTGCAAGTTAGAGTTACGTGTGAAAGCCTTGTACAACTCCTTGCTGCGAATTCCATTCATGAACACGCTCGCATTTTTTGCAGCTTGTTTGTATGTCTCCTCCTTGTCTGAGAATGGGAGATTGATGATCACTAGAACATGCATCCAATTTCACTCATCCTCAAGACAAGGGATGTATTTGGTTAAAGGTCCATGAGACTTCCTTATTGGTGCATCACCCCTGAGCATGGTAGAGATGGCATCCACATTGACATAGGTCATCTTCCAAGCATCCATCTTGACCTTTGTTGCTTCCATTCGGTTCCATAGGAACATTAGATCGTTGCTCGTCGTCTTCAATGACTCGAGCATTCCTCATCCACAGTCGTACAGAATGTCGTAGTCCACTCCCTTTATGACAATGAAGTTCACAGAGAATTAGACTTACTGGCCAATTCTTTAAGACTCCAAATGGCCTTACTTTCATTCCGTTAGCTAGAGTGATGTTGAACCTAGCAGTTTTGACAAGTGGGTTTCCCCAAGTCTAGAGCACAATATGTCTCAACACACTCACTCCCGCCTTGGTATCTACGATTCCCTTCCATGTTATGTCTCCTAGTTCCTTAACATAATCATCATAGTTCCTAGACGATGGCAGTTTGGTGGGGGTAGTGGTTATGGATGTTTCAATTCTCTGTCTTTTTAGGATCCTTCCTTGACTCAAGATTTGCTTGTTGTTGCTAGTCTCTTTGTCCCTATTGCGTGAACTCCTTCACCTCCCTCCTGGGCAATTTCTTTATTGACCAAAAATTGCACCCAGACCATGATGCTGTTGGCATCAACTTTAGGTGTAGAGCCTTGGGTGGTTGTGGTTGTTGAGGTGATCGGCACTAGGTTGGTTGGAAGTGGGTGCTGAAGCTTCCAGCACTTGGGTGGTAGAACCTGGGCCTTCGTCTCTGGAAGGGCTCATGGCAACTAGCACTTCTTCCCTATAGGGATGCTCTATGGACATGGGTGCTACTAAAGCTATATCCTCCTCTTCCTTCCTCCTCAACTCTTCATCTTCCTCATCAGATTTCCTCTTTCTCTCCTCTTTGGCTTTTTTGGATTCCTCTTCTATCCTCTTACACTCCTCCTTTTCTTTCATTTTGCTTTTTTCTTCAATACTTTTTGCACTATCTTTGGGATCTTTGTAGGTTTTCTTTCTTTTGTTTCATGCTCTCTTCTCCGGCCTTCTCCCGTGGAGTGTTTTTCTTTGACTTCTTGGCCCCTCCACAACTAGATTGTGCTTCCTGCTCTTCTTCATTGTCACTCACAATCCTCTCACTGGATTGCTCTTATTCTTGGTGGAGAGGGGACCTATCTGGTGTTTTTCCAACTCTCTCATCTTCTTGTGCTTCCCCCAATGCCTCTATGATGATGGTCATCAAGATCCCTCCAAATCCAATGGTCCAAGCCTTACATGATGATTTCTTCCTTGCCTTGGAGGCTGAGGACTCTCCGCATGTGGGTCTTCCACCTATGTGGCCAGTGATTTTGTTGAAGTTTCTATTGTTTTTCACACAAATCCGTTCAGCTTTACATCGTCCAATGATTTGGTTGCAATGCTTTCCAACATAGGTATGTTGATCTGGCTCATCAGTGCATTGTACCTATGACTAGAGAACAAGGCATGGACCATCTTCACTTGTAGCTAGACTTCTGAATCTGGGATGTTAGTGAGATTGATGCTATCATTGGTGTGGACTAGAATCTTGTCCATTCCAATCATATCATACACATCTCTTTTGGACTGTCTCTCGACCTTGTTGGCCAAGCCCAATGCTCTCTCCACCAACTCAGGGGGCTCAGCTCAACTAGAGGATTTCCTTTTCTTGATGCAAAGTTATGGTGCCATGGTCTTGTTGAAGATTTGTTAGAGGAATTTTGTGCACTTTTCAAAATCCACGGCTTGCTCCACTTTATCGAGGTACTTCTGTAGATTGCATTACTTCACTATTTGTTTTATGGCCTATTCTTCCATGGCCACATTCTCCAAGTTCAAGACATGCCTGAACTTGAATTGGTTGATGGCCCTTGTCTCCACTAACAGGGTGCCCTTAGCTTGGTCCTTAGCTTGTTCCTCTAAAGGGGGGAAAGGGTGCTTAAATCCCGGGGTTAAAAAACCCTTGTGTAATGATGCAATGGAAAAGGGGGCTTAGAGAGCCCCCTTAGAAGCTTTTTGGGAAGCTTCTAAGGAGCTTCTGAGGGCGTGATGAAGACCACGTGGGTGTGTAGAAGGCCAATTTGTGGAAGGGTGGCATCAAACGGATCTTGATGACTGGTGATTCCCACTTGTCATCGTCATGTCTCTTGCCCTTGCTGCTCTCAAGGAACCTCTCCACCAGCTCCGGAGCTGCGAATCAGAATTAGGTCAACGCTGATGATGTTCCTCCTGCTCTCGCTCCCACTTGAACGGCGGCTCCATGGACCATAGTCTGGTGGCTTACTCTCCTCCTCATGCACCAATTTTCTTAGCTTTCCTCTCTCTGACAGCCTCATGACTCCCTTTTTCCTTCACCCCTTAGAGGGGGGTATTTATAGGAAGAGCGGGGTAAGGGCTCCCTCCCACATGTAGCCTTGCATGGCTATCCCCCCTTCCACCTCCATAGCTTCCCAAATTCAGCCCATCCCCTTCCCTCAGCCACACTTTGACTGGGGGAAGGTAATTAATTTTTTTTTTGCCATAAATCTATCAATTATCCTCTTGACCTTCTCCCAAGAGGGGGTTCACATGTAGATATGCAGATTTTTTTAAACCTTGATCCGTTTGGCCGGTAGAGAATCATGATATATCGTGTATCATTTAAAGATCACACTATCCCTAACTTGAATGCCGGAATTGTCATTGCATGAGACTCATGCGGGCTCGTAATATTTTTCAACAGAAATATTACATTCTCTCCCCCTTGGAGGAATCGAGATGTCCTCATCTCGAGATAAATTGGGGATATTGATGGTTGAGAGTGCTTTCATCTATCCAAGTGGCATCCTCCTCAGAATAATCTTTCCACTAGATGAGGCATTCTCTCAAGGTTCTGGATCTCTGTTGTCTCTCCCTAACATCTAAGATCTTGTCAGGCCGTAGCTCAAGGACTCCTTGGCTGGGCATTACAACTTGTTGGTCATCAAGTACATGGCTAGGATTAGGTATACACTTCTTTAATAGGCTGATATGGAATACATTATGAACCTTTAGGTTCTTAGGGAGTTGCAGTCTATAAGCATTAGGTCCTAGGCACTTGAGGACTTTGTATGGACCACAATACCTTGGACTTAGCTTCTTGCAATCTCCTAAGGATAGGGAATTCTTCTTTGGACGTACGCGAATGAAGACCATGTCTCCTTCCTCAAAGATTCTATCTTGATGCTTCAAATTTGCGTATGCCTTCTGTCTATCCTTGGCGGCTTGGATGTCTTGTCTTATTGACTTTACTTGGTCATCCATCTTTTCCAACATCTTCCTTGAAGCTTCAACCCTCAAGGTTGGATCTGAGAAATTTAGGGGACTTCGACAATGATGTCCATACAATGCTTGGAAAGGGGTCATCTGAATGCTTTGTTGGTAAGAAGCATTGTAGGAAAATTCAACCAAAGGCAAGTATTGAATCCACCTTTTTGATTCACAGCAGCAGTGTGCCCTAAGCATATCCTCAATAACTTGATTGACTCACTCTGTTTGGCTATCAGTTTGGGGATGGTAAGCTGTACTAAAACAGAGTTGAGTCCCAATGGCTTCAAAGATAGCTCTCCAGAAGTGTGATGTGAAGAGAGAATCACGATCACTGATGATTCTTCTAGGTAACCCATGTGGCTTGAAAATCTCCTTGATAAACAACCTTGCAATGTTTGAGGCTTTATAGTTTGTCTTTACGGGAATAAGGTGTGAAACCTTAGTAAGCATGTCAACCACAACCATGATGGAGTTTTATCCTCCCTGAACTTGGGGTAGGCCAACAACAAAGTCCATACAGATGAATTCCCATTTCATTTGGGAAATGTTGAGTGGTTGCAACTTCCCTAGCATTTTGACATGTTTGGCTTTGATACATTGACAAGACAAACACTCAATGAGATATTTGAGAACGTCACCTTTAAGCCTCTCCCAATAGTAGCTCTTCCTAACTGCATTGAGAGTATTAACATAGCTAGGATGTCCTGAGAAAGGGGAATCATGAGCTTCCCACAGTATCTTCTGCTTAAGTGACTGGCTTGCCGGTATACATAATCTCATTCTATAGTAGACAAGTTCACTATTGATAGAGAATTCATGATACTTAGCCTATAGCTTTTGGTCCTAGTCCTTGATAGGGATCTCTCTTAGCATCTTTTGATAGACTGGGTCATGGCATGCTTCCTCTCCAGCTAGCTCAAGTATTGGGTTGTTTGGCATGGACACCTTTGTGGCTAGAGATCTAGCTGTTGATGGATTTTGTAAGATTAGAGAATTAAGGAATGCCTTGCGACTGAGTGCATCGGCAACTACATTCTCCTTTCCTGATCGATATTTGATTTCAAAATCATACTCCTCCAGCACTTCAATCCATCGACGTTGCCTCATGTTGAGCTCGTTCGGGAAAAATATCCACTTGAGACTCTTATGATCAGTCACTAAAGTAAACTTGCTACCCAATAGGTACTATCTCCAAAGATTTAGAGCATGGATGACAGCTAACAATTCTAGATCATGGGTAGCATAATTCTTCTCATGGCTCTTCAATTTCCTTGAAGAGTATGCTACAGGGTGTCCTTTTTGCATGAGCACACTGTCAAGATTGTGGGAGAGAAGGAAGGAGTCTCACTTGTAGCTTTCTTGCTTGCACAATGGGGGAATACACACAGAGGTGGAGGCTGAAAACAGTTTTCCTCTTCTTAATTGTGTAAGCCAAAAGAACTCAAGTACAAAGAAATAGAAGAACCCTATATATGGGTCTCAAACCAAACTCAACTAACTAAGGTGGCATACTAACTGAGCCACGAACTAGAGTAGATAAGGATAGCTATCATGTAGCTATTATTCATGGGCGGTGTACTAACCGCGTCTGCAATTGACAAGTCGGTGACATAAATACACAATGGTCACCCTGGCGCATCACGAGTGGAGCTCGATATCTCAACACTCCCCCTCGACCTCAATCCCAATTCCTGCACACCAAGCAGGTCTCTGAACTTGCACAGCTTCTCTACGCCCAATGCCTTCGTGAATATGTCAGCTACCTGATCCTCTGTGCTGACATAAACTAGATCAATAAGACCTAGTAAAACCCTCTCTCGCACATAGTGATAATGCACCTCAATGTGCTTTGTTCTAGCATGATAGACTGGGTTATTTGCCAAGTGTATACTAATTTTGTCACAATAATTGACAACTGGCCCATCTGTAGGCTGATGCATATCATAAAGTAGCTTATGCAACCAAGCTACCTCACATGCAGCCATTGCTGTACCCCTGTACTCAGCCTCTATGCTCGACAAGGCAACTGTAGGCTGTTTCTTGCTGCTCCAAGTGACTGCAGCACTCCCAAAAGAGAACACATATCCACTGGTAGATCGTCTATCAGAAATGCTACCAGCCCAATCAGCATCAGTGTATCCATGCAACTATATTTGAACCCCAGTCTCATAAAATAGTCCATACTGCAATGTGGACTTCACATACCTGAGTATGCGTCTAGCCGCATCCAAATGTGGTTTCCTTGGAGCCTGCATAAACTGACTTACCAATCCAACAGCATAGCTCAAATCTGGCCTGGTAATAGTCATATAAATCAAACTTCCTACTATGCGTCTGTACATAGTAGGCTCTTCTAGAAGCCCACCTGCATCTATGCTCAGCTTCACATTCTGCTCCAAAGGAACTGAAATAGGCTTACAGCCTGTCATCCCATATTTGGACAGCATGTCCAATCCATACTGCCTCTACAAGAGCTGTATCCCACTTGGTGATCTAATCACCTCAATGCCCAAGAAATAACGCAGCTCTCCCAAATCCTTCATCTCAAACTTCTGCTTCAATAGCATTTTCACATGAAGGATATCTTCATCACTATCACCTGTCATAATCAAATCATCAACATAAATGACAAGTAGCATAATACCTTTCTCTATTTTTCTCACATAAAGTGAGAAATCTGCCTTGGAAATCTGAAAGCCAATAGTGACAAGATACTGTCCTATCTTGTCAGACCATGCTCTAGGTGCTTGCTTCAAGCCATACAAGGCTTTCTTCAACCTGCAAACAAACTCAGGATGAACATCATGCACATAACCTGGTGGCTGCTCCATATAGACCTCTTCTTGCAAATCACCATGCAAGAAGGCATTCTTTACATCCATCTGATGTAAAGACCATCCCTTTGATACAGCCATAGCAATGACTACTCTTACGGTTGCCATCCTTGCAACCGGACTGAATGTTTCTTCATAGTCAATGCCATATGTTTGTGCATACCCCTTGACTACTAATCTTGCCTTGTATCTGTTCACAGAACCATCTGCATTGTGCTTCACCTTATAAACCCACTTACAGCTAATTTCATTTTTACCTTTAGGCAAAGGTACCAATTCCCATGTAGCATTTGCTTCCAAGGCATCCATTTCTTCATCCATGGCTTTCTCCCATTTTTCTTTTCCCATGGCTTGTTCAAAAGAAGCGGGTTCTGGTTCCTATATCACTTTGACCATATATGCATAGTGAATGGTTGTAAATCCATCATATTTCAGCCTATCCACAGGATACCTAGCTCTCGTAGACCTGCGCAAAATTGGTTCACTCCCCGGTGCTCTCAAAACATCCTTGGTCTTCCTTACTCCAGGTGTAACAATAGAAGGAATACCCAGCTCATCATCAATGCTCTGTTCTGAGCCACTAGATTCACCATCCACACAAGAGTGACCTGCATTCACATCAAACATGGGCTGATCAACCTTCTCTTTTCCTTTTCGTGATACCTGCATACCACTATCTGCATTACTTTGAGAAGATTCTCCTGATCTCAATCTGCTGTCCATGGCGAAGAATGTGAACCACAGCTAGAGGACGCTCCAGGTCCACTAATATTTTGTGACTACTGCTGTGAATTCTGTGCAGCATTACCATTTTGTGCATCTACATCATCAATCACATTTACTGGTTTATACCAGCTACTCATCTCATCAAAAACAACATCTCTGCTCACTGTAAACTTATGAGTAGAAGGGTTATAGCATCTATACCCTTTTTGCTGCAGAGAGTAACCAATAAAGATGCACTTCTCAGCTTTTGGATCCAACTTGGATCTCAACTCATCTTGCACATGTACATAGGCAATGCAACCAAAAATTTTCAAATGAGAAATATTTGGTTTTCTACCAGTATACCTCTCCTCTAAAGTCATTCCATGTATTGCTGCAGTGGGAGTCTTGTTCATTATGTAGACTGTTGTAGCAACTACTTCAGCCCAATAAAAATCTGGCAAGTCTTTTTCATTGAGCATGGAACGAGATACCTCTCCAATATGCCTGTTTTTCCTTTCTGCAATTCCATTTTGTTGTGGGGTATGACTGCATGAATATTGCTGCTTTATGCCATGCTCCTGCAGGAACCTTGCAAACTCGTTTGAGAGGTACTCTCCCCCTCCATCTGACCTTAGGCATTTTATCTGCAGGCCTATTTCTTTTTCAACCATAGCTTTAAGAGTTTTGAAATGCCCAAAAATTCACTTTTCTTTTTCATAAAATACACCCAAACTTTTCTGCTATAGTCATCAATAAAAGTGACAAAATAATGACAGCTTCCAAGAGATGCAGCTTTAGTAGTCCACACATCAGAGTGGATTAATTCCAATGGCTTCTCACTCTCTTGAACATGTCTAGGAAATGGTTTCCTTGCCTGTTTTCCAAACTGACATGCTTCACATACCTTATGCATTTCTGCAACCTTGAATTTGGGCAATCCTGCAACAATATTTTGGGCCTGCATTGATTTAAGTCGTTGTACATTAACATGACCAATGCGTTTATGCCAGATATCAATATCTGCAACTACATCGGTCCCATGTGCAAACATTGTTGCACTCAATTCAGACATGTCTGCATCTAATGTAAACATTCTGCCCTTCTTCTTTCCTTTTGCTATCAAGCGATCTTTATTTTTCATATCCTCAAAAAAGCATCCATGAGGATTAAATCTGACCTGCAAGCCTTGCTCAACCATTTGACCAACAGAAACCAGATTCTTGGTGATATTCGGGACATGAAATACATCGGACAGGTATTTCTTTTTCCCATCCTGCATAGACAAAGGAAAATTTTCAATCTGCACAATAGGATGTGCAGTATCATCACCAGTCTCCACAAATCCTGGTTTTTCCATTTTTCTTGCATCCTCCATCCATTCTGCATGACCTGTCATGTGGTTTGATGCACCTGAGTCAACATACCATACATCATTGCTTTCTTCTACACTTGTCACAGAATTGTTCATGTGCTGCACCATAAACACGTGCTCATTTCTGTCATCACCCTGTCTACTAGAAGATGCATAATTCCCTTGTTGCAGTTTTCCATTCATGATGTCATTCTGCTTTTTATAGCAGTCTTTAGCCATATGACCCATTTTACCACAGTAGTAGCATTCAACATTACTGTTTGCATTTTGGCCTCTTTGCCATCCACCACGACCTCTTTGGCTCCCCCTGCCTCTAAAGTTACCACGTCCTCCTCCATAGGACTGGTTTTCTTGAGTTTGCTGCATATTCTGATTTCTACCACGGCCTCCAAAACGGCCTCCTCTACCTCTGCCTCTACCTCTTCCAGCATTTGAGTAGAAGACAGCTTCTTTTGAAGTTCCTCTTGAAGAAGATGCACCACCATTTCTCTGCTCCTCAGAAATTAGAAGAGCAATCAACTCCTCAAAATCAAGAAATCTTTCATGGACGGAAATGGATGTTCGGAACTGTGCGTAATCCTTTCCTAGACCATTCAAGGTCACTGAGACTAAATCGTCATCTTCCACTGGCGACCCAATGGAAGCAAGTGCATCTGCAATCTTCTTCACCTTCATGTGGTAGTCATTGATGCTTATACTTTCTCTTTGCACATTGTGCAACTCTTGCTTGAGCTACATTTTCCTAGCTTGCGTATTTGTGCTATACATTTTTGACAAAGTTTCCCATGCCTCCTTTGGCGTACTTGCATCTTGAATATGCACAATCATAGAGTCTGAAATGCTGATAGACAGCCAGTACATAACTTTCCTGGCTCTCTCATACCATGCTTTAAATGCCTGCATTTGCTGTTGATTGGGAACATCAGGAAGAACTGGTTCTTCTTCATTTCCTGCAACAAATTCCCAATATCCTTTTCCCATAAGGAAATTCGTCATTCTGAACTTCCATGCTTGGAAGTTGTTCTTGTCAAGCTTTTCAGTGACAATCTATGAAAGAGAATCAGATGCCATTACAGAACACTGCAAAAAATTCTGTCACTGCAAAAAACTCAGCTTCACCCTCACAAGGGCAAATCTGCAAAACTGGCGAAAGTGGTATTTGACCACACATTCACTTCCTAGTGACGATTTTGCATCAACAGGCAACAAGGATGATTCTGTAACTCCCAATGTCTCTGCGCACAAGCATACGATGCAATTTCTATATTAACTTTTCACCGACTTGTAGAACAGTGGCTGCACAGCATAAAACTGGGCCTTTTCCTGAGTGCGTGCAGAAAACTTCCGCCTCCAAAACAGGCCCCGAAATGGCCTCAAATAAAAAAAACAAGGTCGCCAAGGGCTAAAGCCTTTCCCGCAGCATATACTGCCCTCTTACTTCACCGCAGAGGGCGTCTCAACCTGAGACAATGCACTCCTACACTTTCCGGCTGTGCTACCTGCAGAGATCTGCTCCCAAAATAGAAAATGAAAGCAATACTGCTCCTCTTACCAGAACACCGCGAGCTTGGCTTGCTTTCTTGAGCTCCTTACCACGAACAAGGCTCTAATACCATGTCAAGATTGTGGGAGAGAAGGAAGGAGTCTCACTTGTAGCTTTCTTGCTTGCACAATGGGGGAATACACACAGAGGTGGAGGCTGAAAACAGTTTTCCTCTTCTTAGTTGTGTAAGCCAAAAGAACTCAAGTACAAAGAAATAGAAGAACCCTATATATGGGTCTCAAACCAAACTCAACTAGCTAAGGTGGCATACTAACTGAGCCATGAACTAGAGTAGATAAGGATAGCTATCATGTAGCTATTATTCATGGGCGGTGTACCAACTGCATCTGCAATTGACAAGTCGGTGACATAAATACACAACGGTCACCCTGGCATATCACGAGTGGAGCTCGATATCTCAACACACACATCCTAAGGCAAGTGTGCTAGCATCAATTACTACCTCGAACTCCTTACTGAGGTTTAGAAGTTTTAGGATAGGTGTTGATACCAAACTTTGCTTCAATCTATCAAAGCTAGATTGTTTGGTAGCTGACCATGCAATGGATATTTGCTTCTTCAGTAAGTCCATCAGAGGTGCTGCAGTCAAAGCATAGTTTTTGACAAAGACCCTATATCATCCTGTCAATCCAAGAAAACTGTGTATTTCTTTGACAGTTGTTGGTATTGGCCATCCTAGAACATCTCTGACTTTGGTTGCGGATCCACTAAGATTCCTTCCGCTGATACGATGAATCTCAGATATTCAATCTGATGCTTGAAGAACATGCACTTCTTCATCTTAGCATAGAGCTTGTGTGACCTCATTGTCTCAAGGACAATCTGAAGTTGGGGTTCATGATCTTGTTCCTGTTTAGAATAGACTAAAGTGTCGTCAAAGAAGACGAGTACAAAGTCATCAAGATATGGCCTAAAGATATCTTGCATTAACCTGTTGAAGGTGGCAGGTGCATTTGTGAGTCCAAAAGATATAACTAGGAACTCAAAGTGCCCATATATTGTGTTGAAGGCCGTCTTTGGGATATCTCCTTCCTTGATCCTTATTTGATAGTAACCAGACCTGAGATCAATCTTGGAGAAGGTGTTCGCACCCTGAAGACGATCAAGAAGCTCATCTATTCTAGGAATAGGGTACTTATTCTTGACAGTTGATTGATTCAACCCTCTGTAATAATCAATACACAGTCGAAGCATTCCATCTTTCTTTTTCTGGAACAGTACTGGAGCTCCCCATGGTGAACTGCTAGGACGGATGTAGCCCTGATCTAGCAGTTGCTTGAGTTGTTCCTTCAGCTCAATTGCTTCCGGAATGGACATTCTATAAGGTCTCTTTGCAATTGGCACAGCTTTTGGCACTAGCTTAATTTCATGATCCACTTCTCTTTGAAGCGGGAGTTCTGTCAACTCTTCAGGAAATACGTCCGCGTATTCCTTTAGTCATGAAGGTCCTTCACTAAACTCCTGAATCTGATCTAACTTATTGAGCTTAATCAAGTAGATAGGTAGTCCCTTTTTGACTCCCTTTATAATCCGAGATGCTAAATTGACCAATTGAATTTTTGGCTTTCCAGCCTCACCTTGAGTTGTGACCAACTCCCCTTCAGAGTTTCGAAAGGAAACTTGGCCCTTTCCACAATGAATGTGGGCATCGTTAGGTTTAAGCCAATCCATTCCGAGTAGAGACTCATGGATACCTAGGTTCATGACTCTGAATTTGACCGAAGTTGTCTTTTCTCCCAGAAATAATTCCACCTTAGCAGTTTGCCTAGTACAAGTGACCTCATGACCATTTGCTAATTCCACAAGCAAGGCAGGTACTTCTACTATGGCTATTCCTAATCTTCTTGCACAAGCTAGTGAGATAAAGGAATGTGTACTGCCACAATCAATCAAGGTCTTGAAACCTTTACCTTGATAGTCTGACAGTATCTGAATCACCGAAAACTGGCGATTCGGCCCTTTCTTATGAAGAGCCACATGGACTATCGCCCTTTCAAACTTTGCTTCCATGGTCGGATCTTCTTCTTTGTACATTTCCCTGTTGGCAATGTAGGCGGTTCTTCCTCTGCCTTGAGTAGCGGCTCCCTAGCCATGGCCAGTTCCTTGGAAAGGTGCTTGGCGATGTCCTCCTCCAAACTTGGGACATTGCCTCTTGAAATGACTGGGCTTGTTGCAGCGGAAACAATGGAGATTTTGGCCATTGCTTTGAGTAGGGACAAAGTTGTTGACATTATTAGTCTTTGCCTTCTTTCTTTGTCCTCGATTGTGACCTTGAACTCTCTTCATTTGAGGCCTATATACTCCTCTATTCGGGTCATTATAAGACCAAGTTTTGTTACCTCTTAGCCTAGTCTACACCTCCTGAATTATAGGCACAGCTTGAATGAGTACGTCCTGTAGATCTGATGGGCGTATAGATTCCAGACGGGTATTCACTGGTGGGTTTAAACTAGCACAAAATTTTGACACATGCTGTGTCATATCCATCTGTGGCGCATACTTAAGAAGTGAGACGAATTTAGAGTAGTATGCGTCAAGAGTGAGTCCCAGCTGTTTTAGCTCGTAGGACTCATTCATTTTCTGTGTGCGATACGCAGGTGGTAAGTATCTTCCTTGCATAGCTTTCTTCAGTTTTCCCCAGGTAACGGATCCTTCTGCGATCCCTTGATCTCTACACCATTGCTTCCACCAAACCCTGGCTTCGCCAATGAGTTTCAGCTTGGTGAGCATAGCCTGGTTGGCCGATGCAGTACCGACTGCTTCAAAGTAATCCTCCATGGACTCTATCCAAATTTTGGCATCCGCTTGGACAGTCCTACCTTTTTCGTCAAATTCAAGCGGCTTAATCTGCTTAAGAAGAAACTTCTTCTCCTGGATCACCACAATACTTGATGTAGGAGGCGAACTGGGAATCTATACCTAGGGTTGTGCTTGGATATAGAATCCTTAACGTTATAACTCGCCAATCGTTATGATTTATATTTCATACCCAATTCAGCTATCAATCAAGAATCCTAGTCAATTAACTTTTTGTCAATTCTCATGGACAAGACAGACATTGATAAAAAGAAGTCTTATTGCATTTCTATGGGCATAGCCCTTTTGGAGTACAATATTTCCTGGGATGGCAAAGCAGCCGTTACATTTAGTTCGGGGAGAATAATGTTGTATTACATTTATCTATGAGAACTGGATAATAGTATGGTTTTGGTTCATGGATCTTTAGGAATCTATAAGTCATTGAAAGATTAGGATATCCTTTTCTTTGGAACCCATTCTTCTCATAACGCCCCAACACCTTGATCCTGTCAGTGGGGATTACACAGGTCACTTCCTCATATACATATGAGTTCAGCTCAACCCTCCGACCTTGAATATGTAAAGTTGAGTTTATGTGAGCCTCCACAAAAATGAACAGCTTCATGATCTTCAAGTCTTCCAACCACTTGATCCTCTTTAGGTTGGTTCGAAGATATGCAAACCAGTGGGCAGCTATATAATAGATTCTTGAGTCACCCATCCATCTTCGTTCCATGTACAAAGGTGATGGATTATAAATACGATCTAGGATGTTCATCATCTCAACCCTTTGTCGATAATCCGGGGAATGCATCACGGTCATAAACATGACTCGGAACACTAAGAACCTGTTCCATGCTTCATAATTCTGCAATATAGAATCAAAAGTAAGGAAATGTTCTAAACATCAACATTTGCTTTACTTATTATTAAGATTTCTTAAAAACAAATCCTTCATTGATTCACTCTGATACCAACTGTAACGTATCCACCTGTTCCCTTCAGGACACGTCTTAGTAGTCCATCAGAAAGGAGGTCTAGAAAGCTCCGCCCGACACTCCCATGGAATGTCACGGGGTTTGCGATCTAGGACTTTCCGCGAGTGCCACGTAGCAGAAGTATTCTGGCTGTTCCCACTTAGGACATCGGGGTTTTTCCCAATGGTCATTTACTAAATGGAAACTAGCGTTGAACCCCGAGCGAACTGTTTTACACAGAAACGCCAGGGCCAAAGTGGATTCACGCTGCACTTGGTTCAAGGAGAATGGGAAACGAGAGGGATGCAAGGCTTGACCTCTTTGCCATAAGGCATAGTCCCTTTCCGTTCGCCTAAAACAGCATAAACCGGGGGTTATTATCACCTAGACTCTAAGTCAGTGCCCTTGCTACTCATTTCCTTCGAAACATTCTCATTGCGCTCATAAAACGAAGAAGAGATCTTGTTAATATCCTCGTGAGTACTACCTCTAGCATAGAATGGATTACCCATTTACCATATCAACTTAAAAATCCAAATGGGTTTAAGTGAAAAAAAAAGAGTACTCTATCCATAGGACGGACCCATGGCCACATCCACCGCACTTTCCTTAGTTGTTTTAGTTATCTAATTACCTACCAAATTTAGTTGGACATGCATCAAGCAGCTTCCTTAATTAGTCCATTAGGCACTGGTTCCTTCACGTAATCTTAGCACTTGGCATAGAAAAGCAGTGTCAAACAAGTTCCTTTTCAACAGGCTATCATATTTATCTTTGGAATACATTCATAAAGTCCAGTCCATAGGCTTATCCATAATCCGCCCGAAGACTATCCAGCAATCCATAGGGATTACTAATCCAAGATTCCACCCGTAGACTAGTATGCGGGCCTCGAGATCCAATCCCGAGTCACGTTGGCCTCTTGTGCAAGGCCTGAAAGGCGAGGGATTTACGGCTAGAGCCCCTCTGGTTCCCAAGTATCCTCCTGCTCTAAGTAGTGCTCAATGGAGAGACCTCTCGCGGCGGGTTCAATCCACCTTCTCGGCGTGACTAACAACCCCCTTGGTTAGGGTCAGGTAGACAGTCGGGGGTAACTGAGGCTGCCTCTCCCTTCAGGCCTTGAACCTAAAGCATTAGATATCTTTTCATCCTTTAGTTCCTTGAGAAAACAAAGCAAACAGTGTTCTCTAAACGGTTACAAGCATAATCATATCTAATGGTCGTTATTTTGGCCAACTGCTAAGGAGTGAATCCTTCTCTCCGAATACATCCAACATTCAATTCCGGGATCAATTGCGACTTGGCAAGATCCCCAAGGTTTTGTTTGTTAACCCTTAATTTCTTGGGTTAGGGCTATACCCTATTAACCCAACTTAACCAATGCCTTAAGTTCTATTAACAGAAAATAGGTTGCTACAAATTATTGTTTGGTCCCTAAGCAAAAATCTAATTCCCTTATCTTGGTCACTTTTCCCAAGAAAGATACTATATCAGGATGACTACTCATCCTCTTGCAAGATAAACTTGCACAAGAATCTGCCAATCTCTTATGGGACCTAAAACGGGCCGGCACTGGCTCATGCACTACCTAGACCTCTATCATGCACTCAACAACCCCACGGCCTCGCGGCCAGGAGCATGGATGACACATACATCATCTTCCTAAACATTTTGCATTTATATCACGTCTCGTAGTCCAACTCTAACCCAATTAACACTCTCCTCAGAGGGAGTCCCTACACATTGCCAAATAGCACGAAGTACAAACATAGGAGGTCCTCCCATGGCTGACTACCGCTATCTCACTACGACTCTCCTACATCTTGGGGATTGGCCCCTCGATGCATCGCTAAACATATATAACACAATATCGCAAATATTTTCACTCAAGGTACCAATTGATCGTATCTAGGAATGCACCATTTTCCTCACTTTCTTTCCCCTAGGACCCAACGCCTAGCCTACATCTTGGGATATCCTGTCTCTCACTCAACATTGGTCATGTTCCTCTAGAAAGCAATTGCCATGCATCCAGGAGGTATTGTCTGATACCTTTTATCATTTTATGCTTCATGCAAATTGTGAATGCCCATGTGCTCAAACAAAGAAAAATCAGCATTGTGCTTAGTGTGAAAGCATTCTTTCAATGAATTTGACTATCGCTCGTATGTGGCGTTGCATGAACCTAGCACCGAGAAACCCTCGTGCTACTAAGTCCTTAATTTTTAATTATCGACCAATCTATATGATATACATAGATGAAAAAAATTAGCCTTTCCTTTCTCTCAACACTTAAACACCACTCTCATTCTCTTTACCCCCTCACTGTTTAGATTGTGCACTTCTGATTGGTTTAGGGTTCATTTCCATGTTTTTTGTTGTATAAAAAGCAATAAAAACTCATTAAAACATAAAGGTAGGACTGAATTGAGGCTAAACCTCATGCTTGAGACTCCCCATACATCCACAAACATGAATCTTATTTTTCCTTAATTTTCGGCACTCAAGATCCATTTTTCCTTATTTTTTCACATTTTTCCTATTTTTCTTGTATTTTTTTGCAATATTAAATAACTGAAAATATAAAATGAGTTGTGGGCTATGGCCCTTAGGTTCATTTGTAGTAAAAACACAAATTTAATTGGTGTGTCTTATTATATTTTCCATTTATATACCAAAAACACCTAATTTTCCCATATTTCACGTGTTTTACGGGTTTTACACCATTAATTTCAATCACAACACTTATGATTTTCTGATTTTCTGAGCATAAACTGATCAAACTCATAGCAAGCAACAATATAATGCATAATCATCCCATGGGAACAAATATTCATGAAGCAAATTGCATAAAACATCAATTTCCTTTGTAAAAATGGAATTACCATTCTTTGCGGGTTGCGGGTTTTTATTTGCCATATCTGGGGACTGATTTCCAGCAACCATTAATGTCCATGACAGTCCACAATCAGCAATCTTCATTCCTCTTGAACCACGGAGCAATCCGGTCTTCATTGGACAAGCATCCGTCATCCATTCTTCTTCTTCTTCTTCACCACATGAATCTGCCCTTAGAAGAGAGAGAGGGAGGAGAGAGAATTACTGAAATCAGGGTTCTTCATAGAGACCACCATTTGACGGGTGAGAGGCGGCGATAAGACCAGCATCCAGAGGAGAAGCAATGGCAATGATCAGTGGGGTGGGTTGTTTGTAGGCTGGAGGTTGAGGATCTCCCATGATGGTGCAATTTTCGGGCGCATTCTGCTCACATTTTTCCCTTCTCTCTCTCTCTCCATGATTTATTGCTAACTCAAATGTTGGCATAAAATGCCCCCTAGCCCCCAAAGGTCACCACTCCTTTGGCCAAACTTTTGTCCACCTCTTTTGGTCCATGGTCTTCTTCTTCTTTCACAGTTGCAAGATAGGCCTTTTGGGACCTCTTTCTAGCATGACAGAACTTCTCAGTGTGTCCGATCCTTTTTTTGCAAAAGTCACAAAAGAGCGGTTCCTTTTTACCTTTGTATCTGTTGTATACATATAACATTTGTTCATCCTTTGAAGTGCTAGGCTCTTCTTTGCTTTTAAGTTTCTTTTCTTCCTCTAGCAAAGAGGCTTTAATGTCAACAAGTTGAGGATCAGGCATATTGGTTAGAGTGGTTGATACATTATCATAAGTAGGAGGCAAACTTTTTAATAAGACACCAATACAAACATCTTCATCCATTTTTAGCTTTATTCCTGCAAGTTGAGTAAGCAGGATTTCCATGTAGTTCAGATAGGATGCTAGGGATGTATGAGGCTTCATATCAAGTTGAAAAATTTCAATTAATAGACCATACTTAGATGACTTTGACTGTGCACCAAATAAGGTATCCAATTTGTCCCAAGTGTCATGGGACATGTCACAGGCATCCACATGATGGATGTAGCTGTCGTCCAATTCCAGTTTAATGATGACTTGTGCCTTGTCATCATTCTTCTGCCAAGTAACTGCAAGGTCTGCATCTCGAGGTTTCTTCTCTTTGCCATTTGTGATGGCCCAAAGACCCTTCTTCATTAGGATGAGCTTGATGCAGGTTTGCTAGGTGTGAAACCCGAATCCTTTGAATTGAGCATTTGGAGAGTCTTTTCCCATGTTGAGGTTGTAAGACCAGTAGCAAATCAACTCCAGAATTCTGAGATTTTATTAGTGAAAGAGAAGATTACAATGTGTCAAGAGACACAGGTAATGACAGTGTGAAAACACACTATGTCTGTGCTGATGTTGAGTTTGAATCTTCTTGTTCGGGGTCGTTCGGTCGTTCTTCAATCTTCTCAGGTCCTTCCCCTCCTTGATTTGGTGCTGGGACAGTGGGTCAGAGTGGGCTTTAGCTTGGTTTAGTGGTAGGAGTGAGAAAATGAGAGAAAAAATGAGTTTGGAAGATTTTGGCTATGGTGGAATTAGGGTTTCTAAGACAGGGACCTGGTTTTTCAGCTGCTGCTGTGACCTCAATACTTGATCATTTTCAAAAAATTTTACATGTCTAGGAAGCTTATGTCAAGGGCTATCAAATCCCCATGGAGATCGTCCTGATCGCGGGCAGTAGGACGCACGCAGAGCACTCGATCACAATCGGTGCAATTCAGGACAAACACAGTCCATTTCTATAATGCTGGGGCCAGAAAGCAACAATGTCATCAGTTATTGTGATAGGGAGTTGTGCCTAGTGTTGGGAAACATCTTCCAAGAAGAGGTCATAGACTGATTTAACCTGTAGAGGGAGATCTCAGCCCTCTATCAGAGGTATGTCCAGGCTAGCTATGGTGGCCACAGGACAGAAACACAGAAGAATGACAATGCTGGAGCTATAGGAGCCCAATGTTGGATTATTATGCAACAGAGGGAAGCTCAAGGAGTTTAGGAACAATCCTCCAAAAGAGAGCTTGGGGAGATATTGCATGGTTCAAGAGATCTAAGAGCTCAAAGGCAGGTAGGTGCAGGTTTGGCTATGGCTGCCAAATAGGGCAGTGAGAAAAAAGAGTAGAAGATGAAGTCTTGAGCTTTACTAAGCTCAAGCTGAGCTAGATGAAAGTGAAATGGAGCTGAAGGAGTAGTGCCATGCCCGTCTGTGCTCTGATACTATGTGAAAGATGCGGGATCTAGGACATGGTAGTGAGTTATGGTGGATGGAAGGAGAAGTGTGGACTCATGATGGAGAAGACAAAGACACTATTTGTTACACAAGTGAATTAGATTCCAAGATTGAGACTTGGACTCATAAACACAATCTTGTGTATGTGGACAATGACACTGACACTTCACTGAAAAGAAAAGAGTACTATCATTGCATTAAGAAAAGGAAGCAAGTACAATGCTTTATAGGAAAGTAGGAAACTGCAGTAGGCACCACTGTGCATATGGGATAGGTTAGCATGCATGTCCTTGGCCCTGAACCTTCATAAAAAGAGGCTGTCAATGAGTGTGATTGCTGAATCTCAACACGAAGTAGGCCTAGCATAATTTGATAAAAGGTCCCAAGCTAGTCACTAACCAATTGCTCCAACACGGCCAAACTAAAAAGAACTGTCAAAGAGGTTGCCCTAAGTGGTGGTCTGAACTACCTACCTAACTAAGGACAACACGACTAGGAGCTCCTATTAGGCGAGGACTCCTATAGCCTGATCAAGAAGTATTTGCTTTCAGCACATTTCTTCTTTTAGGGTTTTTATTTTATTGACATACTCGGGCATGTAAAATGGAGGGACTGAGCGTAGTGACCCAGGGAGAACAAGGCATCGGCCTCAGGACCTGTCGCGGTACCCAAGAACCTACCAAGCCCTCGCAAGGCGACACTTAATCCTTTTCTATTGCTCACTTTTATTTTCACTCGAACCTTCCTTAATTTTTTCTTTTCTAGCAAGATGCCACCCCTAGGAAGACAAGGCATCAGCCCAGGTATGACTTGTCCCCAGGAACCTACCAGGCCTTCGCAAGGCAATGATCACCTGCTCATAAATTTTTTCCTTGTCTTTTTCGTTCTTTGATAGGGGTTAGAACCCCTTTTTACACACCTTTGTATATATTTATTGTCTATAAGATATTCAAGATTTCTTTTCCTCGTATCAGCTTTATTTTCTTCTTCTGAAGGCTTCTCTAACTGCCTCACAACTAACAAGAACTCCTAGAACAACCACCTAGCAGGCTAGCAGAACAGGGTCACTAGGACTCCCTTCTAAAACATGTCTTTCGATGCCTGACAATGTCTTTACATGAGGGAATGACTACTCAGACCTTCCTCAAACATACTGAACCTAAACCTGGGACTTCATGCCTTGGATGCCAGTCCCCAACAAGAAACAAAAAACCCCCCCTTAACAAGTACACAAACACATATAGCATACAAGTCACAGTACTCATAAAGGAAAGATATCACCTGGATAGGGCCATGAGAAGCTTCCACACAACAAAAGGCTCCTTCCAAGCTCTTCTTCGAACCTGTCTAGCATAGAACTCAAACAAGAAACCATTAACCATACCTGCACTAAATAGACAATGGGCCCTCTTGGCCTAATGAAATAAAGCACTTCACCACAAAACTTAATCAGCCCTCTTGGCCTAACGAAATAACCCATTCAAAACCTCGCAAAATGGGCCCTCTTGGCCTAATGAGATCAAACAAAATAACACCTACACATCCTTCCCGGGAATAGCACAGATATACAATAATAGGATCCCTCCCAAGGAGGAAAAATAGGCTCGTAGCCCTAAACTAAATGCATAAGGTTATGACCCATCCCTCCTGCATAGATAGCAAGAGGCATACGCATAACATGTTGTCTAATTAACCAATGGGTCCAGGATAATAATGGTAGATTGGTCTCGGCTACTCTTTGCATCACCCATGTCAACCATCGTCTCCCATATATCGCATGCTGTGATAACATTCCCCACAAGCGACCGGGTCATGTTTCATCATTGATCACAATATCCAAACTAGGATCACAATTAAAGAAGAGGTCTTCCTCATAAGCAAGATTTGCTAATGAATCCACAAACTGATTCCAGTAACGTGGAATCAGCTGAAAAGACACTCTTTCAAACTCTTCAAGTAGGGTCATCACAGTCCGATGATATATACAAAGAATGGGATTTCGCACTGTGTATGTCCCATCTAGCTGATTCAGGATCAACTGGGAATCCCCTTTTACTAACAACTGACGAATACCACCTTGTTTGTCAATATGCAGTCCCATAATCAAGGCTTTATACTCTGCCATATTGTTAGTAAATCCTACCCCAAGATAAGCAGCTAACTTCATCGTAACTCTTCATCAGGGATCTCAGATTACTACTCCAACACTTCCTTTTTTATTAGGGCCCCTGGATGCTCCGTCAAAATATAATGTATACATCCACAATGGGTTTACACAACTTGCCATCACGAACTCCTCTATTCGTAATTATGGTAATCAAAGTTTAGCATGTTGAGAGGATGAACTGACGGCTCCATCCCACCTTCTTCATTGAACTCAACAGGGATACTCGTCAACAATCGCAAGCAGTGATGGCAGAAGACTTTAATCTCCCACAAAAAGGTTCCATTTTCTTGCTCAATCACCTTGTATCCTTTGCTCCACCAGATGAGTTTCCCCTGATGGTATCTCTACTCCAGATATGGGTGCTCTAAATATGGGATTAACCGACCCATCAACCGACTTTAAGCTCTTTCGCAGGTCTCAAATCATCCCTAGGATGGACCTGCAATGCATTTCTTTTGTATTAGTAGACTTAGAAATAAAAAGGTTTAATCTTATTAAGATTAACCTTATTTTTAAACACTGCTCCCTGTAGATCAGCTAAGAGGGCCGTAGACCTATTTTTCCCTAACCTGACAATCTTGTAGGGGCCGTCCCATTTAGGTTCCAGCTTCCTTGGAAACAGCTCCCTACGCGCATCGTAATAGAGGAATAAATGTCCTTTTTTAAAGGTATATTTATTCTCTCTGAGGTCATGTAACTGCTTCATCCGATGCTTGGCTACCTCCTGGTGTAATAAGCTCTGCAACTTCAGCTCATCCAGGTGGGCTATAGTCATGAAACATTCAAAAAGGGAATCCTTATCTCCCAAGGAATGGTTAATTGCAAACCGTATGGTTGGCAACTCGATCTCGAGGGGTAACACACACTCTTCCCCATAAACCAATTTAAATGGAGTATGGCCGGTAGCTTGCTTGAACGTGGTATTATACGCCCATACTGCCACATACAGCTTCTTGTCCCAGTCTCATTTCTTCTCAGAGACTATCTTAGACAAGATCCCCACAAGCTGTTTATTAGTACTTTCAACCTGTCCATTTGCTTGCGGATTATAAGGAGTCGTTTTATTGTGCTTGATCTGCCAAGCGCTTTGATCACCTTATTCAGAAAATGGGTTCCACGGTTGGACACTAACTCCCTTGGTGGACCAAAGCGGCAGATAATCTGCTCTAATAGGAAATTTGGGTTCTTTTGCATTGTCCTGCCTCGTCACCCGGGCTTCTGAACATTTGGTAAAATAATCAGTGGCCACTATAATATACCCCTTCTGGGTAGTAGACGATGGGGTAATAGGACCCACAAAATCAATGCTCCACTTCTCAAACGAAAGAATAGCCATGATGGGCGTAAGTGGGCGTTTCCTATTCTCTCTAATGTCATGTCTTTGACAGGTATCACATCTCTTTACATACTCAAAAGAATCTTGGAAGATGGATGGCCACCAATATCTGGCTCTTAAAGCTTTCTGCACCGTCAACCATCCCGCGAAGTGCCCTCCACATGCAGAGTCATGGCACTCCTCCAAGATAAAAGGAACCTCATCAGGCATCACGCATCGGTGGGTAGATATCATGAACACCCTGCCGATATAGTGTCCCTGCAATCAAGGAAAACTTCAATGATTGTTGTTTGATTTTCCTCTTTTCAAACTTTGACAAACCAGCTCCTGTCTCTCCTGTTGATAGATAGTGTGTAATAGCAGCATATCAAGATGGAATAGAAGCTGTATCAATTTTAAACATTTCCTCAATATCACTTCTTCCAGCTAAAGTCTCTTTCGGCTCCCTGAAATCCACAAGGCATTTCACAATACCATGTAGCCTTGGTGGCTTACTCTTAATCTCATAATCGAATTCCTGCAAAGTGATTAACCACTTTGCCAAACGATCAGGCGGCTGCATCTTGTTCATAAGCAATCTAAGTCCTTCCGCCTTCGTATAGAATACTACCTTTTCATAGAGGATGTAGTGCCTGAATTTCTTAGTCCCAAAGACCATCGCAAGACACAACTTCTCCATGTAGGTATAGTTAATCTCTGAAATGCCCAATTTTCGACTAGCAAAAGCTATCGAATGATACCACTTTTCTTCCCAAATTTGGGCTAAAAAACAACTTATACTGTGCATGGTGGCTGCTGAAAATATATAGAACACATCACCTCTTTTAGGTGCTTTTAAAGCGGGTGCTTTTACTAGCTCGTGTTTCACATCCTCAAAAGCTGCCTTACAAGGGTCGCTCCACTCAAATGAACAGCTAAAGGATAATAAATTTGTTAATGGCAACGTTCTTTCTGCCAAGGCATTTATAAATCTCCGATAGTACCCTATCAATGACAGAAAGCTATGAACCTCTTTTGGAGTGCGTGGTGGACTCATTGCAACTATAACCTTGATCTTTTCAGGGTCAGTTGCTATCCCTACTGAACTGACCACATGGCCTAGCAATAGCCCATAAGGTACTCCAAAGACACACTTCCGTGGGTTAAGAGGGATACAAAATTGTCTGCAATGCTCAAGGCATTTTCTTAAGATAACCAGCATCCTTTCCCTTACAGTGGCTGCCCCCAGGTCATCAATAAATACTTTCAACTCATCTGGGGAGATGTCACTAAAGGTCTTGTTTGTTGTTCGTTGCCATGATCCCGGTGCATTGCATAAACCAAAGGCCATCACATGGTACACAAAAGTACCAAAGACAGTAATAAAAGTTATTTTCAACTTGTCTTCTTTTGCAATTGCCATTTGGTTGTATCCTGCAAAGCAATCCATGAACGAATATATCTCCCTACCCGCTAATTGATCCAAAATCTGGTCAATAAACGGCAATGGGTAGTAATCCTTAACTGTTTGCTTATTCAACTCTCTAAAATCTACACATAATCGGATCTGGTTGTTCTTCTTCTTCCTGATAACAACTGGTGAACATCATTCTGTGTGTTGAACAGGGAAGATCAAACCAGCTTTTCTTAACTTCTGTAACTCCTCAAACAGCCCGTCCCTCAATTCAAAAGGCATACGCCTTACTTTCTGACGCACAGGATGACTACATTCTTTTACAGGAATAGTATGAATAGCCAAGCTGGGAGGAATGCCTCTCAGCTCATCATAACTCCAAGCAAAGATATCGCGGAATTCTTGAATCAAGGACACATAGTCCTCCCTTTCTACTGAACTGAGCATAGAACCCAATTTAATTGGCCGTGAATCATTCGGCGTACCAAGGTCTAACTCAATCACATCCGCATCTCTTATCCTATCTTGCGGTTCTATCAGCTCATTTAGAGTTATCTGATAGATATCCTCTGTAGTGGACCCTTCTTTAGATTCATCATTGGATGATGTCTCACTACCAGATGGATCATCTGTTGTTTCTAATTCCGTAGAAGATAAAGGAGCTCTCTCACTTTGAGGAGACTCAGGATAAGCATCGACTATTACTCGATTAGCACCTCTACCTAGAACCACTTGACCGGTGGGTATATCGACTTGACAGTCTGTTCGTAAGATCCAAGGCCTACATAGAAAAACTCGATAGCTAGGGCGTCTTGCAAATATTATCACCCTAAAGTCCAAGAAGCATTCTACACTTGTGACTGTAAGATGGACCTTAGTAACGCAACCTTCTAGTTGTCTTAGACTATCATCAGCCATTCTCAGAAGGGTGGAGCTGTCTTTCTGGATGCCTAGACCCAGCCTCTCCATCAACTCTGAACTCATGATGTTGACGGAGTCTACAATGGCATGTTCTACTAATATTCCATCTACATAAGCTAGAATCCTAGGGCAGTTCTTTTCAACATGGTCAAACCAATCTTCTCCTACTCGCGCTATGCCCAGAGGTTTCACAATGTACCCGATACGTGGGATCTTCTTAAATTCCTTACGTACTCCTAGAGATAATTTGATCAATTGCAAGAGATTCACATCTAGTTTAACGTCGCAAAGAGAACTCGCTAAATCAAAGTCGTGATAAGGAGCCAAAGCTCTCTTTTCTCGCCAAACCATCCTCTCTTTTGGTCTCTAGACTAGTTTCGGTGCTTCTTTCTTAGCTCTTGCCTTCTTTCTTGGCATCACCTCATCCTTCTTAGGGTCGCCTTTTTTATCAACCGGCTTTAGCGGTTCCCCTTCTATGCTAGGACTTTGGACTTGCATCCCCTTATCCCCTTGTTTAGGGTTTGCCTCAACCGGTTTTTCCTTATCTTTGTCAACCTCTTTAGACTTTTGGCCTCTTGTCACGGCTCTTAAGTTAGAGGTTTCAGCATCATTAACTTGTACAGCCTCGATAAGGCTGACTCCGTTGCCTTGTGGCAACTCTTCTATATTTGTTTTTCCCCTCTGCAATATTTGCCTAGGTGCATCATTCTGCTGCAAGTTATTTCCTTGCGCTCTATGATTCAATGGGCCCGGTTGTTTACTCCCTTGTTGGAGAGAACTAATCTTACTCCAATAGGTAGCAGCTAGATGGCTTGACTTCCCACAAATGTCACATTTTACATTTGGACAATTTCTGGGGAAGTGCTATCCACCAAACCATTTACAACTGAATCTAGAGGGTCCACCCTCTTCAGGGCGTCGACTCCCTATCAAATTTTGTTGCTTCTTCAAGAAATTAACGTTGACGGCTATTTGTCGATATTTTTCAGAGATCATATCGGTATAATGCTTCATCATGTCCTTGACTTCGCCAAGGACATTAGATGCACTCGACTCGTAGCCTTGATTGTCGACCCGTCATTCCATTGGCCTCCATCATTTAAGGGAGCCAACTGACTTGCCATGGGCATAGTCACACTAGGAGGAGCCGGTAATAAAGATACATTCGAAACCGTACTCCCTCTCCCAATAGGGTTAGTCATCGGCATCCCTTGACTTCCATTCGTCAATGCTAGATTGCCACTAGGTGCTAAACCCCCATTAACATTCATTCGAGAGGAGTAGGCCGTTTGTAATCGTGCTTCTACTCCCTCTGCCCGCGTAATAGCGGTATCTATATCTACTAAAGCCACACTGCTCAATTGTACTTGGATATTAAAGTCCAACCCATGCAAAAAGTATTGCAATTGGGCATCTGGTGGAATGGGAATGTAAGTTTGCAACTTACGGAATACTTCCTTCAACTTCTTAGCATATGCTTTTACATTCTTGTGAGGATCTTGATGTGTTACATTCAAGACCCGCAACCAATATTGGCCACCTCTTTCAGGGGTATACTCCACTCGGAAAGCTGCATAGAATTGATCAATGGTGGTTATGGTTCCAGACTCTATGCTGTGATACCATACCGCAGCCCTTCCTTTTAACGTCATATTGAAGAACATCATGAGATGTCCCTCCTCCTGGATGTGATAATTGAACATCAATCTCTGAAATTCACAAATGTGAAATTCTGCATCCTCTTCCGCTAACCCATTAAAAATGGGCAAGGGAACTCCTAAGGCTGGTAAATCCGGCGTCCCTGTAGGAATCGCAATAGGCTGTGCTATGGTGACAATCGGATTAGCAGTAGGAGCTTGAAGTAACGGATTCAGAACCCCACTCAAAGTGGGTAAACTTGGTGGAGAAGAGGAAGAACTTACGCTTCCTCTTGCCCCTAATGGAATAGGTGGAGTAGTCGGTTGAATAAGACCACTGCTTCGTATACATACTGGACTACTCCTTTGAGGAGAATAACAGCTTACGATCTCTAACCGCCGTCTAGCCCTCTCAGCACGTTCGGCTTTCTAGATTTCGGCTTGACGGTCCTTGTCAGAGGACATAAACCAACTTCCCTTTGGTCCCTAGAAATCCTAAATCCGAAAACCACCACTTATAAGTGGCTCTTGGCAGACGCACCATTGATGGGACCTAAAACGGGCCAGCACTGGCTCATGCACTAGCCAGACCTCTATCATGCGCTCAACAACCCCATGGGCTCGTGGCCAAGAGCGTGGATGACACATACATCATCTTCCTAAACATTTTGCATTTATATCACGTCTCATAGTCCAACTCTAACCCAATTAACACTCCTTAGAGGGAGTCCCTACACATTGCCAAATAGCACAAAGTACAAACATAGGAGGTCCTCCCACGGCTGACTGCCGCTACCTCACTACGACTCTTCTACATCTTGGGGATTGTCCCCTCGATGCGTCGCTAAACATATATAACACAATATCACACATATTTCCACTCAAGGTACCAATTGATCGTATCCAAGAATGTACCATTTTCCTCACTTTCGTTCCCTTAGGACCCAACGCCTAGCCTATAGCTTGGGATATCCTCTCTCTTACTCAACGTTGGTCATGTTCCTCTAGAAAGCAATTGCCATGCATCCAGGAGGTATTGTCTAATACCTTTTATCATTTTATGCTTCATGCAAATTGTGAATGCCCATGTGCTCAAACAAAGAAAAATCAGCATTGTGCTTAGTGCAAAAGCATTCTTTCAATGAATTTGACTATCGCTTGTATGCGGCGTTGCATGAACCTAGCACCGAGAAACCCTCGTGCTACTAGGTCCTTAATTTTTAATTATCGACCAATCTATATGATATGCATAGATGAAAACCATCAGCCTTTCCTTTCTCTCAGCACTTAAACACCACTCTCATTCTCTTTATCCCCTCACCGTTTAGATTGTGCACTATTGATCGGTTTAGGGTTCATTTCCATGTTTTTTGTTGTATAAAAAGCAATAAAAACTCACTAAAACATAAAGGTAGGGCTGAATTGAGGCTAAACCTCATACTTCAGACCCCCCATACATCCACAAACATGAATCTTATTTTTCCTTAATTTTCAGCACTCAAAATCTATTTTTCCTTATTTTTTCACATTTTCCCTATTTTTCTTGTATTTTTTTACAATATTGAATAACTAAAAATACAAAATGAGTTGTGGGCTGTGGCCTTTAGGTTCATTTGTAGCAAAAACACAAGTTTAGTTGGTGTGTCTTATTATATTTTCCATTTATATACCAAAAACACCTAATTTTCCCATATTTCGCATGTTTTACGGGTTTTACACCATTAATTTCAATCACAATACTTATTATTTTTTGATTTTCTGAGCATAAACTGATCAAACTCATATCAAGCAACAACATAATGCATAATCATCCCATGGGAACAAATATTCATGAAGCAAATTGCATAAAACATCAATTTCCTTTGTAAAAATGGAATTACCGTTCTTTGCGGGTTGTGGATTTTTATTTGCGATATCTGGGGACTGATTTCCAGCACCCATTTATGCCCATGATAGTCCACAATCAGCAATCTTCATTCCTCTTGAACCACGGAGCAATCGGGTCTTCATTGGACAAGCATCCGTCATCCATTCTTCTTCTTCTTCTTCACCACATGAATCTGCCCTTAGAAGAGAGAGAGGGAGGAGAGAGAAATACTGAAATCAGGGTTCTTCATAGAGACCACCATTTGACGGGTGAGAGGTGGCGATAAGACCAGCATCCAGAGGAGAAGCAAGGGCAATGATCAGTGGGGTGGGTTGTTTGCAGGTTGGAGGTTGAGGATCTCCCATGATGGTGCAATTTTCGGGCGCATTCTGCTCACGTTTTTCCCTTCTCTCTCTCTCTCCATGATTTGTTGCTAACTCAAATGTTGGCATAAAATGCCCCCTAGCCCCCAAAGGTCACCACTCCTTTGGCCAAACTTTTGTCCACTTCTTCGTATCTTGCCCGGTTTCTTGACCATTTCCCCGTCCGGACTCGGAATTGAGCTCTGAAAAATCCTGGCCGTCCGGCTTGACATCCCGCATTGGCCGTAACTCTTGACAACCCGCATGGCAGTCTGAAAATTTATGAAAAATCAACAAGTGTCGCTCGAGTGCCTTTAAAGCACTTTGACGCTTAAAATCGAGCCGCTGCCTTCGACGTTAAATATTTTTCCCTTGATATTTGTAATTTTTAGCTATTTTTAAGCACTTGTTGACATGAAAATTTTGCACTCAATCTCATTCTGAGGAATTGGCCATTCCCTTGTGATCAAACCACAAGATCATGCGACTCGACAACTTGTTGCACAAGTGTCGCATCTAATCCATGGGGCTATTTCACCCATCAAACGGTGTCTTCTAATCACGAAATCATGATTAGATAGGAAACAGGGTTAGGGTGTCTTCATATCCAATCCATTCCTAATTGCACTAGGCCAACATCGTTGGTCCTAGGGTTCCAACTCAAACCAAGTTTTGTCTTTTTAGCAAGCAATCCTTAGGGTAGAAACCCTAGATCATTTCTGACAAGTATGTCCTATTGTCCCTACATTCCGTGAATGTGGGCAGGTCTTTTGGGTATGAGAGTTTCAACTTGGCAATAAATGTGACTAGGTCACGTTCTTAACGTGCTAAACCCTAGTTAGCACTTGGGATATGTTGCATCGATTTGACCATTCCTAAACAATTCCTTTGTGGTTTAGTTGTTTAGGGTAAAACAATGTACTTGTCTAATCATGAAGATATTTTCTTGATCAAAGAGGGGAAAATCTAGTTGCATTACGATACCATTGTCGTATGATTAGATTTACAACCCCTAACTTTTCTAGTTAAGATCAAAGTGTATGTTAAGTCACGGCATATTTTCCATTGATGCATTCACAATTCATGCTGCTAGGCTTTTAGGGTTTATGTTAAAACGAACCATGGAGTCTTTTTCCTAACTTCATTTCTGAATGAAATGTTCGCACGCTGAATGAGCATTACACAATCTTTCCTAACTACTACGTAGTTTGAATGAGATTTATGCCAATTGTCTAGAGTTTAACCTACTTTATATAGCCCTAGAATCATTTCCATGCCTTGCAAATTCCTACGGTTGTTAGCAATCTTCTTTAATGAATCATTGCGAAGAAAGAGATGTCTAATAATGCAACATGCGATTTTATCTTTCCATGCATAATCGAAGTGTACAACAATAATTTTGACTTTGTAAAGATGATCATTAGTTGATCTAAATTCGTTACTTTGCAATGCATAAAAACAACTTACTAAAAATGCATAGACGTCTTATGTTCTTCTTCCGTTCATTTCTTTGAGAAATACAAATGACCAATTCTTCAATTGTGAGTTATTTCCTTTAAGATAGCCAATGTTTACCAATCACAAAAGTGCATCTTACTTCCGTTAATTAACCATGCATAATTACAATATTACGACGTAAATCAAAAATAGGAAGAAAACCTAGACTTGTGGGTTCGGTGAAATATCCACATGAATGTTATGCCATGGTCCTCCGGCGGTTGCGCGTTGTGCCTTTTTAGGGGCCATCAAGAATTCGACCTTCTTTCCTTGGCCGCGCAAACTTATGATCTTGGCCGTCTCCCTCGCACGCGCAATTCCCTTTGAGATTCGGCCTCCTTGACCAATGCACCATCTTGCGGAATTGGGCTTTGGAAGACCTTATAGGCTTCCTCCTCAAAGCTCGGAGGAAAGAGAAGTTATCTTTAGGAGGGTTCAATGGGAAAAGCCCTTAGCCCGGCAAGGATATTGGCCTTGTGACGGATGAAATGAAAAAGGCCTTTAAATTTCGGATAAAAAAATGGCCTCCACAGAAAGGGATAAAATAGCTTTTAAAGGACTTGTGTGGGAAGGGTTTTTTTAAAGTAAACTAGGGGGTAAAATGGTTTTGTGGAATGCAAGTAGGGAAAAGGGGCTTAATTCCCGGGGGGGTTATAAAGACCGCTTGGGAAGGGGCTTATGAAAGTCCACAGGAAGGGGGTTTAAGAGAAACCCCGGGGTAAGGTGGCCTTTATAGGGACTGGGGTGGAAACCCACGGGAAGGGGGTTTAAAAACCCAGGCTAAGGTGGGCTTTATGGGGGATGCGAGGGGGGAAAGGGTGCTTAAATCCCGGGGTTAAAAACCCCTTGTGTAATGATGCAATGGAAAAGGGGGCTTTGAGAGCCCCCTTAGAACCTTCCTAAGAAGCTTCTAAGGAGCTTCTGGGGGCGTGATGAAGACCAGTGGGTGTGTATAAGGCCAATTTGTGGAAGGGCCGCGTCAGACGGCTCTTCACTGGTGACTCCCACTCGTCATCATCATGTCTCCTGCCCTTGTCGCTCTCAAGGAACCTCTCCACCAGCTCCGGCAGCTGCGAATCAGAAATAGGTCGACCCCGATGATGTTCCTCCTGCTCTCGCTCCCACTTGAACGGCGGCTCCACGGACCACAGTTTGGTGGCTTACTCTACTCCTCACGTGCAAATTTTCTCAGCTTTCCTCTCTTTGACAGCCTCACAACTCCCTTTTTTCTTTCACCCCTTAGAGGGGGGTATTTATAGGAAGAGGGGGGTAAGGGCTCCCTCCCACGTGTAGGATTGCGTGGCTATCCCCCCTTCCACCTCCATAGCTTCCCAAATTTAGCCCATCCCCTTCCCTCAGCCACTCTTCGACTAGGGGAAGGCATTTAAATTTTTTTTTTTGCCATAAATCTATCAATTATCCTCTTGACCTTCTCCCAAGAGGGGGTTCACATGTAGATATGCGAGTTTTTTTGAACCTTGATCTATTTGGCCGGTGGAGAATCATGATACTGTCAAGATTGTGGGAGAGAAGGAAGGAGTCTCGCTTGAAGCTTTCTTGCTTGCACAATGGGGGAAGACACACAAGGGTGGAGGCTGAAAACAGTTTTCCTCTTCTTAGTTGTGTAAGCCAAAAGAACTCAAATACAAAGAAATAGAAGAACCCTATATATGGGTCTCAAACCAAACTCAACTAACTAAGGTGGCATACTAACTGAGCCACAAACTAGAGTAGATAAGGATAGCTATCATGTAGCTATTATTCATGGGCGGTGTACCAACTGCGTCTGCAACTGACACGTCGGTGACATAAATACACAACGGTCACCCTGGCGTATCACGAGTGGAGCTCGATATCTCAACACTCCCCCTCGATCTCAATCCCAATTCCTGCACACCAAGCAGGTCTCTGAACTTGCGCAGCTTCTCTGCGCCCAATGCCTTCGTGAATATATCAGCTACCTGATCCTCTGTGCTGACATAAACTAGATCAATAAGACCTAGTAAAACCCTCTCTCGCACATAGTGATAATGCACCTCAATGTGCTTTGTTCTAGCATGATAGACTGGGTTATTTGCCAAGTGTATACTACTCATGTTGTCACAATAAATGACAACTGGCCCATCTGTAGACTGATGCATATCATAAAGTAGCTTATGCAACCAAGCTACCTCACATGCAGCCATTGCTGCACCCCTGTACTCAGCCTCTGTGCTCGACAAGGCAACTGTAGGCTGTTTCTTGCTGCTCCAAGTGACTGCAGCACTCCCAAAAGAGAACACATATCCACTGGTAAATCGTCTATCAGAAATACTACTAGCCCAATCAGCATCAGTGTATCCATGCAACTGTATTTGAACCCCAGTCTCATCAAATAGTCCATACTGCAATGTGGACTTCACATACCTGAGTATGCGTCTAGCCGCATCCAAATGTGGTTTCCTTGGAGCCTGCATAAACTGACTTACCAATCCAACAGCATAGCTCAAATCTGGCCTGGTAATAGTCATATAAATCAAACTTCCTACTATGCGTCTGTACATAGTAGGGTCTTCTAGAAGCCCACCTGCATCTGTGCTCAGCTTCACATTCTGCTCCAAAGGAACTGAAATAGGCTTACAGCCTATCATCCCATATTTGGACAACATGTCCAATCCATACTGCCTCTACAAGAGCTGTATCCCACTTGGTGATCTAATCACCTCAATGCCCAAGAAATAACGCAGCTCTCCCAAATCCTTCATCTCAAACTTCTGCTTCAATAGCATTTTCACATGAAGGATATATTCATCACTATCACGTGTCATAATCAAATCATCAACATAAATGACAAGTAGCATAATACCTTTCTCTGTTTTTCTCACATAAAGTGAGAAATCTGCCTTGGAAATCTGAAAGCCAATAGTGACAAGATACTGTCCTATCTTGTCAGACCATGCTCTAGGTGCTTGCTTCAAGCCATACAAGGCTTTCTTCAACCTGCAAACAAACTCAGGATGAACAGCTAGTGGCTGCTCCATATAGACCTCTTCTTGCAAATCACCATGCAAGAAGGCATTCTTTACATCCATCTGATGTAAAGACCATCCCTTTGATGCAGCCATAGCAATGACCGCTCTTACGGTTGCCATCCTTGCAACCGGACTCAATGTTTCTTCATAGTCAATACCATATGTTTGTGCATACCCCTTGACTACTAATCTTGCCTTGTATCTGTTCACAGAACCATCTGCATTGTGCTTCACCTTATAAACCCACTTACAGCCAATTGCATTTTTACCTTTAAGCAAAGGTACCAATTCCCATGTAGCATTAGCTTCTAAGGCATCCATTTCTTCATCCATGGCTTTCTCCCATTTTTCTTTTCCCATGGCTTGTTCAAAAGAAGTGGTTCTGGTTCCTGTATCACTTTAACCATATATGCATAGTGAATGGCTGTAAATCCATCATATTTCAGCCCATCCACAGGATACCTAGCTCTCGTAGACCTCCGCAAAGTAGGTTCACTCCCAGGTGCTCTCAAAACATCCCTGGTCTTCCTTACTCTAGGTGTAACAATAGAAGGAATACCCAACTCATCATCAATGCTCTGTTCTGAGCCACTGGATTCACCATCCACATAAGAGTGACCTGCATTCACATCAAACATGGGCTGATCAACCTTCTCTTTTCCTTTTCGTGATACCTACATACCACTATCTGCATTACTTTGAGAAGATTCTCTTGATCTCAATCTGCCTGTCCATGGCGAAGAATGTGAACCACTGCTAGAGGACGCTCCAGGTCCACTAATATTTTGTGACTACTGCTGTGAATTCTGTGCAGCATTACCATTTTGTGCATCTATATCATCAATCACATTTACTGGTTTATACCAACTACTCATCTCATCAAAAACAACATCTCTGCTCACTGCAAACTTACGGGTAGAAGGGTTATAGCATCTATACCCTTTTTGCTGCAGAGAGTAACCAATAAAGATGCACTTCTCAGCTTTTGGATCCAACTTGGATCTCAACTCATCTGGCACATGTACATAGGCAATGCAACCAAAAATTTTCAAATGAGAAATATCTGGTTTCCTACCAGTATACCTCTCCTCTGGAGTCATTCCATGTATTGCTGCAGTGGGAGTCCTGTTCATTATGTAGACTGCTGTAGCAACTGCTTCAGCCCAATAAAAATCTGTCAAGTCTTTTTCATTGAGCATGGCACGAGATACCTCTCCAATAAGCCTGTTTTTCCTTTCTGCAATTCCATTTTGTTGTGGGGTATGACTGCATGAATATTGATGCTTTATGCCATGCTCCTGTAGGAACCTTGCAAACTCATTTGAGAGGTACTCTCCCCCTCTGTCTGACCTTAGGCATTTTATCTGCAGGCCTGTTTCTTTTTCAACCATAGCTTTAAGAGTTTTGAAATGCCCAAAAACTTTACTTTTCTTTTTCATAAAATACACCCAAACTTTTCTGCTATAGTCATCAATAAAACTGACAAAATAATGACAGCCTCCAAGAGATGCAGCTTTAGTAGTCCACACATCAGAGTGGATTAATTCCAAAGGCTTCTTACTCTCTTGAACATGTCTAGGAAATGGTTTCCTTGCCTGTTTTCCAAACTGACAGGCTTCACATACCTTATGTATTTCTGCAACCTTGAATTTGGGCAATCCTGCAATAATATTTTGTGCCTGCATTGATTTAAGTCGCTGTACATTAACATGACCAATGCATTTATGCCAGATATCAATATCTGCAACTACACCGGTCCCATGTGCAAACATTGCTGCACTCAATTCAGACATGTCTGCATCCAATGTAAACATTCTGCCCTTTTTTCCTTTTGCTATCAAGCGACCTTTATTTTTCATATCCTCAACAAAGCATCCATGAGGATTAAATCTGACCTGCAAGCCCTGCTCAACCATTTGACCAATAGAAACCAGATTCTTGGTGATATTCGGGACATGAAATACATCGGAGAGGTATTTCTTTTTCCCATCCTGCATAGACAAAGGAATTTTTCCAATCTGCATAATAGGATGTGCAGTATCATCACCAGTCTCCACAAATCCTGGTTTTTCCATTTTTCTTGCATCCTCCATTCATTCTGCATGACCTGTCATGTGGTTTGATGCACCTGAGTCAACATACCATACATCATTGCTTTCTTCTGCACTTGTCATAGAATTGTTCATGTGCTGCACCATAAACAAGTGCTCATTTCTGTCATCACCCTGTGTACTAGAAGATGCATAATTCCCTTGTTGCAGTTTTCCATTCATGATGTCATTCTGCTTTTTATAGCAGTCTTTAGCCATATGACCCATTTTACCACAGTAGTAGCATTCAACATTACTGTTTGCATTTTGGCCTCTTTGCCATCCACTACGACCTCTTTGGCTCCCCCTGCCTCTAGAGTTACCACGTCCTCCTCCATAGGACTGGTTTTCTTGAGTTTGCTGCATATTCTGATTTCTGCCACGGCCTCCAAATCGGCCTCCTCTACCTCTGCCTCTACCTCTTCCAGCATTTGAGTAGAAGACAACTTCTTTTGAAGTTCCTCCTGAAGAAGATACACCACCATTTCTCTGCTCCTCAGAAATTAGAAGAGCAATCAACTCCTCAAAATCAAGAAATCTTTCACTGACGGAAATGGATGTTCGGAACTGTGCATAATCCTTTCCTAGACCATTCAAGGTCACGGAAACTAAATCATCATCTTCCACTGGCGACCCAATGGAAGCAAGTGCATCTGCAATCTTCTTCACCTTCATGTGGTAGTCGTTGATGCTCATACTTTCTCTTTGCACATTATGCAACTCTTGCTTGAGCTGCATTTTCCTAGCTTGCGTATTTGTGCTATACATTTTTGACAGAGTATCCCATGCCTCCTTTGGCGTACTTGCATCCTGAATATGCACAATCATAGAGTCTGAAATGCTGATAGACAGCCAGTACATAACTTTCCTGGCTCTCTCATGCCATACTTTAAATGCCTGCATTTGCTATTGATTGGGAACATCAGGAAGAACTGGTTCTTCTTCATTTCCTGCAACAAATTCCCAATATCCTTTTCCCATAAGGAAATTCGTCATTCTCAACTTCCATGCTTGGAAGTTGTTCTTGTCAAGCTTTTCAGTGACAATCTGTGAAAGAGAATCAGATGCCATTACAGAAGACTGCAAAAAATTCTGTCACTGCAAAAAACACAGCTTCACCCTCACAAGGGAAAATCTGCAAAACTGGTGAAAGTGGTATTTGACCACACAGTCACTTCCTAGTGACGATTTTGCATCAACAGGCAACAAGGATGATTCTGTAACTCCCAATATCTCTGCCCACAAGCATACGATGCAATTTCTACAGTAACTTTTCACCGACCTGTAGAACAGTGGCTGCACAGCATAAAACTGGGCCTTTTCCTGAGTGCGTGCAGAAAACTTCCGCCTCCAAAACAGTCCCCGAAATGGCCTCAAATCAAAAAAACAAGGTCGCCCTCTTGCTTCACCGCGAAGGGCGTCTCAACCTGAGACAATGCACTCTTGCAATTTTCGGCTGTGCTACCTGCAGAGATCTGCTCCCAAAACAGAAAATGAAAGCAACACTGCTCCTCTTACCAGAACACCGCGAGCTTGGCTTGCTTTCTTGAGCTCCTTACCACGAACAAGGCTCTGATACCATGTCGAGATTGTGGGAGAGAAGAAAGGAGTCTCGCTTGAAGCTTTCTTGCTTGCACAATGGGGGAAGACACACAAGGGTGGAGGCTGAAAACAATTTTCATCTTCTTAGTTGTGTAAGCCAAAAGAACTCAAATACAAAGAAATAGAAGAACCCTATATATGGGTCTCAAACCAAACTCAACTAACTAAGGTGGCATACTAACTGAGCCACAAACTAAAGTAGATAAGGATAGCTATCATGTAGCTATTATTCATGGGCGGTGTACCAACCGCGTCTGCAACTAACACATCGGTGACATAAATACACAACGGTCACCCTGGCGTATCACGAGTGGAGCTCGATATCTCAACAGATACATCGTGTACCGTTTCAAGATCGCACCATCCCTAACTTCCATTCCGGAATTGTCACTGCATGAGACTCACGCAGGCTCGTAATATTTTTCAATAGAAATATTACAACTGATTTAGGTCTTGCCATAGTCAGATGCTACCTAAGCAAAATCTCCTAGGCTTTGTGAGAAGATTGTTGGTTGCTTGCTTCTCTCATAATTTTCTACTCCTTGGCCAATGGTCTTGACTAGTTTACTAGCCGTGGTGTTCAAGCTCTGTCTAGGTAGCACAATTTGAGGTGCAGATGCGTCTCTCGGTCATGTGGGAGAGATTGGCATGCTTATGCTAAAGAGATCGTCGATCTCTTCCTCCAAGATGGAATCAACATCCTTTAGGTATTCTTGGGATTTTCTCACCCACTCCTTGACCTTTTCTATGGCTTCGAGTTGGCACTTTGGATTGGGGTACTCCCCCACCTTAGCACTCCCTTTCTTAGCAGTCTTTGAAGCTCATGTTTCTGCCTTTGTGTCCATGACTTTCTTCCAATAGGTAGTGTCATTGCACTCTCGGTTTCAAGTGTGATCTTTCCATCAGTTTTCTTCTTCCTTTACCTACAACTCTTCTTCCCTATTGAGGCCGCGTCGTCCAAGTTACTAGGCCCTGGTAGAGATATGCTTACTTGCTTTGTATGTGCTCAGGTCATAACATGCAGTGGGATGGGTGTAGCCTCTTCGTCGAGTGTCTTGACTCCAAACAACCCCAATGGTACTAAAGGTACAATTTCCGAACTAGAGGGTTGTGTCCGTCTAGAGAAATTGGCAAAGAGGTGAGTGATTCTACACTCTACACATTTGAGGTCAATCTTATCTTGGTTGGCTTTCTCCCTCTCCAGGAAGTGCGAAGAGATGTGTCTTGGATGACTGCAAGTCCAACACAATTGGCTCTTGGGTCTTCCCTCCTAAGCCTCTACCTCTTCCTCTACCTCTTCCTCTTCCTCTTCCTCTTCCTCTTCCTCTTCCTAATGCCATCACTGACATTGGTCGATAGTCCATGAAAACTGGATTTCCCTCTTCATCGTATGAGACATAAGGGTTCACATAAGGCTCCTCATCCTTTGGCTCCTCCACATAGTGGACTAGAGCTTCACTTGGTTGATGGGCTACTAAGGTCCATGTGGCCTAGGTATGCCTGTGGGATTGGTTTCAATCTTAGGGATGACTAGCTTTGCATCATTAGGTGTCATAAGGGCCAATGTGGCTCCTCTCCCAAAGAAATTCGCAGGCCTATTCTCTAGGTAAGGTTGGTTGTAAGGCTGTGAGTATGGGGTCTCCTTGGCAATCTACAATGCATGGCATCATAGCCACCTACTGCAATTAGTGCAAGGTCCGGACCTAGGATCCTCACACAGGTGGAAGGTTGTCTTTGCCACATTACACACATTGGATATGTGGGCATGTAGGTCTTCTCATCATCTCTTGTAGTTTGGCTAGCTCCATTTTCATCTATGCTAGCGCCTGGCTTGGGTCAACACCCTTCCCTTTGTCTTGGTTGCTTGGGTCTGATTGTTTGCTAGACGTTGTTACCTTTTTTGAGGTTCTAGAGTTGGCTTCATCTCGATTGAAGCTCACGGAGCTTCTCTCCTTGAGCTACTCATCCACCCACATGGCCTCTTCAAAGATCTTAACTAGTGCATGTCTCTACAAGCTTGACTTGCCTGCCAAGGCCTTGTAGAGTTTCTCATTGCATAGTATGTTGATAAATATGGTAGACACCACTCTTTCAATGGGTCGTTTGCTAGTTGGGATTCTCTTATAAGACTCTACACATGAGTAATGTAGTCTTTGATGTCTTCTTTGTCCCTCTGCTTGACATTCATCAGCCTCACTATAAGATTATGTGAATACCTACTAGCCTTGAAGAATCTTTTAATGAAGAGACTCTTGAGGTTATTGAAATTGTTGCACTTCGTAGTATCTAAGTTGGTGTACCACATCCAACCCTTATTGCCCAAGCATAGGCCAAAAGCTTGCAAGTAGTAAGCAAGATTGGTGAGGCCGTTAGCCTCACATACTTTCTCAAACTACTCTACAAAACTATATGGGTCGTTGCTTGTATTAGGAGTTTTTATTGGCTCTTAGAGCCCTAGGTAACTCCTAATCCTGCAAGCAATGATGTTGCTAGTGCTGATGTGCTTTGTTCTACCAACATGTTGTCTATTAGTCACTTTGTGAGAAGCTTTCTCAATGTTAAATCCACATCTAGTGCTCTTTTCCTCTCTACGTTTGGTCCTATTCAACTTCTATTTGCTAGGGTTGTGCTTCTTCCATTTCTATGTCCTAAGGCAATGTCCTAGTCTGTTGCTGCTCGTTGTATGCCACTATGCTTTGCAAAGCTTTCCCCACTAGCATTATTTCCTCCTTGAGGTCTGCTATGATGTCTTCTAATGGTCTGCCATGGTGGTCCAGCTTGGTTTGTATGTCATATTTATTCACCATTTGTTGGATTTTGACTAGTAAGTCCCCTAGGTCAAAGGTCTTCGTTTTCGTGGTTGGTATTGGTTTTTGCTATATCTATAGTCTCTTTCTCCACCAAGTTGTCAATGAGGTTGATTAATTTGGGTGGCATCACGCTCCTAATGGTGTCGATCCTTCTATGTGTTTGGCTTTTCATGTTGCGCCTCTCACTTGGTCCTACCAATTGGGTCTCTTGATCATCTGTCTAGGTTTGAGGGTCGTCTTCTAGTGGTGGGTTCATTTTGTTTATTAAGTCTGAGTGTGTTCCTTCTTATTTACAGACAATCCTCAATTTATGTTCACTGTGTGTGTGTATGGTGCTCTTTTCCATACACTATGTGAAATCACGCTTTTCGTTTTTTCAAGTGCATTTCAAGTGTTAAAAACAATGTGGGTGCGAGCATCAGATTATAAATGCAAATTTTGCGCTTTGGTCTATGTTCTCGGTCGAATAGGAATTTAGGCTCCGCCACCATTGGCCACTCTCACTGGTCTCTAGGGTCTGTGCTATGTTATTCCGCTTGGTCAAGGTCAATTGGAGCCTCAGGTCAGTTTATAGCTCTAAGAGGGGCTAAAAGCTCACGTGACTATCAATGGTTGTGTCTAGCTATCCGACTGCGATTTCTAAGGCAATTGTGCCTCTAAGGCTTTTGGAGTCTTCCCCTATTGCAGAGGTGTTTTGCTTAGTCCAAGATGTGCGAAATTTGTCATTTTTTTCTTGTCAAATTTTTTGTTTGATTTTGCAATGTCGAATGCCCAGAATCGGACATCCAATTTTCAATCATCCGATTTTTGTGCGTGTAATTTAGGCATTCGATTATGATGTGTCCAATTTGGATTGATCTGATTATTGTTTTTTTGATTCTTATGATTTGATTTCAAGTTCTTTCAATTTTCATGATCCGCTTGTCCGATTCATCTGAGAGTGGTCCGAGTGACCAATGGCCGAGCGTCCAAATCCGATTTTGGGGGTGTCCAATTGTAGGCCATCCGATTGTCGAATCGAACAAGCTGAGGTATTCCGAGTGTTTGATTGCCCAAAATCGAATGTTCAAGTGTGTAGTTCTAGAAATCAGACCCTACGAGCCTTGCTTGATTCCAGCGGCACCACGAAGGCATCTACGACTAAAAATCAAATAAAAGCAACAATTTTGGCCACGCAAGCATGCAATGAGCTCCAGAATACAAGAATGGACACATAGGAAGGTTTCTATATACCTGGTATGCACAAAAAACGCTTGTGGAAGACGTTTGATCTGCTTGAAGCTCAAGGTCTCTCTCTCTCTCTCTCTCTCTCTCTCTCTCTCTCTCTTTTGAAGGTGAAAATGAGCTTCCTTCTTGATATTTGGGGACTTAAACCCTTGTTCCCTCAGCCTTGATCTCTCCAATCACTCCCCTTGTGGCATTAACACATTTAAGCACTCTTTTTTTCCATTTTTTCCTTGTTTGTGCTCTATTTGGGCTTGTTCTACAACAATTACCCTAAAGCGTTTTGCTTCGATCTCTCCATCCTATCCTACTCTAAATGCAACAAAAATCAAAACCCAAATACATAAATGATTTATCCTACTTACCTACTCATCAAAAACCCAAAATACTTATTTGTTTTGAAGATAAAATACCCCAAATCTCCTACCTATATCAAGCACCGGTTCGGGGATGAAACCCTACTTCGATGCTTGATTTGAGGCATGCAAGTGCTCAAGCTTGAATTTGGTGGTCCTGACAATGGAACCTAAAATAAGTAGGAGCTCAAGCTCATCTACCAAGACCCACAGACTACTTATTGCTTCAAGCATTTCAAGCGAGCACAATTGGCTATCTCTCACCTAGCCGATGCACCTTCGATTCCACGGGGGTGTAGTGAGCTTACCTTGATGCCCAAACGAGTAGCCTCCTCCCTGAAGCAAACCGGTAGCTCCATGATTTGAGATGTGAGATCAAGCAACCTTAAGCCTCCACCTCCAAGCTCCATCCACCATAGTTGCGCACAAGACAAGAGAAGAGAAAGAAGAGAAGAGAAGAGAGGAGATGATGGAGAGCTTCTTCTCCAAGATCCCTCACCCTCACACACACACACACACACACACACACACACACTCCCTCACACTCTCCCCTCTCTCAAGCACACACAGCAAGCAAGAAGAAGAGAAGAAGAGAAGAAGAAGAGACCACTTTATTCGCACACCAAAGAATGAGACTCTCATTCACTTTTTGACTTTATATACAAGCCCTCAATCCCTTGGGCACCCATCCCCTTTTTACATGACTGAGCATCTTGCGAAGGTCCTCATTACCTATTCCCTTTTTGTTTCCTTATTCCTTCACCTATGCCCAACTAGATTTTAGAATTTGCACAAGAGGGAGCCTAGTACTCTTTTACAAAAATTTAGTGGCACCTTTGCATTTTAAGATGCGCCTTTGTCTTCAACTTGGCCTTTGAGGTCGCCCTTGCACTTTGGCCTTTCTTCTCTTATTCCTTTTCCTAGCTACCTTTTTTCGCATTATTTCATATTTTTTTAATTTTCTTTTTCATGTCTTGTATATCAGGGTTAAAGTAATCTCAAGCAAATACATCATTGTAGCCACCAATTATCTTACAAAGTGGATTGAAGCATCAGAAATGAGGAAGAATGATGCAAGGACCACTACTAAATTTCTTTGAGAGCAAGTCATTTCTCGATTTGGCTACCCCATTGAATTAGTTAGTGATCAAGGTACACACTACATCAATGAGGTGATTAAGCATATGCTGTCTACTTTTTCGGTTATCAATTGGAAATTGTTACAATACTATGCCCAAGCCAATGGTCAAGTAGAAGGAACAAACAAAATCTTTGTCAATGCATTGACAAAAATTATCTCTGCTTTGTGAAGTGATTGGGACAATAAGTGAATAGCAACCCTATCGGCATATCGCATTGCCTACAATGGCTATCAAGAAAATGCCATTCAAGCTAATATATGGAACATAAGGGATCTTGCTGATTGAATTCTTTATTCTGAGTCTATAGATAGCTATGCAAGAGAGATGGAAAGGTTAGAAGGCTTGGACTGACCATTTAATTGAACTAGAAAGGTTATCTAAAACTCAACTTATCACCATGCACACCCTTATTTGTGAAAAGGCACAAAGAAAGGCATTGTTTGACAAACATGTCAAACAACGGGACTTTGAAATAGGTGGCCTAGGGTTATTGTATTCTATCAAGGGCCAAAAATAGAAAATGAAATCCCAAGGATTAGGACTTTTCAAAGTTCATCAAATAAGTAGAATCAGTTAGGTGGAGTTCGAAATCCTAGATGGAGAGGGCATAGGCTTCTTTAAGGGAAGTCGCATTAAGAAATACTACCTGCCAATGCACGCATTACATGGGTTCCCTATGTTGTTGCTGTCTGTAAACATATAGGTAGTATCCATTATTGAAATCCAACTCAAGAGATGATGAAACCATTGCACCAACCTATTTGAGGCTACAAAACACAACTTAGAAAGATCAAGTTCTTGATGGATTGATGAAGGGGCTGATAATAATATGCTCATGTACAATGACTATACAAAAATTAGACAACCCTAGTTAGCCCTTACCATAGCCAAAATAATTCCATATGGAGGAAAACCATACTTACTATTAGGAAAGAAAAGAGTCATGAGATCACCATCGATACTGATAGGCTCTTTGTCATTTTTTATGTACTTCCAAATGCTACGAGGGTGGGATAGGAAACATTGTTGGGCTGAACCTTCAAGAAACAAACTCAATGCAATGTTGACTATGAGACCAAACAAATCCATCTTGCTCTCACAAATGTTAGAGCCATAAAAAAATTTAGCAAGGGCACCCACGCTTTAGCTAAGCCTGTGATGCCATTGATGTTTTCATCTACTACCAACTCTAGTGGGGGAGTAAACAAATAGTGAATGAATTACAAGAAGCTCAAAAGAATAAATAGGAACCGGTAAGCAGGCTAGCCACCTCCCAAAAATCCCACACCAAGTATGTTCCCAAGAATAGGTCTCCAACCCATGAAACTCAAGCCATGAAACAACCCAAATCTCGAACTTGCTATTGAGGAACTTGACGAAATAGTTAGCACTACTACAAATGAACACATGTGAAGTTGTGATGGGTCCGTAAGGCTTACTATGCGCACAAGGGTATTATAAAGGCAATTATAGGGTGCGGATTCCAAAAATCCCACAATAACCACTACCTGAACCATTAAACTCACAAAAGGAAAGCCAGTTCATTCTCACATTGCTAGTGACACTAATGTTAAACTAACCATTGTGCCTCCCTCTAGCAACCAACAATTCAGGCCGACGCGTAATCAAGTGCCTAGCCAGAATGCTTCCATGCCATCATATTCGAGTGCTAGAAGATATATGAACCATCAACCACCACCATCTGGTCATCACAACAACATTGACTCTAGCTACCCCAACAGTCACCAAGCATTAGGTTCTAGAGACAACACGTTTCCAAACTCAAAGAGACATGTCAATCATCTCCACTTCAAGTCCAATTACACCTCAAGACCATCTTGAACTAATATGATGACCACATCCCCATATATGCATGTACCAAAGATGAATGCCAATCAAGCAAATCCTCCAGTGAGGTCAATTATATGTATATAATTGATAAGTTGTGTTAAACCACAACACCTATAGAATTGTTGCCTACATATTTGAGACCTTTTATATTAGAACTAGCTGCAAATATGTTCTTGATATTGGTGATAGTATAGTCAATAACATCTATTGTCTTGACAATATCTTTACTCTATTTGTTTGCAGTTATGATCACTTGGATCTAGATCTGTTAGGTGAAGACAGTGCAATCGTAGTTAGAAGCCTTCCTTGCTTTTGGGGGGAGTACAAATTCATCTTCACCAAGCGCACCTCTATTGTCGAAGAACTCATTACCATGCAAGTTAGCAAGGAGGAAGCTATCATACAGGGCTGCTTAATAACATCTTTTAAATGTAGCCACATAGAGGCCTCAAAAACAAAAATAGCTGACTTGGAGAAACTAGCCAAATCCGAATACCCATTTCTTCAAAAGTGTCCACTGTTCTGGCACAGTGGGAGTGACTCAATTGTTAAATAATGATTAACGCTAAACAATGTCAAGCCATCAAGACCACTGAGTATGACCCCACTTATATTGCTCCCACTTCCTTTCGAGTACTGACCATCACATGAGAAACCCACCTTGAGGACAATGTGCTATTACATCTATATTTGGACACGGTACTATGTGAGGAGGAACTACACATTACTAGCTGCTTGAACAGATGATATTTCCTCATAGATGTTCTCAGCTATATCACCCATGTGGGCATCAAACCAAGTGACATGGACCACTATGTAGCCATGGAATACAATCCTAATTTTTATGATTGGCTTCTATAGAAGAGTCCTACAATATCTCATTAGTGTACATTCTTGTATATATCTACAGTTTTCACTTTGTAAAGATTTTGTTATGCCCGTTCGTTTCTTTCTTTCTTTTAGTCATTCTATAATAAGCATAGTTGAACCATGTGCCATTTCCTACCTCTGCCACTCCACCTCTGCATAATGCTAGGAAGCATTGCTAAACTTTTGGGGAGGGCAAGGAGTCGATCATTTGCTCAAAGTCAATTTCTTTCACACTTCGCAATTTTTGCATGGAATAAAGTAGCAATTAATTTTTGAGCAAATGAGACGTGCAAGCTTATGTAAGTTTAAATTTCTTTCTCACCATCACAAATTCTCCTTTTTATAGACTGATGGGACTTCAAATGGGCCCGGCACTGGCTATGGCACTAGCCGGACCTCATACTCATAACAGACAAACACACCCTTATGGCCTCGTGGGCCAGGAGTGTCAATCTGCTGCTAAAGGACGAACTGTCCTAAAGCCTAATCTATGCATTTATAGTTTTATAGTCCAACGTTTCCCTTTCTATAAACCCCACAGAGGGAGAACCCATACATATTGGCAATATATACCACGATGATCACATACATGGGAGGAAACCTCTCGGTGGAATCACCGTGGCCCCACTGTTGCTCTCCTACATCGCAGGGATTAGCCCCTTGATGTGCTGCTCAACATACAGAACAAACGAACAAACTCCACTCTTTCATTTCGAAAGTACACCAGGAAATACCATGTGTCCTTACCAAATAATCCCCTAAGAAACGAACATCTATCCTACGGCTTAGGATGCCTTTCCACACTCAAGCGTGGGTCATTGTCATTGAAAACATGTGCTATGCATCCAAGTGTTTATATTCTGATACCATGGTCGACATTCACATGCAAAAGTGGATAATTCTAAAGTGCTCAAATATCATTTTAAATCAGAAACATGTGGTGCACAACCAAGCTTTCCAATGCTCCTTCACTAACCCGTTGCGGCGATGTAAGGATAGCACTGAGACAACACTCGTGCTACTATCCTCTTAATTAAAATACACCAAACCCTTTGTCATGATATGCATCACAAAATCAACAACAATCAGCACACAAACCACACCATTCAAATATCCCAACCCTCTACGTTTAGGTATTGCTTTCGTTGCATAGGTATAGAGGTTCATTTTGTCATGTTTTGATGTACAAAAAGCGATAAATCACAAACTTTGACAAGGAGATAGGGCAAACTGAGGCTAAACCTCATGTTTTACCACTACCATACATCCACAAACAATCATTATATTTTTCCTTATTTTTGTAAGACGTATTTCTATTTTTTGAGGAGAATCATCCACTCCCTCTTATGGGTATCAGGCTACTCCTTTGAGGAGAATAGCGAATTACAATCTCCAACCACCGTCTAGCCCTCTCAGCACGTTCTGCTTTTTGTATTTCGGCTTGACGGTCCTTGTCAGAGGACATAAACCAATTTTTCGGTCCCTAAAAACCCTAGATTCGAGAACCACGACTTGTTGGCAGCTCCAGGCAGACGCACCACTGATGGGATCTCAAATGGGCCGGCACTGGCTATAGCACTAATCGAACCTCATGCTCATAACAGACAAACACACCCTCACGACCTCGCGGGCCAGGAGCGTCTATCTACTGCTAAAGGACAAACTGTCCTAAAGCCTAATCTATGCGTTTATAGTTTTATAGTTTTGTAGTCCACCGTGTCCCGTTCTATAAACTCCACATAGGGAGAACCCATACACATTGGCCATAAATGCCACAATAATCACATACATGGGAAGTAACCTCTCGATAGAAACATCGCGGCCCCACTGCAGCTCTCTTACACTGCAAAGGATTGGCCCCTTGATGCGCTGCTCAACATATAAAACAAACAAACAAACTCCACTCTTTCGTTTCGAAAGTATTCCAGGAGATACCATGTGTCCTTACCAAATAATCCCCCAAGAAACGAACATCTATCCTATGGCTTAGGATGCCTCTCCACACTCAAGCGTGGGTCATTCTCATTGAAAATAGGTGCTATGCATCCAGTCTTTCTTATTCCGATACCATGATTTACATGCACATGCAAAAGTGGATGCTCCTAAAGTGCTCAAACATAATTTCAATCAGAAACACGTGGTGCACAACCAGGCTTTTCAATGCATCTACTAACCCGTCGCGGCGATGTAAGGATAGCACCGAGACAACACTCGTGCTACTATCCTCTTAATTAACATACCACGAACTCTATGTCATGATATGCATAAGAAAATCAGTAACAATCAGCACGCAAATCACACCATTCAAACATTCCAACCCCCCACGTTTAGGTATTGCTTTTGTTGTATAGGTATAGAGGTTCATTTTGTCATGTTTTGATGTATCAAAAGCGATAAATCACAAATTTTGACAAGGAGATAGGGAAAAATGAGGCTAAACCTCATGCTTTGCCACTACCATACATCCACAAAAAATCATTATATTTTTCCTTATTTTTCCAAGACGTATTTCTATTTTTCCCCTTATTTTTCCCATTTTCTTGATTTATTCGGTAATAAAATATACTATTTTTTGGTTTTTCTTATTCCAATCATTCAACATACTAACATTCAATTTATTTTTCATTTTTCCCCCATGGGAACACATTTCACCCACCCGAAATGGAAAAACTACCATTTTACCGCTTAAAATTCGCATTTCGGGTTTACGGGAATTAAATAGAGCATGTAAATCATTGCAAAATCAAGATTTTCTGATAAACAACAATTATTCATGATGCGACCAGCACACAAACAAATTTTCATCCAATGAGAACATAATTATCATCATAAACTATAAAAAATCCTTCATTTTCTTCATAAAAATGGTCATATCGTGTTTTTACGTAACTCGAGATGCCTTTAATGAGTGTGTAACTAGCAAACGGAACCTCCATTGCTCATCTCCATTAATCTCCATCACCATTTTCCTCATTCTCCCTCCCGGTTCCTCTTTCAAGATGGTGCACATGAACAACCCATAGGGAAGAGAGAGAGGGAGGAAAGAGAAAGACTATATTCTGATCTCTTAATCCAGACAGCCATATCTTGCATGAAGACCGGCGATAGAGTTAGCCAAGAGGGAGAAGTTGAGGCCCAATCTCTGTTGCATGAGGTACTTGCAGCCTTCGAATTCATGATCCATGAGGGGAAGCGAAATTTGTGCCGCTTGCATCACGTTTTTCTTCACGTCATCTCCACGAATTCATTCATAAAAATTAGGGGGGGGGGGGAGGGGGGGGGAGGGGGGTTAAAAGGTCCCAAAGGGCACTCCCCCTTTGGTCCAAGTTGTGTTCACCCTTTCAAATCTTGGCCAATTTGTGGCCTCTTCCTCGTCCGGGCTCCGTTTCAGCCTCTGAAAAATCCTGCGCGTCTACGTCCGTCTCGACATCCTGCACTGACTGGCAGCTCCTATCATCCCGCACGGCAGTCAGAAAAACTCGGGCGCCTTTTAAAAGCCGTCTTTCACTTGGTGCTTAAAATCGTCCTAGTTGTAGCCGCCTCCTTCGATGTTAAATATTTTCCCCCTAAATTCTAGATTTTTTGGCAAATTTTAGGCACATCCTGGGCTCAAAACTCCACTCTCACAGGCACATTTAAAAAAAAGACAAAATTGATGTCGGCCCTTTCAAATCAGCAGATCCAGCTTGTACTTCGTTTCTTCACCCCCTTATTCATCCATAAACTTCCTCCACTCCTCTTCGGATTTGTTAATGACATATGTTAAATTACCCATCGACAACCCCATAAAACACAAAGAGATATAGTATAACTTTTTAATCCATCGTTCTCCCTTCTCTATCGTTGAAAATTTTGAGCACATTATTCGGCGACTCGAACAACTTAGACCTCCAAAATAATGCCAAAATAAAGAAGCAACCAAAATACGAAAAAAATCATGAAAAGCCCTTCATTATTATAATGTACAAATATATGACCCCCACCTTCTGAAGATCTAACAATGCCTTTGAATTATGTCCTACAATCAACAAACCACTATCTTAATTTCAAGTAATGCATCCACTTCCATGTCGCCAATTCGTCGATGATGCAATCCATGGTTTTGATACTTGCACGCCTCACTAATACCGCTAACAATGGCTCTCTCTTAAATATTCCCTATTGTTTCTGTCCACAATCAATCCTTAAGCGAAATATATATAATCAGCTCCCCCCCCCCCCCCCCCCCCCCCCACTAGATAGGCCGCCTTTCGATCCATTTTATCCCCCTTGAGAACAACACAATTAAGCATTTAGCTTTTATTGCTTTGCTTTTCCTTCTTTTTTTGTGTTTTGCAAGCAAAATCTTTTTAAAGCTTTCGTGAAGCTTTTCCTTCCATCCAATGACCTTTAAAATTCTCAAAGACTTTAAGCCTACTCCCTAATACGCATTAAACCAAGAATATACAATCTTACAAACTCAAAAAGCTTTGTGACTTCGAAAGCAATCTTTGTCCAAAACAATCTCAAACTTGTGTAAACTCAAAAACCATAGGGATTCTCCACTTGCTCCATTTCTTAAAATCAAAGTTATTGTAACCAACTTGGTAGCTTGTGTGTGCTTGCTCTATCTCACGAGATGACATTTCCTACTTTGTTTGATGTAGATTCCATTGTCGTAAAAATGGTTGGTAAGGGCATGGAACCATGGCTACCAGGATGGCTAGGCAGCTTATATCATGTTGTAGTCCTGTCAACTCTAGAGGCTGAAGATTATGCATAAATGAATAAAGAGGGAGATTTGGATCGATTACACCTCCATTCCTTAAACTCCCTTGCAATTATTGCAGCCTTCTAGTACCGGCCTTGCATTCAAGTACTCCCTTCCCTCTATGAGCAACTACAATTGCCATGTTGAGACAATGGTATACTATGGGTATTATAGTTACATATTAAATCATGCATCATTCATTGGTTTTGTCATGTTTATCTATTGTAACATGTACCTAATTAAGTTATTTAAAGAATAAGTAAAATTTTCATCTTTGAGAGCCTTAGTATCAATTTATAGATAATTGTATATTAGCATACAAGAAAAATGTCTCAATATCTACGAGATTATAGATCTCTTACTCATAAAGTAAATTGGAATTCGACAATTACATCAACCTCTTTCAAGAAGAAAAATGAGAGAGAGAGAGAGAGAGAGAGAGAGAGAGAGAGAGAGAGAGAGGGAGGGAGAGACTCTTAGTAGATAATGTAAAGCGTGTCAACTCTCAAAAGTTTTTTTTTTTGGAGGGGGGATACACTCATAAAGACCTATTAGACAGGTCGATACTTATGAAGCCTTATGATTTTCAAAGTGTAAATAGGCGATGCCTATCTTGCATGAAGCCTTTTCTATGAGCTAATGCAAAAGAGAGATCACACTTTCTCAGTATTTGCTCATTATGGGGATCTACCTAATGATGGATTTCTTTTTTGGTACAGTGATGGTAACAACACCAGCTTCATCTTGGGCTGTTATTTTGTCCAAAATAATGTTGTCTAGTAGCTGGAATTGGCGAAGAAAGCTACCTTGAGGCCTCTCAATACTGTACTCAATTATATAGTCTCTAGTCCTTTCTAGCTCATTGATGTGCACACCAATAATTTGAAGCACATTGCCCGGGAGCACTTGTAAGCTTATGTCATCCTTGGTCAAACCTACAAAAAAAACACAATTTCAAACACTTCTTCATGTGGGGTATTGTTTGATGATATTGTTGATACATCAAGAACCCTCTTACCACTGAAAGATATTATAATTGGGCAGATTATTTCAATATGAAGGTCATATAGTTAAAGTATAGCTTACACATTATGTACATAGCATTGAGAAGCCTAGTATTTAAAGGTGGTCATAGTTGACAAATTTCCAACGGTGAGTGTAAGCTAATCTAGCTCTAGCCAATGATTTAACATCGTTTTCACGTGGAAAATGCCAATGAGGTTTGCCATTTACTTACTTCATTAGTTAGACTTCCACATGTAAAATCACCTAACGAATCATAATAAAATTTACATCATTTAGTCACCTCAAACCACTTCTAGCTCCTTGACAATGTCATGTCGATTCACCCTTCAAAAGCTATGACAATGTCATGTCGATTGTCCATTCAAATAATGGTAAGACTACCAACCATAACCAATGCATTCATTATACCAACCACCAGCCAATGTATTCATCTAGTCAATCGTCGAATCACATGGAAAATGCCAATGAGCATCGCCACATACGTACTTCATAATGAGATTTTCACACGTAAAATCGCTTCGAAGAAGCTATGACACTTTGATTCTACGTGCAAGAGGGAGCTCTGCTGGTCACCTGGTACATCGAGCTTGATGTGGTGTGCCGACGCAGTCTCGAGCCAGTCCACCTTGAGCTCGCCAACGCTGGCAATGGTAGGGAAGCGAGAGAAGCTGGCCATGATATAGGGAAGCGCGCGCAGACACAGAGAATGAGAGAAAGAGAGAGAGAGAGAGAGTGTGTGTGTGTGTGAGTACTAAGCCAACGAATGGGAAGGGATGAGCCAGCACCTGCCCTTTTATAGTAGTAGCGCTCGCGCGCTCTCTCTCTCTCTCTCTCTCTGTGTCTCTGTGCGCCTTTGCGGGGTCTCTACTCAACCCCCGTCGGGTTATTTCCTTCCCTTTCAGCTGACTCGCTACAAAAAGCATAGATATTACAAAAAGCATAGATAAAGTGTACAAAAAGCATAGATAAAGTGTAGAAAAATCATTACATGTGTGAAGTACATCACTACAAAGATATTATCTTTACTATCACATAGATACCTAGAGGTTGTGGATAAGCAAGCTCAAGTGTTATAGGATGAAAATACCCTATCAACCTATACTCACATAATGTTTTAGTCTTCCTTACTCCTCTCAATGTTTAGGTTGGATCATAATCATTAAGGATGGCATGAATAGCCACCATTCAATAGACTCAATGATGCATGCATGTAGGCCTTTTGTCTCTAGCAACAATAAGTAATCATGGGAGAGAGAATGGTGAGTGATAGGAAGAAGACTCGTGCTAATAAGGCATCAACCTTGGCAAATATAAGGGTGTGAATCATGATTATAAGAGTGAGTGAGATGTCATGTTTTCACCCTTTATGCACAATATAAGAGATATAGTCTGCAAAGAAGATAACATTTTGAGTGATTTTGTTCCATGTGTACAAGAAACAAAGAGCCATGCATATTTGGCACTTTAACACCCAAAAATTGCATATTTTTCCTTAAAATGCATAGTCTTGGGTTTTGCGTTGTCAAGCATTTTTTTGAAAACTGAAAACCCCTAGTCATCAAACTGTAGATATGTTTGATTTTTGTTAGCTTAGTTATTTGCATGACTGTTTGTTTTGTCATCAAGCATCCCTGAGTCCATGACATCTAGGAGACTAGTGATCCCGCAACTGATCCATATAGCAGAGCAATCCAAGAATGCTTCTCATGAAGCAAGCACAACTCATGAGTACAAGGTTATAATGCATAAGCATCAAAGTAGTGCACAGCATTAGAGTGGCACATAAGAGACAACAACTGAGAGCACATAGACTCTCCAAAGTCAGTCGTAGAAGAAGGGCCAACATCCTGGACACATGGCAGATGGGGTGTCAAGATAGTATGCGGTCTTAGTGAAGCGAAAGACTGACATACGGTTGTAGCATCAACCATAGTCCACGAGAAGGTTGTTCGTGAGAGGCATGAGAAGCCACAGATTCCTTTTACGAAGAGAGAGCCAGCAAAATATAACTTGAATGTAGACATCTTGAGAGCACATAGACTCTCCAAAGTCAATCATAGAAGAAGGGCCAACATCCTGGACACATGGCAGATGGGGTCTCAAGATAGTATGTAGTCTCAGTGAAGTGAAAGACTAACATACGGTTGTAGCATCAACCATAGTCGACGAGAAGGTTGTTCGTGAGAGGCATGAGAAGCCACAGATTCCTTTTACGAAGAGAGAGCCAGCAAAATATAACTTGAATGTAGACATCTTGAGAAATGGAGATTTGAGATACAGACAAATCCGAAATCTCAGACAAGTTGTTGACGAAGAGTAGAAAGCCAAAAAACTGGTGGAAGTGTGCTCCTTGGCTAAGTATGTGGAGAAGTTTGGGGGCAGAGTTAACCATCAGAGGTATACTAAGTGCTTGACAAATTGTGATGTAGAAAAAAGAGCAGGGACTATCACAGCAAAAACAATAGAGGGACTACAAAAGGTAGAGATTCCTCTCTTAGCAGAATTGATGCACTGAGCTCTAGGCCTACCATAGCACCCTTTCAAACCAAAGAAAAGAAAAGATATTGTATCGTCTCGGTTCAAATTTACAAAGCAAGCAATGGGTAATGATGGCACCAAGCTAGAGGTAATCCCCAATCCAGATTTACAACTACATGCCAAGTTTATATACACATGTTAAAAGACTTGGTCACATACCACTTGAAGGATGTGGACCTAAATGTGTACATAAGAAACATAATACATATAATGCCCAAGTTACTACCGGAGGCTGTGGAGTCTAAGGAAGTCACTCGCGGAAGCCAAAAACCAACTAGAGGAAAAGTTGCAACGATGGCTTTTGGCGGTATACTAACTACCATTGTGGAGAAAGCTCTAAATGACCCAAATGTAGTCAAGAAATGGATAACAAGCACATAGGAGGACATGTCAACCAACTCAATACAGGAAGTAACCTCAAAAGAAAAGACCACAAGCAAAGGAGGATCCAATACACACGAGAAGCAAAATGAAACCCAAGAAGGGGAGAGTATGCAAACCTCCCAAGGAAAAAGAAAAATGCAGATACTGAGGAACAAAAAGATAAAATAAGAGAGAATGAAAAGGATAGAACATGTAGAGCAAGCAGAGCTCGAAAGCATCAGAAAGGAGAAAGAGGAGAAAGCTAGAAATGGAGAAAAGGCACTGAAAGATGACCAATAAAAAAGCAAGGATAAGAGTTTTGAAAAAGGGGGGGAAAAAGATAGACAACACCAAGAACCAAGGGAAAGAGGAAAAATACCCTTGGAAGAAAAGGATGCACTAGAAACGGCCATGGAGGAATCCCAAAAGGCAAAAGAGGAATGCCAAACCAAGGAAAGACATGAGAATGAGGACTATCATTACAAAACTCTTTGGAGCAAACAGGAGGGGAAAGAAGATTAGACATGGATGCTCCACCAAACCCACCCTAACCTGGAGGAGGACTAGGTAAAACTATAGAGAAAGTAGGAAGCTTAGCAAGTGGAGGACACCATGGCGTTGAAGACAAGGGGAAAGACCTAATCCAACCAAGAGCATTACCAACACTCCCATCACCACTCCCACCACCAAGCCAATAGGTAGAAAAAGCCATACCACCCCTACCCTTAACCCTTATAGAGGAGAAGGGAGCAACCAAATTGCCTTGTTAGTATAGTGGCTGGATGCAATGTATTTGTTGGTTTCTAGAAGTAGATAAAAAGAACTAATGGTCATTGGATCAAAGAGACTAGCCAGAGAGGAAGTAGAATCAGAGAGGAGTGGTGAGAAGATCCCAAGCGTAAAAGAAACATCATCTCACATGCCACTCATCACACAAGGAGCTAGATAGGACTTTGATGATTTACCTATGTCACCCTACAATGGTAGTACACAAGGGACGTCTAGACCCTAATGATGGAGATAGCTTTACTACTAGCAAAGAGAGGAGTAGACAATAGAGAGTACGAAGAAGTATTATAGGAGTATACACAAGAGAAGGAGATCAAGGAAAAATGGGAAGCACAACACAAGGAGAGCATGGCCACCATGACTCAACTAGTAGAGATGGTGAGGCAATAAGAAGACTAGATTAGCTAGCTGCAACAAGATAGAGAAGAAACTATACAAGTGAAGGATAGGATGCTCCAGTTGGAAGGGCAATAGGAGGAAGCTAATAGGAACAAGGAAGACCTTGATCAAAGAATAGAAGAACTCAACAAGGAGAAAGAAGAACTTCAACGAAATATAAGGGACCAAACTACCACTTTGGAAGCCTTGATGAAGTGGAAAAACATAGGGTTAGAACAAGCCAAGAAGACAATGTAACAATTGAAAGCAAAAAGTGAAGAATTGTTGCAAGAGATGTGTAGGGGTGAGCATATGCTCAACCGCCAAGACCCACAGACCCCTTATTGTTCAAGCGTTTCCAGTAAGGACTAATGGCTACCTCTCACATAGCGACACGCTATCCATCTCTACGAGTGTAGTGAGCTTATCTTGATGCCCAAGCGAGTTTCTTCCTCCCTCAAGCACTCCGATAGTCTCACAATTCGTGATGCAAGCTCAAGCATCCTCAAACCTCCACCTCTAAGCTCCATCCTCCATATCCACATGTGAGACGAGAGAAGAGAAGAGAAGAAGAAAAGAGGAGATGGAGGAGGGCTTCACCTCCAAGATCCCTCGCCCTCACAAACTCACTCCCTCACTCACTCACTCACTCACTCACACTTCCTGCCTCAAGCCTCACAAGCAAGAAAGAGAAGGGAAGAGAAAAAGTGAAGATGAAGAGTCCACTTTGCCACATACCAAAGAATAAGCTCTCATTTCCTTTTTGAACTTTATATACAAAGTCCTCTTTCCCTTGGGCATTCATCCCCTTTTTACATGGCCGGCCATAGCATAGGCCCCCTTTTTCCATTGTTCTCCTATCTTCCTGGCTTCTTTCCTACCACCCATCTACCTTTATAATTTTGCACAGGTGAGAGCATGACTCTCTTAAAATAAATCATGGTGCGCCTTGTGCTGTTTTACAAAAGTATTGACTTGCACTTTTTCTTGACGCGCCTTCATTTTCCATTCCACTTTTTCCTTGGCCTTGTCTTTTGCTTTAGATTTTTTGGATTTTCCACTTTTCCACCTTGTTTGTCTAAGGGTTAACATTACCCCCCTCCTAGTTGAGTGCAAAATCCATGGCACTTGTTTGGTGGTGAGTTGGAGGGTGTTGCTAGGGTAGCCAAGTGGCTTTTTGAGTTTGTATACAAGCCCTCTTAGGAGGTGTATTGGAGGGATTTATGGAACATAAAGGCCCTTGCGTTGGATATGATTCTTGGTGTTAAGAGAGGCTAATGGGTGGGTCCATCTTTGAAATTGAACATTGGGTTGGATGGGTCCGTTGCCTGGCCTTCTACGCTTTCCCTTTGTTGCGCTATTCCAAATGAGCTGCTTCATTCACTTATTGACTAGAGCTATCGCATTGGTCCTTTGGTTGGGTGTGGCTGCATGGTGGCATGGCACGTAAGATAGAGAGCGCATTGCATGGATGATGGGATTTATGGGGCCGGGTGTTGGGGTCTCGGTTTGTACCTAAAAAGAAATGACACTGCACTACTTGGGGCTGTGTCTACCTTATCGTGGCTTTCATGGTGCTAGTGCTTGCAGGACTGGGAGATGGGTCAACCTTGGGCAAGCTTCGGTGTGTCCCATACTTGAGGACCCAATTTGTGCATAAGGGAGGTGCTGTGCAGGGGGCTTAGGGTGATAGGTCCAACCATTGGAAAGAATTACCTTGCTAGATATGTCCTGCCCTTAATGTGCCCTAAGCATGTGTCATGGGGGATGGGGCTAGGTATGGAAACCCTAGGTGCAGTGATTGTGGTGTGTAAGGTGCTTTTTTAAAAATTTAGATGACTATAGCCAACACTTGGATGCAAGGGGTGCTCTCAGTCTCTTCCTTGATCTTCCTCAGACGAGTCGCGAGGTGTTTTTAGGGGTTTAGTAAAAAAGGCACAGCTTTGCAGGTATTTCTTGATGTTATTCTTTGCATTGAGAGGTGTGCTGTACAAGAAAGGATGATTGCACCTTGTAAAGTGGCTATTGTTCATGTCTTCAAGGATCCTCATAAAAAACAAGGGAAGTAGGTTTTCCCTCATCATGAGCCTAGCCATAGCGCAACTATCTATTTCTAGGTTAAGGTAAAAAAAGGGTGGAGGAAGGTGGGCTTCCTCGATTGCTGGCTTTTGTTTAAGCAAAAACCTAATGATTCTAAGGTAATCTCAAGTGGTTATGAAGGCTAGGTCTGGGAAGGAAGAGAAATACTTGAGGAAGCGATTAATGGAAGGGTGCAAGTCCCCTACTCTAAAGGTCATGCATTCCTTGGGAGTTGCTACGTTGACATTGTAGATCTTTGGAAAGTCGTACCTGCCATGCACCACCTATCATAATCCACTTCGTGTCTGCAAGGGTAGGGTATGTAGATAAGATCATTCTGGTCTTCCTATAGCGTGCAGTAGAAGGCCTCCATACATCAAAATTGGTGTCCCAAATCCTCCTCTGCCACTTTGGTTGCGCCAGCCTTGGACGGTTTTGGGAACCTGATAGACCTTGTCTTGCTAGTAGTCTATGGCCTCCCGCCTCCATTGTGTGATTATAATGCTCCGCTCCTCGACCCATCGGTTGCTAGAGTATTGCCCAAATGAATGATTCCTTCCACTACCTCTAGGGGTAAGATAACTTGGTCCGAAGCTCATGGAGAAAGGAAGGAGAACTCGAAGGGTCAGGATTTGATCTCCTGATGTTGACAGGATGCTGATCCTCACATAGTGGCAGAGGCTCATTAGGAAGCTATTGTGGCCATGCTTGCACCCTTTGCTCGGCTTGCTCCACGAGTTCCCATCATCTTCTTCTCTCAGTAATAACACGCTCGGGAACTTGGGCACTCTCAGGCTCTTCTAGGGGTAGGTCGGGTAAGGGCGGACTGGGATCTTCGATTTGCGATTCTTCTTTGAATGCTTACTCAAAGTCTGGACCTTCCTTGGTATCTTGTTCCATAGTGAGTTGGATTGGGGGTGGATGGGACTGTTGTTGTTCCTTGATTCTAAGTTCCCTGAACTCATCGGTGGAGAGGCCGACTTGTTGCAAGTAGCTACATTACTGCTTCTTGGTTATTCTCGTGCTGGTTGGGAATGTGTGCTCTTGCAGGACATAGCTTAATCGAATCCTCACCTTCAATCTGTGTGACATTAAGCACAATGCTCAAAAATACTTGCCTCTGCGTGTTGGAGCACGCTTCAGCAGCCTCAGCTTTGGATTCTGTGAGCACCCTTTCACACTCTGATATTGCGAGGTGCTCTGTCAATCCTTGCACTCTTTCAAAGTTGCACCTCTCCCATTGCTGGACCTTCTCTTCCAGATTTTCCTTACCCCTCTCCATCTCCTGAGACATCATCATTACCACATGTTGCTGCTCATTCTACACTTTCATCATTTGGGTCTTCTCTTTATCCCAACGGTTCAGCTGCTCTTCTGCTATCCTCCTATCTTGCTCAGCCATGGAGCAATGTTGGTAGGTTTTTGCAATCCTTTCTGATAGATCTTCAGTAATTTGCATGCAGCTTTCTAGCTCTGCCCGATAGTGTAGCTTTCTTTTAGTCATGGCCATTGCCATTAGTGCCTCCACCTCCTGCCGGGCGTTCTTCAGGTCGTCTTGTAGGTTTTTTGTGGCTTTGTCTATGGCCTCTTCCTTCATTTCCGAAAGGGATCCTATTTCTCTCTCTAGCCTTCCTTGCTCCTCCATTTTCGACCACAACTGGAATACCAGGACATCCTTGTATTCTTGGTGTTGTTGTTCTGATACTTGGTCTCCTTCTTGTGGGCTCGCTCGTAGTTCTGCATGCATAGCTTCCACTCGTGCCATTCATTGTTAGAGCTCAGTGCATTGTTGGATGAGCAACTTGTGGTCGCAATGCTCCACCACCAAGTCTTGGGCTTCATCCTCTAGTCTTTGCCTTAGGCTATCTTTGTTCTCTTGAGCTTCTTTTTCTTTAGCTCTAAGTTGTTCTTACAGGTTTTGAATTTCTTTCTGATGCTCAATGGCTTCCAATGTCATCTTTAGCTATTGGGCCGCCATTATTTTTCTCTTTCGGCCTCCATAACTGCAGTCTTCATCTCTTCCTTAGCCATCTCTAGCTTGGCTAGGAGTTCAACCACATAGGCATCATAGTCCGGAGCTGAGGGCATCGTTGGTGGTGCTGTGGTGGTGGATGCTTGAAACCTTTGCCACTTTGGGTTTTACCTAAACTCAGCGTCCATCGCAGCCAACCTTTTAGCTCTTGCTCTTGGCTACATTTCTTGTACTTTCGTGACCAGGAGGTGGGGGTATCTCTGGGTTGCTCTCTGTATTGACCTCCAATTTAGAATTAAACTTGCAATCCTTGCAAGAGGAAGGAGTTTCCCTTGGTAGTCGGATCTCGGTGGGTGCATTTGTCCTAATCAAGGGTGTTGCTGATGGTTGGGTTATCCCTGCTTGTTCGTAATCTATAGCTTCCACATGCTCCAGCTAGGAGCAATCTCATTCCATCCGCATGACTCCTCTCTCAATCCTGTAAATAGCCACTTTTTGGGGCTTGGAGTCTTATTTGAGCTGCTCTATCACCCTTCCTTTAGTGTCGTATTCTACGGTGTCCACTTCTTCCCCAGTTTCCTTACTACTGGAGTGGTAGTCCTCGTACTCATCATCGGAATCGGATCCTCCTGGCTACTCGTCATCCCCTAGGCTCTCGTCTCTAGCTTGTCCTTTGTCGGTGACTAAGGCCCAATTGTACATTAAGTTCAGGTGATGCGACTTAGTCCATTTCCACTTAGAATCATCGAGGAGGTCTCAGAGGGGTTTGAGATTAGCAGCGGGATTGCCAATCAATTTTCCTGCTAGTTACACAAGGATGTTGTGTAATTTTGGCCTATTGCTAGGAACATGGAAAGAGATAGGTCTAGGTCAGCTACCTGAGCTCCTAGCCATCATACAGAGTGGCTCTACGGGCTCCCTCTTTGACACACTTGCGATTTTTGCAGCCTATTTGTACGTCTCCTCCTCATCTGAGAATGGGAGATCCATGGTCACTAGGACGTGCATCCAATCACACTCATCCTCACGAAAAGGGATGTATTTGGTTAAAGGTATGTGAGTCTTCCTTATTGGTGCAACACCCCTAAGCATGGTAGAGATGGCATCCAGGTTGACAGGGCTGCCTTCCAAGTGTGCATCTCGACCTTTACCACTTCTATTCGGTTCCCTAGGAACATTAGACTATTGCCCCAGTCTTCAATGACTCGAACGTTCCTCATCTAGGATCGTCCTAGCAAAATGTCATAGTCCAGTCCCTTCATGACAATGAAGTTCACACCCACGATCTTTATTGGCCAATTCTTTAAGACTCGAAATGGCCTTACTTTCATTCCGTTAGCTAGAGTGACGTTGAACCTAGCAATTTCAACAAGTGAGTTTCCCCAAACATGGAGCACAATATGTCTCAATACACTCAACACACTCACTCCCGCCTCGGTATCTACGGTTCCCTTCCGTGCTACATCTCCTAGGGCTAGGATAGGTGAAATTCCATGCATCTTAGTGCCTTCCCAAAAGGCATTGATGTGTAGAGACTTTGGTATTGAGTGCAATGTCAAGTTGGGTATCTACGTGATTGCATCATGATCCTGCAAGTCAGTGGCAGCATGCTCCATCGATTCTTCTACCGAGTATTTCAACTCATGCCATAACGTGGGGTGCTGTCTGTGAGCAAATATCCTAAACTTAGGGTCACCCGGGTGGTTACTAATTTCGTGAGGAGATTGCTGGTTATTTGCCTATCTCTGAGGTTTGTGCTCCTTGGCCAGTGGTCTTGACTGATCGGATGGCTTGTGGCATCTAAACTTGGCCTAGGTGGCACCGCTTGTGGCATGGGTGCATCTCTTGACCTTGGTCATGCAAGTGAGATTGGCATGCTTACATTAGAGAGATCCTCGATGTCACCCTCTAAGATAGGCTTAGCATCCTTGAAGTGCTCTCGGGCTTCTTTTACCCACTCCTTGACTTTGGCTACTGACTCAAGTTGGCGCCTAGGGTGCGAATACTCCCCTACCTTTGCACTCTCCTTCTCTGCCATCTTTGGAGCAATAGTTTTTTCCTCTGCATCTGTGACCTTCTTGCCAGTCACTAGCGTTGTCACACCCTCAGTCTTAAGAGTGAACTTTGTGTCAGTCTTTTTCATCCTTCTTCGTTAGCTCTTGTTTCCTATTGAGGCTGCATCTAAATTGGTAGGCTGTGGTAGTGATATGCCTGCTTTCTTCGTCTATGCTTTGGTCATGATATGCAATGGGATAGATATGCCCTCACTATCGAATGTCTTGATTCCGAATAGCCCCAAGGGTACTGAGGGCATGTTTGCCAGGCTAGGGGATGGCTTCCATCCAAGGCAATTAGCAAAGAGGTGAGTGATGCCGCACTCGATACATCTGAGGTTGGATTTTTCCTTATTCTCTTGTTCTCTCTTTGGGCAACATGATGAGATGTGGCCGCGGTGACCGCAAGTCCAACACAAGATTGGATCTTGGGTCGGCCTTGCGAATCCTTTTCCCCTACCTCTACCTAACGCCATCACCGGTACTGGTCAATAGTCCATTAGTACTGGATTGCCCTCTTTGTCGTACCAGATGTAAGGGTTTACATAGGCTTCATCTTCGTTAGGCTCCTCCACGTAATGGACTAGAGCATCACTTGGTGGATGGGTCACATAGGGTCCCGGTGGCTTGGGTATGCTATCATCCTAGAGATGAAAAGCTTTGCATCATTTGGTGTTGGAAGTGACAAAACTAGGCTCCTCTTTCGAGGAAATTTGGCGGCCTATTCCCCAAGTATGACGGGTTGTACTGCTACACATAGGGGAATCTTCTAGGCAACCCTACAGTGCATGCCATTGTGGCCAAATCTACCACAGTTCACACAAGACCTAGATCTAGGATCCTAGCACTCGGCTGGGAGGTGGTTGCCACCACAATGGATGCATTGGATGTGCGGTCGCATTGGTTTCCTCACCAACTCCTGCAGTCATGCTAGCTCCATTCTCACCTTGGCTAGCTCTTGGCCTTGATCTACACTCTTCCCCCTATCCTAAATGCTAGGGGTTAATCCCTCACTCGAGGTTGTGGTCCTCTGATTGGATTTATCGTGGTTTGAACTTCGAGATCTTCTCTCTCTCAGCTTGTCATCTACCCTAATTGCTTTGTTCAAGACCCTAGCCTTGTACAACTCCTTGTTGCAAATTCCATTCATGAATACGCTCACAATTTTTGCAGCGTGTTTGTACATCTCTCCTCACCTGAGAATGGGAGATTGATGGTTGCTAAGACATGCAACTAATCGCACTCATCCTCAGGACAAGGGTTGTATTTGGTTAAAGGTCCGTGAGACTTCCTTATTGGTGCATCACCCTTGAGCATCGTAGAGATGGCATTCATGTTGAAATGGGTCGTCTTCCAAGTGTCAATCTCAACCTTTACTACTTCCATTCGATTCCTTAGGAATGTTAGATTATTGCCCCAATCTTCAATGACTTGAGCGTTCCTCATCCAAGGTCATCCTAGTAGAATGTTGTAGTCCACTCACTCCTGCCGTGGTGGATTCCCCCAAGCCTAGAGAACAATATTTCTCAACACACTCACTCCTGCCGTGGTATCTACAATTCCCTTCCATGTTACATCTCCTAAGGCTAGGATAGGCAAAACTACATGTGTCTCAGTGCCTTTCTAAAAGGCATTAATGTGTAGAGACTTTGACATTGAGTGTAGTGTCAAACTAGGTATCTGCGTGACTACATCATGATCCTCAAGCTATGATAGAAGTTCCTTAACATAGTCACCATAGTTGTTGATGATGGTAGTGTGATGGGGGTAGTGGTTGTGGATGTTTCAATTCTCTATCTTTTAGGATCCTACCTTGACTAATCATCTACTTGCTGGTGCTGGTCTCTTCATCCCTATCATGGGAACTCCTTCACCTCCCTCATGGGCCATATATTTATTGACCAAAAATTGCACCCAAGCCATGATGTTGTTGGTATTAACTTTAGGTGTAGAGCCTTGGGTGGTTGTGGTTGTTGGGGTGGTCGGCACTATGTTGGTTGGAAGTGGGTGCAACAGACCTTTACCCTTGCCCTCCGTACTTGGTGGTGCTGAAGCTTCTAGCACTTGGGTGGTAGAACTTGGGCCTTCATCTTTGGGTGGACTCATGGTAGCCAGCTCTTCTTTGTGAGAAATGCGGGATCTAGAGCATGGCAAAGGCAGAAGCTATGGAGGATGGAAGATGAAGATACTACTCATGTTAACATTGACAAAGAAGACAACTGTTACACAAGTGAATTAGGTTTCAAGATTGAGACTTGAACTCATAAACACAATCTTGTGTAGGACTGACAATGACACAGAGACTTGGCAGAAAGAGACAAGTACTATTGCATTATCATCATATGAAAGTGATAGTCAAGTACATCATTATATAGGATTGCTTGGTAGCACATTTCATCACTGTGCCTATGGGATCTGTCTCTCTTCCTAGAATGAACTGCATCTTCCTAGCCTAGTTGTTCCATACAAAGGGGCATACATAGGGTGTGATTGGCAGATTCTCAACACCCCTCCTCAATCACAACCTGAAAGTACAAAGTGTGTAGAGGCTTTAGTGAGAGCAGCACCTGCAAAGTGTGGGCATACCACAAACATGGCAAAAACACCAGAGGCTGTCGCAGAAAAGGCTAAGTGTTGGTACCATAAACATGGTGGTCATCCAGAGGCTGTAACAGGGACCTCACAAAGTGTACAGAGGCTGTAGTACAAGGGTACATGAGGAGTTTACAAAGCTTATGAAAGGAACATTAAGGCAGGTACAATGCTTTTAAAACAGAAAATGAGAGACAAGGACCGATAGGCCCTTGTGGTCTTTTTCAGCATATGATTTCTCTTTGTCAACATGGAAAATCTTCTTGTCTTTCATCTTTGGTTCTTCAGCTTTGAATGATGTGGTCCTTTGGTCTTCATGGCTTGGTTCCCCATGGACTTTGCTTGCAGCTTTAGTCTTCATGTCCATGTCTTTGTCCCCCTCAAGCAAAGACATCTCATTCTTCATGATGGCCAAGGTAACTGGAGTGTCTTCAAAAACTTTAGATGGAATCATTGATTGCAATTTAGTATGAGCAACTCCATGTCTAAGTAGATCACAAAAATCTTCTATGTAGTGTAGATAAGTCATGTTACTTTTCATAAAGTGTATCCACATGTAAATCTTCTTGGTTATCATAGATATGACCAAGAATCTGCTTTAAATCTGTGAGTAAGTGGCAACCAAATTTATCTTCAATGTGTCAAAAACACAAGTGAAGATAGTGTTAAATCAACACTCTTAAGTATCAAGGGATACTAGAGTTGAAGATGGTGATTCTTGATGCCGATCCTTTGCCTGATGAACCCGTTGTTTGAGTCCCCTCCTTCCTGGTAAAATCTTGCTGAACACTGAGTAAATACTCAAATCAGATTAGCAAAACCTTTAGTTGAGTGAAAAGAGTAAGAAAATGAAGCTTTGGAGCTCAAGTCTATGAGAGGTCTTCAAATTTTCAATGGTCTTTAAGTGCTTCAGAGATCTCCCCTCCTTGCTTTGATGGACAAATGTTGTTGGAGACTAATCAAATCAGTGAATCAAAGTGGCAGAGGCTTGGGTTGAGTGTCAGGAGAGAGAAAATGAAGAATTTTTGAGTTTGAAAGATTTTGGCTATGGTGGATTTTAGGGTTTCTGAGACAGGGGCTTGGTTTTTCTAACATTGCAGGAGCTATGGTGGGCCATTTTCAAAAATTTTTACATGCCTAGGAAGCTGATTTCATGAGCCCCATGATAATCGTCAAGATCGATGGTAGTATGGCGCGCGCAGAGACGAATTCCGTGAATAGGTGCAATTTTTACAAATTTCCACGATTTCCGCAATGCTGGGCTCGATGATGAGCAATCTTGGATTGTGATGCATCAGGGAGCTTTGCCACGAGTAGAGGAATGTTTTTCCATAAGGAATCGTGGGCTAAGATGGCCTGTAGAGTAAGATATAGAAGCTCCGAGTGCTGTATGTCCTGTCTGGCTATGGTAGACACAAAGCAGAGATTGACAATTTAAGCAATGCTGAGCTATGGAGTGGCCAATGTCAAGCTCTTAAGTGATAGAAATAATCCTTGGAAGTCAAGGAACAAATGTCTAGAAGAGAGCAGGTTCAGATATGACCAATGGAGAGAGATTCAGGAGCTTCAAGTTGACAGGGTGCTACTGGCTATGGCTGCCATGGAAGCTTCAGTGTGAGGATAGAGGTAAGAAATGGAACCATGAGCTGGGACTTGAGCTGGACTTGAGCTGACCTGAGGTTAAGAGGGACTGAGAGAGCAGATAAGGAGTTATGCCATGCCTGACTGGGCTCTGATACCATGTGAGAAATGCGGGATCTAGAGCATGGCAAAGGTGGAAGCTATGGAGGATGGAAGATGAAGATACTACTCATGTTGACATTGACAAAGAAGACAACTATTATACAAGTGAATTAGGTTTCAAGATTGAGACTTGAACTCATAAACACAATCTTGTGTAGGACTGACAATGACACAGAGACTTGACAGAAAGAGACAAGTACTATTGCATTATCATCATATGAAAGTGATAGTCAAGTACATCATTATATAGGATTGCTTGGTAGCACATTTCATCATTGTGCCTATGGGATCTGTCTCTCTTCCTAGAATGAACTGCATCTTCCTAGCCTAGTTGTTCCATACAAAGGGGCATACATAGGGTGTGATTGGAAGATTCTCAACATTCTTCCCTAGAGGGCTGCTATATGGACATGCATGTTGCTAAAGCTATATCCTCCTCTTCCTTTCTCCTCAACTCTTCATCTTCCTCATCAGGTTTTCTCTTTCTCTCCTCTTTGGCTTTTTTGGATTCCTCTTCTATCCTCTTTAACTCCTCCTTTTCTTTCCTTTTCCTTTTTTCTTCAGTGCTTTTTGGACTCTCTTTGGGCTCTTTGTAGGTCTACTTTCTCTTGTTTCATGCTCTGTTCTTTGGCCTTCTTGTATGGAGTCTTTTTCTTTGACTTCTTGGCCCCTCCATAGCTAGATTGTGCTTCTTGCTCTTCTTCTTCGTCACTCACCGTTCTCTCACTTGATTGCTCTTATTCTTGGTGGAGAGGGGACCTATCTAGTGTTTTTCCAACTCCCTCATCTTCTTGTGCTTCCCCCAATGCCTCTCTGATGATGGTCATCAAGACCCCTCCAAACCCAATGGTCGATGCCTTACATGATGATTTTTTCCTTGCCTTGGAGGCTGAGGACTCTCCGCATGTAGGTCTTCCACCTGTGTTGCTAATGCTTTTGCTAAAGTTTCTATTGTCTTTTGCACAATCCATTCAGGTTTAGTTTGTCCAAGGATTTGGTTGCAATGCTTTCCAACATAGATACATTGATCAGGTTTGTTAGTGCATTGTACCTATGACAAGAGGACAAGGCATGTACCATCTTCACTTGCAGCTAGACTTCTGGATTTGGGATGTCGATGAGACTGGTGCTATCATTGATGTGGACCAAAATCTTGTCCATTCCCAAGATATCATACACATCTCCTCTGGGCTGTCTCTCAACCTTGTTCAACAGGCCCAATGCTCTCTCCACCAACTCAGTGCTTAGCTCAACTAGTGGGTTTCTATTAACGCACAGTTACGGTGCTGTGGTTCCTGTTGAAGATTTGTTGGAGCAATTTTGTCCACTTTTCATAATTGTTGAGAGTGGAAAAATACTAAATTTTTGATTGATTTTTGTTGTTTTTGAGGACCGAATGATTGATTTTTGATGGATTTAGAGTGATGTATGGTTGTAAGGGAAGTATTTGAGAGTGTTTTGGATGATATTGATTATTTTTTAGAAGTTCATGATGATTCTCAGTGGAGATATGAGGCTCTGTGATGTTCTGTTGCGCTTCTAATTGGTTCTGTATACCTTTTGTATAGCTTCTGTTTTGTTCTGATTATCTTCTGTATGAAGCATGAATTGATGATTGATGATGATTGAGATCTTATGAAAGCTTATTGAATAATTTTTGATAGCTTGGAATGGTTTGAGTATGAGTTATGAGGTTCTGATGACCTTCTGTAACCCTCTGTAGAGCCTCTATCTCTGCTCTGTCTCTGTACTGTAACTATACTGTAGTTGTTTTGGTACTGTACTATGACTGTTCTGTAGACCTTCTGTAGGTGTTCTATAGAATGTATGTGTGAATTTGGGAAAGTTTTCTAATCTTTGGAAAGGATGAATCTAAGTTCAAAAGAGCTAAAACAAGTGGAAGAAGCAGTTGCTGAAGATTGAAGAGAAGACTAAGTGACAGTGACAATAGTGAGCTGTGAAAAGACACTATGGTGGCTCTGGTGACTCTTCATATCAGGCATACCTCTTGGGAGGTGCATCCACGACCTAATAAGGATTATTGCGGGTTATTATGAGAGCATTGTAGTGAGGATATGATGTATTATTGATAGAGAGAGAGAGAGAGAGTCAGAGATAGTCAATTCTATCAAAACAGTGTAACTGTATATGAGAGATTGAGAGAGAGAACTATGAATATATTGAAGAAGAATAATATATGTGATTGATTTCCATTCAAAGATGGTGTATTCTCTTGTGTTCTTTGTTATATTGAATAATTTTGTGAAGATGTTTAAGATTATGGTTGATTCTATCAAATCCGTGGGAGATATCTACTATGATGTTGCGTGAAGAATTGTTGTTCTCTTTGTTTTGATGATCAAAATAATGAAATAAAATCTTGTTGATGTTACAAGATAGATTTTCTTGCAAGAGAATTCCCTTTTCCTTGGTGTTCCTCTTGGGGCTCCAATAATCCATGGCTTGCTCGTCTTTATCCAGGTACTTCTGTAGATGACATTGCTTCACTATTTGTTTTATGGCATGTTCTTCCATGGCCACATCCTCCAAGTTCAGGACATGAACCCGAACTGGTTGAAGGCCCTTGTCTCCACTGACACGCTGTCCTTAGCTTTGTCCTTAAATTGTTCGTCTAATGAGAATGGAAGTTTGCTACTCTTCTCCTGACCTGCATTGTGGGTCCTTGTCATAACACCATAGCTCACCATTATTTTTCTTAAGATAATGAGTAGAGAGTGATTGTGCACTTATAGAAAAATGAAAAGCTTAAGTATATAAGGATAAATTTTCTTCACAATTCACACAATCCAATGAAAATCCATGAGAGTTTTCTAAAAGTATGTTTTTCCACCTTACCCGCTTCCCCTCCTCTTTGGAAATGAGAAGAATCCTTCCTAGGATTAGAGGTTGAAGGGTTAAGGCCATTCAACGCATGCTCAAAGTGTGTCACTTTTGCGTGAGCCAAGGGTAGAAGTTCGGGTTGTACTCCATGTTAACATAGTGGTCCATGTTGACATGTCAGATGCTTAAATGAGTGATGTGAGTGAGGACATCCATTAGGAAATCACCAAAGTCTATTCTGCCTTGCAATGTGTAACTTCTCCTATGTCAAAATGCAATCTAAATTAGGGGTGAGTCATGATGTACGATCTAAATTTTGAATCTTTCCATGAGCAAGGAATCATGCGTACCTTTGTTGCTAAAGACTCATCTAAAAATACATAGGTCTAATTGGTCATAGCTTTTAGAAAGTGTTATAAATGTGGCATCCAAACGCCGAAGGAAAACACCCAAGTCATCCCTTGTATTTTTAGCTAATTTTGCGGCCAAGGTAAGAATCAATCATCGTCCATAAGAGGGTTTAAGACGCTTGAGGTTGGGGTTTTAATGGACTCGACAGCTCAGTGGTGGCTGATGTCTGTGGGTTGCGGCTACTCCTGAGTGTGCTATTTAGCCTCTTGTGAGCTAAGCCTGGTTTGTGATTTTGATGTTGTGCTACTGAATGTTTGTGAGGCTTTAGGAGCACTAGGAGTGCTAGGTTGGGTCTTTTTGGAGTCAGCAAGCTACAGTTTTGGTCGATAGATCCGTTTAAGCTCTACATGCTTAACGGTGTTGGGCTCTATGGGCTTCGTAGCTTGAGTCTTTTGTGGCTTTAGTGCATGATCTGTCGTGGCCTTTGTGTGGTCAAGTTTGAGGGTGGAATTTAAATAGTGCCACTGGCCCTCTTGGTTTTAGGCGCCCATATCCAAGAATTGGCCCTGTAATAGCCTTGCGCTTGCAATAAGGTTCTGGGGACTGTTCATCAATGCCTATAGTTTCTTCGTTGCCTCCTAGAATTTGAGTGTAAGTTCCTAGGCTTGCAAGGTTGTGTTTGTATGCTTCTAGGCAGCAGTCCTTGAGGTTTATGCACTTGATTGAATTGTGGTTCAAGGGCCTTAGCTTTGATTTCAGCAGTTTGCTAGCATAGTGGCTTGGCAGATTGTGACAAGTCTCAACCCCTCTCATTAGGCTTGGTGGTAGGTTTTTCTACTAGTGGCCTTGTGGGCTTTAATGGAGCTGGGCTGCCCTTGGTGAAAGTTGTGACTATTCATATATTGCTAATAGCAAGGTGAATACACTACGACTCTTTTTCGACATTACAATGTGTTTGCTTTTTAAATGAGCATCCTAACAACAATTCCTTACAAGCTTATTTTATATTCTGCAATACATAAAAAAGTACGGGTATGTTTTCAGACTCGATAGAGACTATGACTTTACACTTTCTGGAAAGGGCATACGATCGGCCCCCAAATGGGCTAAGTTTGGCATTGGTAGGTTGTAGTAGTGGGCAACCAATTGGAGTCAAATGATTGTTAGTTAAGATGTTAAAATTAGCTCCCTCATTGATGAATGCATCGAGGGTATGTGTTTATTGGGCAGTGATCATTATGCACAAGTAAGCAGGTGCTACTGGCTCTTCCTCCTCCTCATCAATTTCCATTATTGCAGTGACTTGGACCTTCACATGGGACTCTAGCATGGGAGTCTCGTGTAGTGGATGTGTGGGAGAGTAGTACTTCTTTATGTTGCTACAATTGAAGAAGCCTATGCCCTCTCCATCTAGGGTCTCGAGCTCTACATTGCCATTTTTGGCTGATAGTGCGGACTCAGAAAGGCCCTAATCCCCTAAAATTCATCTTCTATTTATGGCCTTTTATTGAATACAAGAACACTAAGTCACCTTGCTCAAATTCTTGCTACTTGACATGCTTTTCAAACCAACTCTTGCGTCATGAATTTTTGCAAATCAAGGTATGGGTGGCTAGGAGCCAAGTCTCTGATAAGCGTTCTAGCTCGATTAGGTGCTCCGTCCATGCCTCCTTTCCATCCCATCTATCTTGGCTGTCTACTCTCAAGCTCAAAATAAATAACTCTACAATAGAATGGCTTCCCTCCCGTAGATTAACTTTAAGGGAGTCTATCCTACCATTAGTTTTATAGGCTATTTGATAGACCCATAAGGATACCATTAGTTTGTTGTCCTAGTTGCTGCACAAGGTAGAGACTACTTTGGTCAGGATGCTCACTAAGATCTTATAATTAGACTCAGCTTGGCCATTCGCTTGAGGGTACTAGGGTGATGATTTTTTATGGATGATCAGAAAGGTTAATAGGAGGAGGTGAGCAATCACTTCATTAATGAAGTGTGTGCCTTGATCACTAACTAGATGAATGGTTCACTTGAATTGTGAGATCACTTGCTCCCAAAGGAACTTAGTAGTGGTTCTAGCATCGTTTTCCTCATGGCTTGTGCTTCTGCCCACTTTGTGAGATAGCCTATAGCAATGATGATGTACTTGGCCTATGAGTACTGTGTCGTAGGTCTAATCAGCCCAATGAAGTCAATTCCCCATTTCTTGAATGGTTGTCTTGCAATGATTGGGCTTAGATCCATTTTGTCCTTGTGAATGAGTACCTTGGTTCATTGGCACTCGTCACACTGCTTTACAAATTGTGTTGCATCTCAAAAGAAGGTAGGCTACCAAAGTTGAGATTGCAACACCTTAAGGACCATTATGTCTCCACTAAAGTGCCCTCCTACAATTCCGCCATGTGCTTCTACAAGTACGTCATGCATCTCATGTTCACACATGCATCTATGCAACAAGTTGTCTTGCCCTAACCTATAGACTTGTCCTACTATTAACTGATATGGTTGTATTTTAAGGATGAGTCACCTAATTTGGGGCCTTCGCGAAGGGTTTTTCAGGTAGTCTATGCTCAAGCACTTGGATTATGTCATTTGCCCAGTATAGCATCAAGTTATCTCTAAACAAGTCCCTTTTGCTAGACAGGTCAAACAGAAGCATGTCAGACAAGTCGTCTATGATGCCCTGTCCAATGCCTTCTCCTGTGGGTATGCGAGACATATGGTCAGCCATGTAGTGCTGCTTCCCTTTGCACACAACCACAAAGAAGTAAAACTCTAGAAGCAAAATTAACCATTGAGCAATGCATACCATATCATAAGGTTTGTTAACAAGATAAAGCAATGCTTGATGGTCAACAAAGAAGATAAAAGGTGTAGCCAAAAGGTAATGCCAAAATCTCCTTATAGCAAGCACAATGGCTAACTCTTCCCTCTCCGTAGTGGAGTAGTTCATTTTAGTATCCATGAGTTTTCTGCTAGCAAAGCTCACTAGATAGTCTAAATTATGTTCACCAAGCTGGCACAACATAGCTCCCATGACAAACTTTGAGGTGTCATTGTGAACGTGGAAGGTTATGGTCTAGTCTAGGGCTTTTAGGATTGGTGCTATGGTTAGAGCCTTCTTCAATTCTTTGTATGCGCATTGGTATTCCTTGCATAGCTCAACACAAATCGTCGATAGTACCATGTATGGACTAGGAAGCATAGAACTCGCTTATAATCGGTTGGTGGTGGAAGATTGATGATAACCCTAACTTTCGAGAAGTTGGTTGCAATGGCATTCTTTGACACAACATTCCCTTGGATGCATCCATGCTTTATCCATAACTAGGACTTCAAGGGGTTCAACGAGAGATGATGATATAGTCTACATCTCTCAAAGACTGCTCGAAGCTTATCTAGGTGTTCCTTCCAATTCGAGTGAACACATAAATTTTCAATGAATACTTATAACTCTCGCTTAAGCATGTCTTTGAAAATGGCACACATGAGCCTCTAAAATGTGGTTGTGTATTCTTCAACCCAAAGGGCATGACTACGTAGGCAAAGATGCCCCATTTGGTAGAAAATGCGGTCTTGTGCCTATCATCAGGATGTACTTGCACCTAATTGTACCCTGAGAAGACGTCCAAAAAAGTGTAGGCCTCTTCACTAGCTACTCTCTCAAGCATATGCTCAGTGTATGACAATGGATAATTGTCTCTCTTTATAGCAACGTCAACCTTCTTATAATTGATGCACACTCGATCTTTCCATTCTTCTTTAGTAGGGTCAGGATGGGTGAAACCTAGTCGTGTGCTCAATTTCATAAATGAATCCTGCTCTCAATAGCTTATCAATTTTCTCTTTGATAGCATGAGCATGTTTGGGATTCATAGGATACAGTTACTGCTTGACTAGCATTGCGCAAGTGTCATGGGGATGTTATGAGTCACCATGCTTGGATCAACCCCTTTCAATTCATCGAGCAACCAAGTGAATACGTCTATATACTCTCATAAGAGAGCAATGAGACTCACTTCTTTTTGCTTGCTCAAGTCATCGGCTACGAATGTAGGTCAGGGCATTTCCCATTCCTTAGCTAGATTGACCTCCTTGACTTTGCTGGGTCCTTTTATAGGCTCACTCGCTTGCCCTTGTCTTTTGGCTCCTAGCAAGATCACTACCCTATAGCCTTTCTTAAATCAGATGAATCATTTTGGCAAGCCTTGCAGCTTCCTCTACTCCTCCTCAACTTGTGGATCTCTAAGATATTTCCTTCTTTCCTCCTTCAACCTTTGGCGCCTTAGGTGGAGTGGTAGGTCTCCCTTGGTGCGTTTGGTCTAAGGTGGTCAGGGTATCTTAGGATCACTGTTTGAGCTTACTTCCGACTCAGAATCAAACTCTCTACCTTCACTAGAAGAGGGAGTCTCTCTTGGAGGTTGTAGCTCTGATGGTGATTTTGTTCTAAATACTGATGTGACACTTGGTTGGGCAAGACTCCCTCATTCATAATCAATCGCTCCTATGTACTCCAACCAGGTGCAATTGCAGTCCATTTGCATAACTTCTTTCTCGATTCTAGAGTTGTTCTTCTTTTACGATTTGGAGTACCCATATTTGTTCAATCACATGTCCCTCAAGATTGTACTCTATTGTGTCGATCTCTTCTTTGCTCTCATCTCATTGAAGGAGCAACCATCTTCGTACTCATCATCTAAACTATCCTCATCTGACTACTCGACATCTCCTAGGTCTTGATACTGTGTTTCCTTGTCGTTGGTGACTAAGGCCCAATTTTACATCAAGTCTAGATTGTGCACCTTGGTCCATCACCACTTGGATTCGTCTAAGAGATCCTTAAGTGGTTTAAGATTTTATGGTTGGGTTATTGACTAATTTTTCTGACATGTGCTCTAAGATCTTGTGGAGCTCTCATTTGTTGTTTGGGACATGGAGCGTGATGGGGGTGGTTCCTCTTTGTGAGCTTCTATCCATCATACAAACTGGTACTAAGGGTTGTAAGATTTTCTAATGTGAGCATCGCCCTTCAGCATAGTTGAGATGGTGTCTAGGTCAACTGGTGTAGTCTTCCAAGTATCCATCTTCACTCTTACTGCTTCCATTTGATTGCCTAGGAAGATCAGACCATTGCCCCAGTCTTCCTATGACTCATGTGTTGCGCATCCAAGGTCGGCCTAACAAGATATCGTAGTCCACTCCTTTCATGACAATGAAGTCCATAGAGAACTGGACTCCTGTGATGATCAATGGCCAATTTTTCAGCACTCCCAATGGCTTTACTTTCATTCAATTAGCTAGTGTGACGTTGAACCTAGCATTCTCAACAGGTGGGTTACCTAAAGCCCCTAGAGTACTATGTGGCTAAGCACACTGATTCTTGCCCCCGTGTCTAAAATCCCTTTTCTCATGGTATCACCTAGAGCTAGGACAAACAAGTTTGCATGTATCTCTATGCCTTTCGAGAAAGCATTAATGTGCAACAACTTGGGTACTAGGTGTAGTAGGCTCGGTATTTGTGTGACCATGTCGTGGTCTTGCAGTCAACTCTTGTTTGCTCTAGCAATCCTTCCATCCCACTACTTTAGCTCCTACCATAGCTAGATGCTACCTAAGAAAATCTCCTAGGCTTAGAGTTACAGGGGTGATCACTAACATTGTGAGAAGATTGTTGGTTGCTTGCTTCTCTCCTAATTTTGTGCTCCTTGGCCAATGGCCTTGACTAGTTTACTAGCCGCGGTGTTCAAACTCTGTCTAGGCATCACAATTTGAGGTGCAGATGCATCTCTCGGTCATGTGGAAGAGATTGGCATGCTTATGCTAGAGAGATCATTGATCTAGTCCTCCAAGATGGGCTCAACATCCTTTAGGTGTTCTTGGGCTTTTCTCACACACTCCTTGAACTTTTCTATGGCTTCGAGTTGGCACTTTGGATTGGGTAACTCCCCCACCTTAGCACTCCCTTTCTCAGCAGTCTTTGAAACTCATGTTTTTGCCTTTGTATCCATGACTTTCTTCCAATAGGTAGTGTCATTGCACTCTCGGTTGTAAATGTGATCTTTTCATCAGTTTTCTTCTTCCTTCACCTACGACTCTTCTTCCCTATTGAGGCTGCGTCATCCAAGTTACTAGGCCTAGGTAGTGATATGTGTGCTTGCTTTGTATGTGCTCGGTTCATAACATGCAACGGGATGGGTGTAGCCTCTCCGTTGAGTGTCTCGACTCCAAACAACCCCAATGGTACTAAAGGTATGATTGCCGAACTAGAGGGTGGTGTTCGTCTAGGACAATTGGTAAAGAGGTGAGTGATTCCACACTCTACACATCTGAGGTCAGTCTTATCTTGGTTGGCTTGCTCCCTCTTTGGGAAATGCAAAGAGATGTGTCCTAGATGACTGCAAGTCCAACACAAAATTGGCTCTTAGGTCTGCCCTCCTAAGCCTCTGCCTCTTCCTCTTCCTCTTCCTAATGCCATCACTGACATTGGTCAATATTCCATGAAAACTGGATTTTCTTCTTCATCGTACGAGACATAAGGGTTCACATAAGTCTCCTCATTGTTTGGCTCCTCCACATAGTGGACTAGAGCTTCAATTGGTGGTTGGGTTACTAAGGTCCAAGTAGCCTAGGTATGCCTATGGGATTGATTTCAATCCTAGGGATGACTAGCTTTGCATCATTAGGTGTCATAAGGGCCAATGGGGCTCCTTTCCCAAAGAAATTTGTAGGCCTATTCTCTAGGTAAGGTTGGTTGTAAGGCTGTGAGTATGGGGTCTCCTCGGCAATCTACAGTGCATGGCATCATGGCCACCTATCGCAATTGGCGCAAGGTCAGGACCTAGGTTCTTCACACTCAGTTGGAAGGTTGTCTTTGCCACATTACACACATTGGATATGTGGACGTGTAGGTCTTCTCATCATCTCTTGTAGTCCAGCTAGCTCCATTTAATCTATGCTAGCGCCTGGCTTGGGTCAACACCTTTCCCTTTGTCTTGGTTGCTTGGGCCTGATCCTTCACTAGATGTTGTTACCTTTTTTGAGGTTCTAGAGTTGGCTTCATCTCAATTCAAGCTCATGAAGCTTCTCTCCTTGAGCTAGTCATCCACTCACATGGCCTCTTTAAATATCCTAGCTAGTGGTGTCTCTACAAGCTTGAGTTTCCTGCCAAGGTCTTGTAGAGTTTCTCATTGCATATTCTGTTCATAAATATGGTAGACACTGCTCTTTCAATGGGTGGTTTGTTAGTTGGGATTCTCTTATAAGACTCTACACATGAGTAATGTAGTCCCTTGATGTCCTCTTTGTCCCTTTGCTTGACATTCATCAGCCTCACTATAAGATTATGTGAAAACCTACTAGCCTTGAAGAATCTTTTAATGAAGATACTCTTGAGGTTATTGAAATTGTTGCACTTCGTAGCATCTAAGTTGGTGTACCACATCCTACCCTTATTGCCCAAGCATAGGCCAAAAGCTTGTGAGCACTGAGCAAGATCGGTGAGGCCATTAGCCTTGCAGACTTTCTCAAACTGTTCTACAAAACTATATGGGTCATTGCTCGTATTGTATTTGTCCAGCTGTTTCATAACTACGAGGAGTTTTAATTAGCTCTTAGAGCCCTAGGTAATTCCTAATCCTACAAGCAATGATGTTGCTAGTGCTGATGTGCTTTGTTCTACCAACATGTTGTCTATTAGTCACTTTGTGAGAAGATTTCTCAATGTTAAATCCACATCTAGTGCTCTTTCCCTCTCTATGTTTGGTCCCATTCAATTTCTATTTGCTAGGGTTGTGCTTCTTCCATTTCTATGTCCTGAGGCAATGTCCTAGTTTGTTGCTTCTCGTTGTATGCCACTATGCTTTGCAAAGCTTTCCCCGCTAGCTTTATTTCCTCCTTGAGGTCTGTTATGATGTCTTCTAATGGTCTGCCATGGTGGTCCAGCTTGGTTTGTATGTCATATTTAATCACCATTTGTTAGATTTTGACAAGGAAATCCCCTAGGTCAAAGCTCTTCATTTTTGTGGTTTGTACTAGTTTTTGCTATATCTATAGTCTCTTCCTCCACCAAGTTGTCGATGAGGTTCATTAAGTTAGGTGGTGTTGCGCTCCTAATGGTGTCGATCCTTCTATGTGTCTGGCTTTTAATGTTGCACCTCTCACTTGGTCCTAGCAATTGGGTCTCTTGATCATCTGTCTAGGTTTGAGGGTCGTCTTCTAGTGGTGGGTTCATTTTGTTTATTAAGTCTGAGTGTGTTCCTTCTTATTTACAGACAATCCTCAATTTATGTTCACTATGTGTGTGGTGCTCTTTTCCATACACTATGTGAAATCATGCTTTCCGTTTTTTCAAGTGCATTTCAAGTGTTAAAAACAATGTGGGTGCGAGCATGAGATGATAAATGCAAATTTTGCACTTTGGTCTATGTTCTCGGCCAAATAGGGCTTTAGGCTCAACACCACTAGCCACTCTCACTAGTCTCTAACAAGCTGAGGTAGTTTGAGTGTTTGATTGCCTATAATCGGATGTTCAAGTGTGAGATTTTAGGAATCAGAGCTTGCGAGCCCTGCCTGATTCCAGCGGCACCATGAAGGTATTTATGACAAAAAATTGAATCAAAGCAACGATTTTGGCCACGCAAGCATGCAATGAGCTCCAAAATACAAGAATGGACACATATGAAGGTTTCTATATACTTGGTATGCACAAAAAAGGCTTGTGGAAGATGATCGATCTGGTTGAAGCTCAAGGTCTCTCTCTCTCTCTCTCTCTCAAGCTCTCTCTCTCTCTCTCTCTCAAGCTCTCTCTCTCTCTCTCTTTTGAAGGTGAAAATGAGCTTCCTTCTTGATCTTTGGGGTCTTAAACCCTTGTTTCCTCAGCCTTGATCTCTCGAATCACTCCAATTGTGGCATTAACACATTTAAGCACTCTTTTTTCCCATTTTTTCCTTGTTTATGCCCTGTTTGGGCCTATTCTACAACAGTTACCCTAAAGCATTTTGCTTAATCTCTCGATCCTATCCTAGCCTACATGCAACAAAAATCAAAACCCAAATATGAAAATGATTTATCGTACTTGCCTACTCATCAAAAACCCAAAATACTTATTTGTTTTGAAGATAAAATACCCCAAATCTCCTACCTATATCAAGCACCAGTTCAGGGATGAAACCCTACTTCGACGATTAATTTGAGGCGCGCAAGTGCTCAAGATTGAATCCATTGGTCCCGGAAACGGAACCTAAATTAAGTGGGAGCTCAAGCTCATCTACCAAGACCCATAGACCACTTATTGCTTCAAGCATTTCAAGCATTTCAAGCGAGCACAATTGGCTATCTCCCACCTAGCCGATGTGCCTTCGATTCCACGAGGGTGTAGTGAGCTTACCTTGATGCCCAAATGAGTAGCCTCCTCCCTCAAGAAAATGGGTAGCTCCATGATTTGAGATGTGAGATCAAGCAACCTTAAGCCTCCACCTCCAAGCTCCATCCTCCATAGTTGCGCATGAGACAAGAGAAGAGAAACAAGAGAAGAAGAAGAGAGGAGATGATGGAGAGCTTATTCTCCAAGATCCCTCACCCTCACACACACTCTCTCTCCCTCACACTCTCCCTCACACTCTCCCCTCTCTCAAGCACACAGAAGCAAGCAAGAAGGAGAGAAGAAGAGAAGAAGAAAATACCACTTTAGTCACACACCAAATAATGAGACTCTCATTCACTTTTTGATTTTATATACAAGCTCTAAATGACCCAAATGTAGTCAGGAAATGGATAAAAAGCACATAGGAGGACATGTCAACCAACTCAATACAGGAAGTAACCTCAAAAGAAAAGACCACAAGCAAAGGAGGATCCAATACACACGAGAAGAAAAATGAAACCCAAGAAGGGGAGAGTACGCAAACCACCCAAGGCAAAAGAAAAATGTAGATACAGAGGAACAAAAAGATAAAATAAGAGAGAATGAAAAGGATAGAGCATGTAGAGCAAAGCATCAGAAAGGAGAAAAAGGAGAAAGCTAGAAATGGAGAAAAGGCACTGAAAGATGACCAATAAAAAAGCAAGGATAAGAGTTTTGCAAAAGGGGGGAAAAAGATAGACACCACCAAGAACCAAGGGAAAGGGGGAAAAATATCAAGATTGTGGGAGAAAAGGAAGGATTCTCACTTGTAGCTTTCTTGCTTGCACAATGGGGGAATGCACACAAAGGTGGAGGCTGAAAATAATTTTCCTCTTCTTAGTTGTGTAAGCCAAAACAAATAAAGTACATAGAAATAGAAGAACCCTATATATGGGTCTCAAACCAAACTCAACTAACTAAGGTGGCATACTAACTGAGCCACGAACTAGAGTAGATAAGGATAGTTGTCATCTAGCTATTATTCATGGGCGGTGTACCAACCGCATCTGCAAGTGACAAGTCGGTGACATAAATGCACAACGGTCACCCTGGCATATCACGAGTGGAGCTTGATATCTCAACACTCCCCCTCGAGCTCAATCCCAGTTCCTGCACACCATGCAGGTCTCTGAACTTGCGCAGCTTCTTTGCACCCAATGCCTTCGTAAATATGCTACCTGATCCTCTGTGCTGACATAAACTAGATCGATAAGACGTAGTAAAACCCTCTCCCGCACATAGTGATAATGCACCTCAATGTGCTTTGTTCTAGCATAATAGACTGGGTTATTTGCCAAGTGTATACTACTCATGTTGTCAGAATAAATGACAACTGGCCCATCTGTAGGCTGATGCATATCATAAAGTAGCTTATGCAACCAATGTTGAGATTCAGCAATCACACTCATTGACAGCCTCTTTGTATGGAGCTTCAGGGCCAAGGACATGCAGGCTTACCTATCCCATATGCATGATGGTGCCTACTGTGGTTTCCTACTTTCCTATAAAGCATTGTACTTGCTTCCTTTTCTTAATGCAATGATAGTACTTTTCTCTTGTCAGTAAAGTGTCAGTGTCATTGTCCACATACACAAGATTGTGTTTATGAGTCCAAGTCTCAATCTTGGAACCTAATTCACTTGTGTAACAAACAGTGTCTTTGTCTTCTCCATCATGAGTCCACTCTTCTCCTTCCATCCACCATAACTCACTGCCATGTCCTAGATCCCGCTCATTCTGACATGGTATTAGAGCACAGATGAGCATGGCACTACTCCTTCAGCTCCATTTCACTTTCATCTAGCTCAGCTTGAGTTCACTCCAGCTCAAAACTTCATTTTCTACTCTTTTTTCTCACTACCCTGTTTGGCAGCCATAGCCAAACCTGCACCTACCTACCTTTGAGCTCTTAGATTTCTTGAACGAGGCAGTATCTCCCCAAGCTCTCTTCTTGAGGATTGTTTCTAAACTCCCTCAGCTTCCCTCTATTGCATAACAGTCCAACATTGGGCTCCTATAGCTCCAGCATTGTCATTCTTCTTTGCTTTTGTCATGTGGCCACCATAGCCAGCCTGGACATACCTCTGATAGAGGGCTGAGATCTCCCTCTATAGGTCACATTGGCTTATGACTTCTTATTGGAAAATGTTCCCCAACATCAAGCGCAACTCTCCATCACATTAAATCCCAACATTACTGTGCCTTGACGACGGCATTGCAAAAATCATCGCATCTGTCCAAAATTGCGCATGCCTATGTTTTCCTGCTCTACGTGCACCATACTTCCCATGATCTAGTCAATCTCCATGGGGTTTTGATAGCCCTTGAAGTGAGCTTCCCATACATGTAAAAAGTTTGGGAAATGATCAACTACAACTCCTGCAATCTGCAAAAAACCATGCCCCTGTCTTAGAAACCCTAATTCCACCATAGCCAAAATCTCCCAAGCTCATTTTTTCTCTCATTTTCTCACTCCTGACACTAAACCAAGCTAAAGCCAACTCTGATCTACTGTCCCGACACTAAATCAAGGAGGGAAGGACCTGAGAAGACTAAAGAAGGATCAACGACCCCGAGCAAGGAAGATTCAAGCTGGGTGATGTCCGTCTAGGACAATTGGCAAAGAGGTGAGTGATTCCACACTCTACACATCTGAGGTCAATCTTATCTCGATTGGCTTGTTCCCTCTCTAGGAAGTGCAAAGAGATGTGTCCTGGATGACTGCAAGTTCAACACAAAATTGGCTCTTGGGTTTGCCCTCCTAAGCCTCTGCCCCTTCCTCTTCTTCTTCCTAATGCCATCAGCGACATTGGTTGATAGTCCATGAAAACTGGATTTCCCTCTTTATCATACGAGACATAAGGGTTCACATAAGGCTCCTCATCGTTTGGCTCCTCCACATTGTGGATTAGAGCTTCACTCGGTGGATGGGTTACTAAGGTCCAAGTGGCCTAGGTATGCCTATGGGATTGATTTCAATCCTAGGGATGACCCCATCTGCCATGTGTCTAGGATGTTGGCCCTTCTTCTATGATTGACTTTGGAGAGTCTATATGCTCTTAGCTGTCTCCTATGCGCCACGTTGATGCTATGTGCTACTCTGATGCTTATGCATTATAGCCTTGGACTCATGAGTTGTGCTTTCTTCATGAGAAGAATTCTTAGATTGCTCTGCTATATAGATCAGCTGCGGGATCACTAGTCTCCTAGATGTCATGGACTCGGGGATGCTTGATGACAAAACAAACAGTCATGCAAACAACTAAGCTAACAAAAATCAAACATATCTACAGTTTGATGACTAGGGGTTTTCAGTTTTCAAAAAAATGCTTGACAATGCCAAACCTAAGACTATGCGTTTTAAGGAGAAATATGCAACTTTTGGGTGTTAAAGTGCCAAATATGCATGGCTCTTTGTTTCTTGTACATGGAACAAAATCATTCAAAATGGTATCTTCTTTGCAGACTGTATCTCTTATATTGTGCATAAAGGGTGAGAACATGACATCTCACTCACTCTTATAATCATGATTCGCACCCTTATATTTGCCAAGGTTGATGCCTTATTAGCACGAGTCTTCTTCCTATCCCTCACCATTCTCTCTTCCATGATTACTTATTGTTGCTAGAGACAATAAGCCTACATGCATGCATCATTGAGTCTATTGAATGGTGGATTTTCATGCCATCCTTAATGGTTATGATCCAACCTAAACATTGCGAGGAGTAAGAAAGACCAAAACATTATGTGAGTATAGGTTGATAGGGCATTTTCATCCTATAGCACTTGAGCTTTCTTATCCACAACCTCTAGGTATCTATGTGATAGTAAAGATAATATCTTTGTAGTGATGTACTTCACACATGTAATGATTTTTGTACACTTTATGTACACTTTATGTTCACATGTAATGATTTTGTACACTTTATGATTGAAATCAATCCCACAGGTATACCTAGGCCACTTGGACCTTAGTAACCCATCCACCGAGTGAAGCTCCACTACGTGGAGGAGCTAAACGATGAGGAGCCTTATGTGAACCCTTATGTCTCGTATAATAAAGAGGGAAATCTAGTTTTCATGGACTATCAACCAATGTCAGTGATGGCATTAGGAAGAGGAAGAGGAAGAGGCAGAGGCTTAGGAGGGAAAACCCACGAGCCAATTTCATGTTGGACTTGCAGTCATCCAGGACACATCTCTTCGCACTGCCCAGAGAGGCAGCAAGCCAATCAAGATAAGACTGACCTAGGATGTGTAGAGTGTGGAATCACTCAACTCTTTGCCAATTGTCCTAGATGGACATCACCCTCTAGTTCTGATGCCAGGAGTCATATTCCACGGTGGATTCCATGCCATGGTGGATTCCGTGAGGTTTTACGGTGGATTCCGTAAACTTAGATGACCGGGGCTCATACACAAAGTGGATTCTTTGTGCGAGAAGTTGATGGGGACGCCTGTCCTTTTCGGGCGTTTCATTAATTTAGTGTGTATATGGGTGATTCCATAGCGGGTGATTTCGCAAAATGCATATTAAATTAATAAACATTTATGAGTTTAGAGTGCGCACTCGTAATAAATTAAGGTTAGGATTTTTTTCTAACCAGTTGATTTATGTAGCTGAAGACTGCTAGGTATTCACTTTTGTCGGTTTAATTGCATTATTTTATTAACGATTGTGAATGCTTCAGTTGATGTGTAGAGATAGCAGCAGTGGCGGAGGAAAGCATTGGAGTCTAGCGAGTATTCGACCTTTGGATTATATTTTGATAGGCGCCACCCTATATTTTGTTATGTCTATTGAGGCATTGATTATTGATTATTATTTTGTATGCGCCTATGCGCACGGATATGTTATTTCTATTTGGACATTGTGTTGGGCGTGCCAGAGTCTATGGGCACCGTCCATTAGCTTTATTTCCTATTTTTATAGAAAGCAAACTCAAAATCTAAAAGCTTGTCATATTTTTGTAAATTGGGCTATTATTGAGCATGAAGATGGAAATATACATAAAATACATGCTTTGTGAAGCGCTCACACAAGGCATGGGGGGAGATTGAACCCAATTGGTCTCTTGCTTCTTGTCGTTCATGCTTTTACATTGTTTTTTGTGCAAAAAGGTAGAGTTCATTGTTCTTGGGGACCTTCTGGGATTCACTACGTGAGCATACTGCGACTGATCTGCGCACCAGTTGATTATTATTTTGTATGCGCCTATGCGCACGGATATGTTATTTCTATTTGGACATTGTGTTGGGCATGCCAGACTCTATGGGCACCGTCCATTAGCTTTATTTCCTATTTTTGTAGAAAGCAAACTCAAAAGCTAAAAGCTTGTCATATTTTTGTAAATTGGGCTATTATTGAGCATGAAGATGGAAATATACATAAAATACATGCTTTGTGAAGCGCTCACACAAGGCATGGGGGGAGATTGAACCCAATTGGTCTCTTGCTTCTTGTCGTTCATGCTTTTACATTGTTTTTTGTGCAAAAAGGTAGAGTTCATTGTTCTTGGGGTCCTTCTGGGATTCACTACGTGAGCATACTGCGACCGATCTGCGCACCAGTGCTATCAAAGCAGAGCTGAGATCAAGAGCTTCCAATCGCTACCCATCTTGAGCGAAGGCGGAGCTCTAGGAACGATCGGGCTCTACAGTCAATCTCGTCGCGAACCGTCGATATAGGTAGACTTCTGGCGATCAAGAACCCCTGTTTCTACTCTCAGATTGTGAAGGACCAGGCTGTGGAGGCGCAGGACCACACATCCATCTCCTTCATCAAGTCGTGGACATACTGTGAGAAAAAAATTTCATATCTCTTATCTCTCTTAAGTTTAAGCTTGACTTAAGCTTAGAAGAAGCTTAATTGCTTCAAATCTCTCATCGTGGTATCTGAGGAGGTTCCGCGTTTTTCGCGACGTCAACAAAACGGCCCCCTCCCCCACGAAATCAAACGACTCACTGTTAAGCTTTTCAAGCTTAATCTCTTAAGTCAAAGCTAAACTACTCCAGTCATACAAGGCAAGCAAATTCATAAACTCCGGGTCCTGCACACCAAAAATCAAGTTTTGCAAGTCGACTGGAATCAAGTCTTGCAAGTTCATCAAGTCGGCCTAAGTTCTGCAAGTCTGCAACTCTGCAAGTCGGCTAAGTCTGCAACTCTGCAAGTCAGACTAGTCAACTGGAGTCAGAACTAACTAGTGCTCAAAACTCCTAGAAGGGCTGTTCCTGCGCAGAAACTCTGAACTGGAAAGTTGTTCGTGGCAAAGTATTCTACCCATCTACAGGTTTGCTGAAGTATTTTCAGCAAACGAAGAAGGAAATATTGTAGATTTTCTGAAAATTGAGAAAGAAATACCAAAAAATACATAGCCTTGTAACCCCGACTTTGAGCTACGCTCATCCCGCTAACCTGATTTTGAGTGAGAAAAGTTTATTGAGTTTTACAGGATGACGACCCCACATATGGATGATCCTATGGCTGAAGACGACCTACCTGAGCTTACCATGGAACAAAAGCTGGATCTAATCATGCTGCAAGTGGAAGAAGAACGAAGGGCTAGGCAAGCATTGTAAGCGCAATTGACAAAATTACAAAGAGCATCTACCGACAAAGAAGAACCTCAAGCTGAAGATTTGATTCGATGTACCATTGACTCCACTCTTGAAGCACAAACCATTCGCAAGGAATCAAAGATAAGTAAACAAAGTTTCAAATTTCGCACTTTCAATGGCATACGAGAAGGAAAGACTGTTTTATCATTCATTAGCCAGTTTGATGACTATTTCCATGAGGAAACCTATCTAGAAAAAGATAAAATCAAGTGTGTTACTAATCATTTGGTAGACAGAGCATCACTTTGGTGGATTGTAGTACGCAAGAGCATAGAATGTCCTGCTACTTGGGAAGATTTCAAGAAGAAGTTCATGCAGAATTTCCTTCCACCGCAATTTCATGAGAAGGCTATCAAGCAATGGGATTTACTTCAACAACGGGATCGTGAGCCTATTCCACAGTATACAGAGCGTTTTTGGAATGCACTCCTACAGCTACGCATGCTTGAAGACGTACCAGAGACGACACATAAGCGGAAGTATATGTCTGGACTTCTTGGACATTACTACGCTGAAGTAAACATGTTCAAGCCTGCTACCCTTGAAGACGCCATTTCACTAGCTCACGACACTGAAGATAAGTTACGCGGAAGAGATAGATGACCACAGAAATTCCAAGCCAATGGTAATTATGGATCTAAACAATTCAATTCCAATTTTAGAAGGTTTAATCCAAGTCGTTTCTCATCACCATCTTTCTGCAAGAATTGGGCTAAACCACCTGCATTACCATCCAATGTCAATCCAAATTCTAAGCCTATTCCACAAGCAAATCCAAATGTACCCAGACTTCCAGCCATTGCAAATAATGTAACCAAAGCCAAGCCAATAGTATGCTATAAATGTCACCAGCCTGGGCATCTCGCAGCAAATTGTCATTCAAAGAAGCCACCAGCACATATCAACTATCTTGGAGCCATGGACGAAGACGAGCATGAGGATATGCTTGATTTCACTGAAGATGAGGATGATCCTACTACTACTTCCGACACTTTACCAGGTATGCTTACTCCACATTCATTATTGACTATGAAATGTTTGGTGCATGGAAAGGAAAGAACTATCTTGCATGATGATGGTAGTACTCATGACTTTATTTCAGCAAAATTGGTAAAGGAATTGAAATTACAGACTGTACCTACGCATTATCGCATAAAAGCTGCATTTTTAGGCACTAGATATAATGGCACACAAGAAGTTCAAGATTTAGAGATTCAAATTGGTTCGTACACTGAAAGGAGAAATTTCTTAGTTGTTCCATTACAGTCAAGCGACATTATTTTAGGAATGCCTTGGCGACACCAGCATAACCCAAATATAGATTATTCCACGTACACAATGAATATTAATTTTCAAGGAAAATACCTCTCCCTTCAGGCCTTCAACCTAAAGCATTAATTAACTTTCCATCTTTTAGTTCCTTGAGCAAATGATGCAAATAATGCTCCTAAACTGTTACAAGCACAATCAATCCAGTGGTCATTTATTTGGCCAACTGCTAAGGAGTGAATCCTTATCTCCGAATGCATCCATCATTCAATCCGGGATCAATTGCGACTTGGCAAGATCCCCCAAGTGTTTGTTTGTTCACGCTTTTGTCCTTGGGTTAGGGTCATACCCTGTTAAGCGAAATATATCTAATCAGCTCCCCCCCCCCCCCCCCCACCACTAGATAGGCCACCTTTGGATCCATTTTATCCCCCTTCAGAAATAAACAATTAATCTTTTAGCTTTTATTCCTTTGCTTTTCCTTATTTTTTTGTGTTTTGCAAGCAAAATCTTTTTAAAGCTTTCCTTAAGCTTTTCCTTCCATCCAACGACCTTAAAAATTCTCTTTCAGCTGACTCGCTTGCTCCTTTCCTACATTGTTTATCTTTTTTTTAATCCTTTTGAACCATCATTCTCCCCCGTTGTCCCCTTGAGTGCATAAGAAGCCTCCATTCTACTGTTCATTAGCATACAGCCACCTCTGTTCAATGGGTTTTGCAGTATGCACTAAGGCTCGAGAATGGCCTTTACCAACCGGACTTTTACCTCACATAAGGTTTTGAAATGTCAGCATTTACAACTATGAATCGAGAGAAAGACAATTGCAACATTATTGTGTCGTTCAAATAGTAGTCTTCTATTGCTACATCGAGGAATGCACTTAAGAAAAGTCTTGCAATTCCAATGTGAACATAAAGTGTACAAAAAGCATTACATGTGTGAAGTACGTCACTACAAAGATATTATCTTTACTATCAAATAGATACCTAGAGGTTGTGGATAAGCCAGCTCAAGTGCTACAGGATGAAAATTCCCTATCAACCTATACTCACATAATTTTTTGGTCTTCCTTACTCCTCGTAATGTTTAGGTTGGAACATAATCATTAAGGATAGCATAAATAGCCACCATTCAATAGACTCAATGATTCATGCATGTAGGCCTATTGTCTCTAGCAACAATAAGTAATCATGGGAGAGAGAATGGTGAGTGATAGGAAGAAGACTTGTGCTAATAAGGCATCAACCTTGGCAAATATAAGGGTGTGAATCATGATTATAAGAGTGAGTGAGATGTCATGTTCTCACCCTTTATGCACAATATAAGAGATACAGGCTGCAAAGAAGATACCCTTTAAGCATTAGAGTAGCTCATAGCATCAACATGGTGCATAGGAGACAGATGAGAGCACATAGACTTTCCAAAGTCAATCATAGAAGAAGGGCCAACATTGCGGACACATGGCAGATGGGGTCATCCATAGGATTGAAATCAATCCCACAGGCATACCTAGGCCACTTGGACCTTAGTAACCCATCCACCGAGTGAATCTTTAGTCCACTATGTGGAGGAGCCAAACGATGAGGAGCCTTATGTGAACTCTTATGTCTTGTACAATAAAGAGGGAAATCCAGTTTTCATGGACTATCAACCAATGTCGGTGATGGCCTTAGGAAGAGGAAGAGGAACAGGCAGAGGCTTAGGAGGGCAAACCCAAGAGCCAATTTTGTGTTGGACTTGCAGTCATCTAGGACACATCTCTTTGCACTGCTTGGAGAGGGAGCAAGCCAATCGAGATAAGAATGACCTCAAATGTGTAGAGTGTGGAATCACTCACCTCTTTGCCAATTATCCTAGACGGACATCACCCTCTAGTTTGGCAATCATGCCTTTAGTACCATTGGGGTTGTTTGGTGTTGAGACACTTGACGGAGAGGCTACACCTAATCTACTACATGTTATGACTTGAGCACATACAAAGAAAGCATGCATATCACTACTAGGGCCTAGTAACTTGGACGACACAGCCTCAATAGGGAAGAAAAGTCATTGGTGAAGGAAGAAGAAAACCAATGAAAATATCACACTTAAAACTGAGAGTGCAATGACACTACCTATTGGAAGAAAGTCATGGACACAAAGGCAGACACATGAGCTTCAAAGACTGCTGAGAAAGGGAATGCTAAGCTGGGGGAGTACCCCAATCCAAAGTGCCAACTTGAAGCCATAGAAAAGGTCAAGGTTTGGGTGAGAAAAGCCCAGGATCATGTTGAGCCCATCTTGGAGGACGAGATCGATTATCTCTCTAGCATAACCATGCCAATCTCTCCTACATGACCGAGAGACACATCTGCACCTCAAATTGTGCTACCTAAACAGAGCTTAAACACCAGGGCCAGTAAACTAGTCAAGGCCATTGGCCAAGAAGCACAAAATTAGGAGAGAAGCAACCAACCAACAATCTTCTCACAATGCTAGTGACCACCCCTGTAACTCTAAGCCTAGGAGATTTGCTTAGGTAGCATCTAGCTATGGCACGAGCTAAAGTAGTGGATGGAAGGATTGCTAGAGCAAACAAGAGTTGACTTGCAAGACCACGACATGGTCACAAAAATACCAAGAGCCTGATGTTGCACCTATTACCCAAGTCATTTCACATTAATGCTTTATGGGAAGGCACAGAGATACACGCAGACTTGTTGGTCCTAGCTCTAGGTGATACCATGAGGAAAGGGATTGTAGACATGGGTGCAGGAAGCAGTGTGCTTAGCCACATAGTACTCTAGGGGCTTTAGGTAACCACCTATTGAGAATGCTAGGCTCAACGTCACACTAGCTAATTGAATGAAAGTAAAGCCATTTGGAGTGCTAAAAATTTGGCCATTAAAGATCACAAGAGTGCAGTTCTCTATGGACTTCATTGTCATGAAAGGAGTTGACTACGATATCTTGTTAGGCCGACCTTGGATGCGCAACACATGAGTCATAGTAAGATTGGGGCAGCGGTCTGATCTTCCTAGGCAATCAAATGGAAGCAATAAGAGTGAAGATGGATACTTAGAAGGCTACACCAGTCAACTTGGACACCATCTCAGCTATGTTGAAGGGCGACGCTCAGATTAGAAAATCTTACGAGCCACTAACCAAGTATATCCCTTACCATGAGATGAGGGAGATTGCTACATAGGAGCGATTGTTTATGAATGAGGGAGTCTTGCCCAACCAAGTGTCCCACCAGTATTTAGAACAAAATCACCATCAGAGCTATGACCTCCAAGAGAGACTCCCTCTTCTAGTGAAGGTAGAGAATTTTATTCTGAGTCGGAAGTAAGCTCAAATAGTGATCCTAAGATACCCTGACCACCTAAGACCAAACGCACCAAGGGAGACCTACCAGTCCACCTAAGGCGCCAAAGATTGAAGGAGGAAAGAAGGAAATATCTTAGAGATCCACAAGCTGAGGAGGAGTAGAGGAAGCCGCAAGACCTGCCAAAATGATTCATCTGATTTAAGAAAGGCAATAGGGTAGTGATCTTGCTAGGAGCCAAAAGACAAGGGCAAGCGAGTAATCCTATAAAAGGACCTAGCGAAGTCAAGGATGTCAATCTAGCTAAGGAAGGGGAAACACCCCAACCTACGCTCATAGCCGATGACTTGAGCAAGAAAAAAGAAATGAGTCTCATTGCTCTCTTACGAGAGTATATAGATGTATTCACTTGGTCCCTCGATGAGCTAGAAGGGGTAGATCCGAGCGTGGTGACTCATAACTGTTGATAATCAGAGTTTGCAGCAGTAGAATGTGTGCACAAAAGAGAGAAGAGAGCTCAAAGTACAAGAATGAAATCTTGCTTACTAAGTTGCTTAGAGTACAACTTGGGTACACTCTCTCACACATGATAGTGACCCATAGCTGTTTATATAGCCCTTGCCAGCTAGGGTTAGGGTTTCCCTTGCCCCTAGGGCTATTCACACTCATCTGCCCTTATACTCCCTTGCTTACAGTGGGTTTCTATGCCCATCTTCTAACACCCCCCCTCAATGCCAGGGTGGCATTGGATTACAAGACATGTAAGAGATTCCCCCCCTTTTTGGGATGCCTTTATAAATCAAGCTTACAAGGTTGTTTTAGATAGATGATTTATATAGTCAAAACAGTCGATCTGCAAATGAATTGGAGACATAGTTGGCCACCAATTCTTTGGGTATTTCAAGAGTGTTGGGGCATTTACTAGTGATATGCCCCGTCTTCTTGCATTTGTTACATTTCATCTTCTCGGGATACTTTTTCCAGCAGTTGTTTACAAGATGTCCTTTTTTCTTACATAAAGAACATTTAATGAGAACTATATGAACGAATACTTGTTCAAGGGAATTTCAAGTTGCCTGACTGTTGCTGCTTTCTTTCTGGTTCCTCTTTTCTTCATCCAAACAGGATTGAATGGTACTTGCCAAATTAGGATTTGGAATGTTGGTGAGAGTGGCTACAAGAGTAGGAAACACCTATTTTATAGCTTTTAGGAGAATAGCAATAGCATCTTCCTCATGTATTGGAGCTTGTACAGAAGCAAGTTGTGTCATAAGTCAGAATTGTAGGAGGGCACTTTAGCGGAGACATGATGGCCCCCAAGGTGTTGTAGTCTCAACTGTGGTAGACTACTTTTTTTTAAGATGCAGCATGATTTGTAAAGCACTGTGACCAGTGCCAACAAACATGATTTGTAAAGCACTGTGGTAGACTACTTTTTTTTTAGATGCAGCATGATTTGTAAAGCACTGTGACGATCTAAGCCCAATCATTGCAAGACAACCATTCAAGAAATGGGGAATTGACTTCATTGGGTTGATTAGATCTACGGCAAAGTACTCGCATGCCAAGTACATCATCATTGCTACATGTTATCTCACAAAGTGGGCAGAAGCATGAGCCATGAGGAAAATGATTCTAGAACCATTCATCTAGTTAGTGATCAAGGCACACACTTCATTAATGAAGTGATTGCTCACCTCCTCCTGTCAACCTTTCTAGTCATCCATAAAAAATCATCACCCTACTACCCTCAAGTGAATGGCCAAGCTGAGTCTACTAATAAGATCTTTGTGAGCATCCTGACCAAAGTAGTATTTGCCTTGTGTAGCAATTAGGACAACAAACTAATGGCAGCCTTATGGGTCTATCAAATAGCCTATAAAACAATGGTAGGACAGACTCCCTTCAAGTTAACCTACAGGAGTGAAGCCATTCTACATGTAGAGTTCTTTATTCTGAGCTTGAGAGTAGACATCCAAGAAAGATGGGATGGAAAGGAGGCATGGACGGAGCGCCTAATCGAGCTAGAATGCTTATCAGAGACTTGGCTCCTAGCCACCTATGCCTTGATTTGCAAAAAGACATGATGCAAGAGTTGGTTTGACAAGCACGTCAAGTAGCAAGAATTTGAGCAGGGTGACTTAGTGTTGTTGTATTCAATAAAATGCCATAAATAGAAGATGAAGTTTAGGGGATTAGGGACTTTCTGAGTCTGCACTATCAGTCAAAAACGACAATTTAGAGCTCGAGACCCTAGATGGAGAGGGCATAGGCTTCTTCAATTGTAGCCACATAAAGAAGTACTACTCTCCCACACATCCACTACATGAGCCTCCCATGCTAGAGTCCCCTGTGAAGGTCCAAGTCACCACAATAATGGAAATTGACGAGGAGGAGGAAGAGGGAGTAGCACCTGCTTACTTGCGCATAACGGTCACTGCCCAACAAACACATACCTTCGATGCATTCATCAATGAGGGAGCTAATTTTACTATCTTAACTAACAATCATTTGACTCAAATTGGTTGCCCACAACTACAACCTACCAATTCCAAACTTAGCCCATTTGGGGGCCGATCGAATGCCCTTTTAAGAAAATGCAAAGTCATAGTCTCTATCGAGTCTGAAAGCATACCCATACTTTTTTATGTGTTGCAGAATATAGAAGATGCTTGTAAGGAATTGCTATTAGGATGCTCATTTAAAAAGAAAATACATTGTAATGTCGACTATGAGTCTCAGTGTATTCACCTTGCTATTGGCAATATGTGAATAGTCACAACTTTCAATAAGGGTGGCGCGGCTCCATTAAAGCCCGCAAGGCCACTGGTAGAAAAACCTACCACCAAGCCTGACGAAAGGGGTTAAAACTTTTCACAATCCGCCAAGCCACACTGCTAGAAATTTTTCGAGATCAAAGCTAAGGCCCTTGAACCACAGTTCAATTGGGTGCCTAAACCTCAAGGTCTGCTTCCTAGAAGCATACAAACACGACCTTACAAGCCTAGAAAATTACACTCAAAACCTAGGAGGCAAATAAGAAATTATAAGCACTGATGAATAGTCCCTAGAACCTTATTGCAAGCGCAAGGCTATTACAGGGCCAATGCTTGGATACGGGTGCCTAGAACCAAGAGGGCCAGTGGCACTATTTAAAAGCCACCCTTAAACTTGACCGCACAAAGCCCATGACAAATCAGGCACTAAAGCCACAAAAGACTCAAGCTACGAAGCCCATAGAGCCCAACATCGTTAAGCATGCAGAGCCTAAATGGGTCTATTGACCAAAATCATAGCTTGTTGACTCCAAATAGACCCAACCTAGCACTCCTGGTGCTCCTAAAGCCTCACAAACATCTAGCAGTACAACATCAAAATCACAGCCTCGAGCGTCCATTCAAACCCTAGCCTCAACCGTCTTAAACCCTCTTATGGATGATGATTGATTCGTACCTTGGCCGCAAACTTAGCTAAAAATACAAGGGATGACTTGGGTGTTTTCCTTTGGCATTTGGATACCACGTTTACCACTCTTGCTAATAGGTATGACCAATTAGACCTAGGTCTTTTTAGATGATTCTTTAGCAACAAAGGTACGCATGATTCCTTGCTCATGGGAAGAATCAAAATTTAGATCGCACATCATGACTCACCCCTATTTTAGATAGCATTTTGACATAGGAGAAGTTACACATTGCAAGGCAGAATAGACTCTAGTGATTTCCTAATGGATGTCCTCACCTACATCACTCATTTAAGCATCCCACATGTCAACATGGACCACTATGCTAACATGGAGTACAACCTAAACTTCTACGCTTGGCTCATGCGAAAGGGAAACACTGTGAGCATGCGTTGAATGGCCTTAACCCTTCAACCTCTAATCCTAGGAAGGATTCTTCGCATTTCCAAAGGGGAGGGGGAGCGGGTAAGGTGGAAAAATATACTTTAAGAAAATTCTCATGGATCTTCATTGGATTGTGTGAATTGTGAAGAAAAATTCTCCTTCTATACTTAAGCATTTCATTTTTCTATAAGCGCACAATCACTCTCTACTCATTATCTTAAGAAAACTAATGGTGAGCTATGGTGTTATGACAGGGATCCACAATGGCAAGTCAGGAGAAGAGCAGCAAACTTCCATTGTCATTAGACGAACAAGCTAAGGACCAAGCTAAGGATAGCCTGTCAATGGAGACAACGGCCTTCAACCAGTTCAGGTTCAGGCATGTCCTAAACTTGGAGGAAGTGTGCTCCTTGGCTAAGTATGTGGAGAAGTTTGGGGGCAAAGTTAACCATCAGAGGTGTACTAAGTTCCTAACAAATTGTGATGTAGAAAAAAGAGTAGGGACTATCATAGCAAAAACAACAGAGGGACTACAAAAGGTAGAGATTCCTCTCTTAGCAGAATTGATGCATCGAGCTCTAGGCCTACATCGCACCCTTTCAAACCAAAGAAAAGAAAAGATATTGTGTCATCTCAGTTCAAATTTACAAAGCAGGCAATGGGTAATGATGGCACCAAGCTAGAGGTAATCCCCAATCTAGATTTACAACTACATGCCAAGTTTATATACACATTGTACTCTGATGCTCACCACAATGCTACAATGAATAGGATCCACTTCACCATGTTAAAAGACTTGGTCACATACCGCTTGAAGGATGTGGAACTAAATGTGTACATAAGAAAAATAATACATATAATGGCCAAGTTACTACCGGAGGCTGTGGAGTCTAATGAAGTCACGCTGAAGCCAAAAACCAACTAGAGGAAAAGTTGCAATGGTGGCTTTTGGTGGTATACTAACTGCCATTGTGGAGAAAGCTCTAAATGGCCCAAATGTAGTTAGGAAATGGATAAAAAGCACATAGGAAGACATGTCAACCAACTCAATACAGGAAGTAACCTGAAAAGAAAAGACCACAAGCAAAGGAGGATCCAATACACATGAGAAGAAAAATGAAACCCAAGAAGGGGAGAGTACACAAACCACCCAAGGCAAAAGAAAAATGCAGATACGGAGGAACAAAAAGATAAAATAAGAGAGAATGAAAAGGATAGAACATGTAGAGCAAGGAGAGCTTGAAAGCATCAGAAAGGAGAAAGAGGAGAAAGCTAGAAATGGAGAAAACACACTGAAAGATGACCAATAAAAAAGCAAGGATAATAGTTTTGCAAAAGGGGAGGAAAAGATAAACACCACCAAGAACGAAGGGATAGAGGAAAAAATACCCTTGGAAGAAAAGGATGCACTAGAAACGGCCATGGAGGAATCCCAAAAGGCAAAAGAGGAATTCCAAACCAAGGAAAGACATGAGAATGAGGACTATCATTACAAAAATCTTTGGAGCAAACAGGAGGGGAAAGAAGAGTAGACATGGATGCTCCACCAAACCCACCCCAACCTGGAGCAGGACTAGGTAAAACTATAGAGAAAGTAGGAAGTTTAGAAAGTGGAGGACACCATGGGGTTGAAGACAAGGGGAAAGACCTAATCCAACCAAGAACATTACCAACACTCCCATCACCACTCCCATCACCAATCCAATAGGTAGAAAAAGCTATACAACCCCTACCCTTAACCCTTGTAGAGGAGAAGGGAGCAACCAAGTTGCCTCGGCAGCACAATGGCTAGAGGCAATGTATTTGTTGGTCTCTAGAAGTAGATAAAAAGAAGTAGCGGTCATTGGATCAAAGAGACTATCCAGAGAGGAAGTAGAATCAGAGAGGAGGGGTGAGAAGATCCCAAGGGTAAAAGAAACATCATCTCACATGCCACTCATCACACAAGGAGCTGGATAGGACTTTGATGATTTACCTATGTCACCCTACAATGGTAGTAGACAAGGGATGTCTAGACCCTAATGATGGAGATAGCTTTACTACTAGCAAAGACAGGAGTAGACAATAGAAAGTACGAAGAAGTATTATAGGAGTACACACAAGAGAAGGAAATCAAGGAAAAATGGGAAGCACAACAAAATGAGGGCATGACCACCATGACTCAACTAGTAGAGATGGTGAAGCAATAACAAGACTAGATCAGCTACTTGCAACAAGATAGAGAAGAAACTATACAAGTGAAGGATAGGATGCTCCAGTCAGAAGGGCGATAGGAGGAAGATAATAGGAACAAGAAAGACCTTGATCAAAGAATAGAAGAACTAAACAAGGAGAAGGAATAACTTCAATGAAATATAAGGGACCAAACTACCACTTTGGAAGCCTTGATGAAGTGGCAAAACATAGGATTAGAACAAGCCAAGAAGACAATGTAACAATTAGAAGCAAGAAGTGAAGAATCGTTTTGCAAGAGATGTGTACAGGCGAGCACAAGCTCAACCGCCAAGACCTATGGACCCCTTATTGCTCAAGTGTTTCCAGTGAGGACTAATGGCTACCTCCCACATAGCGACACACTATCCATCTCTACGAGTGTAGTGAGCTTACCTTGATGCCCAAGTGAGTTGCTTCCTCCCTCAAGCACTCTGATAGTCTCACAATTCGTGATGCAAGCTCAAGCATCCTCAAACCTCCACGTCCAAGCTCCATCCTCCATAGCCACGTGTGAGAGGAGAGAAGAGAAGAGAAGAAGAAGAGAGGAGATGGTGGAGGGCTTCAACTCCAAGATCCCTCGCCCTCACACTCTCACTCCCTCACTCACTCACTCACTCACACTTCCTGCCTCAAGCACTCACAAGCAAGAAAGAGAAGGGAAGAGAAGATGAAGAGTCCAATTTTCCACACATGAAAGAATGAGCTCTCATTCCCTTTCTGAACTTTATATACAAAGTCCTCTTTCCCTTCGGTGCTTATCCCCTTTTATGGCCGGCCATAGCCTAGTCCCCCTTTTTACATTATTTTCCTATCTTCCTCGCTTCTTTCCTACCGTCCATCTACCTTTATAATTTTGCACGGGTGAGAGCACGATGCTCTTAAAATAAATCATGGTGCACCTTGCGCTATTTTACAAAAGTATTGACTTGCACTTTTTCTTGATACGTCTTCATTTTGCAATCCACTTTTTCTTTGCCCTTGTCTTTTGCTTTAGGATTTTTGGATTTTCCACCTTGTTTGTCTAAGGGTTAACATTACCCCCCTCCTCATTGCGTGCAAAACCCATGGCACTTGTTTGGTGGTGAGTTGGAGGGTGTTGCTAGGGTAGCAAAGTGGCTCTTTGAGTTTGTATACAAGCCATCTTGGGAGGTGTGTTGGAGGGATTTATGGAACAGAAAGGCCCTTGCATTGGATATGATTCTTGGTGTTAAGAGAGGCTAATGGGGGTCCATCTTTCAAATTGAGCATTGGGTTGGATGGATCCATCGCCTGGCCTTCTGCGGTTTCCCTTTGTTGCGCTATTCCAAATGGGCTGCTTCATTCACTTATTGACTAGAGCTATTGCATTGGTCCTTTGATTGGGCATGGCTGCATGGTGGCATGGCACGTAATATGGGGAGCGCATTGCATGGATGATGGGGTTTGTGGGGCCGATGGTTGGGGCCTTGGTTTGTACCTAGAAAGAAATGATGGTGCACTACCTAGGGGTGTGTCAGCCTTATCGTGGCTTTCATGGTGCTAGTGCTTGCAGGACTGGGAGATGGGTCAACCTTGGGACCCATTTTGTGCATAAGGGATGTATAGTGCAGGGGGCTTAGGGTGACAGGCAAGAATTACCTTGCTAGGTATGTCCTACCCTTAATGTGCCCTAAGCATGTGTCATGAGGGATGGGGCTAGGTATGGAAACCCTAGGTGCAGTGATTGTAGTGCGCAAGGTGTTTTTTTTGAAATGTAGATGACTATAGCCAACACTTCGATGCAAGGGGTGCTCTCAAGCTCTACCCCGATTTTCCTCGGACAAGTTGCGAGGTGGTTTTAGGGGTTTTGTCAAAAAGACATAACTTTGCAAGTATTTCTTGATGTTAATCTTCGCATTGAGAGGTGTGGTCTACAAGAAAGGATGATTGCACCTCGTAAAGTGGCTATCATTCATGTCTTCAAGGATCCTTATACAAAATGAGGGAAGCATGGTTGCCCTCATCATGAGCCTAGCCATAGTGCAACTATCTATTCCTAGGTTAATGTCAAAAAAGGGTGGAGGAAGGTGGGCTTCCTCGGTTTGCTGGCTTTTGTTTAAGTAGAAACCTAATGATTCTAAGGTAATCTCAAGTGGTTATGAAGGCTGGGTCTGGGTAGGAAGAGAAATACTTGAGGAAGCGGTTGATGGAAGGGTGCAAGTCCCCTACTCTAAAGGTCATGCATTCCTTGGGAGTTGTTGCATTGACATTGTAGATCTTTGAAAAGTTGTACCTACCATGCATCCTCTATCATAATCCACTCTGTGTCTCTGAGGGTAGAGCATGTAGACAAGATCATTCTGTTCTTCCTGTAGCATGCAACAGAAGGCCTCCATACATCAGAATTGGTGTCCCAAATCCTCCTCCGCCACTTCAGTTGCACCTCGTACCCTTGGACGGGTTTGGGAACCTGATAGATCTTGTCTTGCTAGTAGTCAATGGGCTCTCGCCTCCATTGTGTGATTATAATGCTCTACTCCTCGACCCATCGGTTTGCCAGAGTATTGCCCAAACGAATGATTCCTTACACTACATCTAGGGGTAAGATGACTCGGTCCGAAGCTCATGGATAGAGGAAGGAGAACTCGAACGGTTGGGATTTGATCTCCTCATGTCAACAAGATGTTGATCCTCGCATAGTGGCAGAGGCTCATCAGGAAGTTGCTATGGCCATGCTTGCACCCTTTGCTCAGCTTGCTGCACAAGTTCCCATCTTCTTCTTCTCTTAGCAATAACACGTTTAGGAACCTGGGCACCCTCAGGCTCTTCTAGGGGTAGATTGGGTAAGGGCGGACTGGGATCTTTGATTTGCGATTCTTCTTCAAATGCTTATTTGAAGTGTGGCCCTTCCTTGCTATCTTGTTCCATAGTGAGTTCGATTAGGGGTGGATGGGTTGGTCCTCGAATCTAAGTTCCTTGAGCTCATCGGTGGAGAGGTCGGCTTGTTGCAAGTAGCTGCATTACTACTTCTTGGTTATGCTCGTGCTGGTTGGGAGTGTGTGCTCTTGCAGGACATAGCTTAAAGCTCAGGTTGTCAATTCCAGCTTCCTCTTCATTCTCTCAACTGAATCCTCGCCTTCAACCTGTGTGACATGAAGCACAATGCTAAAAAATACTTCCCTCTTCGTGTTGGAGCACGCTTCAGTG